>NC_133617.1:498091572-499291572 GCF_048593235.1 Sminthopsis crassicaudata
TTCCTTCTTCCTTCCTTCCTTCCTTCCTTCCTTCCTTCCTTCCTTCCTTCCTTCCTTCCTTCCTTCCTTCCTTCCTTTCCTTTCCTTTCCTTTCCTTCTTCCTTTTTTCCCTTCCTTCCTTCCTTCCTTCCTTCCTTCCTTCCTTCCTTCCTTCCTTCCTTCCTTCCTTCCTTCCTTCCTTCCTTCCTTCTTCCCTTCCTTCCTTCCTTCCTTCCTTCCTTCCTTCCTTCCTTCCTTCCTTCCTTCCTTCCTCCTTCCTTCCTTCCTTCCTGCTGAGGCAATTGGGATTAAGTGACTTTTCCAGGGGTTACACAGCCAGGTAGTGTTAAGTGTCTGAATTCAAATTTGGACTCAGATCCTCCTGACTTCAGGGCTGGTGTTCTATCCACTGCACCCCCTAGCTGTCCCTAGCTTCCTCATTTATAAAATGGAGATAATAATAACAGCAGGATTGTTGAGAAAATAAAATGAGATAACATTTGTAAAGTGCTTTCCAAGCCTCAGAGCAAGGCTCAGTATTTTTTCTGGAAGCTCCTCAAATTGATGGAATTCTACAGCTGACAAATACTTTAATCATTTCCATGAACCATTGTCCTAAAGTTTCATTGAGAGGTTTAAATTTCTCTTTAATTAATCACCTAAATTTCTTAATGTTAAAAAAACCCTCCCCACTTCAATTCCCCTAAAGTAGAAGGAAATCCCTGGGAATTAATATTCCTCAGGGTAGTAATTGAATAAACTTGAGTCTCTACTCCCACCTGTTCTAATTCCCAATCATGATTATCCCTATGATCCTGTTTTATAGCCCTAGATTCCATAGGGTCTATGGTATTCTCCAGATAAACTTCTGAATCAGAAAGTAAGCTATAGCTCAGGGATCAGAAAACTTTACCTGTAAAGGTACAGATAGCATATTATTTTAGGTTTTATGGATGAACAGACAGAAATAAGAATATTATGTGGGTACTTTTGTAATGAGAGAAAACAAATTTCCCCAGGTTATTATTCACAACATTCAGAATATAATAATGAGTATGTATGTATATGTATATGTATATATATATAATATATATATATATATATATATATATATATATATATGTATAGGTTACTTTTGAGAAGAATAGAATTAGTTTTTGGGAAATAACATTTTGCTCAATTAGGGTTCAAAGTTAATATTTCCTATCAACAAAAACAATTACAAATGTTTATCTATTAATTCTGTTCTGTAATGAGGTTTTTATGTATTTCATCTTTTAAAATGTCTTTTTCACACAGATATGTACTGCCAAATACCAATAACAATCCATGAGAATGGGATTTTAATTGAACATGTTTATTGTTTAGAAGACATTTATAGAATTACATTAAATTTTATCATGACATTTGCCTTTTAAAACGTCATTTCCATTGCAAATTAATCACTTCTAATTGGAAGTTAGTAGAAGAAACTCCTTAACTTTCACAGTTAAATGGATTTTGAGATATGCAAATTTCTTTTATACTTGCATTAAGATCTGAAAAACACTGCTGGAATTATAGTAATGAACTCTTAATAGCCAAATATTACAATATTGTAATAGTCTCATCTTGATTTGCATCCTCCTTGTTCTCTCTATAGCATCTGGTAAACATCTCCTCTTGAATATTCTTCTCTCTTGGTTTTTATAACTGCTCTCTATTATTTCTTTTTTCTAATTGATCATTTCTTTCTAAATATTTTGCTAGATATTCATACATGTAATGTTCACTAATTTTGTTTTTCCCTGAAGACTCTATTGTGGTCTCTCACTTCTTTTTTTTGCTATACTGAAAGCTTTCCCATGCTGGTTATTTTCAAGACTCTTCCCATTAGAACATAAGTCTCTTGATGACAGAAACTTTTTTGTGTTTCAGTCAGTGAAACAAATATATATTAATAGGCATTATGTAAAGATCAGCTGATGCAAAGAAAGTTAAAAAAAAAAAAAAGTATTCCTGCTTTCAAGAAGCTCACACTCTAAAGAGGGAGACAACACCAACACAATACTTTATAAATAAGATATAAACAGGATAAAGTATGTCAGGCTCTCCAAGTGAAGACCAAATGCCTTTTATGTTCCTCTCTTTTTTACTAAGAGGAGACATATTGTTTTCCAGAGCTAAGGCCCAGAAAGTAATCTAAGCTGAGCATAACAACAATCCTTTGCACTCATCCTCTGGATGAACTAAATTATATAGCTAAATTATAGAATTGGCTGAAGCAAGCTTCAGGGAGTCCCTGAGCTCAGACATGCACCTGTAAAAACCACATTCCAGTCATGAAACCCTATTATGAATAGACTTCCCCCCCCCCTTTAGGTCAACTTGCCTTATTGTTGCTGGGAGTCCACATTGCCTATTTGTCTAGCCACATAGTTACTGTTTGTGTCAAGGCTTTTTCTTTTGCTCCCTTGGGTCTCCCTCTAGAGCAGACCCCAGCATATGTATCTAGTTTAGTTCTTCCAATAAAAATAAAGGGTTTTGTTTGTTTGTTTGTTTTTGCCTATAACCTCTGTGAATTCTTTGTCTTTATTTTATTTTATCTTATTTTTTAGAGTTTAACAGTTGAGGTATAACCTCTGTAGCTTTTGGTCACTTATTTTCCAGAGTTTGACAAATGGAAATAATATCAGAAGGGAATCTTTTAAAAAAAAATGCTTCTTGCATCATGTAGATAAAACTTGAAAGAATCCAGGACAATCTAGCAAATGAAGATGAGAAAGGTAATGAGTTTTCAGGTCCTGGAGACAAACTGTAGAAATGCCTGCCTTAGGAGATGAAACTTCTTCCAGAAACAGCAAGAAGGTCAGTGTTACTGGACAATAGAGTATGTGGCATGGAGGTGGGGATGAAATGGGAGACAGTATAGAAAGACTGGGAAAAGTAAGGAAGAACCAGTTATAAGAGGCTTTAAAAAGCCAAACAGTGAATTTTATGTTTGATTCAGCTGGCAAAAACAGGAGTTTACTGAATGGGTGATAAGATGATATGGTCAGACTAGTACATCAAGAAATCTATTGGATTTGAAGCATGCAGAACAACCAGTAAGCTATTACAATAGTCCCCAGGTGTGAAGTGATGAAGGTTTTTACTAGATAATGGCAAAGTCATATAAGAGAAGGAATTATATATGAGATGCTACAAAAATACAAAAGGAAAGACTTGACCATTGATTGGATATCAGAATGAGAGAGAGTGAGGATTATACCTAGATTTTTGAGACTAAGTGACTAAGAGGATGGTAGTTGCCTCAGTAGTAATAGTGAAGTTAGGAAGAAGGTAGAATTTAGGGAGGAAAGATAATGAGTTCAGTTTTGGACATGTGAAGTTTAAATAACTTAATTATCTTGAACTTTTAAGACAGTGCCTGGCTTATATAAGAACCAAGGGGGGAAAAAAAAAATCTTTTTACTGTCATTTATTTGTTCATACTCTATATCCCTTGATGATTTTGCCAGCTCCCGGGGGTCCAGTTATCATGTCTAGACAAATTATTCCCAGATCTATTTACCCAACCTTCATCTTTCTTCTGAGAGCCTGTACTGAATCAACTGTCTTTTCAATATTTTGAACTGGATGTCCCATAGGAAATTCAAACTCAATATGTTCAAAACAGAACTTATTATCTTCCCGTGGCTCTAACCCTCCCTTCTTGTGAACTTCCCTATTACTTTCTATGGAACTTTTATCCTTCCAATCACCCAGATGCAAAAACTTATTGTCACTCTCTACACGCACTGACTCCACATTTCCAGTCATTTGCAAAATCTTGCCATTTCTCTCTTTATTACATCTCTAGCATACATCCTACTTCCTTCCATTTACATGAATACTATGTCTTGAGAGTGAAAAGTGCTACTTATTACTGTCTTAGAGATGACTTTCATTTAGAATTTTCATTTAAAGCACAACTGATTATCAGTAACTGGCCCTCAAATTTGAGCACAGTAGAAAACAATCATTAGACCTAGAGTCAGAACACAAGATTTGGCTCCCCAGATTCATCTCTTACAACATAATCTTGGGCAAGCCATTTAACTTCTCTGAGTTCAATGTACTCATTTGTTAAACAGGGACAAAAATACTTGCACTATTTATCTCTCAGCATTATTATGGAAATCAAATGAAATAAGTATTTAGGCAACTAGGTGGGGCAGTGGATAGAGCACCAGCCCTGAATTCAGGAGGATTTGAGTTCAAATCTAGCCTCAGACACTTAATATTTCCTAGCTGTGTGACCCTAGGCAAGTCCCTTAACCCCTATTGCTTCAGAAAAAAAAAAAAAATATTTAAATGTTTTATAATCTTAAAGTATTATATAACTATCACTTATTGTGATTAAGTTAATTTAAGTAATGTAGTACCCTCTTTGGCCAATTCACCTAATTTTTACTTCATTTCAGGTCAAGTTTCTAAAGGTTCTGGAACCATCTCAAACGAGCTCCCAAGAGCCATTGCTAAATTTCAGCAAATGCTATGAATCATGGCTGGATTTATTGAGTTTTTGATTTATATACTTAAGTAATGGAGAAAATGTTAATAATGCAGATAAAATTTAAAAATGCGTTAGATATACATTGTTTTCTAGAAAGCTGGTTCTTAAACATTTGCCAGACCATTACAGGCATTTCTTTCTTCAGCTTTATGAGTGACCCTGAGGAATTATCACTTCTAATGATGGCATTGCCAAGTCCTCATTTGTTATATCCCCCCATAACAATTAGCCAATTGACATCAATTAATTTTTCAAAGGAATATTTACTTCAAAAATATAGATAGCAAAAATAGAAATTGTAAAGAACCTTTTTCCCAAACTAGGAGCACAGTCTTCCTTTATATTTGCCACATGTGTATGGAAGAGTTATCTTCTGATCACTGGCTATTTTAATCCTTTTTTTCCCTTCAAGAGTCCCCAACAAGTTATTTCTCCTGGCCATGGCACTGATGATGGGAAAAGGTACACTGCTTGCTCAGCTGAGGTGGTGTTTCTCAGGACACAGAGTTTCTACTGCCTATTTTTTTTTATCTTCCTAATCTTACTATCACTCTTCTTCCATTTGTTCATGGAGACTTTCACTCCATTACGGACACTGCTGTGGCCAGCTTCTTGTCATTGGCTGGCTGGTATGGGAGCAGGGATAGAAGGAATCAGTCAGCACCCTTTCTCCCCTTTCTCCCCTATCTTCCCATCAGTTACCCCCACTACCATCCCAAGAAACTCACAGCAATCCTCTTCACTCAAAAGCTGTCAGAAATGGCTGAGAGATCATCTTTTCAAATTTCTTGAACACACACTCAGTTCCAGTTCTGCCTTTCATCTGGCTCTGAAACCAACTATAAGGTTTTTTCCATCATCATAGAATAATCATTACAACTGAAATTCTTAAGACCATGTGACCAAGGACTGAGGTCTCATTGCAATAATAATGATGGATTTCATTAATTCTTCTATCCTTTTCTGTTTAATTAAAACTATGATCTTGGGACAGAATGAAGTCAGCTGACCTCCAAGAAAATCCAAGGCCTTGACCTTGCTATCCTAAATTACTAGAGTAAATACAGATTTCTAAAACGGTACACTGATATTGCCACATGGTAGCATCATGTGCTACTTGTTTACTTCTACTATATATTTCTTCCCTCTTTTGAAGATTGTTATGGGTTTAGTTTAAGAAAAATATAATTTATACTAAAGAAGGAAAAGGGACCTGTATGTGCCAAAATGTTTGTGGCAGCCCTTTTTGTAATGGCTAGAAACTGGAAAATGAATGGATGCCCATCAATTGGAGAATGGTTGGGTAAATTATGGTATATGAATGTTATGGAATGTTATTGTTCTGTAAGAAATGACCAGCAGGATGAATACAGAGAGGCTTGGAGAAACTTACATGAACTGATGCTGAGTGAAATGAGCAGGACCAGGAGATCATTATATACTTCAACAACAATACTGTATGAGGATGTATTCTGATGGAAGTGGATATCTTCAACAAAGAGAAGATCTAATTCAGTTCCAGTTGATCAATGATGGACGGAATCAGCTACATTCAGAGAAGGAACACTGGGAAATGAGTGTAAACTGTTTGCATTTTTGTTTTTCTTCCCAGGTTATTTTTACCTTCTGAATCCAATTCTTCCTGTGCAACAAGAAATTCGGTTCTGCACACATATATTGTATCTAGGATATACTATAACATATTTAACATGTATGGGACTGCCTGCCATCTAGGGGAGGGGATGGAGGGAAGGAAGGGAAAATTCGGAACAGAAGTGAGTGCAAGGGATATTTTTTTTTTACTTTACAGGATTTATTTTCTTTCTTCTTCTTCTTCTTCTTCTTCTTCTTCTTCTTCTTCTTCTTCTTCTTCTTCTTCTTCTTCTTCTTCTTCTTCCTTCTTCCTTCTTCCTTCTTCTTCTTCTTCTTCTTCTTCTTCTTCTTCTTCTTCTTCTTCTTCTTCTTCTTCTTCTTCTTCTTCTTCTTCTTCTTCTTCTTCTTCTTCTTCTTCTTCTTCTTCTTCTTCTTCTTCTTCTTCTTCTTCTTCTTCTTCTTCTTCTTCTTCATAGTTTTTATTTACCAGATATATGCATGGGCAATTTTACAACATTGACAATTGCCAAACCTTTTGTTCTAATTTTTCCCCTCCTTCCCCCCACACCAGATGGCAGGTTGACCAATACATGTTAAATATGTTAAAGTATAAATTAAATACAATATATGTATACATGTCCAAACAGTTGTTTTGCTGTACAAAAAGAATCGACTTTGAAATAATGTACAATTAGCCTGTGAAGGACATCCAAAAGGCAGGCAGACAAAATTAGAGGGATTGGGAATTCTATGTAGTGATTCATAGTCATCTCCCAGAGTTCTTTCACTGGGTGTAGCTTGTTCAGTTCATTACTGCTTTATTGGAACTGATTTGGTTCATCTCATTGTTGAAAATGGCCACATCCATCAGAATTGATCATCATATAGTATTGTTCTTGAAGTATACAACGATCTCCTGGTCCTGCTCGTTTCATTCAACATCAGTTCATGTAAGTCTCTCCAGGCCTCTCTGAAATCATCCTATTGATCATTTCTTACAGAACAATAATATTCCATAATATTCATATACCACAATTTATTCAGCCATTCTCCAATTGATGGGCATCCACTCAGTTTCCAGTTTCTGGCCACTACAAAGAGGGCTGCCACAAACATTCTTGCACACACAGGTCCCTTTCCCTTCTTTAAGATCTCTCTGGGATATAAGCCCAGTAGTAGCACTGCTGGGTCAAAGGGTATGCATTGAGCAAAACTCCAAATTTCTCTCCAGAATGGTTGGATGTATTCACAATTCCACCAACAATGTATCAGTGTCGCAAGGGATAATGTTATAAAAAATTACCCATGCATATGTACTGTCAAAAAAAAGTTATAATTATAAAATTAATTTTAAAAGTATCAAAAAAAAATGAAAGGCATAAGGTCCAAAACTAAGTAGCAAATACCATGACTGCAGTCTGTCCTGTTTAGATCATATTTAGACTTTGGGGATTAGTTCTGAACACACATATCAAGGAAGACATTATTAAACTGGAAAATATCCAGAAGAGGGTAATGAGAATGATATAATGATGATAACATTAATATTTTACAGTTAGCATTTGTATATCCCATTAAAGTTTGAAAAATACTTTAAAAAAAAAGAAAAATATAATTTAAAAACCTTAATGGGTTCTCCACAAAGAAATGCTACAATATACTAGAAACTGGAAGATGAATGGATGTCCATCAGTTGGAGAATGGTTGGGTAAATTGTGGTATATGAAGGTTATGGAATATTATTGCTCGGTAAGAAATGACCAGCAGGAGGAATATAGAGAGGCCTGGAGAGACTTAAATCAACTGATGCTGAGTGAAATGAGCAGAACCAGAAGATCACTGTACACTTCAACAACAATACTGTATGAGGATGTATTCTGATGGAAGTGGAAATCTTCAACATAAAGAAGATCCAACTCACTTCCAGTTGATCAATGATGGACAGAGGTAGCTACACCCAGAGAAGAAACACTGGGAAGTGAATGTAAATTGTTAGCACTAATATCTGTCTGCCCAGGTTGCATGTACCTTCGGATTCTAATGTTTATTGTGCAACAAGAAAATGATATTCACACACATGTATTGTACCTGGACTATATTGTAACACATGTAAAATGTATGGTATTGCCTGTCGTCGGGGGGAGGGAATAGAGGGAGGGGGGGTAATTTGGAAAAATGAATACAAGGGATAATATTATAAAATATATATATATATATATATATAATTAAAAAAAATTAAAAAAAAAAAGAAATGCTACAATATAAAATAAATTTGACTTTTAAAATTTACATATATATATATATATATGTATATATATATATATATATATATATAATTTTTGATCTGTCTACTTAATGAGGAGGGATCACACTCCTTTTTGCAGTATAATCCAGAATTCATCAATGCTTCTAAGATGTATGATCCTCTCTCTAATGATGCAAACCTTTACACACAATAGCAGGTGGTCTTCAAGTACTGGTGTATATAGCATCATCACTCACCACTTGATATCCTTTCCTAATTTAGCCAGATTAGTCCTTAGGCAATGATTAACCAAGTTCTCCATTAAATCTATGTTCATAATCTAAATTAGCTTTAGTATAAATTTCCATAGATTATGCTCTTTGGGCATAGATTTCAGCAATCAAAGATACTATCATGCCATGATGAGACATGACAATACTATTTTCTTTTGTTAAGGTTATAGAAAACATTTATGATTAAATTAAAATGTGATTAGCCTTTAAAGAAGAATATTTTCTTCCAGCAAGAACTACAAGATATTATCTAAGATTATACAAGTCATAGACTTGCTATGTTATGTGATGATGTCAGAAGTTCCCATGTGCTTAGTTTTTGTGCAATTGAAGAAAGATATATATGTGGGTGTATATATATATATATATATGTATGTGTATATATATATGTATATATATGTGTGTATATATATATATATATAATAGAGGAGCTTAAATTGATTTGATTTATTCAGAAATAATTTAAAAGAATAGGACAATGTCTATGCTTCTCCCCTTGCTTGAAAATGTTGGGAAAATATACCAGTAAAGGGTTTGGAATGCTGAATGAAAACTCTCAAAAGACAGGGATTTCCGCTTGATTACAAAGGAGAAAAGGTGAATTTGATGAGCCCTGTAATTCTGTACCTTTCTCTACTAACAATAAATTAAGTAAATAACAGTACATATGTAGTGACAAAAAGAAGTAAATGATAGTGGCAAATGATGGATTTAGGGTCAAGGAGATACTCTTTGAACATTTACACTAACTTCCTGTGTGGTCCTGGATTAATTAGTTCACCATACTAGGGTTCATTTTCCCCATTCATAAAAATGAAAAAGGTTGTTTGGATTAGATAAATTATAAGGCTCTGTTCAATTGTAATTTTCTATGAATTCTCATTTATTTACATTTTTGTTAGGCTATTTGCTTTAATTCTTTTGATGTTGGAAGTAACCTAATGAGGACACAAGAAAAATCCAAAATTATGTGGAGAACTAAAGTATCAATGCATATTGTTGTTTTTACATTGGAAAAGCATGATTCCTATGCAAAGTGAATTTTATATATATGCATATAAAATAAGAATTAATATTGCTGGATTGTTATTAAATTAAAAAGATATTATTATATATTTTATGTGGGTAAGAATGTTGGGTCCTGAGTCCAGGATTTCATATTTTTATCAATGATCAGTCTAAGGAGATAGAAATATCAATAAATAAATGAGACAAATAAATGAAAAGATCACTAACAGGAAGCTGAAATCTTAGAAGCTGAAGAGCAAGTGGAGATCTTGGAATGTAAATTATAAAAGATAATACCTTCATCAAGGGACAGAAGTGGAGAGTATAATTAGGTGTATGTTGCAGTTTAGCTACTGCAAAGTTTTAAAACAAAATTCATTATGTAGGGGAGATGTGTATGAGAAATGACTGATATGAAGACAAAATGCATCAATAAAACATTTTTAAAAATAAATTAAGGGTGGCCAATATATTTGAAGACAAGATGTACTTCTAAAGTGATATTAAAAAAATTGATTAAATTATCAAAAAGCAATAGAAAGAATAACTGGTCATATAAGACAGGCAAGGGTCCAAGAGCAATGGTGGTCAATAAGTCAAATCCAAGCCAGTAAGATACTGATAATGAAAGTAATAACAATTAGCTAGGGAAGACTGTGGAATATTTTCCAGTTACATTTTAAACCTGGGTAGACTTATTCTTTGAAAAACAACAACAACAACAACAACAAATCTGGGTACACTGGGGAAGGAATTAATTCTTCTTTGGGTTACTTTATTGTTGTGTGACCCTAGACTACTAAATTACTTAGTGTTTCTGAGCCTTCTTATCATAAATTTCCTTATCATAAATCAGGATTATAATAGTACTACCTCACAAAGTTATTGTGAGAATCAAGTAAGATAACATGTTTAAAAACAAAACAAAACAAAACAAAACCAACTTTGCAAACATTAAAATACTATATAAATGTTTTCTATTATTATCATGCAATAGGGTAGCACAGTAGATAAAGAGTGCTAGACTTAGAGTCAGGGTGACTTATCTTTCTAAGTTCAACTCTGGCTTCAGTCACTTATTAGCTGTGTGACACTGAACAAAGTCACCTGACCCTATTTTCCTCAGTGTCCTAATCTGTAAAATGACCTGAAGAAAGACATGGTAAAGTACAACAGTCTATTTGCCAAGAAAACTCCAAAATGGGGTCACAGAGTCAGACATTCCGGAAAAACAACTAAACAAAAATTATTATCATAGTTATTATTATTATTATCTGCCTAAAGAATAGCCTACCCTGCCCTTCTTCTTACTTCTCACTTCTCTTCAATACACCTGGTTCCTGATGACCTTTCCTCAGTTCTCATCCTGTCTGGTGTTTTTGAAGCTTTCCACAATGTTGACCATCCACTCTTCCTAACACTCTCTTCTCCATTTGGCTATTACAACTGCTGTTTCCTGTTATCCTGTTCTCTGTATTGCTATATTTTTTCTCTGTTCTTTTCTGAATAAACATTTATCTTTTGCTGCATAAGGATGCCCCAAAACTTTTAGATTCTCTTTTTATTTTCTGATCTCTTCCTTAGTGATTTCATCTGCTTTGATTGGTTCAATTTTCATTTCTGCATAAATGATTCCTAAATCTTTATTTGAAGACTTAATCTCTCTTTACATTGGGATTCTCACATCTCTAATCACTGCTGGCTATCTTCATTTAGGACTAGCCCCAAACTCAAAGGCAACACATCTCAAACTGAACAGATTATCATCTTTCCCTCTAATTTAGCATCATTTCCAAACTTTCCTACTTCTGTTTAATAGCGCCACCATCCTCCCGGTCACCAATGTTTCACATCTCACTCATATTTAATTCTTCCCTCTTGCTTGCAAAGACAAGAAACCATTCTCTGGAAGTTTTAACCCTTTTTTCTTTGAAACTTTTACTTTGGGACCCTGCTGTTCTGATTGGTGACCACCTCTTCCCAGCCATCTTTTTAACAGCTTTATCTCATCAACAGAGCATCCTCTCCATCCACTCCATACTCCTTTTCTAGTTCTAGAAGCACAATTAAACAAATTCTTCCATTCTTCTTGGAGGAAGTGTCAATTTATTTTGAGGTTGCTCCACTCACCACTCCTATTACTTTCCAAACCAAAGTGCAATCCCTGCTTATTATTATACTATATGGTGATCTCCTATTAGGCCTTGATTTTAGGAGCATCTGTTATCATATTTTTCTTTCTCAAGCTTAGCAGTGCTCAATATATAGTAAGAGTTTAATAAATGCTTTCTCATTTATTTGTTCATGCAGTCCCTTTTTTGTCTATTCTACTTTCACATCTCTCACTGCCATCCCTTTCTCTCCAGACACACTGCTAGCACTCTAGTTCAAGACCTCAGAATCATTGTGCTAGATTATAATGATAACCTTATTATTATTATTATTATTATTATTATTATTATTATTATTAGTCTCTCTTCTCTCAAAACCATCTTCTACATAACTGCCAAAATTAACTTTCTAGTGCATAGGTCTGATCCTGCCAATTCTATACCTTAAAATCTTCTGTGACTCCTTTTAGTCTGTAGTATAAAACATGTACTACTTATTTAGCCTTATCCAGTCTGACTCCAAACTATTTTTGCAACCTCACTCCACTATATTCTCTACTCTGTACCCTGCATTCCAATCAAACCATCCTGTTTGCTATTCTCTGAACTCAGTATGGTTCTTTCTCAACTTCCTGCATACGTACCAGATGTCTGCTTTGCCTAGAATGCACTCCTTTCTTATATGCATTTTTCAGAATCCTCACGCTCCTTTGCAAGTAAACTCCAGTAGTACCTCTTTCGTAAAGGTAGGATGTTTTAGTGTTTTCTCCCTGATCAAATATTTACAGTACCCTTTGTCTGATCTCTCCTTTTGCATCTTAACTCTCTTTTATTTTATCCGCATGCATATATATATATATATATATATATATATATATATATATATATATATATATATATATATATAGTGTTTCCCCCATAAAATATAAGCCCTTTTAGGACAAGGATTAATATTTTTTTCCTCTTTTTTATTCCCAGGGTCTAATGCAATCCTTTTTCAATGTAGCAAATTTATGTATACACACACAAAACACAAAACACACACACATACACATACACAGAGATGAGAGACAGAGTTTTGTTGCTTTTTTAAAAAATTTTTTGAGAATTTATTTATTAAGCATTTACTATATGTCAGTCACTGTGCTAAGCCATGGGGTTACAAACATAAGCAAGAGAGTCTCTGTCTTCAATATGCTTAACTTTTAACAAAAGAAGACAACACATAAAGGAGATGTGGAAAGGGAGAGTATGGAAATTTGGAAATGGTATTTGAGAAGTGATAAATGACTCCTTAGTTGGGGCAAGATAAGGTTTATCTATCAAAGGCTTGGCTCTCAAAACCCAAGGTTCCAGTGGGGAGACAAAAAAGGGGAGGAGGAGGATCATATAGTAGGCACTTAATGTTTTGTTTTGTTTTTTATATTGAAGGTGTGGATGTTGAAAGATGACTAAAATATCAAGTGTTTTCTAGTTCCAAAACAGTGATATTAAAACAGTAGGATTATTCATTATTCAAAATTTTAGAAAAAGAAAAAGGGAAAGAAGACATTTCAAGAGAAAAAAGAAGATATGGTCTTTAGGGGAAATGTGGCAATAGACAGTGTGGGGAATTAATTTATTCAATTACTCTCTGATGTCATTTGCTTGAAATTATAAAGGGAATAATTAGAGACATATAATACAGAAATAGGTTTGTTTATTAAAGCAGACAAACTATAAACTTTATTAATATAGTTGTCATTTTGTATCATTAAAATAGATTAATAAGCAGAAATCTGTAATATGAAGAAACATATTGCTTTACTGAACAGACCTACACAAGTCAATTTTTGCATAGATTTTCAAGACTGACATGCTAGTCTATCCAGTCAGCTATCACTCAGGGGTGATTCATTAAGCAGTTACAGAATTACCCTAAGAATAACAAAAATAATTTTTAAAAGCAGATAATCAGAATAGGAGAGATATTTTTCCTGAGAAAAATTTACTTAATACTCATTCCTACTGCCTCTGTCATAAAATATGATCAAATACTAGTAAATAATGGAAAATTAGTATTTGTAACCTTTACTTTTGCCTTCATTATGTTAAGAATAATCTTCAGAACTATGAAAATGGAGTGATGATCACACCCTAAAGTCTCTTATTGCCTTCTATGCCATTATCTCCAAATTCAGTAAGAAAAATTCTGAAAGATATTAGCTCCTTCCAACCAGTTTCGGAAGCAGGAGAGTCCTTGTTCTCTAATTTGTTTCCGTCCTTTGTCGGTGATGACCTCTCCTGTCTGTTTCACCACCACCAACTTAGGTATGGCTGTGATATTGTACTTCTTCTTCAAATCACTAGGAATGACAGAAAAATACAGGAAAACAGTTATTATTTCAAGCCAAAAACTTATTACAATAACTATATTTACTTCAATGTTTTAATAAAAATCTCTACTTAAGAGTTCTTTCAATCATATAACCAAGGGTACATTTTATAGTTATGTAAAGCAACAACAAAATTCATTTAAAAGTATGTAACATTTAAAATCTCAAGTGAAATGATGGGGAAAAGTTGAAATGAAAAGGGAATAGCACTTTGAGAACTCAAGTTATATGATAAAGTAATAATTATTAAAAATTATCAAAAATTTAAAAAAAATAAATCAGCGAAGGAAAAATCAGATAAAATTATATTCAATGTTCAAAAACCTAAGAATATAAATCACTTGGGATAGAATTCTCCATTTGACCAGAACTCCTAGAAAATTCAAAAAGTAGCTTGGCATAATTATAGGATCATAAATCTAGAATTATAAGGTTCTTCAGAAGACATATGATCTAATCTCTTTTTTATTTTATTATTATTATTATTTTTTTTTGTTAGAGAAGGAAGGTCATGCCTAAGGTTATGCAGCTAAGGAAATCTTGGAAACAAAACCTTTATAATAAATATGCATGGCCAACCAAATAAGTTCTCTTGTTGGCTGTGTTCAAAAACACACTTCTCATTTTACACCTAGAATCTATCACCTTCCTGAAAGAGAAAGAGAAAGAATCCTCTGGAGTTATGATTGGTCACTTCCCTGATGAGATTTTTTACTTCTTTCAAAGTTGTTATAGTGCTGTTATCCTTTGGAGTTTATCTTAATTTGAATCATAAATTGTTGATCTAAATCTAATTTTTGCCATATTGCATTTCAGTTTTCCCAGAAGTTTTTCTCAAAAAATAGGTACTTTGCCCCCATACTAAGAAGCCTTCAGGTTCAGAGAACAGAAGGCTATGATTTTCATTTGCTTCAGTATGCTGAGTGCCTGATCTGTTTTACTGATATAAAACATTTGTGGATTATTACTTTGTTAAAACGTTTAAATTTTCTTACCAGGTCTCCTTTCTTCCCACTTTTTACATTATTTCCCTGGAGTGTCTTAATAATACTTTACCCTTTATATCTAATACAACTCTTACCAATGATTTCTCAAAATATGGTATCTGGGCAATTTTACTGGACATTGCTTTCTGATGACAACTTATACAGTAGACAGGAAAATTCCATTTCACTGGGATGATAATAGATTATCAGCAAGTTAGCATCAGTTATTAATGTTGACTAAATCAGCATTAATAACTTCCAGAGCTCTCCACCCACAGACAACTAGTCAGAAGATTTGTGGGCACTGAGAGAGGAGATTTGAGCAACAAATGTAGGGCTCTATCATTATTTATACAGTTGCAGTTCATAGTCTCATAGTTCATAGTCTAGCACATGACAATCTGCTGTAAGAGAATGGAAATCCTAATCACATTTTCAAGGTATAAAAGGGTACTTGGGGTGGCTTATAGGCCAGAGATTGGTAAAACAGTGACCACACGTCTTTCTTCAAATCATACCACTATGAACTGGAAATTTATAAGTTGCCAGAATTAGCTCTGAAAAAACAGTAAAAATTGGAAGCTTGGGGCAGTGCCAGTTCTACCCTAGAAAAAAAGTCCAACTTTACATAAAGTTAAAAGGTAAGAAATAAGTTGGAAAAGTAAGCAACAATTTAAAAAATACCTTAACATTAAAAAAAAAAATGCTGTTTTGTCAAGGAAAACTAAAACACAAATTCAGGGAAGAGGTAGGTAATACAGTGGATAGAATATTAGTCTTGGAATCAGGAGAATCTGGGTTCAAATCTGGCTTCAGACACTTACTACCTGTGTGACCCTGGGCAAGTCACCTAATCCCAATTGCCTCCAGAAACCAAAAAAAAAGAACAAAAACCTCAAAAGAAAACAACAAAACCAAAACAGCTATATTCAAAACAGCAAAGACAAATGTGAATTGGTCTTAGGCCCAAAAAGAACCTGAAAAACTTAAAAAGGATTTTAAAAATCAAATAAGAGAACTAGAGGACAAAATGGAAGGAAATGCAAGAAAATCGTGGAAAGAAAAAGAATCCACAACTTGGTAAAGAAGGTACCAAAAAAATTGAAGGAAAAAAAAAATTAAAAAACAGAATAGGCCAAAGGGTAAAAGAGGCACAAAAATTCACTGAAGAGAAAAACTACTTTAAAAAGCAGATTTGGTCAAATGGAAAGAAGAGAGATAATAAAATTCACTGAAGAAAAGAACTTCTTAAGAAGTATAATTGGCCAAATGGTAAGAGATAGAAAAGTTCACTTGAAAAAAATAGTTCCTTAAAAATTAGAATTAGACAGGTGGAACCCAATGACTATGAAACATCAAGAAACAATAAAAACAAAATAAGAAAATAAAAAATAGAAAATGTGAAATATCTTATTGGAAAAACAACTGACTTGGATAAAAGATCTAGATGATATAATTTAAGAATTACTGAACTACCAGAAAGACAAGATTTTTAAAAGAGCCTAGACATCATATTTCAAGAAATTGTCAAAACAAACAAAAAACCTGCCATGATATGCTAGAACAAGAATTCACTGATCACCTCCTGGAACAAAATTACTAGAAGTAAGATAGCCAAATTTCAGTGCTAACAGGTCTAAGTACTGCAAGCCACTAGAAAGAAACAATTCAAATGTTGGAAAATCACAGTCAGGATCACACAAGCTTAATGTCTTTTATATTAAAGGATCAGAAGATATGGAATGTGATATTCTGGAAAGCTAAGGAGCAGGATTACAATCCAAAATCAGCAAAACTAAAAATAATCCTCCAGAGGGAAAGAATAGATATCTAACAAAATAAAGGACTTTCAAGCATTCTTCATGAAAAGACTAGAAATCAAAAATTTAACATTCAAACAGAAGACTCCCCCCACCAAAGAGCATGAAAAGGTAAACATGAAAGAATAATCATAGAGGGTCTCAAAAACATTACATTTACATTATTATATGGGAAGATGATACATTTAACTCCTAAGAACCTTATCATTATTAGGATAGTTAAAAGCAAGTTATATAGACAGGGGACATTAAGTGAGTAAGAAATGACAATATGAGAAAGAGGAATACACTGGGGAAAAGGGAAAGGAGAGGAAGAATGGAGAAAATTTTCTCACATAGAAGAGATATTCAAGAAAGAGTTTTTACAGAGGAAAGGAAAAGGGAGTGATGCTAAACAGTGTTTGAACTTTACTGTCATTGAAACTAATTCAAAGAAATTAACATATGTTCAGTTGAGCATATCTATCTTACTCTATAGGAAAGGAGAAGGGGAAGGGGATAAAATAAAGGGGTGCTGATAGAAGAGAGAACATATTGACAGAGATGGTAATCAAAATCAAAACACTTATGAGAAGAAACAAGGTAGAAAGGAAGGGAAGAGAAAGACAGAGAAAGAAAGAGAGAGAAAGGGAAGGATAAATGGAGGAAAATACAGTAAAAACTGAAAAAAATTTTACAAGTTTTTCTGATAAAGACCTCATTTCTCAAATATATAGAGAACTGAATCAAATTCATAAGACTTTGATTCATTCCCCAATGGATAAATAGTCAAAGAATATAAATAAGCAAGCAGTCTTTCCGGGTTTTCTGAAAGCATCATGCAAATTATTTTTTATAGCACAATAATATTCCATCACAGGAGTAGATAAAGTGCTGAATGTGGAATCAAGAAGACTCATTGTGATGCCAGAGAAGGGTCTTTTAATCTTTTAATGTGGACAGTTTTAGGTTAGCCAAGCTGAATGGAACTCATATTCAAAAATCAATCGGCACCCAAGAACTGAGGCAGGGAACTTTTAGAGGGTGTTTTCGCTAAAACAAGATACATAACCTGAGTATACAGTCTTATAGAGGAACAAAGGCAGATAAGGAGGGCGAAGATACTGGGTAGGTACACAAGCCATAATTCCAGGAGAGGACCATAACTTAATCCTGACAGAAGGGTCAGGATAAAAAGGCAGGAGACAGCAAGGGACGATACTCAAAAGGAGGGGGAATTATCCCAGCAAGGATTGAGGTATGACTCAATGGTGTGTTAAGGTTTTTCTTGACTCAATTCTCTCAGTTCTAATGTCAAGGAAGGTGGGGTGGCCACAATAATTTTATTCAGGGTATTGTTATTCAGGGCATAACATCTTCATGAGTATAATTCCAGCCTCAGATATTTACTAGCTGTGTGACCCTGGGCAAGCCACTTTGTTTATTTCTCCTTTCTTATCTATAAAATGAGCTAGAGAAGGGAATGGTAATTGGCTAAAATCTTTGCCAAGAAAACCCCAAATGGCTTATGAAGAGTTGGATATGACTTAAAAACAACTAAATAATAACTAATTTGGTCACAATCATATATCATAACTTATTCAACCATTCCCTAATTGATGAGCATCTTCTTGATAGCCAATTCTTGGCTACCACAAAAAAAAAGAGCTAATATAAATATTGTGGTACATTTTCTTTTCTTTTCTTTTCCTTCCTTCCTCTCTCCCTTCTTCCCTCCCTCTCTCCCTTCTTCCCTCCTTCTCTCCTTTCCCTTCCTTCCTTCCTCACTTTCTTCCTCACTTTCTTCCTTCCTTCCTTCCTTCCTTCCTTCCTTCCTTCCTTCCTTCCTTCTTCCTTCCTTCCTTCCTTCCTTCCTTCCATCCATCCATCCAAATTTCTTTGGAATATAGGCCTACTGGTGATACTAACAAATCAAAGCTTATGCATGGTTTTATAGTCACAGTTTGTTGGTGTTTGTTCTTCTTTCTAGAAGATGACTGAAATCAGGGAGGTGATGTCATTTCTTACACTGCTTTATGGTGAAAGAATATTGAAGATGGTATGGACTAGGTTGTGATCTAATTGTGAGAAACGAATGGGCATTTATTTGGTTTCCACAATTAGGAAAATTAAATTGGAGAAATGGATGATAGAGGTTAGTGGCTGTAAGAGAGTTGTTAAGAATCCCCTTTAAATTGGCTGCAGGTTTAGAGTGAAAGAATTTACTCATTCCTGAATTATTAGTTGCAAAATGAAAGTTTATTATTGGATAGAAATCAGTTTACCAAGAGACTGACTTCTATAGTGGCAGATCTATTGGAAAATGGAGTTTTGCACTGAGAAAATGCTTTCTCAGTGGACAAAAGGTCCTGACAGCTGAGTGAGCTACCTAGGTCCATCTGCAGTGGACCTATTGGTCCTAGTGGAGGGAAACTATTATATTGGGTACCCTAGTGGGGGGCTGGGACAGCCTGAGCAGATCACACTGACAAGAGTCAGGCCAGGTGGGGGGCTGGGACAGCTCAGATCAGGATTCCTCAATTGAATGAGAATTTAGAATTTCTATAGGAGTTGATTCTCTTATAATTTGGGCTCTGTCTGTACTCATTGGAGCCTGGGAGATCCTGATCAAAGGGCACACAATCTTAGAGTGATAATCTTAAAGGGAACAGTTCCCCTCCCCCTTCATATCCAGTGCAAAAATGGGTTGATTCTAAGGTTCAATGTCTTACTGTGGCAAGACAACAATTTCTGCAGCATTCATTCTGCTAAATCTAGAAGTAGACTTGGAGCAGAGTAAGGGGAGAAAAATATGCTGCATAAATCACTTCAAAATGGTATAGGAGAGAGTATACCCTCAGTTTTTAAGGGGATATATTTCTGTTCTTGCTATATCTTCTCAGTAAATATTCTTCATAAATGCTAATTGATACTAATTGGCTAAGTGCAGTGCTAATTGCTAATACCAGGAAGATACTAAATATAACTGGTAATTGATCTTAAATATAATGTGAGAATGAGAGTTGAGTCAATAGCATTAGACAGCTCAAAATTTTTCAGAAATTCACAGAATTCACAGAAAAGGGTTTCATAACCTTTTTGTGTGGCCGATGCTTCAAACATAATGTTTTTATGTATATAAAAAATAAAATACATAGTATTTTACAAAGGAAACAAACTATGTTGAGAAAATGATGAAATATTTAAAAAGAAAACAACCAACTCCACAGATTTCCTGAGAGTGATCTATGGCACACCCTCTCATGTCAAGAATTCTTATCCTAGAACACCTACAACTACCACAATCACCACCATAACAACAGCAAACAACCATTTAGTAATCTCAGGAGAAAGATACAGTCTTGCTCTGGGGACTCAATTTGCCTATGAGAGAGGTTGGAATAATTGTCCCTACTGTATTTAGATGCATTACACGACACTTTTGGATGTTTTTTTTTTTTCCCCCAAAGGGAAGGCATATAAAAGATTTGAATAGGTTCTTTCCCCCACTCAAAAAAGAGGGGCAGAAAGGTGAAAGAGTTAAGAGAGAAGCACAAAGGAATAACAGATATGAACTTGTTACATTTTAAAATAAATCTGGAATTTGTTATATATTTTAAAAGAAAACCAAGCTCTATGTAATGGAAATTCAATTTCATGTAAAATCTTCCCTTTCCACATTTATGGAAATACACATTTCATTTGTGTTTTATTAAGTTGAGAATAAAAATAAAACTAAGTGAAAAAAATTTAAAGTTCCATAGACATCAAAATATTTACAGCAAACATTTTGTAGCAGCAAAGAACTGGAAAAAATATAAATGTCCATTTGATGGGTTTTGTCACCATATGATGGCATACACCAAAAGTTAGGGGTTTTATGTGAAAAATTCACAATGGCCATTCTCTTCAGCAAAAAAAAAAAGATAGATTTATTTAGGGTGTATGGGACAGTAATAACCACTAAAACAATCAGAAATCCAAGTATGAATATAGGAAAAAGTTTATTTTTTTTTCTCACGAGAAAGGGTGGGCAGTATTTGAAGCAGAAAGCAAGATTTTAGAGAGAGACACACACAGGCAAAGGACATTCCCTTTTTTATTTCCCAGTTCCTCTCCCCAATACCCTGGCTCTTTTTCCCATTGGCTTTGATGTGGGTGTAGCCCCCAGCTGGCTTGGGTTTTCAGCCCCCATTCTAATGATCTGAAATTCCTTTTTGGGGAGAGGCAGAAGGAGATAACAACAGAGAATTCCTGTCTTATTTACAACAAGAGAATTCCTGTCTTATTGACAAATATCTCCTGAACCTCTTGATAACATCTTTGTGCAAACATTGTTTTGATAATTCTAGTTATGTATATAAGGAAGGTTGAAAAATGGAATCTTTGCACTTGGTGTACACCAGCCAGTGCCCGCCAACTGGTATCCCCTTGCAGGCAGTTTGTTCTTCCTGAAGGCCAAATGCCTGTCTATCTCTTTACTATCAATACTTTGTTTCCATACAGCATTGAATAGCAAATTCATTTGCTACCAAACGGGCCCTTGGTTGCTTTGGGGAAAGACAGAGGTTAATCAGACCCAGGAGAAAAGGAACTGACCCATCTGGGTTTAGAACCTCAGTTTACTCCTCATCAGCTTGAGTTTCTAAAAACATGAAGTAAGAAATTCTGAGACTATCAAATGTTTAACAGAGTAGGGTGTTTCTCACTCAATCCAGTCACTGCCCCCAAGGAGCTTTCATTCTAGAAGAGGAAGATAACAATGGAAAGGAGAGGGGCAAAAATTCTATTCAAATCTCAGGCTTATTACAAAACCCAGTCCCTGCCACTAAGAAGCTTTCATTCTCACAGACGAGATAATCTTTGCCCAACTGCCTTGATTATTCTCTGATGTCTCAGTGGGTTTGAGTTTTCTTATTTAAGTTTTATTTCTCCAATTTAATTTTTATACTGTGGAAATCAAATAAATCTATTTTTCACAAGGGGAATAGGTTTCAGATAAAATGAAAGGATATCTAGACTCAGGGAATGGCAAATATGAAAGAATATAAGAGCACATGAAAGACAAATTCTTCAGAGGAACTCAGTAGAAAGGGAGCATCCCATGAGGTTAGGGCATGCCCTTAGCTGGCAGGCTAAATATTAAAAGGGACTTAGCACCCTAAAAGAGTTAGCTGGAAGGAGAAGTGGATTTTCGAAGCATAATAGAATTAGGGGAGATACCACTGTGGCCTGGGGGAAGGGAAAAGACACCACAAAGGCAGAGTGCTGTGGGGGGCTGCCCAAAGGAAGGTAGCAGTCATGGAATGGCCTACAAATAGGTTTTATAGGGAAAATTGAACTTCAGGGACATGACAGGGACTTCTGACAGCACATGGCAAGGTGAGACTGCTCCAGAATGAAAAGGGGGACCCCGAAACTCTAAAAATCCTTAAAGGAGAAAATCTGCCCGGAGGGACAATTTCATCCTTGTTATCTGGGTGGGGTCGGCTCAGTCCTGAAACTCCTGAGTATCATCCACAAAAACAATTAGAGACTCTTAGAGTAAAAAAAAAGTAAAAAGGGGTTTATTATGAGTTTGTGAGAAAAGACATCTTCCATTTCACAAGGTGTTTATCTACAAAGAAGTGCAAAGCATAAACTGCAAAATATAAGATTAAATAGGTCCCTGAAAGCAGAATCCCCCACCCCTGCCTGGCCTTTTCTCCCATTGTTTAGGGGAGTCTAGGCTCACATTCTAATAGAAATCTAACCCAGAAACAAAAGAATACAAGTCAATAATAGTAAACTCTTAATTTAAATTTCCCTAGAGAACTGAAGTACAAGCAGATATCCTGAGAGAAGAAAATTCAAAGCCATCATCACCTTTAAAAGAAGTACTTGAATGCTAATTAAGAGGTGGTGGGAAAATAGGAGGGGACAAAAACCTGCAACTTTTAGCTACTGCCCTATTATTACAAAGTCTTAAGTCACAATTAAGATAGAGCTTAAGGCTATATTCCCATGTGAGTGTCTTCACTCAGTTAATTCCTCACACAAATAAACATACAGAAACATTATGATCAAATTTGAACAAGAGACATAGTCCATTACCAATATGATAGTCAAAATTTTTTCATATTGATAGGACCTGATCCTGCATTTCACTAATATTACCTTCAAAACCCAGAGTCACTTCTTTGAACAATATCATCGATATCATCCTAGTGGAAATATGAATATGCACCTAAGAGTGTGTAAGAAACAAAATATCTTAACCAAGAACTCCACTGACTCACTGATGAATTCAGGAAAGATTTATTTTACATTCTTGCAAGAATGGGTGTGTAGGTGAATAGACACACTTTGGGGACTTCAAAGGCACATTTTATTTCCTATCCTGAAACACAAGTCCTTCTCCAGATTCCCCATTAGTTGGATGTTACCGAGGTTACACATCATGAATCTCCACTTTTCATTAAGTAGCCAGTTCCTGACCCAAAGGAACTTCCATTCTAGAAGGGGGAAAGGTAACAGAGGAGGGCTAAGGACAAAGAACAAAAGACACTTTTTCAAATCTCAGACCACCATTCCTGATTACAAAAGTCAGTCCCTGCCCTGAGGGAGCCCACATTCTTTTCAGGGAAGATCACCTACTCCCTGGACAATTCCTCATACTCAAGTTTCATTTCTCCAACCTCATAACTTCATTTGGAAACCAAAATGCCCATTTCTCAATGTGAAAATGTGATGTTTTTAATTATTTAATTTGCAAAGAATTCAAGGAATTATTACCATTATTTAGTAATGATGTATTAGCAGTGTATGCATGTTTTACCTTTTGTATTATTCTCCAGCAGGAAGATTTCTTTCTTATTTTATCATTTAGGTTAAATGATAATTCCCCTTCTTAGGAATTTTTCTCCCATTAACCTTCAGAGAGATTATTTCTCTCCTTTCCTGCAAGATTATGGAAATCCCACTCCTGCGTAATGTTGCCTGATTTCAGGGGCTTAATCTATACAGTAATCTGATTTAGTCTATCTGTTGCTCTCAAGGATGATGTGAGGCTAAATTGGGAAGGACAAATTTGCTTGAGGCACTACTTCTAACTTTATTTTCCTGCTTATCCCAACTCAACCAAAGATAGAGACATGGATACTGGTGTGTTTGTGTGTGCAGTTATATTGTATATATATATATATATATATATATATACAAATATATAAAATGTAAATAATATGTGTGTATATAGCCATATACACTCTACATATGCATGTGCTTGTTAAGGTGCAAAAGATGGTTGCAAATTGTTGTAAAGTGTCTCAAAAGAGTTTGTAGGCTTAAACTCAATTCCAAGTCAAAAGGCAAAGTTTATTGTAATTGTAACGCCAATTGAAGCAGGATAAATTCCAAAAGAATTTAGCAAAGCACCAAGAGTAAGAAGATAAATTTATAGGAAAAAGTTAGAAACCAGGAGCTTCATGTTATTTATTTGCTAATTTTATGGCTTACAGGTAGGTTAGAGGGGTGGTCTTATTAACTATTGTTTTAGGAACTTTGTTATGACTCACCAACAGATTATCTATCTGACAGTAAAGTTTGTAGAACTATAATATTCATAAATACTATAGTATTCCACAGAACTTCAGAGATGTCTTCACTCCAAGGCCAAGAGACTTTAGGATTATTGATGAACAGATTGTTTATCTGACAGTCAGCAATGTTTGTCCTGAGGGCAGGGAAGTCTCAGGGTTATTGTGACATTTCCCTAAAAACTAAGAGGAGAAATATATAACTATATTAATATAGGGTTTCTAAGGCTAGGGGACCCCAGAGTTATTGAGACATTTCCCTAGAAGTTGTACCCCATTATGCTCATACAAATGCACTTGCACATGTACACATAACAAATACACATACAGGGGCAGCTAGATGGTGCAGTGGATAGAGCACCAACCTTGAAGACATGAGGACCTGAGTTCAAATCTGACCTCAATACTTAACATGTGGTATGACCCCAGGGTCATTTAACTTCTCAGCAAAAAAAAAAAAAAAAAAAAAAAAAAAAAAACACATACAACCCCATATCTATTCTTTTCACAGAAGACATGAACAATTTAAAAAGTTAACACAATCTTAAATTATAGTGTCTAGAAAAGGAAAGCTACTGTTTCTTGACTACATCTAGAATACTGTCTTCCTTCCAGGTACTTTACCTCTAAGTCTTTGACAACATAGAGCATATCTAGACGAATATAAACAATGGTGAGGAAACTTGAAAACATGCTATATCGTGATTACTTAAAAGAATTGGAAGACCAGAGAAAAAAACATGGTAAAGTGTGATGGTAAGTTTAAGAAGGCTTAGGTTTGTTTTATTTGGCTCCAGACAGAAAAACTATTAGGTAGAAATTGAAATGTAGATTCCTTCTCAAGATAAAGAAAAAATTCCTAACAATTAAAACTGTTCCAGTGGGTAATGGAATTCTTAAGAAGTAATGAATTCACAACTCTGAGGTACTTTCTCACACTTCTCAGATTGGCTAAGACAGGAGAAAAGATATTGATGAATGTTGGAGAGGATGTGGGAAAACTGGGACACTAATACATTGTTGTTGGAGTTGTGAACTGATCCAACCATTCTGGACAGCAATTTGGTACTATACCCAAAGGGTTATCAAAATGTGCATACACTTTGACCCAGCAGTGCCTCTACTGGGTCTGTATCCAGGGAAATCATAAAGGAAGGAAAAGGACCCACATGTACAAAATTATTTATAGCAGCTCTTTTTGTGGTAACAATGAATTGGAAAAGGAGTGGATGCCCATCAATTGGAATGACTGAACAATTTGTGGTACATGAAGATAATGGAATATTATTGCTCTATAGAAAACTATGAATAAGTTGATTATAGAAAAGCCTGGAAAGATTTACATGAACTGATGCTGAGCAAAACAAGCAGAACCCGGAATACATGTGATGTAAGCAAGAATGTGCAATGATCAACATGAAAGCCTTGGTTTTTTTCAGTGGTTCAGTGATCCAAAGCAATCCCAATAGATTTTGGACAGGAAATGCCATCTGCATCCAGAAAAAAAAAACTATAGAGATTGAATGTAAATCAACACATATTATGTTCACTACCTTTTTCTGTTTTGTTTTGTTTTTTTAATTTCTCTCATAGTTTTTCCCTTTTGCTCCGATTTTTCTCTCCCAACATGATTCAGAAAGCAATGTGTATTAAAAAATAAACTTACTATGATAAAAAAAAAAAGAAGTAATGAATTTCTTATATATTCAGGCAGAAGCTAAAGGACTATTTGTCAGGGATGTTGTTATGTTGTAGGAAAGATTCCCACTTAGCAATAGGTGAAACCTTCTGGCTCTAGGATTTGGTGTTTCCTTCCACCTTTCTTCTGCCTTCCATTGTGATATCCCATGTATACTTATTTTTTCCAAGTACAGCAAATTCCCATACTCCAAATCATTTAAAATCCTTTGTTCATATGAAAATTTGACAGTTCAATATCCCTATCCACTAGGGCCTTTCTTTCACAAACGTAAATTTTAAATAGGGTCACTGTTATTTTTTAATCTCTACAGCACAATGTCTACCTAGTTTAGGCAATTAATAAATGTTTTGTGAATACCAAATAAGTAAACAATAGTGATTTTGTTCATTTCATTTTCATGTATTAATGGGATTAATGAGTTAATGTTGTCCCTTCTAAGTAAAGCAATATTTTTGCTTTACCTAGAGAACTCAAAGAATTGTCAATTCCAATTCCAAAAGGGAATTTCACACCCTATTTTATGGTAGTGTTATGCCACAATTTTCTTTAATTGTTCTGCCTCAGTTTCCCTGAATTGTTCTTCAATTTCCCTGAATTGTTCTGCCTCAATTTCAAGCCCCCTTCCTGACCATTAGAACTGATATAAATTAGGGCTGGAAGGTCTGACCATGAGCATTCCATAGAGCCATAAACTGCAGATGTTTAATCTCAGATAGGGAGAGACATCTCCTATCTCAGACTGAGTGGCTCCTAGCCCTTCCAACTTCTCAGAATATATGATCCTTATCACCAACTTGTCAGAACTGAATTTATGGTCCATTCCTGAAAGTTCCCTGCTCACCAGTGCTCTCTACTTTCTGCCTTTGTTTCCCTTGTCACTGAAGTCCTATAAGAATCCCTGGAATTCTTCACTTGCTGTTGGATGCTTTGAAACATGAGTCCAATCCAGCCCTGAGGGCAACATGAATCCTCTTTTGCCCTCAGTACAATCTCTCCCTCTCAAATAAAATATTAAAAACTCTCTAATCTCTATCTTGCCTCAGTTTTTCCAGCACTACACTATTAGGGGAAAGATTTGAGAGTGAGTTTTGAATCTGTAAAAAGACCTCTTCTCCATAGTTGACAAAGCTATTAAGTTTCCATCAGAATATGCTGATGCCTTTTTTTCCTCTGATTTAGATTCAGTTAGAATACAGAAAAAAAAAAAAAAAGAGAGAGAAAATACAGTAAGTTATAAAAAGGTGATATAGAACAACTGATAAGATTCTAGGTTTGGGGTAAGAAACAACTAAATTCTGATTTTGCCTCAGATTCTTATTATATGTTTGAACCTGGGCAAATCACTTAAGTTTTTTTCAGATCATTTCCCTGTGTATAAAAGGGAGATTATAAAGACCCTCTCAGAGGGTTGTAATAAAGATCAAACATTATAATGACTGTGCCAATATTTATTTGTCTGACCACTTCCCCTCAGCTGCTTGTCTATATACCAGGTCTTTACTACTGACCATAAGTGTTTCTCAAGACTCTATTCTGGGCTCCTCTTCTTTTCTCTTCTCCCTTACTCCCTTTTCATTTGGTGATCTCATCATTTCCTATAAATTCAATTATCTCCATGCTGATGATTCTCAGATCTACTTATCGGGCCCTAACTTTTTTTTTTTTTTTTTAAATCTCTAGATTTGCATCTTCAATGGCCTACTAAACATATTTTAAACTGGATATCCAGTAAACATCTTAAACTTACCATATCTAAAACAAAAATTATCTTTCCTATAAAACTCTCCCTTCTTCCTTACTTCCCCAGTACTGGGGAGAGAATAACCATTCCCTGTTATCCAAGCTCAGAACTAGTTGTCATCTTGCACTCTTTATTTATTTATTTATTTTTTTTACTACTTCCCCTTCCCCTTCCCATAACTTGTCTGTTGCCAAATCTTATTGATTCTGGTCTCATAAAATCATTTGTATATGTTATCTTCTCTCCTTTTACACTGTCATTGCCCTATTATAGGCCTTTATTACCTCACCCTAAAACTACTGCAATAATTTGTTAGTGATCTCCCTGGTCATTCCAGTATAGGTAGCAAAAAAAAAAAAAAAAAAAAGTAAAAGAAAACAGAAAACAGAAAAGAAAAGCATACTACCCTATTATAAAAATTTATTTATTTTAAGCCTAGTGGGAAATATATTGTCTTCTAAAGTTCAATTTTTTTTTTTAATCTTTGGCTTGAGAGAGTTAGTTTTAGATGAAACATTCTAAGTTCAGTCACTGGCACTCTGAGACCCTAGTTTGAAAAAATTCCTAATACCTAGTAAGGAGTTGGTTTCTGTATTTAACTTTAAGTTTATTTCTATCTCTAATTTACCTTTGACCTCTTTAAAATCAAGTTTTATAAACAAAACTCAGTTCCCTGGAAATATTTAGGTAATGAGACAGCATCTGTACAGGCTTCAGGAAGTTAATGTGGACAAAGTATCAACCTTTTCTTGGGACTTTCCCTCAGCCTGGGATGCCCAAAGAGTCAAGAATTAATTATCCTCAGTTATCTCCCTTGTCTGCCACTGCTCAGTCCATTCTTTGTTCTATGCTTGCTCTAATCTGTCAAATCCAGATACTCAGAATCTCTGTAAAGGAAAAAGATCAGAGGCCTTACATGTATTAAAGAGAAGAAAAAAAAAAGACTTCCATTGTTATTTCTTCTTATACATTTCTAGATTCAATTATAATAAGAAAAGATTTAAAATGAGAGAGTAAAGCTAAAGAAGAAATAAAATTATCGTTATTTGAAAACTATGTGACATATTTATAAAATCATAAACAAATTACTAATTGAAACAACTAATAACTTTATTAAGGCATCGGCTAAGATGACAGGAACAAATAACGATGAATGTTGGAGGGGCTGTGGGAAAACTGGGACACTGATGCATTGTTGGTGGAGTTGTGAAAGAATCCAACCATTCTGGAGAGCAATCTGGAATTATGCCCAAAAAGTTGTCAAAATGTGCATACCCTTTGACCCAGCCATACTACTACTGGGCTTATATCCCAAGGAAATACTAAAGAAGGGAAAGGGACCTGTATGTGCTAAAATGTTTGTGGCAGCCCTTTTCATAGTGGCTAGAAGCTGGAAGATGAATGGATGTCCATCAATTGGAGAATGGTTGGGTAAATTATGGTATATGAATGTTATGGAATATTATTATTCTGTAAGAAATGACCAACAGGAGAAATACAGAGAGGCTTGGAGAGACTTACATCAACTGATGCTGAGTGAAACGAGCAGAACCAGAAGATCATTATACACTTCAACAATGATACTGTACAAGGATGTATGCTGATGGAAGTGGATATCTTCAACATAGAGAAGAGCTAATCCAATTCCAATTGATTATTGATGGGCAGAATCAGCTACATCCAGAAAAGGAACACTGGGAAATGAGTGTAAACTGTTATTTTTACCTTCTGAATCCAATTCTTCCTGTGCAACAAGAAATTCGGTTCTACACACATATATTGTATCTAGAATATACTGTAATATATTTAACATGTATAAGACTGCCTGCCATCTGGGGGAGGGGGTTGGGGGAGGAAGGGAAAAAATCTGAATAGAAGTAAGTGCAAGGGATAATGTTGTAAAAAAATTACCCATGCATATGTACTGTCAAAAAAAAAAGTTATAATTATAAAATAAAATAAAAATTAAATTAAAAAAAATAAAAAAACTTTATTAAGGCATCAGTCTTTCTAAACATAGTAGACAAAAACTAATGAGAAGAAAACTACAAAATAACTACTAAAAGTATAAAGTATTTGGAAGTTAAGCTCCAAGATATACTAAGAATTTATATAAGCACAATGCAAAACATTATTGAAATAAAGACAAATATTTGAAGGAATATTGTTAATGATTGCATCATGCAAATATAATAAAAATCATAATTAAATTCTTTTTATAGATTTAGATGCATACTATAAAATCAAGCTACCAAATTATCAAAGGGTTATTTTATATAACTAAGATTTTAAAAAATACTAAACAACCTGAAATAGCAACAAGGGGTTTGATAAACACAAGTTTAGAAGGTGAGATTTTAGTTGAGACTTAAAGGAAAACAGGGGAATCAGTATTCACAGCAGAGAAGGAAGAGTGTTCAAATCAAATCAAAAAATTCTCAGTTAAAAGAGGAAGGATTTTGTTTGTGGAACAGCTAAGAGGTCAGTGTCACTAGATCAGGATATGTGTTGGGGAGTAAACTGTAAGAAGATTGGAAAGGTAGGAAAGGGCTAGATTATGAAGGGCTTTGAATACCAAGTTGAGAATTTTGTAATTGCAACAGGAAGTCATTGCAGTTTATTGAATAGAGGGTGAAAGAGTGTTGAAGTAATCAAACCTGCATTTAGGAAAATCACTTTAGTGGCTGCATGGAGTTTAGATTGGAGTGGGGAAAAACTTAAGGCAAGCAAAGTCACCAGCAGATTATTATATAATGCTGGAGGGAAGTGATAAGAGCTTGAACTAGAGTGGAACTATCAGTGTCAGAGGAGAGAAGGGAACATATTTTAGAGATGTTGCAAAGGTAAAATAAATCAGCAGGCCTTGACAACAGCTTGGATATGCGGGAAATAGTGAGAAATCCAGCTAGGATGACTCTTAGGTTATAAATGTGAAAGACTGGGACTGTGGTGTTGCCCTCTACATTAATAGAAAGAGAGCAAAGTTTAGGAGGAAAAATAATGAGCTCTGTTTTGGATAATATTGAGTTTAAAATGTCCAGTTTCAGATGTCTGAAAGACATTTGGAGATGTAATCAGAAAAGAGACTGGGGAAGGAAAGGTAGATTTGATAATTATTAGTTTAAAAGTAGTAATTAAATGCTTGAGAGATGATAGGATACAAAATGAATCAGCTTATAAAGGGAAGATAAGAGGATTCAGTATACAATTCTGAGAGATTCTTATGTTAGAGGACATGATCTGAAGGAAGATCCAGCAAAGAAGGTGAAGGACTGGTCAGAGAAGTAAGATGAAAACCTGTGGGGAATAGTGATCTGAAAAATTAGAAAGAAAAAATATCAGAGAGGAGAGTGTGATTAACAACAAGGCTTCAGAGAAGTCCAAGAGAATAAAGATTGATAAAAGGCCAAAAAGATATGGTAGTTAGGAGATCATCAATACCTTTGGAGAAAGCCAATAATAAGAGAGAGAATGATAAAATCAAAAGTCAAAAGTTTAAAAGAGAGTAAGAGGAAAGAAAGTAGAGGTTTTGTGGTTTCCTGATTTTAGGAAAGTTAAGTCTGTTATTGTTCAGTCAGTAATCCTAAATCTTTTGCCTTAGGAAACTCCCATGTCCAATCTGTTTGATTCTGAATAGACCACTCCTCAGTCAGATAGCTTCTGGTCTCAGGATAGTGGGGGATCAAACTTCTGAGACAATAGTGAATAGAACACTCCTTAGTTCATTCCTCACTATCTGTTGGTTAATGATAACCAAATTCCAGAGATCACTTCTCTGGGCTATAGAATTAGCATGTCAATGATAGAAACTGGATAAATATGTCTCTTTGCTTCTGATTCCTTGCTAGATCCTTTTGGAATTTAGCCCATTTGTTATGGCATTACAATTACAAATAAACTTTGCCCCTTGACCAGGAAATGGGTTCAACCTGCAAATTCTTTTGAGACACCTCAGACACCAGTCTGTGACCTCAAACTTTTGGGGTCCACCTTCCCAACCTCAATAGAGGCATCTATTATTGAGAGTCTTTTTTGAGGAATTCAACTACAAAGGTCAGAAGAGAAAAAGGATGATAACAAGAATGGAAAGATCATTAGTAAAGATTTTTTTTTTTTGAGGTTGAGGAGAAATAAGTATGTTTGTAGACAGTAGGAAAGGCACCAATTGAGAGGAAAAAATTGAAAACAAGAGAATGGGAATGATAGAGGTGGCAATCTGTTGGAAGAAATAGGATGGAATGGGATTACTTAAAGATGTTAGAGGAGTTAGACTTGGTTAAGGTGGCCACTTCATCATATGAAATAAGTAAAGGAAGAGAAAGTACCAAAAGATATCTGTGTGTTAGGAGATGGGATAGAAAAATGGGGGAGTTTATTATAGAAGATAAAATGGACAATAATAAAATGAAAAATTTTGCCATAGTTTTGGAATTTAGATTAGAAGGATTAAAAATAAATTGAGAAAATGATTTGTAGCAAATTTCCTTGGTGAATTGATATCCAAAATAGACATGGTTTGATAGAAAAACATAAAATTAAAAATCAACCTCCTAATAGAGAACCTGTCAAAGAACATAAATAGGCAGTTTTCAATTGAAGAAATATAAGCTATGAGCACCTACATGAAAAAATGCTCCAGATCACTAATGCTTAGAAAAATGTAAATGAAAATATCTTTGAGGATCTATCTTACACCTATCAGATTGTCAAAGATGACAAAAAGGGTGATGAGGTACTGAATGGTGGGGTGGTGGGCAGAGAGGAATTGAAACATTGTTACCTGGGGTAGCCTGGAAGAAGTCTCTCATAGAGATCAGTTTAGTTCCATAGTCCCACCCTCTGTGGAGGTAATCCAGCTAGAAATCTAAGTTATTTCAAGTCCTTGAGGCTAAAATTTTCCTAAAAATCTGCCTAGGGTCCTAGTCCCTGCCATCTTTGAGCCTCAGTCCAACACAAAGCGCTGGAGTGCCTTTCCCTTTTCCTCTTCCCCCTTCCCCCAGGCCACACAGTATCTCCCCAACTCCATTATGCTTCCCAACCCCACTCCTCCTCCTTACAGATAACTAACTCTTTTAGAATATTAAGTCCCTTTTAGGATTTAGCCTGCAAGCTAAGTGCATGCCCCAACCTCATAGGCTCTATTTCTAGTAATTGTGAGTTCCTTAAGGAACTTGTCTTTTATATGCTATTTATCATTCATAGTGTATCTCTTCATTTGGTCTGTATGATGATGGTGATATCTTTTATTTCAGGTATTGGGTTTAAATGAGGCAGAGTTGCACAAAGTGGTCAGCATCACTCTTCTAAAGCTATCATCGTCCAGTGTCAGGACAAAGACAAAATGACTGGTGATGACTCAAGATATAGTGGATGGCATTTCAAGTGTTTTCAATGTCTAACCAAGCTTTAAGTGCTCCTCAACACATGCTTCACCTGCCTTCATTGGAACAAATTGTTCTCATTTATCCATTCCACCAGGGGAAGTCTTTACATGTTTGGGGTAGAATATCAAATATTCATCAAATTCAGGGAAAAAAAAGAGTAAAACCATAATAGTGGGGGTCTCAATGTATCACTTTCAGAACCAGACAAATATAATAAAAATTTAAACAAGAAAGTTAAGAACATTAACAATTTTAGAAAGTTAGAGGTGATAATCATATACATTATATAAAGTGTAGTATTTGGTGGGAAATGGTTATTGTTAATATTATATCAAATGTTGAAGGTGAAGTCAAGAGAACTGAATTTGAATCTTATTTCTGCCACTTAATATATGTATCACTTAATTAATTGCAAGTTGCTTAACCTTTCTAGGTTTCTCTTTACTGTATTGTCTACTCATGCCTCTTCCATCTTGCAAAGTTTATTTTTTTTAAGCAAAGTATAAGACTTTACATTTATTTCCACTAAATTTCATCCATTTAATTCAATACAATGTTGTTGGGATCTTTAATCTTTTAAGGATCTTTTTGAATCCATATTTATTTAATATGTTAACTATCCCTTTCATCTTTGTATCATTTAAAAATTTAATATTCATGCCATTTATGTTTTGATCCAAGTCACTGATAAAAAACATTAGAGAATAATACCAAATACCTTAAGACACTTGAGTGAATATTTCTTGCTAAGTTTTTTAAAAATTCAATTTTATTTTACTTGTAGTTCCTAAGTATCTCCTTTCTACAATCCCACCACCCCCCTTCACTGAAACTAAAATCCATTACAAATATGTATAATCAAGTAAAACAAACTCCTGCATTTTTCATGTCCATCAAACAATTCATATGATCACATGAATATTGTAAGAATGAACCATTTTGAAGGAGTTAAAAACACTGAATATTAAAATGCCTAATCATATTGTAGAGCCTAGATTCATAGACTATAGTTCATGACCTCATATGTAACTGAATATGGGATCATGAAATTATAATGTATTTTCATTAAATATTTGATTTGCATATCTATTTTATATACCTATATACCTGGGGTCACATAAAAATTTCTCAAGCAAAAAGAGATAATGAGTGGAAAAAGTTTAAGAAGCTGTGTGCTAGAGAACTTGTGATGAAACATGCTACCCACTTTTCAGTATAAATGAAATAACCATAAATGCATTATGAGCCTTAAAATCTTTCTTTTTCTTCTCTCCCTCTCTCCCTCTCTCCCTCCCTCCCTCCCTCCTTCCTTCCTTCCTTCCTTCCTTCCTTCCTTCCTTCCTTCCTTCCTTCCTTCCTTCCTTCCTTCCTTCCTTCCTTCCTTCTCTTCTTCTCTATTTCCTTCTTTCCTCTTTCTCTTTCTAGACATAGCCAATGTTGGAATTTGTTCTGCTTTTAACATGTTTTTTTTTTTTTTTTTAATTTCTCATGGATAGAGTGTGGGATAAAGAAAAAGTTATTTGCCTTGTTGAAAAACAAACAAACAAAACTTTAAGTTAAAAAGCCCAGAAAATCACCTGAAAGGAGAATAGATTGGCATAGAGAGAAATATAAAGCAGACCCACTAACAGCCTATTGTAGTAGTCCAGGGATGAGGTGATAAGAACCTGCACCAAAATGAAGGCAATGTCAGAGGCAAGAAGATACTTTATTCAAGAGATGAAAGGTGAAGCTTGACAACAAATTGGATATTGGGTGGCCAGTAAAAGATGGTGAGGAATCAAGGACAATACCTATGATTTGAGGTAGTCTTATCCTCTACAATCATTCCTTACAAGGCTAGACCATTTTTATTTATGATTTCTTGTATTATGGTATCTTGGGTTTTTTTCTTTTTTGTCATATAGTACTATGATTTTTAGATTATTTTTCATTGCTCTCTTCTGCAGGTCATTTGTTTTTTAAGATATGTACCTTACTTTTTCCTCTCATTTTTTATTTTAATATTTTTATTTTGTTTTAATATATAATGTTGATGGATAGTCTTTGTTTTCTGATTGACCAATTCTCTTTTTCAAGTTTTATTCTTGCAAAAAATAATGTTGTCTATTCCAAGTCATTAAATTTCTTGCCCTTCTTTCCCTACCCTAGCTATCATTTCTTCTAATGTTACATTTTGTATCTCTTATCTTGTTACTTCTAAGTATTTCTATAGTCCTTGTGGCCAGGTCATTTTTTTCTTCTAGTTGATCTATGAACTTGTTATGGACTTAATTTTTCCTACTGGGTTTACCCTTTGGGTTTATCTAGACTCAATATTCTTCTTTTTTTGTGTGTATGTTTGGTATTTTCTTCTTTTTCAGTTGTTCAGCTTCAGTTTTTGTGCTGGAGCTTTGTGTTTAGGTCAGACTCTGCTTCCTCTCTTATTCTTTGGATAACGTAGGCAGGCTCTGTTTAATTCTAGATACAGGGGCTGTCACATAGCCTTCCTTTCCCCAACCAGATGATTTTGATTATATTGTTAGCAGGCCCCCTGCAAGACCATGTGTGTGATTCACTTTCTCCTGTTGTGGCTTGGGCACAAGGGTTTTGGGTACTGGGATAACATTGTCTCCTCCTTCAGGTCAGACCAACTGATTGGGCTCTGGAATGATCAAGGACTGCCTGGATGCTGGGTTAGACACTTGCTTGGGCACTGCTCCAGTTCTCTCTTCTGCAGCAGTTCACAGAGTGAGATGTCTCAACCCTGAGACCAAGGCCAGTTTTGTCCATATTTCTGTCAGAGGTTGAGCCTTGGACTATCCAAGCCCTGCTCTAGATGCTAATGTGGCCCTATCTCTTGCTGTGGTCTGCATTTTTGAACTCGATTCCTTCTACCAACCTTAATGTTGTCTCTTTTTGGTTCTGTTCATCATTGTTCATCCTAGGACATTTTTAAGGACTTACTGCTGTGTTTGTGGGAATCTGAATTCCTATAGTCCAATATCATCTTCCCACAGTTAGAAGATTAGATTTAAAGAGAAATGAAAGGTTCAAGAAAATCAAAAGTAGAAGAGTTGAACTGATTTACTGTCCCAATCTCAGTGGTAGGAAATAGTAGCAATGGAAATTGCATCGATATACAGAGGAGGTAAGGTAACCAAAGAGGATGGGTGATAAAATGCTACTAAATCAGAGGTGAACAATGCTGAGAAAGCAATTTTTCTATTTTCTCAATAAAGACTGGGGGTATGGAATAGAAGTACCAGAGGGAAAAGATTGTGACATTGAGATTAAGGGTGTGGATCTTTACCCTAGAAAAGGGTACTAATGAACAGTTTTCCTAGGGCAGCAGGTGGGGCACTAGACCCTTGTGATGGGAATAGTCTGTGGAGAGTTTAATCATTGGAAGGCTGGATTATCTTTGCAAGGATATATATGATTTCCTAGGTGCAGCTAATTCCTAGAATGGTGGGATGAATAAAGATAGAAAGAAGACATTGCATGGACCTTTATAATGAAGACTGAACATATTGAAGGCAGGAAATAGGGCCAGATCCCATAAGTTAGGGACACAGGGTGACTGCTACCAAGCCACACTGTTCCCTTGTGAATGGCTATTTCTAAATGAGGCATAGCAGGAATAGCAGGAAATAAAAAACTGTAATGACATGATCTACAAAGGCTGTCGCAATTTGAAAGAGCTTGAACATAAATACTTCAAAAGCTTTACCTCCATGAGGAACACAAGAATGAATAAAATTAAATTTATGATCCATGAATCAGAAGAAAGAGAAATAATAATGATGATGATAGTATTTATATAGTGCCTACTATGAGCCAGATATTTTGCAGATATTATTTCATCTAATTTCCAAGCAACCCTACAAGTTACGTGCTATTATAATCTCCTTTTTACAATTAGGGAAATTGAGACAGAAAAACGTTCAGTGCCTTGCTTAAAGTTACCCAACTACTAAATGTCTGCAGCCAGATTTGAAATCAGATCCTCCTGATTTCCCCACCCACACTCTTTCTCTATGCCACCTAGCTGTGAGAACAAAACAAAGGTAAAAATCTTAGGATAGGGTATAGTACAATGAAGTTATTATAATAGAGGGTTATAAGTATTAAATGCCATTTTAAATGACTCTATTTTGTGCAGTATTTGCTGTTATTACTTTTTTTTTTTCTAATGTGACATGATGTACTAAATGTCTCCTCCAGTATCTTTCATCCTGTAATCACTTTTTGTTGCTCAATTTGTCTGATTCTTTTATGATCTCATTTGGGGTTTTCTTGGCAAAGATCTTGAAGTAGCTTAACATTTTCTTCTCTAGCTTATTTTACAAATAAGAAAATTGGAGCAAACAGGGTTAAGTGACTTGCCCAGGGTCATACAACTAGTATGTGTCTCAGATAAGTTTTAAACTCAAGAAGATGAGTCTTCCTTTCTTTAAAGCTGGTATTCTATCCATTCCATCACCTAGCTATCCTAATCACTTTACAATTATAAAAGGTAATTCATCAACTTTAAATAGCTCCTAGAAATTTGCCCACTTCTCTTTATGTTGTCTAAAAAGGCATACAGTAGGAGATTTAACAAAGGTTAATTAACTGATTAATAAATATACCATTTTCTTTGATCTGGTAAAAATATCTATGTTAAAGGCCTTTGTAATAGTTTAAGCATCAATTTTTTAATCTTTTATTTTTGCTAAAAAATATACCTTTTCCTATACTTATGTTGATATCAGATATGATCTCACTGGTCTTGTAACTTAGGAGAAGAAACTATAAACACCATCCATATAAGTGCACAAATATATGTGGAATTTGAAATATACATATCCATCATCTACTTCATGGGTTCATCACATTAGAGTGGATAAAATACATTTTATACGTCTATGAGTAACCTATGCTGGTTTATTAGCACAATAGCCTGAAAATTCTTGCTACAGAAAAGTGGTGAAGAAGGAACATTTTGAACTAATTGTTTAAAAGTGTAGGGGAAGAAAGGGAACAAAAGAGAGAGAAACTGATAAATAAAGGGAAATAAACTTATAAATAAAAAAATTGTATTATTAATAATGAACTTGTAAATATAAAAGATAAATATAACAATTTAATTTCATTCATCTGGTTGTGTCAGATAAATTTTTAAAAACTAACTAAAGTCTTACTTTGATGCCTCAAAGTAACCTAGATTTCTCAAACATTTGGTCCATAGAGAACAAATTCTGGTAGGTCTTAAAAGCAGGAAAGGCTTGGAGAGGAGAGGCGTGGCTAAACAGCTGTTCCCCAAGGACCAACGTAGCTTAGCTTGGAGAAAATCTCATGACTAATAGGGCTAGCCACCAGCTAATGACTTTTTTTCTGCTACACAATTTCTATAATCATCTAATAAAGCAAAGAGGGCTTGTGATCCAAAATAAAAGTTCTTCTTTGAAAATAACTTTAATAAATAATAACTAAAAAGTAGCCCAACTCATTATTTTCTAGTCAAACTTCCTCTTGTTACACAGCATCATAAACACAGCAAAAACCACAGATTATAGCACAGCAAAAGCAATTAAATATAAAATATCCAGCAAGTGAATAAAATTGGGAATAGGAATAATACAACAATCTTTACATTTATTATCATAAATGCAAGGATTCTTTCTAATTTTTCTGATGTTCTTTTCAAATATAAACCTAAAGATGAATGTACCCCAGTCTTTCCTGGGTCCGGGATATTATAGCATTAGAAATAAAAGAGATCTTACATTAATTAAACCCATAACCCTCATTTTGCAGATGAAAGTACAGTCTTCAGTTACAAAGCTTGGATCTAAGGTGGGATTTGAACTGAAGTCTTCCTAATTCTACATTCTGCAATCTATGCACAACATAACACTGCCTTTCCTAAGGGATAAATCTTAATAGCTTTGGGATAATAAATAAAAACAAGCTATAAATCTAAGCTATAAATAAGCTATAAATTATTAATCATCCAAAAGCAAATCATTTATTCTAAGCAGATTTCACATGACAGCCTATTTCCAGGATACTTGACATGGTGATATTTATTACACTACAATAAACATCTACTTGTTCCATATTCAAACTATTCACTATTCAGCCACCCCAGCTGTAAAAGTTTCAGCTACTGTGCTAGTGCTTATTTGTTTCACAATGATTAGAAAACTAAATGAAGAGATTAGAAGAATACTGAATAGTACCTGTAAGAGTTCTTACGCTTAACTATGAATAGACCTTAAAAGAACTGACAAGTACTCAAGATCGAATTCCACCTTTTAACAGGTGTGGAAAGGAGAAGCTAAGAAAAGATTCTTTGCTTGATATAGGCTTATTTAGCTGATGATTAAAGAGGAAAATTCTGTGTACTTGAAAGGAGTATGTTACCTGCAAGGGGGTTATTATGACACGAAATTAATCTATTTTTATGTAAAAGAGAGAGTAGAGAGAGATCATATAGCTGGTTTACAAAGAGATGTCCTCTCTCGCGGATTGTTCCCCTCCATCCCCAACTTCCTTTCCCTTACCCTACTCACTGTTTGAAAGGGTCGTGAAAAGGTAGGGCCAACCATTCCCCGTGCATGTCGTGCATATAATCTACCATCTCCTCCGGGCTGCGGTCAGAGGAGATAAAGACTATTTCGAAGGGCGCCGGAGGATGGGTCTCTTCCACTAGTTCCGTGTAGAAGTCGCACAGAAGCGGAGTGAAGTCCCTGCAAGGAGAGCACCAGCCTGCCGAGAAGTACAATCCCACCACCTTGTTCTGAAGCACGTCCTCGGGCTCCACCGTGTCTCCATCCTTGTTGACAAGGATCCTCCCGCTAAACACGTCCGCCATCACTTGCACACCACTTCTTCCTCCCGGCTGCGGCTCTCTTCCCCCGGGAGCTACAGAATGCGCTAGGGAGGTTTCTCCTTTCTCTCTGCAGCTTTTGTAAATGCTTCTGAAGCGCGTTGCTGAGTGAAGGGAAAAGAAGCGGGGCTAAAGGTGGAGTGAGCCTTCCTCCAGTCCGGCAACTAGAGGGATATTGTTCCAGGGAGTTAAGCTTCCTGAAACTTTAAAGAGGGGATAATTTTCTTGACGCTTAAGCTTACTTGATGCTTACGCTAATAATTATCTCCTCATCCACCCATACACACTTCCAAATAATGAGATTTGTCAGTATCCTACGACTGCTGAATTATAGTTGAAGAGCCCTCTCTCTCCCAAATTTCTAAGGCCCGCAGAAACTTTTCACGATTCCCTGGGGAAACCACGGAAATTCTAGTCTATGCCACTACTGTCCTTTTTGAAAGTGGATGTCCGTCACCTTTCCCTTCAGGCTTCTCTCGCTTCATGCTCCCGACCACTCTTCCAAACCTTTCTTTTATCCTATTAGTTCTCCCGAGCAAAGACCAATTCAGAGCAAAGACCAATTCAGATCAGGAAGCTTTCCGCAGCGGACCAGAGGTGCAAAACTAAGAAGCTTATGGTCCAAGTGAGACCAGTGAAGAAACAAATATCCACAGAGAGAAAGCTGTAGGAGCCTGAGTCTCCAAACGGAGTCTAGAGTTCCTTTTTAGCATCAGTACCACTGAAGGGGAAAAAAAGAAAGAAAAGAGGGAAAAAAAAAGAAGGGAAAGAGGAAGGAAGAAAATGACATCTATGAAACTCAGGAAATCAGTCACATCAGTTTTCCAGGGTCATTCTCAGGAACCAGAAGGGGTCAATACCCCAAGCAGGATATCCAGGGGCAGCTAGGTGGCGCAGTGGATAGAGCACCAGCCCTAAATTCAGGACCCGAGTTCAAATATGATCTCAGACACTTAACACTTCCTAGCTGTGTGACCCTTCGCAAGTCACTTAACCCCAGCCTCAGAAAAAAAAAAAAAAAAAAAAAAAAAAGAATACCAAGCAGGATATCCAATCTAAAGTCAACATCCAAAAGAAAATAGATGATGAGGCTGTAGGAAACGTGAACAGGGACCCATCTGCGGTTCCTCTGAAGCTGCCTTTTCATTACAGCATGTTTAGAAACAGTGTTTGGCAGGAGAATGTTGATTGGAAGGGTTGATAGTTTTTGTTGTTTGATGATGGATTGGTAGGTTGGTTAGTTCACTTTTCTTTTGTCCACTGGAGGTATGGACAGCAACATCTTCAGCAGCCTACGTAGGAAACTACTCTGTTCTTACTCTGAGAGTACAAACTCCTTAGAAATTTTTTCAGAGTTTTGATGAATATTCAACATCTCCCAGGATCACTCTTCCTTGCTTCCCCTTTTAATTCCCCCAGGGAATAACCATCTACTCAAATTTTGTAGAATTCCATATTTTGCAAAATTCATAGCCACTGCTTGGAAAGTTAGTTATAGGACATTTTGTAAGTTTTGTTTTGCTTCAAAAATAGCCAAAGCATAGAGTAACAAGCAAAATAGTCTGATTATTTCTCACTTCTGGTAGAGAGGAGAGAGAGAGAGTCTTAATAAACTTTAGGATACAGGAAGGAAAAATGGACAAATCTTGGAGAAAGTTTTCTTTCATTTTAGAGGAAATATATCTTAAGCTATGTGGCAGGACCACACCACACCACAGCCTCTGGTAGAAAGGTCCTAAGAAGAAGGATCAAATACATACTGTCCACAACTGTCAGGCCTGAACCAAATTAAAATGTAATTGGGAAATATTTAGCAAAATGAATTACAAAAAGTCCAAAGCCAAGATAAAAGAGGGAGGCAAAAACTTGACTGAATTTTCTGAAATTCACTTCCAAACAACTATAAAATAACACCTCTAAATTAATTTTGGAGTGATAGAACAAATAGAAGAATAAGATGAAACATTTTTTCCAGCCTACAACTTAGAAAGTCAGCAGGAAAGGTCTGATTCTGAATAAAAGGGGAACATAGTCCAGTAAATGATATCCAGACAAGTCAACAGCAAGCCATGTTCCAGCAAGATGGAAGCAAAGCCCCATGCCCCAGAATAGTCCAAAAATGAAGCCCTAATTCTCTAACTCCATAAGCTTGGGACAGTTCTCCCTTCACCCCAGAAACAAAGCCCAACATTAGCACAAAGTTAAAAGTTATGAAATAGAGGCTCTTATGTAATAGTGCAGTTGGGGGTAAAAAAAAAAGAAAGAAAATAAAGAGGAGAGAAAAAAGGAACAAGAGGAGAAAAAGGATGACGACAAGCTAACCATAGAAGTTATTAAACTGAAAGAAAAACTCAAAACTCAAAAGAGAAAACAATGTCAAAACATCCATAAATGAATCCTCATAGGGAAAAAAAGTGATTTGGCATTGAGCTGAAAAAGAACTCCTAGAAGAGCTCAAAAAAGATTTTAAAAATAAAAGAGAGGATTAGAAGAAAATTGGGGAAAGACGTGAGAGTGATGTAAGAGAATCATGAATATACTTCAACAACAATACTATATGATGATCAATTCTGATGGACGTGGCCATCTTCAACAATGAGATGAACCAAATCTGTTCCAATAGAGCAGTAATGAACCGAACTAGTTACACCCATTGAAAAGAACTCTGGGAGATGACTATGAACCACTACATAGAATTCCCAATACTCCTATTTTTGTCTGCCTGCATTTTGGATTTCCTTCATAGGCTAATTGTACACTATTTCAAAGTCCGATTCTTTTTGTACAGCAAAATAACTATTTGGACATGTATACATATATTGTATTTAATTTATACTTTAGCATATTTAACATGTTTTGGTCAACCTGCCATCTGGGGAAAGGGGGTGGGGAGAAAGAGGGGAAAAATTGGAACAAAAGGCTTGGCAATTGTCAATGCTGTAAAATAACCTATGCATATAGCTTATAAATAAAAAAGCTATAATAACAAACAAAAAGAGAGAGAGAGAGAGACAGAGAGAGAGAGAGAGACAGAGAGAGAGAGACAGAGAGAGACAGAGAGAGAGAGAGAGAGAGAGAGAGAGAGAGAGAGACAGAGAGACAGAGAGAGAGAGAGAGAGAGAGAGAGAGAGAATATATCATGAAAAGAGAGTTAACAACTTGGTAATGGAAGAAAAAAAATGATGTATAAAAATTCAAAGTAGAATTGGTCAAATGGAAAAGGAGGTCCAAAAGCTCACTGAAGAAGTTAAGTAAGTTAAAGAAAAAATATTAAAACTATACTAGTGGGGATATCAACATTTACTTCTCAGAATTAGATAAGTCAAAAAATAAATAAGAAATAAGTTAAGGAGGTGAACAGAATTTTAGAAAAATTAAAGAAAAAAACCCTCTGAATTGAATGGAAATAGAAAATAATATACTTTTTACTAAATGATTTATGGAACTTAAACAAAAAGTGACTACTAGGGCATAAAAACCACAATTAAATGAAGAAATGTAGAAATGTTCAATGCATCCTTTTCAGAGAATAATGCAATAAAATTACATTCAATAATGGGTAATTAGAAGTTAAAAAATTAATTGGAAACTAAACAACCTAATCCTAAAAAAAATAAGTGGGTCAAAGAACAAGTCAAAGAAATAATCAGTAATTTCATTAAGGACATTGATAACAATGATTCAGCCTACAAAGATTTATGAGGTGCAGCCAAAATATTATTTAGGGGGAAAATTGTATTCTTAACGCTTACATAAATAAAATAAAAAAGACCAGTTCAATGAATTGGTCGTGCAAGTAAAAAAACAAACAAATAAACAAAAACTCACAAAAAACCAGAAAAAGATCAAATTAAAAATCCCTAACTAAACACCAAATTGAAAAATCCTGAAAAATCAATGGAGAGATTAATAAAATTTAAATAAATAAGAAAATCACTGAATAAAACTAGGAGCTGGCTTCATGGAAAAAAAAAAAAACAACAGCAAAATAGATAAACCATTGGTTAATTTCATTTTTTTAAAAAGGAAGAAAACCAAATTCTAATATTAAAAATGAAAAGGGTTAATTCACCAGAAATAAGAGAAATTAAAACAATTTTTAGAAGGTATTTTGTCCAATTAAGTAAAATGAATAAATGTTTACAAAAATATAAAATGCCCCAATTAATAGAAGAAATAGAATCCTTAAATAATCTCTTTGTAGACAAAGAAATTGAATAAGTCTTCTCTTATTTACCTTTCATTTTATGACTCCTGATTTCTCCTATCCCTTTCTCCTACTTTCCTTTTGGGTAATAAGAGATTTCTATTGCTAACTGATATATATATATATTAGGTAATAAGAAATTTCTATTACTAACTGATTTATATGTGTGTGTGTGTGTGTGTGTGTGTGTGTATTTCCCTCTTTGAACTAATTTAAATATAAATTCAAATCTTGCCCATTCTCTCACTCGATCTTTCTCACCTATCCATTTCCCTCCCACAACTGACTCCCCTCTACATTTTCTGTCTATGTAAATCCTTTTAACTACCCTAGGAATAATAATCTTTAAAAACACCAGTATCGTGTTTAGAAAGGTAGTTTACCTTTACTAAATCCCTTTGATTTCTCCTTTCTGTTTAACTTTTGAATTTTATATTTGAAAGTCAGAATTTTCTATTCAGGTCTGATCTTTTCATCAGGAATGTTTGAAAATCTTTTATTTCATTAAATATCCATTTCCCCCTACAAGATTATGCTCAATTTTTCAGGTTGGGTTATTTTTGCTTGTGTTCCCAGCTCTTTTGCCTTCTTGAATATTATAGTCCAAGCCTTCTTCTCCTTTAATTCGGTAGTTTCAAAATCTTGTGTGATCCTGACTATGACTCTTCAATATATTGTTTCTTCCCGACTGCTTGAAACACTTTCTATTTGATCTGGGATCTCTGAAATTTGGGTATATATATATATTTTCATTTTGGGGCCTTCCTCAAGAGCTGAATTATTTCAATTTTTATTTTACTCTCTAGTTCTAGCATATCAGAACAGTTTATTTTAAAATAATTTCTTAAATATGATGTCTAAGCTCTTTCTTCGATCGTGACTTTTAGATGTAGTAGGTCAAAAATAAAACAGATGTTTGAGCTTCCAAACTTACCAATTTACAAAGCAATGTGTGAAAATTGCCTAGAAAATCAGGACTAGGTCATCTTTGGTCAGTTTTGGTACTAGGCTCCAAATCCAGAAGGAGACTGGATTTTTTTTTTTTTTTATTATTACATTTAAAAACAATAAATAAGAACAACTAATTTTAAAAAAATTAACCAGGATACCAAATTAAGTAATGCAATTTCTAAATTGGTAGAAAGATTAGGGACTTTCCAAATTGGGAGGAGAAGAATGGACAGATACAATTATCTGAAATCAGAAAGAGAGATATCCTATTTTCCTAAAGGTCTGTGAATAATCAATGGAACAAAGGAAATAGTAACTGATTGACATATGGGTTGCTTGAGATATGTAATTGTGGGGACACTCTTTAAATCATTTTTCAGATCTAACTGAGTTTCTGGTTAGCAAAACATAGGGTCTTTGTTAAGATAGTGATGGGGTCCAGCTTCCCAGCCATGAATGGCTAGGTTCAAACAAGGCAATAAAGTTTTCTGACAATTGAATAGTTTTCTCAAAGAACAGAAATTGAATTAAATCTGTAATTGAATAGAAAGGAAACTGAGCTAACTACAGAATAAGGTAAATATGGTGTCAGGGTGGTTCATACAATTTCCACTATCACTTGGCATTCTAATCCCCTTCATTCACTCAATTGCCTCATAGATAATCCAATAATTCTTAAATTCTCTCTCCTAGATTTCCTTTCCAGATCAGATGTTTTTCTATGAGTCATTTCACATTTTCTCCTATTTTTTTTTTACTCTTCACTTTGTGGCATTGTTTCTTGATATTTTGAGGCCATTAGTTTACACTTACTCAATTTTAATTTCTAAGAAATTATTTTCTTCAGTGAGTTTTTGTATATTTTCTATTTGGTCAAGTTTTTTTTAAGGTGTTATTTTCTTTAGTATTTTTTATGTTTCTTTTTTCAAGCTGTTAATTTGTCTTTTCATAATTTTTTTATTTTGCTTTCAGTTCTATATTTTTCCTCCAATACTCATTTCATTTTGAAAAACATTTTTGTTTTGGCTATTCCAGGAATTCGTTTGGTTTGTGTCCAATTTATAATTTTCCTTTTGTGGTTTTGCTGTTTTCACTTCATTGTCTTTTGAATTTGTGTCTTGATTGCCTATGTCATCACAGATTTTCATAGTCAGGGTTTTTTAAATTTTTTTTTTAATTTAATTTTTGCTCATTTCCCCACCTTATTTCTTGATCAGAAATGTTATGTTAATGTTGGGCTTTCTCACCATGAGGGTTGGAGGGGCACCATCTCAAGCTTCAGGCTTTTTTGTCTTTTTTTTTTTTAAGAGATAGTTCTTTGGGTTTGGAAGAGGTATTTTCATTGCTTTCTTTGCCTGAATTCTGATGCTTATCCAGGTATATAGGTATACACACACACACATATAGAAAGAGTATCTTCAATTAAAGGACCGATAGCTGCTGAAGTCTAGTTAGTTATACATGCCTTTCTCTTAGTGAACCAGGAAAACAATCCATTCATTAATAGAGACAGGGTTCCAGGATCTCTAGCACAGTTGCAACTTGTTAATGAAGAACACTAACATTGGTTGGACTTAAATGAGTGCAATCATTAATTTGCCATTTCCATTAAAAATGGCCATTGGCCACTGAACAATTTAGTATATCTGTGACCATGTTTTTATCCAGACTAGTCAACATTCTATCAGCTACTTAGGGGTGGAGATCAATTCCCTTAGAAGGGATCTTTTTCAGATTGCTAACTGTTGGACTGTAGCAGTATGTGGGAAAGTTCAGATAGCCCTGGAGAAGGATGATAAAGATATTTTGGATTCCTTTCTTGCTGAAAGCAATCTGCTCCTTATAAGTTTCAACCAGAGGAATGGGGGTAGGGAGGGTGGGGGAAGAAGTGTTGGTAATGTTGATTAGATTGATCTAGTCCTGAAAACTAAACAGCAAATGTACTTAGGCCTTATTTGAGTGAGTCAAGTGGTTCAAGTTCAGAACTAAAATAAAATAAAATAAAAACTTTCTACATATTAGCACTGAAGAAATACTTAGCAAAAAATTATTGTACTTATTTAGGTATAAGCAGTACTTGGCTCATCTCCATGTAGAAACTTATTTTATCAGAAGGGTATGTTGCCAAGAAATGTGTGATAGTTTACACATCAGTGTGACATCCATCAAGTCTAAGGGAACTTATTCCACATAAGCTTGGCTTTTTATGATTTTTGAAACCGAAAAGCCACTTTAATGACTCAAGCTCTAGTCTCCTGGGCCAACTAAAGTCTTAGAGAAGACTGGCCTGTTTTTTAGGGGAAAACTAGCCTGGGCCACATGGCAAGGAATGCTAGTATAGAGATGTTAAATGGCCTTCTCAAAGCAAGTAAATATATGAGATAGGATTTGAAGCCAGGTTTTCTTGATTTAAGTTCAGTGTTATATTGACTCTTTGGAAAGTGACTTTGGGTGAGCATACCTTATTTAAATGTTAGAATGGTGTGGCCTAAGTGTGTAATAGGTGGGTCTTGTGCACACCCAAGCTTTCTTCTATAATCTCCAAAAAATGAAACAGAGAAAATAGTTCACCACTAAGTCCTCAAACTAGTTTTGTGAGAGTCTGTACTGGTTTTCCCAGTGTCCACAATGTATTCACAGTTAACTAAAGGATATTCAATCTAGAAACTCCAACAAGTTGGAGTCCAACTCCTCCTCTTTCTAATTTCTCAAATTTCAAGGTAACAATATTAATTTGAGGGTCAATAATAATGTAGGAGCAGGATAAAGAATATTGTCCAAAATATTTTTTTTTTTTTTTTTTTTTTTTTTTTTGATTTTTTATTTTTTTTTTATTTTTTATTATATATATATATATATATATATTTTTTTTTTTTATAATATTATCCCTTGTATTCATTTTTCCAATTTACCCCCCCTCCCTCTATTCCCTCCCCCCGACGACAGGCAATACCATACATTTTACATGTGTTACAATATAGTCTAGGTACAATACATGTGTGCGAATATCATTTTCTTGTTGCACAATAAACATTAGAATCCGAAGGTACATGCAACCTGGGCAGACAGATATTAGTGCTAACAATTTTCATTCCCCTCCCAGTGTTTCTTCTCTGGGTGCAGCTACCTCTGTCCATCATTGATCAACTGGAAGTGAGTTGGATCTTCTTTATGTTGAAGATTTCCACTTCCATCAGAATACATCCTCATACAGCATTGTTGTTGAAGTGTACAGTGATCTTCTGGTTCTGCTCATTTCACTCAGCATCAGTTGATTTAAGTCTCTCCAGGCCTCTCTATATTCCTCCTGCTGGTCATTTCTTACCGAGCAATAATATTCCATAACCTTCATATACCACAATTTACCCAACCATTCTCCAACTGATGGACATCCATTCATCCTCCAGTTTCTAGCTACAACAAAAAGAGCTGCCACAAACATTTTGGCACATATATGTCTCTTTCCGCTCTTTAGTATTTCTTTGGGATATAATCCCAGTAGTAGCGCTGCTGGGTCAAAGGGTATGCACAGTTTGATAACTTTTTGGGCATAATTCCAGATTGCTCTCCAGAATGGCTGGATTCTTTCACAACTCCACCAGCAATGTATTAGTGTCCCAGTTTCCCCACATCCCCTCCAACATTTGTCATTATTTGTTCCTGTCATCTTAGCCAATCTGACAGGTGTGTAGTGGTATCTCAGAGTGGTCTTAATTTGCATTTCTCTGATCAGTAGTGATTTGGAACACTCTTTCATGTGAGTGGATATAGTTTCAATTTCTTCCTCTGAGAATTGTCTGTTCATATCCTTTGACCATTTATCAATTGGAGAATGGTTCGGTTTCTTATAAATTTGGGTCAGTTCTCTATATATTTTGGAAATGAGACCTTTGTCAGAATCTTTGTTTTTAAAAATATTTTCCCAATTTGTTATTTCCCTTCTAATCTTGTTTGCATTAGTATTATTTGTACAGAAACTTTTTAGTTTGATGTAATCAAAATCTTCTATTTTGTGATCAATAATGATCTCTAGTTCTCCTCTGGTCATAAATTCCTTCCTCCTCCACAAGTCTGAGAGGTAGATTATCCTCTGTTCCTCCAATCTATTTATTATCTCCCTCTTTATGCCTAAATCATGGACCCATTTTGATCTTATCTTGGTATATGGTGTTAAGTGTGGATCCATATCTAATTTCTGCCATACTAATTTCCAGTTTTCCCAACAGTTTTTTCCGAATAATGAATTTTTATCCCTAATGTTGGAATCTTTGGGTTTGTCAAAGATTAGATTGCTATAGATGTACCCTTTTTTGTCCTTTGTATCTAATCTGTTCCACTGATCTACCGGTCTATTTTGTAGCCAATACCAAATGGTTTTGGTGACTGCTGCTATATAATATAGCTTTAGATCAGGTACACTTAGACCACCTTCCTCTGAGTTTTTTTTCATTAGTTCCCTTGCAATTCTTGACCTTTTATTCTTCCATATGAATTTTGTTGTTATTTTTTCTAGGTCATTAAAATAGTTTCTTGGGAGTCTGATTGGTATAGCACTAAATAAATAGATTAGTTTGGGGAGTATTGTCATCTTTATTATATTCGCTCGGCCTATCCAAGAGCACTGAATGTCTTTCCAATTATTTAAATCTGATTTTATTTTTGTGGCAAGTGTTTTGTAATTTTTCTCATATAATTCCTGACTTTTCTTTGGTAGATGGATTCCCAAATATTTTATACTCTCAACATTTGTTTGGAATGGAATTTCTCTTTGTATCTCTTGCTGTTGCATTTTGTTAGTGATATATAAAAATGCCGAGGATTTATGTGGATTTATTTTGTATCCTGCCACTTTGCTGAAATTTTGAATTATTTCTAGTAGCTTTTTAGCAGAGTCTTTGGGGTTCTCTAAGTATACCATCATGTCATCTGCAAAAAGTGATAGTTTAATTTCCTCATTTCCTACTCTAATTCCTTGAATCTCTTTCTCGGCTCTTATTGCCGAGGCTAGCGTTTCTAGTACTATATTGAATAGTAATGGTGATAGTGGGCAACCTTGTTTCACTCCTGATCTTACTGGGAAAGGTTGCAGTTTATTTCTATTGCATATTATGCTTACTGACGGTCTTAAATATATACTCCTGATTATTCTAAGGAATAATCCATTTATTCCTATACTCTCAAGAGTTTTTAGTAGGAATGGATGTTGGATTTTGTCAAATGCTTTTTCTGCATCTATTGAGATGATCATATGGTTCTTATTAATTTGATTATTAATATGGTCAATTATATTAATAGTTTTCCTAATATTAAACCAGCCCTGCATTCCTGGAATAAATCCTACTTGATCATAGTGTATTATCTTGGAGATGATTTTCTGAAGTCTTTTTGCTAATATCTTGTTTAAGATTTTAGCATCAATATTCATTAAGGAGATTGGTCTATAATTTTCTTTCTCAGTTTTCGATCTACCAGGTTTAGGTATCAGTACCATGTCTGTGTCATAAAAGGAGTTTGGTAGGACTCCTTCATCCCCTATTTTTTCAAATAATTTATATAACATTGGGGCTAATTGTTCTTTAAATGTTTGGTAGAATTCACATGTGAATCCATCTGGCCCTGGGGATTTTTTCCTGGGGAGTTGATTAATAGCTTGTTCTATTTCTTTTTCTGAAATGGGACTATTTAAGCAATTTATCTCCTCCTCTGTTAATCTAGGGAGCCTATATTTTTGGAGAAAGTCATCCATTTCACTTAAGTTATCAAATTTATTGGCATAAAGTTGGGCAAAGTAACTCCTTATTATTTCTCTAATTTCCTCTTCATTGGTGGAAAGATCCCCCTTTTCATTTGTAAGACTATCAATTTGATTTTCCTCTTTCTTTTTTTTGATCAAATTTACCAAAGGTTTATCTATTTTATTGGCTTTTTCATAAAACCAACTTTTGGTTTTATTTATTAATTCAATAGTTTTTTTACTTTCAATTTTATTGATTTCTCCTTTTAATTTTTGTATTTCGAGTTTAATTTTTGGTTGGGGGTTTATAATTTGGTCTTTTTCTAGCCTTTTAAGTTGTAAGCCCAATTCGTTAATCTTCTCTTTCTCAATTTTCTTCAAATAAGCCTCTAAAGATATAAAATTTCCCCTTATTACTGCTTTAGCTGCATCCCAAAGATTTTGATATGATGTCTCATCATTATCATTATCTTGGGTGAAATTGTTAATTGTTTCTATAATTTGCTCTTTCACCCAGTCATTCTTTAAGATGAGATTATTCAGTTTCCAATTACTTTTTGGTCTATTTACCCCTAACTTTTTACTGAATGTAGCTTTTATTGCATTGTGATCTGAGAAGAAGGCATTTATTATTTCTGCCTTCCTACATTTAATTTTGAGATCTTTATGTCCTAATATATGGTCAATTTTTGTATAGGATCCATGAACTGCTGAGAAGAAAGTATATTCCTTCCTATTGCCATTCAGTTTTCTCCAAAGGTCTATCATACCTAGTTTTTCTAATGTTCTATTTACTTTTTTAATTTCTTTCTTGTTTGTTTTGTGGTTTGATTTGTCTAAATCTGAGAGTGCAAGGTTGAGATCTCCCACTATTATAGTTTTACTGTCTATTTCTTCTTGCAGTTCTCTTAACTTTTCCTTTAGAAAGTTAGATGCTATACCACTTGGTGCATATATGTTTAGTATTGATATGGCTTCATTATTTATTCTACCTTTCAGCAGGATATAGTTTCCTTCCTTATCTTTTTTAATGAGATCTACTTCTGCTTTTGCTTGATCTGAGATAAGGATAGCTACCCCTGCTTTTTTGGCTTTACCTGAAGCATAATAAGCTCTGTTCCAACCTTTTACCTTTACTCTGTATGTATCTCCCTGCTTTAAGTGTGTTTCCTGTAGACAACATATTGTAGGGTTCTGCTTTTTGATCCAATCTGCTATCCGTCTCCGTTTGATGGGATCGTTCATCCCATTTACATTTACAGTTAAAATTACTAATTCTGTATTTCCTGCCATCGTATTATCCCCAGATTATACTTTTTTCCCTTGACCCCCCTGATCCCCCTCCCCGATATTTAATTTACAGACCCCCCTTGTGACGCGCAACCCTCCCTCTTTTTTTTTTTTTTTTTTTTTTTTTTTAGGATCCCTCCCCCCTCCCTCCAAGTCCCTTCACTTATTCTCCTTTTCCTTTCCCCTTTTCCTCTCCCCCCTTTTAATGAGGTGAGAGAAAATTCTCTGAAAAACAAATATGTTAATTATTTACTCTTTGAGCCTCTTCTGATGAGAGTAAGATTCACACAATGATTCTCCCCCTCACTAAGTTCCCTCAGATATGGTGTATTTTCTATGTCTCTTCCTGGGATGTAGTTTCCCTCTTTTTATCACTCCTTCCCCTTTTTCTGAACCGACCTCCTTCCCTTTACCACACCCCCCTTTTTTTCTTTTATATCAGTAAAATCAAATTATCCTTGAGTATTTTTTATATACCCACAACAAAGTTACAGTTCTCAAGGGTTCTGTGTACCTTTTTCTGTTTCTCTTCAGTCTTGTGGATGTAGATCAAATTTTTTGTTTAAGTCTGGTTTTTTTCTTAGAAACATATAGAATTCCTCTGTTTCATTGAATGACCATCTTCTTCCATGGAAAAAGATGCTAAACTTAGCTGGGTAGTTCATTCTTGGTTGCAGTCCTTGATCTTTTGCCTTTCGGAATATCAGGTTCCAGGCCCTTCTATCTTTTAATGTGGAGGCAGCCAGATCTTGGGTGACCCTTATTGTGGCACCTTGGTATTTAAATTGTTTTTTTCTAGCTGCTTGCAGGATTTTCTCCTTTGTGTGGTAATTCTGCAGCTTAGCCACAATATTCCGTGGTGTTCTTTTTTTAGGGTCTATTTCAGAAGGAGTTCGATGAATTCTTTCCACATCTACTTTCCCTTCTGTTTCTATTATCTCTGGACAGTTCTCTTTGATAATTTCCTGTAAAATAGAATCTAGGCTCTTTTTTTGGTCATAGTTTTCTGGAAGTCCAATAATCCGCAGATTATCTCTCCTAGATCTATTTTCCAGGTCTATAGATTTTCCCAGTATTTGACGTTGTTCTCCAGCTTCTCATTTTTTTTGTTTTGTTTGACTGATTCTTGGGTTCTCTGTGAATCATTCATTTCTATTTGTTCCATCCTGACTTTTAAGGAGTTATTTTCTTCTTTCACAGTTTTTAGTTCTTTTTGTAAATGCCCAATTTCGTTTTTAAATGAATTATTTTGCTCTATTGAGTTTTTTTCCATTTCCCTAATTTTTTTTTTTTGAGAATTATTTTCTTTTTCCAATTCAGAAATTCTATTTTCTTGAGACTTTTTTATCTTTTCCAATTCAGAAATCCTACTTTCCTGTGTTTTTTTAACCTTTTCTAATTCACTAATTTTGTTTCCCTGCATCTCCTGTGAATTCTTTATTTTTTCCAACTCCAATTTCAGGACATTATTATTCTCTATCATAACTTCCCTTTCTTTTCCCCATTTTTCTTCGATCTCCCTCAATTTCTTAAGAGCTTCTTCTAGGAGAGAGTTATGTGATGGGGGGCAGGAATCGTTCCCCTTTAGGTTGTTGTCTGCTGTCTCTCTGCTGTTAACTTCCTCGGGGTTGGACACCCGCTCTTTCTCTGTATAGAAGGAATCTATGGTTTTTCTAGCTTTTTTGTTCATACTTAAAAAAAATCTTTTGGGGTCTGTCTCTGGGGTAGGAAATTATTTACTTCTTTACCAGCTTCCTCCCAGACGGGATGGATGCAGCAGCTCCCGCGCCTGAGCTAAGATAGAGCTCTGGGAGAGAGTTCCCCACCCCCTCCCTGGAGGTGCCTCAGAGGTGATTAGCACTGCTGTGCTTCGAGGGCGTAGAATAGTGAGGACTGCAGGAAGCCCAGTCTATGTGTCCGGGTGGGGAGTGGGTGTCTGCAGCAGGTGACGTGAGAAGCCCCTGCGCTCAAACTGGAAGTGTCTGCCAGAAACCGCGGTCCCTAGTTCAAAGGTTCCGCTTCTCTGGGACTTCCTGGAGCTGAGTTCCACTCCCTCCAGCTAAGCTAGGCAGTGTGTGTTGCCTTGGGCCGTATCCACCCACTTGTCAGTCTCTTAACTATTCTCAGGAGGTAGCTGAGGCCACACCCCCTGGTGCCGAGTCACCCCCAGGGTCCGGGGAAAATTTAATCTGAGTTTTAAAATATTTTGGCTTTCTCTTCTGAACTGCTAAATAATTAGCAGAGAAGAGCTAACAGCCTGTGCCAGATTCCTTTACCTCAGTGGCTTCTCTGATCCCAGAGCCCTTCCCAGCGCAATGGGCGCAGTGTGCCCCTACCCCACCGTCTGTGCTGGTCTTTCTTATTCCTCCCTTGAGAACTGACCTTTCCTGTTGAAACTCCAGATTCTCTTCAGCTGGTAAGTCGTGCTTCCAGTCCTTGTGGTATCTATCAGTCCTGAGCTAATTTTGAGACTTAATTTATCTAATTGGTTGTGAGGGAGTGAGGACGTTCACTGAGTCGTGTGTTTCCTCTCCGCCATCTTGGCTCCGCCCCCCCAAAATATTTTAATAAAGAAATCTCTTCTAGCGGCTCTTGAAACCTCTTCCCTAATATTGGAAATTCTCTTTTCTTATTCATGACCATATAAGCATTATGCATTGTAGCTATATACATTTTATTATACAAAGAAATTGACAGTTATTGTTCTGGGAAAAATGTAACTCTGGTGGCTTTAGTTTACTTAAAACTCATTAGGTATTGCTAGAGTTTCCATCCATCCACTTTTTTCTGTCCTGATTTCTGCCCAGAGAGAAGCAAGGGATTGGAATTGATAGATTATCCCTTTTGCTGTCTTCATAGTGGGAGTAACAGACTCACTTTGCCACTCCCACTCATACCCTATAGTAAACATTGCTAGTCTATGCATAATAAATTTTAGGCTTAATCTGGGCTTCCTTTTTTTTTTTTTTTTTTTTTTTTTGCTATCCTTTTAACAGTAAATGAGTGTCTCCAATCTACAAATTAAAAATTTTGACTTATTCACCACGAAATGCCAGTTACAGGAAGATTATCACACACAGAGAATAGCAAATCTAAGTTGATAATAAACAAAAATCAGATGATAAATTATTAAGATAAGAATATGTCAGACAGCATTCTATTGATGTGATCACATTTTTTTTCAATTTTATGGCTATACTTTTTATTACTATTGACCAGCCTTGAATTTTTTGGTTTAAATACTAGATGATCTCTTTAATATGTTCCTATAATTTCATTGCAACTATTTTATCCAAAATGTTTGAATTATAAATTCAAGTAGTCCTGAGTGTTTTCCATTTATTTTTATGGGTACTCCTTTTTGTCTTATTTAATTTCTTTTCTGATGCTGGATTATTTAAATACTCTATTCTTCTAATTCATGGATTTGTTTTTTTCGGTTTTAGTGATGAAAGTTTTAAATTATGCATTTATTCTCCTTAAGATTGAGTTGGCTGAATCCAAAAAGGATTAGTATGTTGTCTTTTATTTTCTTTGATAAAATTATTCTTTTTATGATTTATTTTTAAGTCACCAGGTCTCTATTAATTTTGTGATTTTAGTCTTCAATGAAGGTATGTTGTATTATGTACTATGATCAGTAAAAGTTTATTCATTTCTATTTTTATTCAGTTATTTTCTAATTTTTAAAAAATTCTATTCAAGTTCTCAATTACTTTCCTCTTCATATTTTTGTTAGATTTGTCTCAATCTGAAGAAAGTATATTGCATCCACTATTGTTTTACTATGTATTCCACTCAGCAAATCAAATTACTTAGATCCAATCCAATTTTATCCAATACAAAGTATTAATTTTCTTCTTTATCTAATATGCCTTTAAAGGCATAAGAACCATAACAAATTTTGCTTCTTCACCTTATATTCATTATGTGTGAATCTTTATATTTCAAGAGTGTTTCTTGTATATATACATATGCACAAAGAGAGAGATGGAGGGGAAAGAATGGATTTAATGATTTTCTACTTTTTATGGATCAGATCATCCTATTCACATTCATGGTTGTATTTATTAATTGTAGATTTCTTTGCATCACATTTTCTAATATCTTTTCTGTTCTTTTCAACTGTTCTACATACAAAAAAAGAGGTAATTAAAAAATATATATATATATAGCTAACAGTAATCCATAACTGAAACAAACTTTTTCTACTCCACCGCTTTTCCTTTTGTTTTCTTCTTCCGGACTTCAGTCACTAGTTCTTATACTTTATTTCTCTCTTTTAAAAATTCCTCTTTAATGGCAAACCTTTTGAAGTTGGTGTTTATTTTGTGACTTTTATTTTCCCCAAACTAAGTACCTTGAATTCACAATGTCCTCTCTTTCAGATTCTTTTGCCAACCTGTTTCCCAGTTATATTTAATGTATTTTGACAATAAACTGTATGTGTGTGTGTGTGTGTGTGTGTGTGTGTGTGTGTGTGTACATATGCACGTTCAATTCTTTCTTTGGTTTGGGTAAGAATAAGTTTCTATGATGTTCACTTTCTCATATATTCTAATTGTGAGATGTAATGAATTATCTTTCTTTCTTCACTTCTTTCCCAATCTAGCATTTTTCCTTCTTTTTTTCCTTTTAAAAGACCATAAAAAGAACACAAAACCACTCTTAGTCTTTTATTTATCTTTACTACTTCCCTCTGTCATCTTTGAAGATATTAAAATTTTGAAGGTACACTTGTCATTTCTACCTGTGAAATTATGAATGATTTACTTTTAATCACATTTTAATTACATATATAGTTTAATTCTTATAAATCATAGTAAGCCAAGAAGTATGTATGAAATTCTGTGCAGACTAATAGGATTTTGGCTCTAGCCAGCTTGTCACTTAACTTTGCTATTTTTGTACTTCTGACATGCTGCAGAGCTTGGCTAACAGGCTAAGTTCTTCATTTCTATTAAGAGCAAAGGTATAACTTCAACAACAATACTATATGAGGATATCTTCTGATGGAAGTGGATATCTTCAACATAGAGAAGATCTAATCCAATTCCAATTGATCAATGATGGACATAATCAGCTACACCCAGAGAAGGAACACTGGGAAATGAGTGTAAACTGTTAGCATTTTTTTTTTTTGTTTGTTTTTCTCCCCAGGTTATTTTTACCTTCCGAATCCAATTCTTTTTGCAACAACAACAACAACAACAAAATTCAGTTCTGCACATATATATTGTACCTAGGATATACTATAACATATTTAATATGTATGGGAATGCCTGCCATATAGGGGAAGGGATGGAGGGAAGGAGGGGAAAAATTTGGAACAGAAGGGAGTACAAGGGATAATGTTGTAAAAAATTACCTATACATATGTACTGCCAAAAAATGTTATAATTATAAAATTAATAAAAATAAAAAAAAAAAGAATACCCTCCCCCCCAAAAAAAGAGCAAAGGTATAGCTTAAAAGTCATAGTGACTATTGGTCAACTAGGGCTGGAAAACCTCCATGTGGTTGTACTAACCTGTCAGAATTTGCTGTCCTGTTCTTGGCAAGGATAATTACATGGAGTGGCTTTCCATGACAATGAAAAGTCCCCAAATACCCTAACCAAAAGTCCCCTAATACCATGTTCCTCAACTTGGGATCAAAGTTCTCCATTCTAATATTCCCCATCTGTGTCTATAAAACTTTTCTGCAAATTCAGTTAAATGTCCCTTGCTAACTGAGGGGGTTTGGATCTTTTTTTTTTCAATTGGCAATTGCTAACATTGCTTAAAAACTGTTCATTCTCAGAGCTTTATGCCTCAGTTAACTATTTGTAGTTTTTTTTTATCACTATAATCAACTCATTATATAGCTTCTTCAAAATGATTATATTTACTTTCCCAAGTTTTTCTTTGCTACTATATTACATTTTAGTTTTTACTCAACTAGTCTTATCATCAGGAACTTTTGAATGTCTTCTATTCTTTTAAAGATTTTTCCCCTTACATTTTTGCATTTTCCCCTTACATTATGCTTGTCTTTTTTTTTTTTCTTTTGAATTGATATGTTCTAATATTTCTTCCCTGTCATCCAGTTGAATAAGCTCCAAGTTGATTGCTACTGATTATTGTTCCTTGGTACTTGAATTCTTTCTTTTTGGCGTAAAAATCTCCTGGAAAATTTCATTTTTAAGATATTGTTGGAGGTAAGCCTTTATCTTTTTCCTGTGGGAATAGCAAAGCTTAGGAACTATTCTTTATAATAGCAGTTTAGTAAATCTTGTGTGATCCTGACTTTTTCCTTGCAACGCAAATTTGTTTTGACTTTGCTATATTTTTACTTTGATCCAAAAGCATTGGGTTTAAGTTATGACATTCTTAGAAGATTTTATTTGGAGATTTTTTTCATGAGATGACCAGAGGATTCCTTCCATTTGTACTACTCTTTTTTTCTCTAATAAATTTAAGGAGTTTTTATTAATGATTTCTTGGGATGTGGCATCAAGGTTTTTTTTTGTTTTTGTTTTTTGTTTTGCTTTGTTCTGATTTTTGGAAAGAGTACAAAGATTCTTAAAAAACTTTTTTTTTTTATCAATTACACATACATAGTTTTAAATTCTTATTTTTAAAAGTTTTGATTTCCAAATTCTCTTCCTCTTTTTTTTCCTCTTCCCATCTTGAGAAGACAAGCAATTTTATATAGACCATATGTGAAGTCAAGCAAAACATATTTATATATTATCGATGTAGCAAAAAGAACCGCCTCCCTCCCCCCCCCCAAAAAAAAAGGATGCTTTGAACTGCATTCAGACTCCACCAGTTCTTTCTTTAGAGATATTTTATGTCTTAAGTCCTTCAGAATTGTCTCAGATCATTATTTCTTTGAATAGCTAAGTCATTCACAGTTGATTATCTTACAATATTGCTGCTACTGTGTATAGTGTTCTTCTGGTTCTACTCATCAGTTCATGTAAGTCTTTTGAGGTTTTTCTGTAACCATCCTAAATGCAGTGATTCTTAAATGATTACAACCTCACTTATTTTCCAGATTTTTTTTTTTTTTTAAGTACATACCTTGGGGAGTTAGGTGGTGCAGTGGATAGAGCATCAGTCCTGAAGCCAGGAGGATCTGAATTCAAATCTGTCCTCAGACACTTCATACTTACTAGCTGTATGACTTTGGGCCCCAATTGCCTGGCAAAAAGAAACAGAAGGAAAGAAGAAAGGGGAGGAGGGAGAGAAAGGAAGGAAAAATAAAGAAGAAGGCAAAAGAAAGAAAAACAGGTAGTACATACTTTGCATTTTCTTGTATTTTTTCAATCTTTAGATTTTGTTTTATTTCAATTATTCTATGGAGTCACTAAATGATTAGTCCATATTAAGTTTCAAAACTTTGTTATTTCTAAAAGTTCTGATATTATTATTTTCTTCCAAGTCTTTCCCCTTCAGAGTTTTTATTTAGAATTCATATTTAATTTCTTTCTTAATTGCTTCTAGAAATTCTTATAGTTCTTGTGGCCAGGTGATTTTGTACTATCTGAATTGGGCTAGCTCCTTAAACTTCTAATTGTGTCTGTTCACATCACTAGACTGGAAGATTTATTGATAATTATTTGATGTATTGCCCTTCATAGACAACTGCTAAAGGAATGTGGTAAAATTAGGCTCCTTTAATTGCAATCTTCTTCAAAATCTAGGGTTTTTGACATCTGCTATGGTAGAAGCAATCTTTCTTATGTTTCCTGATACCTGGGTAGGCTAGATCATCCCCCCCAAATCCTAAAATTTTAATGGATACAAGGATTCAAAGCTTGCCTAAGTACAAAAGTTTCATTCATATATAGCAAATATGTTAAGTTGAGCCCAAATGAATCAGTGTTATATCTTTGCTTAATATCTATTCCATACTGTTGTTAAGTGAACATAATTTTATTAAATATTAATGGTAATCAAGTGTATCATTTCAATTCCAAAACTAGATTCCTAACTTTTGTCAATTGCCGACACATCCTCTTTGGGCAGGACTCTGAAGGTCATTACTTAATAATTTGAGTATCCATGCTGGATTGACTGGAAAAATAAAGGTATCAGTCAGTTGAACCAAGAAACTTAGAGGTGACAGGCTTGGATAAAATGTCATTTTTTAAAACAATCAATTGACAAGAGCCAAAGATAAGCATTCTTTAAAAAAAAAAAAAAAATCAGTCCATTATGAAATAATTCAATTTATTCTTCTGAGTTTGGGCTACTTAAATTCATCCAATTTAATTGATATTTTTCAGTTTTATTGGCAAAGTATTAGATAAAATAATTTATAATATTTTTCCTTTAATTCTATTCATCTATTGTAAAATATTTTCATTTTTGATTTTGGTATTTTTGTTTTCTTCTCTGTTAAATATTCAATATCTCATACTTTTTGTAGCTTAGTCATTTTCAGCTAATCATGAGACATTAAAAATTTACTTTGTGCCATTTACTGAGACAAATTCTAGAGATTAAAAAAAAAAAAGCAAAAAAAAAGAGCCCCTGCTTTCAAGTAACTGACAATTAAATGGGGGGAAATTTTGGAAAACTGCTGTATATAAGATATAGACAGGATAAATCAAAGATCAACAGAGTGATGGCACTAGCATTAAAGGAGAAGTAGAAAGTAAAAAACAAACCCAAACTTGGATTTTATCAGTCACACACAAACCAAAGCTCTTAGCTATTTATTCAATGCCTTTTTCCTCCCCCCTGGTTTTACATTTTATTAATCCCTTGACTTTCAGAATTTCTATTTTTTGTGTGTGCACGTTTGGCTGAAGAGTTTCTGATCTGTTGGTTTTCTAAAGCTAAAAAAAAAAAAAAAAAAAAAAAAAAAAAAAAGTTTGCTGGATTTTATTTTGCATGCTCTTCCCTGACCCTTCAAGATTTTATATCTGGGGAAGCTATGTGGCCAGATAGAGAACCCGCTCTGAAATCAGGAGAATCTGAGTTCAAATGTGGTCTCAGACACAATACTTCTTAGCTGTGTGACCCTGGGCAAGTCACTTAACCTCATTGCCTCAGGGGGGAAAAAGTTTTTATCTCATATGGATTCACTGTGCCTACATTAATCTGAGTTAAGATTTTGAGAGTTGTGCCACTGTGACCTATTGTTATTGTATAAATTTTTCTTACCCTTCTGCTCACTTATACTATATCAGTTTATTTTTTTTGCAGGTTTTGTGCAATTTTCCTCATTGTTGCTAATGGTGCAATATATTCTATTATTTTCATGTATCATTATGTACCATTATTTGTTCATTCATTCTCTAAATGATGAGCACATCCTTACATTCTAATTCTTTGTCACTACAGTAAGTGCAGCTCTAAATATTTTTGTACATCTAGATTATTTTCCTTTTTCGTTGACTAGTCATAGTAATATCTTAGTATCAAGGGTACATATAATTTACCAACTCTTGAGTTAGAGAATTGTGAGATGGAGTCATCTGCATCCAGAGAGACAACTATGGGGGCTGAATGTGGATCACAGCATAGTATTTTCACTCTTCTTATTGTTGTTTGCTTGCTTGTTTTTTCTCTCTCATTTTTTCCCCCTTTTGATCTATTTTTTTCTTGTGCGCATAAATGTAGAAATATGTTTAGAAGAATTGCATGTGTTTAACCTACAATGGATTACTTGTTGTCTAGGGGAGGGGAAAAGGGAAGAGGGAGGGAGAAAAATTTGGAATACAAAGTTTTGCAAGGGTGAATGTTGAAAACTATCTTTGTATGTAGTTTGAAAAATAAAAAGCTATTATTAAAAAAGTTTTTAAAAGTTTTTATTTTTCCCAATTATAGATCAAGAAAATTTTTAGTATTTTTACAAGATTTTGAATTTGAAATTTTTCTCTCTCTTTCCCGGATCCATTTTTCTAAATATAGTAGACAGTATGATATAGTTTTATCATGTGAAACGTATTTCCATGAGTTACAGTTGTGAAAGAAGAAACAGATCAAAAGGAAGAAAAACGTGAACAAGAATAAAATAAGTAAAAATATATGCATTGGTCTGCATTCAGAGGCCATCAATTCTTTTATCTGGGTATGGATAACATTTTTCTTTATGAATCCTTTGTACTTGTCTTAGATCACTGTTTTGCTGTGAAGAGGAGAGTCATTCATAGTTGATCATTACACAATATTGCTGATACTAGGACAATGTTTTGCTGGCTGTGCTTATTTCACTTTGCATCAGTTTGTATGCTTTTTCCAAGTTTTTCTGAAATCTACCTGTTCAGCACTTCTTATTGCACAACAGTATTCTATTATATTCCCTTCCACAGCTTGTTATTCCATTGCCTAACTGATCTCAATTTCCAGTATTTTGCCACTAATGAACAGGAATGCTATAAATATTTTTGCACATGTAGGTTCTTTTCCCCTTTTTTAGTGATCTCTTTGGGATACAGATCTAGTAGTGATATTGCTGGATCAAAGGATAATGTATCATTTGGTTGCCCTAAAAATATAGTTCAAAATGTTCTCTAGAATGGTTGGATCAGTTCACAACTCCACCAATTAGATCCCGACTTCCCACATCCTCCCCAAAATTTACTACTTCCCTTTCTGGTCATATTAGCCAATCTAATAGGTATGAGGTGGTATTCAGAGTTGTTTTAATTAGAGTTTCTCTAATCAAAAATGATTTAAAACACTTCTATATGCCTGTAGATAACTTTGCTTTTTTCATCTAAAAACTGTTCATATCCTTTGCCCATTTATCAATTGGGAAATGACTTGTAGTCATAAATTTGAGTTAGTTTTCTATGTATTTCAGAAAAGAGATCTTTATCAGAGATATTTACTGTAAAGATTGTTTCCTTTTCATCTTAATTGCATTGGTTTTGGTTGTACCAAAGTCTTCTACTTTTAATATAATTAAATTTATCTACTTTGCATTTTGTAATGTTCTTTTTTTCTTGGCCATGAATTCTTTCTTTCTCAATAATTTTTACAGGTAGACTATTTCCTGCTCTTCTAATTTGCTTATAGTGTCAAGTTTCATGTCAAAATCATGTACCCATTTTGAGTTATCTTGTTACACAGTGTGAAATGTTGATCTATGTCTAGTCTGTGTCTGATAGTTTCTAGTTTTCCTAGCAGTTTTTGTCAAATAGTATCCTAAAAGCTGGGATCTTTGAGTTTACTAAATACTAGGTTACTATGGTCATTGCCTAGTATGTTTTGTGCACAAAATCTATTCTATTGACCACTCTATTTTTTAGCTAGTACCAGATAGTTTTGATAATTACTGCTTTATAATATAGTTTGAGATCTGGTGTTGCTAGGCCATCTTCCTTTGTTTTTTGTTTTTGTTTTGTTTTTTAGTTAATTCCCTTGATACTCTTAATCACTTATTTTATTTCTTCCAACCATTCTTAGAATCCTTTTGGCCAACACATTCTTTTCCATGAGGATCTCTTTGTACTTATTGTGGAGTTATTCTCTACTAGGTTGAAGATGTTAACCTATAGTATTTCTTCATTGTATTTGCAATTTTCTTCTGTTTACTCATAATTACTAATCCTTAACTGAGACTTTATGCCAAGTTTAGATTCTGTTTCTGCTATACTGTTGCATGAAATGACAAAGTCTATTTTGATCCCGTCCTCTCTGTAAATAATTGTAAATCCTCTAATGTAAATCACTGGTTCTCAAACTTTCATTCTCAGTATCTTTAGATTATTAAATATTATGGAGGATCTATCTGAAGAATTTTTGTTTACATGGGTCATATTTATAGATGTTTACTATATTAAAAATAAAAACTAATTTTGAATTTGTAGACCCTCTGAATAGGTTTCAGAGGCCCCCAGGAATCTCTGGGCCACACTCTTGAGAACTATTGATCTGGATATCATTGCTAAAGTTCTTGTTAAAGTGACTAGAATGTTATAATATACAGTTGTATTATCTGTTTCTATCTTTGCCACCTGTATGTCCAACTTGGATACTGCTTCCAGCCTAATTGTTCTCCTTTTCTCTCAAATTCACCCTAGAGAAGTAGGCTCTATTCCTTACTAAATCCCTGACAGAATTTTGACAATCCCACTGGTTTGGAGTGGCTCTAAGGCATGTGTATATCAACAACTTCTATCTCCTTGCACAATAATCTATCAGGGAATGAATTCATTCTTCTTATATCCCTGAAGGTCCATATTAGAAATGGAAACAACTGGGGGTTTCAGGACCCATGTATTGGAGTTGGTACTAGCCTCTGCACTGCTCTCTCCTGCACCAATATCCAGCATTCCCTCTTTTAACTCTTAGAGACTTCTGGTCAACTTCTTGTGCAATACTGGATTTACATTAGCACTTACTCTTCTCTTTGATCTTCTTTTGCTCATTACTTTATCTGGAGCCCTTTTACATTTTTTCTGGAGAGTTTTATCAGTACAGTGGGAGTTCTTCCAGAACTATTCAAATTGATATCTTCAAAAAAAAAAGTACCGAATTGCTTACTATAGTTCTCTCCTCTATTCAGACTTCAGGAAATAAATGCGTTTTCCTAAGTTGTAGATATAGATGTTATCAGGATCTGAAATTTGCAAAGATGCTTTTGCTAGTGAAACACCACCTTCCTCCATTCTGCCTCTCCTCTCTCCAATGAACTGTCATTATTTTAACAGGACTCAACAAATATATTCATCTGTTTAAATAATATAGTCAATAGTAATGAGATTCTTGTTTATTAAAAATAAGCTGTATAGTTTAATATGCTTTTCTAATGAAACAATATAAATATGAGATTTTATTTTTTCAAATTCATAACTGCAGCTATATTTTGGGGATAAGGAAATTTAAAATAGTATCCTGGCATAAATGAACAGCTTGTGTTTTATATTAGTTCAAAGATGCTAGTTGAATTTTTTTCCAGAAAGAGGCTAAAGACTTCATAAAAACAAAAAAAGCATTGTTACTTTAGATGTTTGAAGTTAGGAAGTACAAAAATCATAAAATTAGAGAATTCCAGGAGCTAAAAGGGAGAATTGATAAATCTAAGGCTCCCAAATGTAAAATTACTTATCCAAGATCAAATAGTCAATTATGATAGAATGAAGTCTCAAATTTAATTCTCCTAATTCATAGTTCACTGCTCTTCCTTTCCTGCTAAACTGCCTCCAGCTATAAGGTAAACTTCAAAGTTAATACTTCTATTCCTGACCATCTAATATGGCATCTTTTTTTTTTTTTTTTTTTTTCCTTGCAGGCATAATTTTCCTGTTCAATGAGCTATCAGTTTCTCTCATGGGAACAAGAAATTTTATTTCACATGAATAGTTTTCTCACTGTCTGAGAGAAATAGCACCTGTACATGAAATCCCAAATAATGCTGTTAATAATCTTCCTAAAGAAATTGGAAAATCTGAATGGTTGGCAATAGCCTCCAGTTCAAGATGTTGGAAAGGCGATTCAAGATGCAAATATGGATGTCAGCAGAGAGTTTAGGGCAAGAAAGGTAGATTTGAGAATTATCAGCAAAGAGATGATAATTAAATCCATAGGGGGTGATGAGAAGAAATAGGGAGACATTCAAATTAAAGGAATAACATGATCAGATTTGTACAATAGAAAATCACCGACAGCTGTGTGGAGAATGGACTGTCCACTGAACTTTTCTATTATCTGTTTGGTCATTAATTCTTCTTCATCTATAGATCTTAAAAGTTAATTTCTTCCTTGATTTTCAAATTGTTTTGATGTTACCTTTTATAAGTCTTATACCCATTAGAAGTTCATTTTATTATATGGTACAAGAGAGTCTATATCTAGCTTCTAAAAGATTGATTTCAAGTTTTCCTAGAAGGCTTCAAATTTTGCTGATTAATGTATCTTAAAGGTTAAGTTAGTAGAGCCCAAGTTTTTGGAGGGCCTAAGAAACTGGAAATGCATCAAGCATAGGCCTATCAGTGAACTGGTTATTAAGCAGTTGCCTAAGATCAGAGATTTCAACAAGATGACTTCACAGTAATGACCTTTTTAGCCATTGACTGTTTTCTCAAAGCCCCACCAACATCCAACATTTTCTTCTTCTTTCGGCTTTGCCAATCTGATAGGTGTGAAGGAGACCCCAAGAGTTGTTTTGATATGTATATTTTTACTTATTATTTGAATAATTTTTTCCATTGATATTTCATATTGTTATTCTGTTGGCTGTTGGTGTTTGGATTTTTTCTTCTGGGGAAAAAAATTATTTCATATCCCACTTATTAATTGGAGATTGAATGGCTCACATTTTTATAAATTTGTTTGATGCTCATCTGCTCTTAAAGGGGAGGAAAGGGGAAACATATTTTAAAAATATATTTTACTCATTTTTTGAGTATTAGCTGGTATTTCTTGCTCTACTGGATCACTGTCTTCTTGTAGCAGAAGGGCTTGTATAGCTCAATGAAACAACAAGATATATTGTGCAGGGTGAGCCAGCCAAGAAGGAAAGGTCACAGTGAAGAGTTCTGACAAAAGGCTATCCACTGGAGAAGGAAATGGCAAATCACTTCAGTATCTTTGCCAATAAAATTCTATGGAAATTACTAAAAAAAGAGATGACATTAGAATATGAGCTCCTCAAGTTGAAAGGCATCCACTACAATATGGGCAAAAGTGGAGGACAACTACAAGTAGCTCCAGTATTAATGAAGTTGCTGAATCAAAGCCAAAAAGAAGCTCACCTGCAGATGGATTTGGTGACAAAAGTTAAGTCCGATACTGTAAAGATCAAGACTGCACAGGAACCTGAAATGTAGGATTTATGAATCAAGATAATCTGGATGAGATCAAACAGAAAATGAAAAGATCAACCATCAACATCTTAGGTGTCAGTGAACGTAAATGGATGGGAATGGATGAATTTTAATTGAAGGGATCACTATATATACTAATGTAGGCAAGAATTCCTTTTAAGAAATGAAACGGTCTTTTTTCTTTGTGATTTTTTTGTTGCCTTCTTCTGCACAGTATTGTATAAGTCTGTCCATAGTTCTTCAGGCATTCTATTTAACAGATCTAATAACTTAAAAGTAAATTCATCACCCATATTTCATTTTCATAAAGGATGTTATTCAAATCATATCTGTATGAATGCAATAAAAAAATTCCAAAGAAAAAGAGCAAGAAAGCAAAATGGCAGTCTAATGAGACTTTACAAATAGCTGAGGAAATAGGGAAACAGAAAGATAAAGAACAAAGAGAAACTGTAGAATTCCAGAGAATAACAAAGAGAGAAGATTTTCTTAAAAAAAAAATAATGCCAAAGTATAGAAAAAACAATAGAATGAGAATGACATGAGATCTCTTTAAGAAAATTAGAAATACCAAGGGGCCATTTCATGTAAAAGTGGCCATTGTAAAAGAAAAAAATGGTAGGGACTTAACAGAAGTGCAAGAATTCACAAAAGAACAAAATAAGAAAGATACTAATATTTCCTATAGATAATCATAGAGCCAGACATTTTTGAAGAATAAAGCTAAGTGGATTTTGGGGACGTTGCTAAAAATAAAACTAGTGGAAGTAGTGGAATCCCAGAAGAGCTATTTAAAATCCTAAGCAATGATGCTGTCAAAATGTTGTACTCAATATATCAACAATTTTGGAAAACTCAATGATGGCCATTGGATTGGAAAGGATCAGTTTATATCCGGGTCTTATAGAAGGATAATGACAAGGAACATTCAAATTATCAAATGATTGTACTCATTTCACATATCAGCAAGGTGATTGATAGTTAAGTTCTGCAAGCTAGACTCCAGAAATATGTGAAGCAGTAATTACGAGAACAGGCTGGTTTTCATAAGTTCAGAGAACTAAAGATCAAATTGCCAGCATTCACTGAATTATGGAGAAAGCAAAGGAGTTCCAGAAAAAATTTGCTTCTGCTTCACTGATTACACTAAAGCCTTTGACAATGTGCATTATAACAAAATGTGGCAAGTCCTCATAGAAATGGGAGCACCAGATTAACTTATTGTTACCTATATGTGGATCAAGAAAACAACAGAACCAAACACGGAACAACTAATTGGTTTAAGATTGGGAAAGGAGTATGACAAGGCTGTATACTGTCAACTTATTTATAACTTTTATACAGAGTATATCATGTGAAATGCCAGACTGTGTGAATCAAAAGTTGAAATTAGGGTTACTGAGAGAATAATAATCTCAGATATAAAGATGATACCACTCTGGTGGCAGAAAGTGACTAAGAATTAAGAAGCCTAGGGGGATTAAAACTATCCCACCTACAATAAAAGGGACTGGAGGCAGACCTCTGAGCTAATGGTCTTTTATTAAAAGATCCATAGTTCCCTCTAATGAAGTAGACTTCAGATCTTCTTCATGATCTGAAATGCTTCCTCCTTCCAGGGCCCTATTCTTATAAGCTTAGATGTATCCATTCATTTCAGAACAGGGTTTCTCCTTAGGTTGGGCAGGAGGAAATGGTATAAGCCAGGGGTTCTTAAACTATGATGGTGGGCCAGATGCTACCGGCTGAGGAAGTGTATGTGGCCTGCTGGGTTATGGCAAATGGGCTAAGGGGCGGAGACAGAGTATGAGCTTTTGTTTTTACTATAGTCTGGCCCTCCAACAGTCTGAAGGACAGTGAATTGGCCCCCTATTTAAAAAGTTTGAGGACCACTGGTATAAGCTATCACAGTCAGTGACTTAAGTGGTCATAAGATGGTCATCTGCTCCTATCAGACAAGGGATTGATCTGGAAGCACAAAAATATTTTGGGGAACATGCCATACTGCCATACTGGGATTGGTTACCATGGTAAGGCAAAACAAAGGTAGAGGGCCTTTAGTTAACTTCCTTTACTTAAACAAGTGAACTTAGAATCTGTAGCTTATAGCTCCAGGCCCTTATATATAGAACTCTGATATGATTCTATTAAATTGATTAATACTGTTTGGAATAAAGTAGGAGTCCAAATAAATCATCTCTCACAAGTCTTTTGATGAGGATAAAAGAAGAATGTGTAAAATCTGGCTTTAAGTTTAACATTAAAAAAACGAAATAAAACAAAACAAAACAAACAAACAAAAAAACCAAATCAACCAACCAAAATTCTGGCAACTGGTCACATCACTTCCTGTAAACAGAAGGAGAAGAAATGGAAACAGTGTCAGATCTTATATTCTTTGGCCTCAAGGATCACTACAGATGGCAACTGCAGCCATGAAATTAAAAGATGCTTGTTCCTTGGAAGGAAAGCAATGGCAAAAGTAAAAACATCATCTTGCTGACAAGTCTATATTGTCAAAGCTATACTTTTTCCAGTAGAAATGTATGGCTGTGAGAAGTGGATTATAAAAAAAGCTGAACTATAGAATCTTTATTTTTAAATGACAGTGCTAGAGAGGGTCCCTTGGATAGCAAAGAAATCAAATCAATTAATACTCTAAAAAAATTAATTCAAGTTATTCACTAGAAGGTCAAATACTGAAGCAGAAGTTTAAATACTTTGGCCACATAATGAAAAGACTGGACTTATTGGAAAAGATCCGGACATTGGGAAAGATTGAAAAACATATGTTAAAGAAGAGGGCAGAGGATGAGACTATTAGATAGTGTTATGAAAATAATGAACACGATTTTAGAAAAACTTCAAGAAATAGTAGAGGATAGAGGGATCTGGCATGCTACAGTCTATGGTATCACAAAGAGTCGCATATAAGTGAAAAACTGAATAACAACTTGCCCAGAAATATTTTCCCTTTCTTTTTTCCCCCCATCATTACCTTGTATTATAACTAATATTCTAGAATAACATGTGAATACCTAAAGCTTTTCACAATGTGACCTCAGACAGTCTTTTCATATACATTTCACTTTTCTCTCCTTCACACTTTGCATTTTAACTGAACACCTAGGATTTCTATTCCTGAAACAGACTGTGAAGCTCCATTGGGATTATCCCTCCCACTTATATATCATTATATTTTTTAAAAAGTAAAAACACTTTCTGATTAAATCACTCAGTCAGACCTAGGAACAAAGATTGCAAATGTGTGAGAGGCTGGATCATCCTCAAAAGAATTTGTATAAAAAGAAGGGGTTAATTCTTACAATTAGACGGAGAGTGTGAGGAATTAAAAGCAGATATATGGAAGCAGTTGTGTGTGACATTCCAGAATGTCCCTGAGAACAAGGAAAGGACTGAATGGAACTGAAGCCCAAAGGTTTCTCAGAGCAAAAGACCAAGGCTGAATGAAGTTGTTCTGGGATATATTTGACTTAAGCTAGTCCTCTGGAAATTTAGGTTCACTATCAAAATGGATTGAGATGCTCATGCATCATTCAACAATAACTTCAGACAGAGAATTTAATAAACATTAACTATGTATCAGGCATTGTGCTCAATGCTGGAGAAACCAATACAATCAAAAGAAATAATCTATATCTTCAAGGACCAAACAGTTTTTAGGGAGAAGACATTATATAAAAGCGATTTGGAAAATAGAATGGGGGAGACTAAAAGAGGAGAGAAAGGGAATTCTGAGGAGATAGAAAAGTTCAGCGAATGATAACTAGAGATAAATGGAGTCTAGAGTGAGATGAGTATGTCTTGGATAACTCATGAAATAATTGTCTGCGTCCAGGACACACCAATAGCAAGAAGTTATATAAGGTAGAAGCTTCTCCAGGTTGAGAAGGCTGCTGATGAGGAGATAAAAGTAAGGAGAAGAGCTGGAATTGAAGTAAGCATAACCTAGAAATAATTAACATTTCTTTATATTATCAACAAAACCTAAGAAGAGGAGATAATAAGGAAAATCACATTTAAAATAATCCAAAAATACTTTGAAATACTTTGAAATCTACCTGCCTGCCTAGCTATACTAGTATCTATACATATATAACTACAAAATGCTATTTACATTAAAAACTGGTATAAAGAATTTAGAAAAATAATAATTGCTCATAGTGCTAGTACAATAAAAATGTCATTACTAGTTAAGTTAATTTGCATTTTCAAATTTCAAGGCATTGAAATGGAGATAAAGAAAAATGACAAAATTCATCTGGAAGAACAAAAGGTCAAGAATCTCAAGGAAATTAATGAAAAAATAATAACTAAAAATGAGAAGAAAGAGAATTTAATTGTATCAAGATACAATTAAATCTCAAGATACACTACAAAATCACAATCATAAAAACTATTTTCTGCTGATTGCTGTTATTGTTTGTCCTTTGTTCTAGAAGAGGACTATGACATCAGGGGAGTGATAGGATGACATGCAAGTGAATTGGATTTAAGTGAGAGAAGGCTGGGCAAGGTCACCTACATCTTTCTCCTACAGAGCATCGAAATCCAGTGGCAAGATTTAGATAAGGGTGACTGGAGATAGCCCTGGATACAGTGGAAGACCTTGACCTTTTTTGTCTTCAACAAGTCTCAGTCTGACTGAGGCTGCACCCATTCAAGTGATTAAGGCTAGGTAGCAACTGAAGCAAAGAATCTCCTCTTTCACTTAGTCCAAAAAACAAAACAAAACCTCAAACAAACAAAACAACAACAACAACAACAAAATAAAACAAAAAAACCTCCTCTAAATAAATAAATAAGTAAATCTGGGAAGGGAAGACCCTTAGGGTTTCTAGTCAAAGCATAAATGATTGCTATTTAAAAATTTGATCATTGTTATTGTTCTACTGATTAAGGTCAATCAATGGACTGGATTAATTATACAAATAGTTACAAAAACAAACAAAGAAGCAGGATCACTGTTCACAAACACAAAAATACCAAATACTAGGGATAAGGACTTATTTTTCAGTAAAAGCTGCTGGGAAAACTGGAAATCAGTTTGGCAGAAATTGGGTTTAGAATAATACTTCACATCATATACCAAGGGTAACTTTAAATGGATACATTATTTAGCTACAAATCATCAAACAAATTAGAGAAGCAATGAAGGAAGTACATTTAATAACTCTGAATAGGGGGGAAAATTTTGTAGCCAAACAAGGAATAGAAGGCTCCAAAAAGTAAATGAGTATTCTTATTACATAAAATAGAAATGCTTTTGCATGTACACCACAAACACATATACAGTTAAAACTTTTCCCAGTTAACTTGGGAGAAAAATTTATATAGTAGCTTATTCAGATAATGAGTTAGTGTCCAGGAAGCATAAAGAACTGATTCAAATATATAAATATAAGAATCATTTTCTAGGAGATAGTCAAAGCATATGGAGAGGCTACATTTAAAGAAAGAAATCCCTATCAACGATCATAGAGAAATGAAAATTTAAATAACTCTGAGGTTGCACTTCATAGTTATCAAATTGGCTAAAATGACAAAGGAAAATTATATTATTAAAGGAACTACAGGAAGATAGGTATGCTAAATAGACTCTTGGTTGAGCTATAGTTGGGTCCATCATAGTTAGAAGAATGTTTTGACTTGCATGGTAATAGGATACCCCAAGGTCAAGCCCAAGGAACACTACAATTCTTATGTTGGACTTTTATGCCACAGGTGCATAAGAAATTAAATCAATGCCTTAGTCTCTAGGACAAAATATATTTTGTAGACCATCTGATTGCTTCTTAAGAAAGCTTGGGGCATGCATGTTGAAATACCAGTTGTCTAATAGGTCTTGAAGGCAATTTTCATTGCCTTGTTAGAAAGTTTGGGACGTGTCAAAAACCAGCTGACCCAAACCAGAAAAGTAATATACATTTATTAAGTACCTGCTACATGCCAGACATTATGCTAAGACTTACAAATATCTGATTCACCACTTAGCACTTCCTAGCTGTGTGACCCATGGCAAATCACTTAACCCCAGCCTTAGGAAGAGAAAAAAAAAAAAAAAAAAAAAAAAAAAAAAAAAATATATATATATATATATATATATCTGATTCACACAAAAAACCTGGGAAATAGACATTAGATGGATTTAGAGTCTTCCTGCCTCCAGGCGAGGAACACTGTTCACTATACCATCTTAATCATGCTTTCTGTTGTCATGGCTCCAGCTTAGGTTTCATTCATACCTCTCTTGATTTCTTTGCCAAGTGAAAAGAAATGGCGGCAATTTAATGAGTTCTTAATTTTTTTTTTTCATCATGAATCCCTTGAGTAATCTACTGAAGCACATATTTTTGAAGAAAATCTCTTCTTATAATGTTTTTAAATGTAAAAAATAAAACATAAAGAAAGCAAAATATAGCAAAATGACAAGTTTAAAAAACAACAACAAATAAGTTCATGAACCTCAGGCTAAGAACCACAAATTTATATTATAAAACTAATTTGTAGAATTTTATAGAAGCAGACTATAGGAAGTTATAAGAAGTTTTGCCTCAAAAAGCACAAGAAACCATGACAGAACAAGAAATGTTTCAGAAAAATTGGTGAGACCTAAACCAGAACTTATGAGTATATAAGTATAAAACTTGAAAAACAGAAAGGACCTGTAAATATTTCTTTAATAAACTCTTCTTTACAAATGGCAGTAGAGCCACCATATCTGGATTCTAATATCACAATCCTTGATATGCAACAACAGGAAATATAAATGGGCCTAGGAAAATAAAAGTGTGAAGATCAGCTGAAATAGACTAAATATCCACAGATGATTTCTACAATCTGGAGGGCATTTGGTTGTTTGGGCCTATTCTGATTCAGGTCAATCCATGGAAATTTAGGTTTAATACTGAAATAAATTGAGATACTTGTAAGTTTATCAACAGTTATTTAAAATAAAAAAATTTACTTAACTCTGGGAAAAAACAAAGCTTTTTAACAAACAGGCATTGATGACCCCTGAATTGACCAGCTGAGCAAAGTTCCCAACATGAAGCATCTGAAAGTTTCTGCAGCTATGGTTGCTTTGTATTTAGGCACTGAAGAAGTGAAGGTGTACCTGAGCTCATCAAGACTCAAGGAATATATCAATACCTTTTAAGAAAAAAAAATTTAATATGCAAGGCAGAAGTTGTTGAGAGATTACTTCTACTTATACCTCATAGTGACTAGTATTTCTAGTCAAAGCTTAAGAAGGATATCCTAAACACCTTGAGAATTTTTTTCCCCCTAAAGCAAAAGGGTTAAGTGACTTGCCCAGGGTCACACAACTAGGAAATGGCAAATGTCTGAGGCTACATTTGAACTCAGTCTTGAGAAATGTTTGAATATGATTATTTGAAAAAAAGTTTTTAAGAAAATATTTGTATTAACCCAAATACTTTTCTTTCTCTACCTAATCTTTGAAGAGAGCGAGAGAACGAGAGAGAGTGAGAGCGAGAGAGACAGAGACAGAGACAGAGACAGAGAGACACAGAAGAAAGGGGAGAGGGAAGAAAGAAAGGAGAAGGGGAGGGGGAGAGAGAGGGAGGAAGAGAGAGAGGAGGGTGTGTTTGTTAGACGAAGCTTTGAGAAGGAGAAAAGAAGGCTTTTACAAGCAATATTCTAAAGCTGACAGCATCTTTAGAATAACAAAAATAACTGAAAGATGAAAATAAGTGTATTATCTATATTTTGATTAGGGGAACAAAAGGCTATTTTTCAGCCCACTGTTTTTCCCTTGAATATGTCAAACTTACAAAACATTCCTTGAAAGATTTAAAGCAAAGAATTTAATCAATGACCCTTTATTTAAAAAACGAGACATACATTAAGAAGACATGCCCAAGGAATCTTGCCTATGGAAGATAACTCTAGAAGTAATTTAAATTGAAAATGTATTTCTTAGTAACGGTGAGGTCCTGATGTTTCAGTGAGCAGAGAACAGTCTCCAAAATGACATCTACATTCACTCAAAAGAATTGGACCTAACACTCCACATAGAAAGGGGGAAGAAAATGGATAATAAGTAAGTATTGTTCCGGTTTTAATTTGCAATTAGATGGAAAACTCACAGAGTTGGTCAGTCACTATATATGTATTATATTAGATATAGATGTATTAGATAGATAATTAGATACTAGAAATGACCAATGGGTTGAACCTAGAATTAAATAGAATAAGGAACTGGTGTATTTTGGGGAATTTGCATTGCTTTTAATGACTGCAAGGTTGTTCTTGAAATAAAGACTCAACAACAATATAGCTATAAGTCACTAGAAATTGAGAACTTTATCTGTATATGCTTGCTAATTACTTTTTTATATACCTTTCCTTGGTTTTATATTTACTTATATCGAAATACAATTTAATAAAAGGATGAACTGAGGCAACTCTCTGAGCACAATATTATCAATTTTCCTTAGTAAAAGGCTGTTTACAAATAATGATTATTTGTCTTACTGATTTAATTTCTTCAGATCTTGAACTTGCATTTGAGGACAATATGCACCTAATCTAGGACATTTTGAATAGCTAGCAGAATCTGGTAAGATTAAAAACGGGCTCATGCATTGCTAGAAATAGGAATAGTGATATTAAATGTTATCTGGGGTATTTCTATTTCCAGGCTGACTCAACATTTTTACATATTATTCAATGGTACAGGAACTGCGGGCTATTTTTAATGAGTTTCACCAGTCAGATAGCTTGAAAACTCCTGAACACTGAAAGAGGATTGGTCTACTGGGTCTAATAAATGAGTGAACATGGTGATAAAAGCAAAAATCATTTCACCATTTTCTGGCTTTTGATGATTGCTACTGTAAAGCTGACAACTGAATTAACAAAAACAAAATTAAATGTGATCAAGTTACCCTTTACAGAAGGCAGAGGGTCATCTTATGGACTTGTGAGAGTCCAGCTGATTCCATTCTTCCTCCAGTAATAAGTAGCATAGGGCATATGATCATGTGTGGGTCATCATTTCAGTAGTGTCTGATTCTTTGTGAACCTATTATTTGGGGTCTTTTTGGTGAAAAAGAATAACCTTTCAATAAGTTACTATCAATTATTTTTAGCTTGATTGAAGTATGAAGTTCCTTTCTTTAGGAAAAGCTAGCTCTAAGAGCTAAGCTAAGTCAACATAAATATTCCTTCAGTCTAGTTAATACTTATTAATTTAGAGAATTAGATCATTAGATCAATAAGACTTTGTGATTTAATAGCTATTAATTTACAGAAAGATTTATCTTAGGAATAAAATAATAATAGAATTATGAGTCTCTGTTTAAAAGCTGAGTTTCTCTTTCTGGCAGCTGCAGAAATGAGGGTTTGACTTTCAGTTTAAATAATATGATCTTCTAAAGTTAAGTTTCGCATTGTTGATGGAGTTGTGAACAAATGCAACCATTCTGGAGAGGAATCTGGAATTATGCCCCCAAAATTTTTAAACTGTGCATACCCTTTGATCCAGCAATGTGACTACTGGGCTTATATCCCAAGGAAATACTAAAAAAGGGAAAGGGACCTGTATGTGCCAAAATGTTTGTGGCAGTCTTTTTTATAATGGCTAGAAACTGGAAAATGAATTGTCCATCAATTGGAGAATGGTTGGGTAAATTATAGTATATGAATGTCATAGAATATTATTGTTTTGTAAGAAATGACCAATAGGATGAATACAGAGAGGCTTGGAGAGACTTACATGAACTGATGCTGAGTGAAATGATCAGAACTAGGAAGAAAATCATTATACACTTCAACAACAATACTGTATGAGGATGTATTCTAATGGAAGTGGAAATCTTCGATAAAGAGAAGACCTAATTCAGTTCCAATTGATCAATGATGGATAGCATCAGCTACACCCAGAGAAGGAACACTGGGAAATGAGTGTGAACTGTTTGCATCTTTGTTCTCCTTCTCAGGTTTTTACCTTCTGAATCCAATTCTTCCTATGCAACAAAAGAACCGTTCGGTTCTGCACACATATATTGTATCTAGGATATACTATAACATATTTAACATATATAAGACTGACTGCCATCTAGGGGAGGGAAAGGAAAAGTCGAAACAGAAGTAAGTACAAGGAATAATGTTGTAAAAAAAAATTACCCATGCATATGTACTGGCAATAAAAAGTAAGCTTCCATTTCTCAAAGATGGAAGATAGGGGTTGACTGCTATTAAACACACATTACAAAACAGCTAAGATTAGAAGAGTAGAAAGCTGGGAATTTTTATAGCCAATATTTCTGAAAAAGGCCTCAATTCTAAAGTATATAAAGAACTGAGTCAAATTTATAAGGATATAAGTTATTCCCCAATTGGTAAATGGTCAAAAGATATTATGAACAATTTTCAGATGAAGAAATTAAAACCATCTAGTTTCTAGTCATATGAAAAGGTGCTCTAAATCACTATTGATTAGGGAAATGCAAATTAAGACAACTCTGAGGTACTACCTCACACCTCTAAGACTGATTAAGATGACAGAAAAAGATAATGATAAATGTTGGAGGGGATGTGGGAAAACTGGGATACTGATGTATTGTTGGTGAAGTTGTGAAATGATCTAACCATAATGGAGAGCAATTTGGAATTATGCCCAACATGTATGTATTTGGTCTACCTGCCATCTAGGGGAGGAGGTGGGGGAAAGAAAGGTAAAAGTTGGAACAGAAGTTGCAAAGGTTAATGCTGAAAAATTACCCATTCATATGTCTTGTAAATAAAAAGCTATAATAAAAAAAAAATTTAGAAGAAATTATACCCAAAGAGCTATAAAACTGTGTATACTCTTTGTTCCAGCAGTGCCACTAACTAAAGAAATCATAAAATAGGGAAAAGGATCCACATGTGCAAAATTGTTTGTAGCAGTTCTTTTTATAGTGGCAAAAAAAAAATGGAAAATGACTACATGGCCATCAATTGGAGGATGGCTGAACAAGTTGTGGTATATGAAGGTAATGGAATATTATTGTTTTTATAAAAAAAAGATGAAAAGCTATTTTAGAAAGGCCTGGAAAGATTTATATGCTCTGACCCTGAGTGAAACAAGCAGAACCAGGAAAACACTATATACAGCAACAGCAAAAAATGTTCAATGATCAACTATGACAGACGTGATTCTTCTTAATGGTTCACTGACCCAAGGCAATTTCAATAAGCTTCGGATGGAAAACGCATCCATATCCAGAGAGAGGACTACAGAGACAAAATATAAATCAACATATGCTATATTCACTTTTTTCCATATGTTTTTTTTTCCCTTTGTGTTTTTCCCTTTTGTTCTGATTTTTCTCTCCCAACATGATTCATATGAGAATATTTTAAAAAATGAATGTACATGTTTAACCAAAAAAATAAAAAAATTATTTTACAAATAACTGGGCAAATTAAAAAAAAAAACCCATAAGTTTCTCTTTCCAGTTAATGAGAAATTAACTAAAAGTTAAGTTCCACTTTCCCAGTGTTAAGTTCCCTTTTCCTGACAGCTGAAGAGTTGAGATTCCTATGGCATTTTCACTTTGCAAATAGGTTATAGACACAGGCTCTAATCCAATAGAATATCAAATTTAATAGTTGTCCCACTTTACAAACTGCTCATTATACCCTCAGCATGCCCACACTTAAAATGTTGTCAACAGTATGAACTGTGCTTAAGAATGTCCAAGAAGGGTAAAATAGATGGTTTGCTTTGTCATTATATTCAAAATTATTAATTTCATTCATAATTATATTGAAAAAATTTCCCAAGATTGCTAGGATTTTTAATTCCTCTTTTCTGTTACAAAAATAAGTTCTGTAAACCACTGCTTTGTCTTTATGGAGGGATTATTTGACCTGACTTAATGATAACTTGTTGACCATTACTATTTAATCATTATCTCTGGAAAACTTTGTATCCCAGAATGTTTTTTATTTTTACAATGGTTACTAATACATATAATTTAAAATTTCTGAAAAACAATTGGAATGCAAGATTGGAAATCAACAGAATTTAGAACATAATGGGTCCATATGAGAATCATCAGCATAGAGATAGTAATTAAATCCATAGTAACTGATGAGGTCACCAAAGGAAATAGAGGAGAAAAGCACCCAGGACAGAAGTTTGAGAGATCCCTATTGTTTAGAGGGCATGATCTAGATGATCTAGATAAGGATCTAGAAAAGGAGGAAGAGGAAGTGATCTGATAAGCAAAATCAGAAGAGTGGCCTTAAAAAAAAAAAAAAAAAAAGATATCAAGGAAGAAAGGATAATCAATACTCAAATGCTACAGTCAAGGAGAATAAGGATTGAGAAAAGACCATGGATTACTTCCAGAGAGGCATCAGTAGAATGATGAAATCAGAAGCTGAGTTGTAAGGAATTAAGTAGAAAGAGAGGTAAGAGAAAGTAGTCACCTACTGTAGCTGGTCTTTTGAGAAATCTAGCTATAAAAGGCAAAAGAGATATAGGATGGTAATATATGAGAAAGGAACAATCAAGTAGCCAGGTTTGTAGGCAATAAGGAAAGACCTAGTAGGTATGAAAAGATTGAAAATAAGTGATGAGTGCAAGGAGAGTGAGGGAGCTGATAGGATGGAATAGGATTGATGATAGAGCTGGAAGAGCAGGCCTTGTTGAAGCCTAAGAGCACCTCATCATGTGGGAGAAGGATGAAGAAGAGATAATGACAGAAGGGTAGATACCCTTTGAATTATAGGAGATGAAAAACGACAGGAAGAGAGGAAGCTCACAGTGAATGGTCTCAATTTTTCCTATAAAATATGAGGCAAAGTTCTCAACTGAGAGAGTGGAGGAAAAGGGAGCCATGGGAGATATAAGGAGGGCTGAATAAATTTGGAAGGACTGCTATGAAGAAAGTAATTCTAAGTTTATAAAGGAATTTTCTGTAACAAATTTTTGTTGGACCCAGTTAGAACAGTTTCATTCAGCAACACTGTTTTAGAACATTGTTTGCAAATGATGGGAATAATTCTAGGCTAAGCCATGGAAAGACATTATCGGCATTATAATCAATTTGGGGATTAGAGATTCAAGAGAAAAAGTATAGAAATCACCAACAAGTCAAAATGGAAAAAAGAAGAGTAAATAATGTAATGGAAATGGCCTGGAAGAGTTTAGGGGTCAAGTGACCTCTTGTTGTTACTCAGTCCTGAAAACCTCTCAGGTGGCTTTGCCCTAAGGAGAGACAGAAGGCCTTGTGTAGAAGGGAGTTATGAATTTGATTATTAAAACATAGGGTAGATAAGAGGAAAGACAGAAAATAAGCCCATTAGTACTTTGGTTACAAAATACCAAAAGAGGTCATTAGGTACCATTAACTACTCTGCCTTTATCTTTTTTTTTTTTTTTTTTTAATGAAATTTAGATTGTCAGAAACGGAATCTAGCTTCTTAAATTTATTTGATTCTTAACATCAGACCAAAATAGGATCAGGTGCTTATGCACAGATGACTGTTTATTGAGTGGAAGATAGGGTTCAGATTTTTGAGAATTTTGCTGCATCCTTCACTACTTGTGTTAGAAATGGAACCTCTATGGTCAGAGGTTTTGGGGGAATTACCAAGTAAAAGAAAAAGGACAGTCTGGTGAATAAAAACTGGAGGACCATCAACAATACTTAATAAAATCTATCACAGTTACAAATCAGCCTGAATGAATAGTGAAGATGGATTTATTGGCTTTGCAGGATTTGTTAAGTACAGGCCATTGTTTCAACAGCTTATTCTCCTATGAAAATCCCTTTGATTTGCCCAAATCATTCGAAATTCCTAATATTCTGTAGTGGGCACAAGATTTGCATTCTTGAGGGCATGGCTGAGATTTGCACCCTTGAAGAAGATGGGGAACTCTAATGGGATGGGCAGGATGTAGGAATATGTTGCTAAATCTGGGCAATGCCAGCACTTCCATGAAAAGATTGTCCTCAGCATGGTACCTCCATAATCCTTTCCATGACAGTGTCAGTTCTGGTCCTTTGAGGAGTTGAACACTCAGAAGGAACTGCCCTGGTCCTGGGTTTGGGATTCTGTGGAGCTCAATGAGGGTTTCTGATGAGTCCCAAGGGATAGGATCTAGATAATCCTCTCAGTGGGATTTTGAATTCTGCAATTTCACTGCAACAATAAAGATGGAATACTAAAGTATTGTTGGTGGAGCTGTGAAATGATCCAAACATTCTGGAAAGTAACTTGGAATTATGCCCAAAGGGCTCTAAAACTGTGCATTCCCTTTGACCTAGCAGTACCATTCCTGGGTCTATATCCCAAGGAAATCAAAAAGGAAGGTAAAAGATCCACATATACAAAAATGTTTGTAGCAGCTCTTTTTGTGGTAGCAAAGAATTGGAAAAGGAGTAAATACCCATCAATTGGGGAATGGCTGAACAAGATACGGTACATGAAAATAATGGATTATTGTTCTATAAAAAAAATGATGAATAAGCTAATTATAGGACAGCCTGGAAAAATTTATAGAACTAATGCTGGGTGAAACAAGCAGAACCAGGAATACATCATCCACAACAAGAAGAATGTGCAATCATCAGTTATGAAAGACTTGGTGGTTCTTAGTAGTTCAGTGATGCAAAGCAATTCCAATAGACTTTGGAAAGGAAATGCCATTTGCATCCAGAAAACGAACTAAGGAGAATGAATGTAAATTAACACATGCTATGTTCACTTCTTTTTTCTGTGTTTTTATCTTTCCCATGGATTTTTTTCCCTTTTGCTCTCAGTTTTCTCTCCCAACATGATTCATAAGGCAATATATATATTAAAAAGAGATAAATTTACTGGGAAAAAATGGGGATCTTTTTTTTGCGGACAGAATTAGTGATGGAATTTTACTAATGTATAAAAATAATGCTATTTACAGATTCCTTCTTTATGGCATCTTTTTATCACTTTTCAAATCAACCACTTCACCTCCATCATTCTGTAAGAATGGGATAAATCTTATTCTATCACTGGGGACTTCAATGGACTTTTCTTAAACAGTTTTGATTTTTGGTCCAAATGGCTGTCTTCAATAATTCCTAGTTTACCAAGATTAGAATGTTTAAAATATCAGTTATAGGAATGGAAGGATAGAGAGGGATATTACTATTCATCACAAATAAGTATTATTGGAAGAAGTAAAGTCTTTGGCAAACTATTCCTTAATAAATTATTAATATGGATATATCCTTGAGGGTGGGGACCTATAGAGCTGTATATCTTATTTCTGTTTTGTATTTTAGTTTTTATCAAATTTGTTCCATTAATTCAATCTTCAAATCCTGAATATGCATTTGAGGTCAATATACAACTGAATTAAGACAAATGGTGTCTGGGGTCCCTCAGGCTAGATCAACTTCACATGAAACCAAGAAGGAAAGAAATGAGGCATACCTACAAGATGCCCTGCATACAACAAGCTTTTAGTTTCTAATTTCAATTACTAGGCAACCCTCTAAAAATTATAAAATGCAAAAATCAACGCCTAAAAGAAAAAAAAAAAGCCTTTGGGATAAAAAACTATTAAAATGGAAAAAAAAAAAAAAAAAAAAGAAAACACAAAACCACACAATTTAGGTGCCATTTAATACTGAAATTTTTGTTTAGTGAAAGTTGAATTGCACATGTTTAACATATATCACATATTTCACATTACATGCCTTCTAAGGGAGGGGGTGGAGAGAAGGGAGGGAAAATATTTGGAATACAAGGTTTTGCAAGCATAAATGCTGAAAACTATCTTTGCATATATTTAAAAAAAAAAGCTTTAATAAAAAAGAAAAATTTTAAAAAGGAAAATTGAACTTCAGAGGAAAATAATGCTTCCATTTTCTACCTCCAAGAGTTGTTTTAAAAATCAAATGAAATGTATATACATATATAACTATGTAGATATCTGTAGTTTAAAGCAGCCTCTCTCCCAGAGATTTTTCAAAATTTTTTTCAATGAACAAAAGTTTATTGTCTTTTATTCTTACTTGAGGAGAGATAAATTCTTCTAACAACTATGCATAGTTGAAACAAAAATAAATTCTTGAACTGGGTATATGCTAAAGTCTCATTCTTCACCTTCTGCTAAGAGGTGGATAGTATGCTTTGTGCATTTGTACTCTGGCATCAATTCACAGAGACTTTGGAATAGAATGTTTGGAAGTTATAATTTAATTTACTATTCAAGGGAGAGTTAGCATTCAAGGCTAAAGAGAAAGGACAAAGACTGAAAGATGGGGTAAACTTAAGGATAAGGAAGTTGAAGAAGCATTTTGAGATACCAAAAGTTAACTCTTTCCTATGGAGAAGGATAAAGTATTCTGAAAAGAGTTTTTAAGAGACTTCGACTGCCATCCTGAGAGAAGTACAAGATGAGACTATGATTCTAGTGGAAGAAATCAGTAGTTGTAATTTATGTCAAGAAGTAATTCTAGCTGTGACTTTTTTCACAGCTATCACAGTGTTAAAATATGTAAATGTCTTTACATTGTTTGTTACATTGTAAATAAATTCTATACCAAGTTAAAATGGATATTTATTTAAACTGATGAGACTACAAGTGATATGCATCAAAATCATAGGCATCATATTCAACTCTATGGAACCTCTATTTTTGGTATCTTAAGTGATGACTAGACAATATAGCATTTTTTTGTGTTAACTGTGATTTTAATTAGCCATTTATGCAGTTTTTCCTTCCCCATAATGAAAAGTCTTTACTGCAAAGAAGACGAGCAGACATTCCTTGGAATTGTAAAGAATTCTCTGACTCAGGCAGATCTTCTTTCTATCATGTCATCCTCTTCCCACCTCTAGGATCATGGCTCTTCCACATGTCACTTCTTTCCTGGCACTAAGATTCTGATTTTTCCTTTAAGTATCTAGGACCTGAATTAGCTTAATATAACCCAATAAACCATGGTAATTTTGCTCTTTGTAATGTTTTAAAATAGGTTTCTGAATCAGGGTTTTCCTTGAAGATTCCTGGATAAACTCTCTCTTTAGTTTAATTATGTTGAAGTCGTTAAAATCTCTATTTTTAACAAATTCTCTCCAAAAGTTATAAGGCCTTCCTTTGTAACTAAGTACATTCATTTTTTTCTACTTAATGCGCTCTCCCCACCCCCCCCAAATATTTCTACCTATATCTCTCCACTGGCTAGATGAAGCAGGGTCAATCTGTTATTGAGTCACTAAATCCTAGGGCCTCACTCTTTCAGGAACTTAAATCACAATAATTGCAACTATGTACCCAACTAACATTGGACACCAATAAGTCAGAAGTGAAAGAAACAGTATCTTTTTAATGGTTGTTGTTTTTATTCATTTTAGTTGTAACCATACAATTTCTGCGAAATAGGGTAACACGTATGACTTTGGACAAACATTCAGTGTTATTCTTTTGTACATAATTCAGTTGAGTATCATTAATATTTAACTAGCATATAACAGAAGCAGATGAGAATAACAAATCCAATAGTCAAAAGTCTGAAACTTGTATATCCTTTAATTTAAGGATTAAGGTGCAAAAGGAAGAAATTATCTGTATAAAATGAATTTGAAACAATGTTTCAAATTGCTATAAGCAAGTCGAGACTTTTTTGGTTGCCTCATCTAATCCCCTTCTACTAATACTTTTCTTATAATTCTTATGACCTGTACAAATAAATTAAATTAATCAATTTCTTAAACATTAACATTACATTCCCAACTATGAGATAAGTACTTGAAATTTTATGTAATATGCTTTTCTATTGTGCACAAAGCATAATAAAGAAATGAAAACCTTGCAGCAGAAGTATAGTTTATGCCTTTGTATCATTTTTATCTTTAATTACACAGACAATTAACACAAAGGAGAGCTAACTATAGTTATAAACAGCTGGCTGTTTCATTAATGAGACCACCAAGCCCAAAGATCATTTTTATCTGACTCCTATAACCTTCAATGAATACTATTTTCCCTCAGAAATTCAAGCTATATTAAAATCTCTAAATAGTAACTTCTTTCCCATAGTGATTCTGGTTTATATGCCAGAAAAGCATATGAATGAAGAAGCATAACTTCACAGGAAAGGACAGTGACAATGTGTCCCTATATGACAATGATGACATGAAAAAAAAAAAGTCACCAAAAAAAACAAAACAAAACAAAAAAACAAAACCAAAACTGGAAATCCTATAAAACAGCTAGAAAAATCTTTTCAAGACAGCAATTAAAAGAATACTATCAAGGGTTTTCACCCTGGCAAACACTGAGAAAGATTAGTTTCCTTATCATTATCTTTACTCCTGCCCTTAAGGAATAAGGACCTAAAACTAAGAAGTGAAAGGGAAAATTGTGAAGAAAAAAATTTCTACATAGTAAAAACCAATTAAATTGTGATAGTGGTCTTGAAGAAACTCCTGAAAGTTGCAAATCTTATTACACAGGATTGCTGCCCTAATTTAGGAAACATTTCTAGATTAGTGAGAGACTAAGACACTAGTACTCTTCTGCTTTTAATTCAAAGGGAATTCACTTAATCCAAATAACTTTTGTGTCTACCCTTGCATTTAGATGTAATACAATTTTTTCCTTTTTTTTGGTGTTGCCCTCATTCTCCCAATTGTACATTACGTGCTCAAACTTCAAATTTTGAGCTTCTTCCTTCACAGATTTTTCTCCAAAGCACATTTTCATAAGGTTTCTTTCTGAAACCTAACCACAAAAGTATCCGTTTTTTTTTTTTTTTGTTTTTGTTTTTTTTTTTTTAAATATGCACTTCATTCCTGCTAGAGATCATTGCTGGAATCATGTACCCACCCAACATATGCTAATGAAGACAAACACATACCCATACCCATACCCACCTAGACCCTCCCACATACACACACACATAAACACAGAGCTCTAAATCATTTCCTTAGTCTCCAAAACACTTAAATATAATGTTTACCTAGCTCTAGTATTCAGGCACCTAAATAATTTTTTGTTCTTTATTTTTTAGTATATGCCCTTAAAAAGAAGTGAGAAAACTGACAATTTGGAACCAAAAGCAATTCCCTCAATAAGTTGTGTGTTGATTCAGAAGTGACGAGAGAATAGAACTTATAAAGATAAAAACGCTGATAGTTTGGTAAAAGGTCAAAGCATGAAAAAGCAAATTATCTCAAAATGATATCAGCTTGCTTCTGGCTCCATGGTGGCTACTATCTAAGTTAAACTCATATTAGTTTTACAACAAAGCTCTCTTTGGAAAAGTTTATGGATGATGTTTTTCAAAAAATGTACAATTTGCATTTGTGCTTACAAGTGTAACTTTTGTTTACAAGTGTAAACAAGTAAAACTACCTTTTTAGTGGTATTAGGTGACCATTTACATAGCCTGGTCAAGAGGTCCTAAAAATTTTGTAAAAGATAAGAACAAATGGTTATTCTCCTACCTATCCCCCACTGGCTCACAATGTTAATTGAGCTATCCCTTAGTCATTTTTACCTTCCATGTACAGCTAGATATACTAAAAGGTCTCTTGAAAACACAAATTTCCACTGAATTTTCAAACTGCTTCCCTGGACTCATGCTACCTTCACTGGGTAAGGCACGGGCACCAACTCCCATGATCCACTATAGAAAGTTGGTCACAGCCATGCTTCACATCCACTTCAGCTCTTTCTTCCCCTTACTTTCCTCTTTACTGATTTCCACCATTTCCTCTGGAAACTATAACCAATTAAACCAATACTGCCAATGCTACTAGAAAGCACATGCCAATCAACTCCTTTGGTATTAATAAATATTCATTCATTGAGTACCTACTTTGCTTCAAGCACTGAGCTAGGCACCAGGGATACAAAACAAAAGAAAATGTCTGCTTTGAGGAATTCATCTTTTAATAGAAAAGAAAACACATATATGGAAAATATAAACAAAGCAGATACAAAGTAAATTTAAAGGAGAATGCACTAGAACTGGTTGGGATAAATTCTCTTTCTTTCTCACTCAAAAAGCCTCATGCAGAAGATGATATTTAAGCTGAATCATAAAGCCAACAAGGGATTCTATAATATGGAGGTGAGAGACTGTATTCCTCTATTCCTAGGGTATCCCCTGTACATGCTATCTTAAGTACTGATAAAAAAGCCACTGAAGCATAGGGTTCATTCTCAGTTTTCTATTTATATCCCCAATACTTAGCACAGTATTTGGCACAGAGTAAACACAATAAATGCATTTCTATTAATTCATTCATATATTCATTATTAATATAGACAACAGGAAGGAAATAGTTGATGGATTATTATTTGTTCTATATTCATACTTAGGTTAATTTTGATTCAGACAACAAAACAATAAAAATATTTAAATATAATTATTTTCATAAAGAATTATTTCATTTGATAGCAAATAATAGGATGATAGCATCCTATATATCAAGAATACAGGGTAAGCCTAGACAAAAATAACATTTCATTCAAAGTTTAACAGTTTGGGTTTCTTTTGAGGGACAAGTTTATATGCTAATCTTCATGGTTACTCCAACTTCACTCTAAACACCATAGTGTCCAGTGATAAGGTTTAAATAGAAGAGTTAATTTTTTCTCCACATTCTTTGTATCCATTTCATTGACTATTCCTGCTAAATCTGTGCTTAAACCAGCAAACCACAAAACCTCTCCATTCCTATCCATGAAATGAACAATTAAAAAGTATACAATATTTGAGATTACTCAACATTTTTCAGTTAATCACTTTCCTTGCTTAGAATAAATTTTAATTAGCATTTAAGTAATGAAAGGTAAATTATAAAGAATATATTTTAATGAGAAGCAGCATGGCAAAATATAAAGAGGATTAGATTTAGAGTAACAGAGACATGTGTGAGTCTGAGACCTGTGTGAGAGTTGGGCAAGTCAATCTCTGTAGTAAAAATTGCTGAAGAAGGTTCTGACATGCTTTGGTAGAAAGAGGTTCCTCATATGGGTATTCCTTATAACAAAGAAACCAGATTCATTTCTTATTCTTATCCCTATTTTATAGCCAGTACATTTGGAAGACATGATGAACCTGAACAAAAATAATCTTAACTTCTTAGGCATTAAACTCTTGCATTCTGTATTATTTTTATTTCTACTCCATCCTAACTTTAAAAAACATCAAAGATAACAAGCACTTTCATATACAAAGTAGAACATATAAGGAAGATTCGTACAAAAATCTTCACATTTCTATTACATATAGCTTGCTTTTCATTTAAAGTACATATATAATAAATTCACCAGCTAATTTTCAAAGATATTCTGCTTGTCTCTTAACCATCTATTTTCAGTATTATTTTTCAGGACAGAAAAGATAAATTATAATTGAAATTTTTTTTCATCTCAGTGACATTAAAATGACTCTATATATGTGTATATATATATATATATATATATATTCCTTAATTACAATATTGTTTATAAATCTTATAGAATTTAAAGGAACAATCAGATTAACTATTACATGGTGCATTGTTTTTGTTAATGTCACCTACATTCTGCCAACTTGTTTGGGTTAGATTTATTTGATTGTGAAAGCTTTTCAAATATTTTAAAAGTACAAACTGAAGTGACAATAGTTTAGATACAAGTTTACTATATGCACAAACTTTAAAATATTTATCTTTTCTTATGGGGAAGTTAAAAAGAAATCATTAAGCCATTACTAGGATTCTGCCCCACTTTTCCACTTTGAATTGATAAATTCACATACTAAACTGAAAAAAGACAGCAAAAATTTAAACAATCCTATCTATTTCTATATCATGGAAGATAATGTCTATAGCGTTTTATCCAAAGTTATCACAATATAAGCATTCCTGTACAGAAATTCTGCGTTTTTCTCCCACTGGGATTCTCTCTTTTCTAAGCAATTTCTATTCCTATTTTATAGTGATCCCAAGACAAAAAAGCAAAAGTCCACAATAAAGTAAGAAAAAAGTTAATAATTTAAAGTTATGGGGTTTTAATTTACATGAACTGATTAATACTATTGTAAATGCTGGTATGCCCAAGGAGGAAAAAAAAAACAAAAAACAACCTTTTAAATTATTCTCTCTTTTCAATGAGATTAAAAGTAGATTCAACAAAAAGCCATTTCTACTTTTAGTTTGGTTTCCATAAAAAAGACAAACTCTAATAATTTTAGTTTCAGGGAATCAAGATCCTTCCTTGGAAATGGTTAAATTTTCTATAAAAGGGAGAATAATTAGATTTTTCATTCAAGTGAATACAAGGACATTGTTAAAAATATTATTTCTTTATATTTTATAACACACTAAGGCTCTAATCTTTTTCTAACATGATTGTTTGATAACATGTATAATCCCTGTATCTTTTTCAAAAGAAATATAGTATTCATAGGCAGTATGATAGATCAAACTATTAGCATGTAAGATTTGTGGTAAAAATAAATAAATTAATTAATTAAAAAATAACTTTCCTAAAATTTACATTTACTAGTTTTCCAATATATACATATGTTTACTAAACCACATTTTACATTTACCTATAGAATACTTCTGGAATAAAAGAAATAATTAATTAGTATATCCCTCAGTGTGACTGATAACTTAATAAATACTTTCAACTGTTTGAGGTGACACTGAAGGGTTAAAGAAAAATGTTTATGCATGTATTGGGGTGTATGCATATACACACATAAATAAAGCTTCTTTCTGTAATTCAATTAACTTTGCATGTGATAAAACTGCTCCCCCCAGACCACCATAAAGCAGAATACAAACCAAAGCAGCCTTCACAATCCGAGGTTGCTCTTGACTAAAGAAAAACAGCCAGTGAAAAATGTCTCTTTTATACAATATATACCTAGATTCAAAGGGTTTTTGCCCTTTATCCTCTCCACTGCAACATTCAAAATCTTTGCAAGTTATTTCTCTTCTACTCAGCTTGCCTATGATGGAAGGAAATTTCAGATTTCTAGCTATATTCAGTTGAAGTAAAGTTACAGCTGCCTACAATCACATTGCTTAATAATATGGGAGATTTACAATGTTAAGAATTTTTTTTCAAATGAGTATTCCTTGTTGTCATATTCCTAGCCTGCAAATTTTCTAGGATTCCTCTAACTGTTGTTGCTCTCTCTCCAGTAAACTGGATTACCACAGCTCTGGCCTGAAAGAAGCTAAGTCATGGATTCTGGACTCATTGTGAACATGAAGCCTCAGCTTCATTCCAATTATTTTCTGCTCTTTCACCCAACCTTTAGTACCTCTTCCCTCTTCCATTTCTGGCTAATTGTAATCAAATCATAAAACTTCAGAAACAGTATGCTAATAAACAACTTTTGTTTCATTCACATTTTTTCAGACCCAAATTCCCTTTCCTGGCCATTAGTACTAACAAGCAGAATTTATCCTCTCCTAGACAGGAGAGTGTGTGTGTGTGTGTGTGTGTGAAACAATTTTATGTGCTTAAAATTGTGTTACCTATGCTTAGTATACTGCTTATTTTAAATCTTTACTAAACACTTCATTTCTTCTTAAGAGTTGGAAGGAACCCAAGGAGCCCAAATTTTAAAAAGGACAATAATAAATTAGGGAATATCATAAGAAGAAGGCTTATCAGGGACGTAGTCAAGTTTTCCAAAACACAAAAAGATGGAAGTAGTATAAGATGAAGAGGTCTAGAATGAAGGGAAGTTTGTTAACAATGTATAGGAATTTCAGAAGGCATAATAAATATGGCCAGTGTAGCTACACAGAGATCTGAGAATCAAATGAAATAAAATATGTAAAACATTTTGCACACTTTAAGGTGCTATATAAATATCCAGTTATTAAGCATTATCATCATCTTTTTTTTTTTTTTTTTTTTTCCCCTATTTGGAAATAAGCTAGATACTCCTTAATTGACATCATGTAACAGTCAGCAAAAATCTGCTCAGGATAGCTACACTGAATAGTCCCCAAAATAATCCATGGTCAATTATTTTTATGAATAAAAGATCTTATGATTCAAACTAAGTCAAAATAGTATTTAAAAAAGTAATTAAACTTACTCATTTTCTGAGTCTCAAACAATATCTTCAAAGAAAAAAATAATGATGAATAGGTAACAAGAAAAAAATAATAGAAAGCCTATCTTATAATATCATATTTCTCTCAGGTTCTAACAGTTAGGAGTACTTTTCCTCACTATTCTAAATGAGAATGAAGATTAATTATCTCATATTCTTAGTACCTGAAGTACCAGGAATCTGATATATTCATCAAATACTTCCACACAGGACTACTTAAAATTCAACTTGTATATTAATCTGCTTGTGCAACGTTGTATCCAAATTACTTAGACCAAAAAATTTTAAAATCTGTATATCAACATTAATACTACTATCCCATACAGTAAAATGGAATTATAGAAAAGAAGCCAGCTTTTACATTTTTGTATTTTTATTCCCAATTAGTTCTGAAATATTTTATCTAGTTCTCTCATCAATGAAACAACCAACTCAAAAGTAGTTTTCCTCCAGATTTTTATCATTTAAATGCATATACTTTCTTGTTAGTATATAAATACTTTCAGTAGGAAATACTAGAAATAATCACATGACTAAATTAAATTTTCATGTATAATCATCTCATTGTCTGATAGATTAATTTCAAAGCAAGATTAGTAGCATTTTGCCTAATTTAGTTAATTAAGCACTCAACTGACAAAAATAACATTTGGACATGTGAAAAAGGGAAAAAAAAAAAGCCTATTAAAACATAAATGATCCCTTTAACTCTTTTGGTCTTTAAAGAAATCCAAAAATTGTAAAAATTTACATTATAAAATCCTTTCTCTTCTAGGTCCTATGTGTTATATTACCTCTTTTGGCTTCTAGTTGAAATCACTCCGAGAATCATTGACCACCTCTTCATTCAATGGATGGCCTCCTGGGTTCTTTCTATTAAGTAATGCTGACTAAAAACACTGTCCTTCATCCAAACTTATTGGGTTCTCTTAGTAAGAGAACCTTTTGGCCTTTCTGTTTCCTATTTTTCTCTAATGGATTATTATTTCAATTCCTGTTCACTAAAGTAACTGATCTTAGCTTCTCTTTGCCATCAAAATTTTTTAGAGCCCTATGTTTTTCCACAACTCTATTTGGGCATCATCAGCTCATAAAACATAGGACAAAGGCCTCTTTCCCTTATTAGAGGTGTGGGAATAATTCATTATATGAATTCACTAATCTAAATATCAGAGTTTCACTAGCTGAAATACAATCTATACTGACATTTTTATTCTGTGGAATCTATTATTTTTATCCATTATATATTTTATGACTGAATTTTAACCAAAAGATGCTCCAAATATACATGAGTGACAGAAATAAAATGCTCTCTCTCTCACACACACATACGTTCTTAGAAAAGCAAAAAACTGATCTTATGGCTCTGTGGATAAAGGAAGTATTTATGGCTAAAAAACCTGAAGAGAGGATCACACAAGAGAAAATAGACAATTCTAATTACATAAAATTTTAGTCTTTGCATAAACAAATCTAATAAAATTAAAATTATAGGCAAAATATTACAACTGAGGCAAAAAAAAAAAAAAAAAAAAACCTTTGCAGCAAGTTTCTTTGATAAAAAGTTTCATATTCAAGCTATATGAGGAAGGGATTGAAAACTGTAAGACTAAAAGCCATTCTCCAATAGGAAAATTATATGAATAAGTCAATGGATATTTTTTAAAGAAAGAAATTCTAGCTATTAAAAATAATATTTTTAAATACTCTAAATCATTAATGAGTGGGGAAATGCAAATTAAAGCAACTTTGAAACTTATTTTCATATTCTTCAGACTGACAAAGGTAACAAAAGACAAAAATAACAAGTATTCTAGAGGTTGTAGGAAAACAGCTACACTAGCATGTTGTTGGTACAGCTAGATATCGGTCCATCCCTTCTGCACCTTATAAATGTCATATAAACCTCAAGAAGTTACTATTGAGTCATCCTTCAATTAAAAATCAATTTCTTTATAAGGTTTAAAATAGTAATTACAGAAGGCCATATAAAAATATATAAAGGAAACAATATGGTAAAATTTACTTGCTTTATAATTTTAAATTTTATAAATAATTTTAAACTGAATATATAAAAATCTTTACAAGTGCAAACAACTTTAATTAGATCCTTCACCTAATGTACTTCACTATTGCTACATAGTATGTAATATTTGTTTAGCTTCCTATTTGCCTTGTATTTCTCTAAGAAACTTCAATAAAATTGACTTCTGAATTACTAAATTTACCACAAAATAGAAGTTTCATGCAATGCATTAAAAAATAGATTCCATTTTAGCATGATAATACAAACTTAGTCTCTAAAGTTGGCTTAAAGAAAATAAAGTACATAAGAGTAATAAAATGCTATACTACTTACCATATGAAGAGATCCTGAATAAATGGTCTCTATAATCACAGCCTTATGGTTGTACATTACATTTTATTGAAGATTCAGTGTAGTAAGCTCATAAAATGCTGCAATGCAGCTTTCAAAGCCTTAGATATCCCAAGTCAATTTAGTTTCTATTGTGTTGTTTAGGCACCAAAGAATAGGAGTGATTTTTCTGTGGAGAAAATTTAGCAAGTTCTAGTTATTAAAAAAATAAAATAATTTTACTTTAAGAAAAGCCTTTCAGTGATTATTTACTCCATTAGAGAGTTCATAAACTCATGTTCTTTCAAGATGAATATTATAGAATGTAGATTAATTATCTGCAGAAATTCAGATTCCAAACAATAGTTTTTAATAATGAAAATCTGACCAAGAACCTTGGTAAGCCTGATGGAATAATCATTCTATCACTACCAGGGACAAGAGGTATCCCGGAGTGACAAATACATTGTTTTGATATCAAGTCAATTCCATATATACAGATGAAACATACTTGGAAAGAATGGATAGTAGGATAAGAATTCCCTCAAATTCCATAGAACAATGAGTTCTATGGAATAATTAGTAATCTGTGGGCTGATGGCAGATACCTAGTACCAAGAGGAGTGCCTTTGGAAAACTGATGATTTTCTGGGATGAAGCATAACTTCCAAAGATACAAACTGATAAGACATCTACCAAGAAATAAACTATTATCTAGTGGGTTGATGGAGCACTTGTAGGATTGAAAGTGAAACCATATGCTACCATAGTTCCTACCTGTTTTAATGAAACAGCCCCTGTCCTTAAAGAGCTTACATTATAGTGGAAAGATCCAATGCATTCATGAGTAAGTAAGCATATGTATAAAGTGAAAGAGACAGAGATACACAGAGAGAAAGACAGACAGACAGACACACACACACACACACACACACACACAAAGAGAAGAGAGACCTAACAACTAGAGGAATTAGAAAAGGTCTTTTGTAGAAAAGTACCTCAGATGTATTTTGAAGGAAACTAGGATTCTGAGAGGTGAAAGTGAGGAATGGATTTCAGACAAAGGGACTAACCACAAAGTTGGGAAATGTAATAATGGGTACAAACAATACATAAGACAACTTGACTAGAAGTAGAGTCCATGAAGGGAGAAGTTATATGAAATAAAATAGTTAAATGTTGTGCAATATTTTCCATGCTAAGCTGAAGATTTTGTTTTTATAATAGTGTAGTAAGATTGACTAAACTAATTACTTAAGGCAAGAGGTAGCATGTAAATGAACCACTGTAGAAGCTGTGAATGGAAAGAAAGGGACAGATGCAGGACAATTGACAAGACTATAACTAATTAGATATAAAAAGTAAAGAGAAAAGTCAAAAATGACTCCAAGCCTAGGATCCTGAGTGGATGAAAGGATGATCATTCCAACAAGTGGAAGAGAAAAGTTTTGGTAGGAATGTCTGTCTTAAATCTGCTGAGTTTCAGATGTCTATGAGCTACCCTGGTAGAATTATTGAACAGGTAGTTGGTAATTTCAAATAGTAATTCAAGAGAGAGATTAGGGTTAAATAAATGTGCCATTTGCATAGAAAGATAATATCACTAAAGAAATAAACAAGAAAAAAGTATTGGATATATCCACCCTAAGTGAGTTGGGAGATTTGATGATAAAGCAAGGGAGATTTAAAAGGAACTGCAAGGAAATTCAAGTGAAGAGTACCACTAAAAAAGGAAGGGAGAATATATCTTAAAGAAAGAGACTGTATATCTAGAGCTGGAAGGCCATCTGGTCCAATCCTTCCGTTTTACAGTAAGGAAACAAAGGCCTAGGAAAGTTAGAGTCTTGTCCAAAGTCACAATAGAGTTAGGATTTGAACCCAGGTTCTTTAACTCCAGAACCAATGTGTTATAGCTTAATTAAGATACAAATAAGTCAAAATAAGTAAGTAAAAGAAGAATTCACAGTCAAGTATCAAAATTACAGCTGACAAAGAAATATGTATAGGTATTTGCCAATGTTAAACTATATGAGAGGACATTCACACCATTAATATGGTAAATCTTAAATTTATTTTCCTGTAATTCTTCAGTTGTTTGTCCTATGGTATTTTTTTTACCCAAGTTGACAGAAAGCAAACTAGAAGAATTAAAATTTCAAGACAGGTTTTCTGACTTCAGTGCCCATTCTACCACACCATGCTGTTTCAACCAAATGATAAAAGACTTTTCTAACTACTTTTTAAATACAGGAATTAATATAGAATGAGACCTCAGTGGATAAGTAGTCACAGAAGATTACTATAATTATTGATGGGATTACTATAACAGAAAATAGTCTCAAGTTACAAATAATAGGGAAAATGTAAACAATTTTGGGTTTTCATTTTTTACTTAGTGAATAGGCAAGGACAAAAAAACAAAACAAAACAAAAAAAAAGTGCTGGAAGGATCACAGAAAGACAAGTATTCCAAAACAATGTTAAGATAATTGTAAATTGGTTCATACACACCCCTAGACCTATAGAATTCACTGGCAGGCATTTATCCCAAGGAAACGAAAGAGAAAGGTCCTATATACACCAAAAGAGTCATAACACTATTTCCTGGAACGGCTAAGAACTAGAGGGGCAGTAGGTGGTGCAATGGATAGAGCACCAGCCCTACAGTCAGGAGTACCTGAGTTTAAAACCCAGATACTTAACCCTTCCTACCTGTGTGACTCTGGACAAGTCACTTAATCTCAATTACCTCAGAGGAAAAAAAAAAAAAAAAAAAGCTAAGAACTAGAAAAGTATATGTGTCCATTGTTTGGAGAATGATTAAGCAAATTATGATGCATGAATGAAACTGAATTCTGCTATTATTCTGCATATCAAATATAACACATGAGGAGGGAAAGATATGAACAGATATAATGTAAAGTAAGCAAAGGTAGAATGCAGCACAGGTCTCTAACAAAAAATAAAATGAACACCATGTAATTATAATGATCAAGTTTGCCCCCGCCCCAAGAGATAAATGATTCCCTCTTCCCTTATTTGTAGGGGGGGGGGGAAGACTCTATAGGAGTGGGCCATTGACAGATTTCACTGTTCATTTTACTGAACTATTTTGCCCCATTTTTAAATACTTTGTTACAAGAAATGGTTCTCTAGCAAGGGGAAGAATACATTTGTAACTAAAGGAGATATAAAGACAAAAGCTTTTGACATATTCCTCTTAAAAATTTTTTTTGAGCCATAATCTTCTCTTCTCCATGAAATATGAAGAATGCTGACACTAGCTGTACTTAGTCCTATTGATGGCAAAAAGTTTAAAATAATTCCATCTACAGTTGAATATTGGCAAAGGGGACCCATAAACATAAAGATAAGGTAAAAATCACTGGAGCTATATCATTTCTATTATGAATTGGGTTGAAAAATCATCTCTCAAAGCTGGTTTAACAAAAACTTGCAGATTGGTGATGGGAGTGATGGTGAAACTTATCAATGTCCCCCATAAAGAATGTAAAATAATAATTAAATTTTAACAAAAAGGCTTTTGCCTTATATATTTCTCATTCTTGAGATCGTTAGTGGAGGACAACAAAAAAAGAAATAAAGTGATTGAAGAAAACAATAAGTTCATAGAGGAGAAAGCAGAAAAACAAATTGGCCAGCATAGTGGGAGATGCCCTCCCATAATACAACCACTGATTTATGCTGTAAATTCTCTTACTCTCAGAATCAAAGAATATTAGACCTGGAAGGGATTTTAGAGATTATCTAGTCCAACCCCTTCTTTCTACAGATGAAGAAAATAAAGTCCAAAAAGGGCTTGTTCTAAGTCAAAGCAAAGGCAAATGCAGGACTTAAACTGCTGAAGTCCACTATTCTTTCCACTAATAAACCATTCTTCTTTCCCAGCTGGCTTTTAAGATAAAAGAAATGGTAGATCAGCAATAGCCTTCATCTGTACTCCTATTCAAGTTAATCAAGAAAACTCCAGAGAAAAAAAACTAAATTTTTTGACAATACCTAAATATGATGTATACATAAAGATAACTCTTGACTTTGGTGGCTGAAGAAAAAATTTTCTTGTGGGCAAGTCACATAAAAAACATCTCTCAAAGTACCAATCCCTGAATAATTGTGAAATCTGCCAGAATATACATATCTGACTGATTACTAAGTCTATTATCTCTAGCGTTGAATATTTAGTTCTTGTTTTCATTTTATGATTTTGTAACTCAACTAAGGACCTCAGAAATACCCTGTCTGATAGCAAGACATGCTCTCCACAATCCAGGCAATCCAAATCATTTTGATTTAGCAAATATTTACTAAATGCCTGTTGTACAACACTCTAGAGATTTAAAAATATATATATATTAATCAAATAAGGTAACCATTCCTGATTCAAAAGAGGCAATTTTGCTTCTCTTTCTCCCTAAATACTTCATTTTCTGGCATTTTTTCTGCATGGATAATTGATCACTAGAAAGCAGTTTTTCTAGTGAGCTATATTTGTACATTTTACTACATTTCTCCCAAGAGAATTGCCTGTAAACAATTATGCTTCAATTCCTGGAATTCCAAATTTTAAATCCTACAAATTGATTATGTACAAAGAGTAGCCCACTGGCAGAGCTACTCCAATATTTTAAAGTGCTACTTAGCATACTCAAGGATGTAGAATAACAAGTTATATAAATGTATATTATAACCTGGGTTTGGATACTCTATTTTTTAGGATTAGAGTTGTCTTCCTTCCTAAGGGGTCTAATTTAGCTCACCTGGGAGTTAAATAATTAATGACCAAGTTATTGCTTTTAGTTCTGTAATGTTCTGGTTAGCTTTCTGGAGGTCTTGGGACCAACTTTCATTTCAGCTGAGTTATCACCCCAGTAATCTACCCGAGAACAGCCAGGTGATAAAGTCCAAATTTTTTATTATATCCTTCACAGTCTGTCTCCTTGCTTGGGGCTTGGGCTAGCTTTCTGGAGGCCCTTCAGATGGGCCTTGGTCTCAAGTAGGAGAAGCAGGACAACAGGCCAGCCACTACGAGGTTGATGAAGATGGAATGCCTCTCCTTGGCTCCGAGAGCTTGAGCTCCAGTCCTCTGCTTCTCTGAGTCTCTCTCCCACTCCTTTCGATCCCCCGATTTAGGTCTGCCTCTGACCTCTTAAATACTCTTATTATAATTAAGTCCATTCATCAAACTGAGTACAAGCCAATCATTATGTCACTAGGGAACCATTATTTATTGTTAGGTTAAATCAATCATACTTAACTAGAGAACTATTCATCACCATGCTAAACTAGATAACCATTGTCTTATCAATTCCACTGAGTTAACACCTTATAAAAATCCTTGTTTCAAGTACATTTCTCTAGAATTATGGCTCATTACAAGCTCAATGAAGATTTTGGAATCAAAATATGGGTCTCCATGAGTTATTAGAAAACTTGTCTGGTTCAAGATTTATTGTCAATTTTGTGATACAATGATGCAACAAAATCTTTTTTCTTTACTAATTCTATAATTAGCACTGACTTAAAACTGTTCCTACAAACTTTAAGAATCGTTCAACTGCAAAAATTTTTTGAAAGAGTAGAAATTATTAGCATTACCCCAAATTTGAATTTTTATGATCCTAACTTTATAGCACTAATCAAGACAATCATGAGGAGAAAAAAAATTAAGACCTACAACTAGAAGCCTTCTGATTAATAAAATGATTTTTAGAGTAGAAATGAACCTTCATACTAACTTAAGATAAGCCCTAAAAATATAATAGCATGGAAAAATAATAATTTATAATTCATAACCAGAGCTCTTTTGATCTGTAGCCTGACTAAAATCTGCCTTGTTTTGGGGTGACAATCTCTAATACAATAATGTAGAGTAATGTATAAAATAAAAGACAAATCGTTATCAAATTAATACAGAAATACATCAATACAAACAGAGAAGTATAGGAAGTCCTATATAAAGTGATATAAAGTAAGCAAAAGCAAAACAAATAAATGAAAATAAAAATGAAATAAATAAAAATGTGAATGGAAAGAATAACAAAGAAATAAAACAGTAATCAAATTGAACTTGGAGATATGACACTATATCTCGTTGTCTTTCTTTGCAGAGGTAACTAACTCCTGCATAAATTTCAGACTTGCCTGACATATTGGCTAGTTTTGTTGTTTTTTTCCTTTTTTAATTCCCTTTTATAAGCAACAATTCTGGGAATAGGAAGAACATATTTGAAAATAAATATGATACTAAGAATTTTAAAATATACAAATGTACCATTTACATTTCTTAAAAAATATCAGTAAAGGAGTGACAATGAATAATGTTTATATTTATTGAGCATAATGAGAATCAACAGTGGATTATTTAAAACTAATTTTAACATGCATATGATATTAACTTTAAATAAAGTCAAGTTCTTCTGATTTTTAATCAATTTTTATTGATTTATTTATTAAAATCTAAATTTATTTAATCATAGAATAAAGAAGACTTGAGGATCTCAAATGAAGTAACTATTAATTAAAGTGAAGAGTCAATGAAATGAAAATGAAGAATTTCATCACTAAGAATGTTACTAGATTCCATAAATAAAAAAGCATTAAAAAATACAATAGATTACTAGTAAGTAACTTCATTCTAAATTGTAATAGTTCAGTTTTATAATTTTGAATTTTAAAATCTCTTGGGAAGTTTTTTTTTTTAATATTAAAATGAGGAAAGAAATTTAGACATGATCTAAAGAAAAATGCCATGAAAATGCAGTATGTAGATAAAAGGTTTGGCCATAAAAATGAAGATTTAGTAATGAAGATATAAGGTGAAATTTTAAATAAACTATGCAAATGGGAAATTTTATCCAAATATTAGGTTAACAAAAATAGATAAATAACAATTTAACCAATATTAAAAGGTATAGAGTCTCTCAACATGTTTCAGAGGTCTACAGAGACATGGCATGAAGTGTAGCTCATGGTTAGTTATAATATCTTTGTAATAAATGCTAACTTTCCTATGCTTAGAATGTACTCCTTCCTCATTTCTGTGTTTAAGAATCCTTAGCTTCCTGCTCAGTTAAGTATTATCTTCTACAGAAGGAGCTTCTATTGACACCTATACCATGATCTTCAATTATCACCTTAAATCTATCTTTGATTAATCAACAAACATTTACCAAATAGATACTATGTACCAGCTCGTATGCTCAGCTCCACAATAACAAATACAAACATTACAGTCTCTGACATCAAGGAACTTATATACAAACAAGGGAGATAAAACATGTACATATCAAAGTTATTTACAAGGCACACAAAACAGAAACAAAAAAGGATGGTTACCCATACTAGATGGGTCAGGAAAGGATTCCTGCAGGTGGTACTTGAGCTGATTCTTGAAGTAAACCAGATAATGGATGGTGGAGGGGGGAAAAGAAAACAATCCAAACATGAGGGTAGCCATCATACAGACATGGAGTTATCCGTAGTAAAATGGCCCTTAGGGAACTGAACTCTATTCTGATTCTGATTGACTGTCTAGTCTAGACACCACACTGCCTCCAGCAAAATGAAAAGTGGGATTTTTAAAAATGTCTACAGACATACATAGACATGTATGACAATACAATGACAACAGCTCTTTCCTTCCTATTTTATAACAGAATGAATTTCTTTGGTGATAATATGTAACAGGTTCAAAGAGTGAGAATGAAACAGTTACTATCACATTAATGGTAAATCTCAAATAAGAGAATTAGAATCAGGGGTGGAGAACATTGTAATATTTTTTTTTCCTATTCTTTTCTCCATTTCTAAATTATAACTTATTTTTATTAGATTTGAAAAAAATTTCTTTAAATGCTTTGATTTGCTCATGTTTTTCTTCACATTGACAAATCATTATTTCTTTATTTTGAACTTATTTGACAACTTAACTTGAAATACTAAGTAGTTTCTTCTTCCTTTGTTGTTTCAAATGTTTTAACCAGCTCAGGGACTCTATAGTATTATGAAACTCTTATCAACATCGTTCTTAAGTTTGCTTATTTTAAAATGTTGACAAAGTTTTAAAATTTTGTATGGTCTTTTCACGTGTGTGTGTCGTGTTTAAAAACCCTTTTCATTTTGGAACAACCTTTTCAATGAAATTTCAACAGCCTCACTTTTGTAAATGCAATTTATGAAAACAATGTTAAACTACAGACTGCAGTATTACTATTATTTCTGAATGCAAAAGTTTAAAAAAATGTTTTTCTCCTTTAACTTTCCTCTTACTTACCACAGATGACAAATTCTTTTTGAACATTTCTATCAGTCATAAAATGTTATTGCTGGAAAGTACTTACATCATCTACTTCAAACCTGTCATTTAGTAAAGGAGAGGGGGGAAAAAAAAATCAGTATATCAAAATGTGTCAAAGTTGTCAAATGACAGCACTCAATATAATGAAATACTATATTGTAGTCAATTCAACAATATGGAAATCATGTGTCCAGATTGGTTAATTAAGTAGCCTGAGAAATGAATACTGAGAAACTAAAAACCCTAAAACATAGCCATATCTACCATTAACAAGGCCCATTTATAATCAGCTAAGCATGAAAATAATCATGGATCATGTAATATGCTTCCCACCTTCATTTGCATATATCAAATAAAAACATTAATATAGTCTTTTAATTTGCAAATAGTTATTAAAGGTTCTAATAGAGCTATAAGTACTCTGCCTTAATTGATTCACGATTATATAAGATTAATCTTTGAAATGATCTCTCATTTTCATTTCATTTCTCTACATTTTTCCCTAAAGAAAAATCAAACACTCACATTTCAATGGAAACTTAACTGTGAATTTAAGATATAAGAATACTAGCATAAAATACTCCTCTATTTTAAAAATAAATATTACTAGAGTTCTGAGATTTTGTGACTAACAGCCAATTAATCTAATTTGTACCTGTTCAAGAATTCTATAAAATATGTGATAATTGATCATCCAATCATTGTTAGTGGGGATCCTCCCCAGATTCTAAGATAGAAATCTCAGCCAGAAACTGAAATAACTTTTATATAACTTTATGTTAGCAAGTTTTTCTTTATCTGGAGTCTAAATCCCTTTCTAACTTCCAACAACTGTTTCCACTAGTATAGCCCATGGAGCCAAGTAGAAAATGCCTATTCCCTTTTCTACATAATAGCCTTTCAAACTTGAAAACAGAAATTATGCTTTTCACCGATTTCCTTCCATAATTCTAGATTTTTCTTCTCCAAGATAAGTAGTCAATAATAAATATTCAACACACACACACAGAGAGCACAGGGCTAACTAACTGGTGAGAATGCTAAGACAAAAATTAATATTTATTTATGCTACTTACGTTCTACCAGGAAATCCCAAGTAGTTTAGTTTTACAACAGATCCACATATGGTATCATCTTGACACAACACTATCCAAATTTTCACATTCTCATCAATTATAAAATATAGTATTAAAAAATGAACAATACCCTAAGATCCCATTAGATGTTTTTGGTTCATGTATCTAATCTACTAAAAATCTTAAAAAAAAAAAAAAAAAAAAAAAAAGTTCAGACAAATTTTGTTATCTAAATAAGCTTACTTTGTTATGTATTTGTGGAGTTGGTTTTTAAAATGTCTAGTATAAGACTACCTTTATGTTCAATTTCATCAAATTAGATTCAAGCCTTTAAACCTTATTATCCCTTGAGGATCTTGACTTTTTTGTTTTATGGACTCCTCTGGCAGCCTAGAAAAAAAGCTTATATTTCCTCTCTTGGAATTTTTTAAAACGAATAAATTAAAATACATAGGCTTTCCAAAGGAAACCAAGTCTCCTGAAATAAATATCAAAACTTTTTTTTTTAATTAAAACTCCAGATTAAGAAACCCTGTTCTTGATAGCCATCAATCTCTGAAATTCCTCTTTATAATTTTTTAATGTAAGTTATTTGTAAATTAAGATAAGAAACGGCTTTTTTCACATGTAAGAAACAAACAAACCTAAGATCTGTGCTTTTTTATAAAAAGACTCTTTCCAAGTATTTCACTGAATTTTAGATTTGATAAAAGCCTAGAAATCAAATTCTCATTTTATAGCTCAGAAAACTGGGACCCAGGGAAACTAAGTTATTATAAAGGCCCAAAATTAACAACAGTAAAGCTGGAAACCCATAAACTCTCTGCTTTTTCCACAAATGAGATCACATTAAAAATTCTCATGATATAATACTCCACGAAAAAAACAAAAACACCCATAAGCTCCCATGACAATGTTGGGCAGTAAAGATGATGTGTGGACAAAAAGGGATTTAATTACTGAAGGCACATAAAGCCAACTCTCAATGATGTTGATTGCATCATGGTAAAATATGTTAAATCTAAACTAATAACTGAAATGCAAAACTTAAAAATACACTTACATGGAAAGTGTTACAATTAGTTTCACTGATGATTCTTGTCTTTACACTTATTCAATGTTTAAGAAGCACTGAACGATTTTCCCTTTTAATGTCATTGGTCAGAATTTAAGTGAATAAAAATATTCAGGATTTATAATATTATAGTGACTTAAAGCAGGTATAGATGTCAATATCTAACACATCACTAAAGTACTGTGGAGCTTAAAATCCTATTTGTTTTTAAAAGGTGAATGTTAATTTTTAGATTTAGGTTTATAGGTTCACTCAGAAATTTCAGTATTCTGACTTTTTTTTTTTTGAATGAGGAGGGATAAAGTGGAAAATATTTTTTCCCCAAAGTAAATTGTAAATACCATGCCTCTAAAATCAAAAGCCAATTACTTCCTATGTTTGTATTTTTAAAAATTGACATTCACACTTGTTTAAAAACTTTACTTGTTTACTTGATCAAACAAGCTATTATTTCTCAAGTATGTTAAGATTATAAATTATTCAATATTAAAATCAAGTTGTACTTTAATTACAATAATTGAAGAAACTATCTTCACAGTTTTAATGTCACATTTTGCTCATGAGAACAAAATTTACAGTCATAAGTTGCACATAAAGGGTTTATTTTAAATGTTTTAAGGATAGAGTTACATCATAATTATAAAAATTACTTACAGAATTAAGTAACAGATTTAAAGTGTTTATACTTCTAAATGCAGAGAACAGGGAACTGTCTACATTGTTTAAAATAAAATGAAATTAAAAATGAAACCAAGTTCTAAAGATGAAGTCATTTACCTAATTTTAAATGTGAACACGAAGACCTCTGAGCTATACACATACCAAGAACGATCCAAATTGCACTACTGATGTAAAGTACAAAAAGCACAGCATTTCCAAGGAACCACAAACTGCTTTAATCATAATTGTTTTCCCTGAAGTGATTTAAATTATTTTGTCTTAGGAGAACCTTCATTTCTAAGGATAATTAGCTCAAGAAGGCTTTGGGGCATTGCCATTTATGACAACGAAAAAGAGTTTTTGAATATGTCCATAGTAAAAAAAGAACAACAACAACTACTACTCTCCAGTGCACTTTAGGATTTGGCACACAAAAGAAAAAAAAAAAAAAAAAATGGAAGTTTTTTTTTTTTAGATGTAACTGTGATTTTATATATGTATACACACTTTAACAATGCATGGTCCCTTCAAATGCTGCATGACACATATAACTGGAAATTACCTTCCGTTGGCACTATGCTCGCCTCACCAGTGCTTTTTTAATTCTACCAACAACCATTAAAACAGCACAGTAAGCAAATTCACACAGAACTAAAAACAAAATTAAAAAAAGAAAACAAAAAACCTAAACATTTTAACATGCAACTTTTGTTTGTTACGCTGAACATTCTACTTCTAAGCATGCAAAAAGGATGGTCTGCATTTAAATTTTTTTTTTTTTTAAGTTTTACATGGCAGCCTGATATCACACACACAATACAACAATACTACAGCAGGTAAATGAGAAAGGCCAATAAATTTTATACACAGATCCATGGCTTGTGTTGTCACAAGCCCCATGATAATTTTGGAAAAGTAATGTTGAACTCCTAGAACAAGGAACCAACATTTTGGTTACCAGGGTAACGCAAGCACTGCATGCAGATCTGAAACATGAGCCTAAAACAAAGCCCAAAGTAGATGGGCAGGGAGTGGGATTAGTTTCAGCCTCAATAAAGGTGGTTTAAGCTACCAAAGGGGGGGACCCTCCCCCCAACCCTAAAAGCAACAAGTGGGACAATTATTTAAAAACAGAACCATAATTTACATAATATAACTAGTCATCCTTAGATTGGCAGATTATATGGTATATTAAAGTGGCTTGCAGAAAAACCACAAATACAAGCCATAAGTAATGCTAAAAATGTTTCAGTAGACCCAAACGTCAACAAATATTTCAAAATGAACACTTTATTCTTCAGATCTATAGCCCCAAATTCACTGTATTACATATGTATGCACATATTCTGTGTATATTTAATACACTCATTCATTCTTGTGCCACAAATATCAACTTGGGCTCATGGAGCCAGGCTCAGCTTTGAGATTTACATGCAGGACTCTTAAGAGTCAATAGAAAAACACTTAACAGATCTGCAGGATGAAACACTGTGTTGCAAATCTGCTCACTTTTTTCAAAAACACAAAAAAAACATTTATGACTTAGGTACTTAGTGCTTAAGGACTGCATTGAGAAGCCATTTACTGAAAAGACAAAATAGCCTGCCTTTGGTTGCCCAAAATGAAATACTGGACAAAATGCAATTGTAGCAATGGGCAAAAAATTAAGGTACTGTATTTATATGATGAGTACTTGTTACCATTCAACAGCATAATGAGGCACAAGCCTTAAGGCTAAAATATGAATCAGGCAAAAAATGGATAGAAAGGGGCTTAAACCACTGAGTCTTTAATATCAAGAATACCCACAACAAAGGCTACATGGACCTCTGAAATTTTCGGTAGGTGAACATCATCTCTGGCCTTTCACAAATTGTAAGATTGAATTTCTGGGTATTCCTTCCCCCAAACTGATGACTGGCTTCATATACCATATTTCTAAGAAGCAGTGCTTTTAAATTTGCAAAGCTCTGCCACTATAATGTGAAATGACAATTTTGCTATTGCATTGACCATTTTTACAATTCTGATTACTCTTTAAAGCTCCACATTTTAACTACCTTGGTTTTAAATTATCTTGCAAGATTAAAACTGTGAAAGGATTCTGCTGCTATGGACTGCTATTATTTACATCCACAATCTAATGCAGATGATTGAACCACTGAAAGACTGCCTATAGCTTTCATTAGATAGTAGTACACCACTGGCATGCAGAATTCTAGTGTCCATTGAATGGAATTCACATTAACAGCATACCTTAAGCGAGTACATACAACACCACAAAAGGCTACAACAGTTTTAAGCTGTAGGCTATTTGTTAGGACATTCCTGGTGGGGGGGAAAGCCAGAAATAAAAATATTAATAAATGCCTTCTTGGACCATAATTATAACAGTAATAAAAATAATAACAATAATAGTAATAAAAATAATGGGAATCCCAGAGAACCTATAAAGAAGGCCAAACATGCTTCTCTTTCCCTAAAACCTAAATGTCTAATAAAAAAGAACTGTGTTGTTCCAGGAATTTTTGGAAACAGCAGGTATAGTCTTAGTCTTTTAGCACTACCAAATCCAGGCTGCTAATTTCAACATCAAATAATGGGCCAAATACGTCATCAAAAATTAACATGAAGTAGTATTGTGTGGCACTGGGTTTGTGTGGCACCAATTACAGAGGTTTGCTAAAAAGTATCAGGGAATAAAAATGCCACTTTCACCCTTAAATAATGCTTAGAATTAAAGGCAGCCTTTTTTTTTTTTTTTTTTTTTTTTTTTTTTTTAAGCATATATTGACTGGTTGCTACAACTTATGAACATGGACTAGCAATGTGTGCATTTCATTTCCAACTGTTCATTTGGGTGATTAGCATCCTCTTTTATAGCTTCAAGTTTCCAGAATAAAAAGGTGCATAAACAAACACTTGCATATGACCACTGGGTTTCTAAAATGCACACACAGAATATTTCCATGTGCCATTTGTTTTATAAAAGTTAACTTTAAATAAGAAGTAGAAACACAGTAAAATAGTTTTGATGCTGCTTGGGTCAGGCATTCTGATTAAACTGGGAGAATCTTGAACTCTTTAAGCTTTGACTCAAACCTCAGAACAGGACCACCAACAGCCAAAAAAATTATATTGAAAATTACAGAAGGCAATATAAAAAATATCAAACTATACTTGCATGTGAGTATGAGATTGAAGGGAGAAAATGGTTAAAGATCTATTATTACATTTTTAGGTTACTGATTATGATACTAGATTAACTTTTTCCACAGCCTGAATTTGTAGCTGTTCTTTCCTTTAACTCCTCCTTTACAAAAAAGACTGACTTCTTACAAGGGGAGGAGTTCCTTACACAAAATGTGTCATGTTCACATAAATCTACTATTCCGAACAAAACAGTTTTGCTGGCAGAGATTGTGGGTTCGCAGGGACATTTAAGCTTTCATTAAACTGGAAAGCAGTCAAGTCTTTGTGTCTACAAATTTTACATTTAATAGTTCCACAAATTTGGCAAAGTTCATGATGACATCTAGGATGTTTTCACCAAATCGTAGACATAAATATGGAAATCATCATCAAACTTGATGAAATAGACGGAGGGTTTGGCTTCTACTTGATGAATGACCATGCCAGTCCTTTTGGAGCCATCTTCTTTGGCATATTCCACTTGTTTGCCTACCAGGCTGTCTACAACTTCTCCTGGTTCCCGTTCAGCTGGAGGTGAATCATCTATATTTACATGGAGAAAAAAAAAAAAAAAGTTAGGTGCCTTTGCAGAAATCATAGTTCACATATCTAAAAAATTTAAGTGAATGCCTTCAAATGCAGTAAATACAAAAATATTGATTATAATAAAGAAGGGGAATAGTATAAGTAATTTTTTTCAAATAGAAAACAAAAGATACCTTTAATAAAGAACTTTCCACTTTAGCTGATTAATCAACTACCATGCTGCTGAGACCAACAACCACATCAAGAAAGACCTAAACATTTCATGCCTAGAACTGCCTCCCAGAGGAATGACTTCTCTAGTAGCTGCTGCATTAGCCCAGTACATCTTAAGATCCTAAACATGGTTCATATCATTCCTTGGTCATTTTATCAGTGCCATATTGCCATTCACGCTTTCCCATCTTCTCCACCGCTATCCCAGACATAATCGAATAGATTTTATCACTGATGCTGGAATGGAGGTATCAATCTACTACCTTAGGGTCCATCACTGGAATTTTTTAAATTAAGGTTATCTCTGGCCATGAATTATCTCCCACTGTTAGAACAAAAAGTGTTAAGTGTAATTTTAACACTTAACAAGAACTTATTAGTTTGCATTTGTCTATTCATTCACATTATTTATTTAGAAGCTTGCATTTGGTTGAATTGCTGATAAGCTAACTCTAAGAAAGCAGTAGGGCAAAGAAAGGGAAAAAGTCTTGAACCCAAGAAGAAAAGGATAGAGCTTCTTAGTCAAAATTACAGGTACAAAAAGAACTTTGGCAAAAAGTTCACAGTAAGACAAGAAGGAATAAAATGAATACATTACATGTTACCTAATATGTTTATAGATTATTTCTGAATCAATTACACATCCTTATTACTATTATTAAGGTCGGATATTTACCTTTATGAATAATTAACCTCTACAAGCTATCTCCCCATTCACTAAATGTAGAGATGTTCAATATCTGTGGCTACTAATATCAAGGAATTTAGATTCTTAAAATACTCTTTTCATTGTAAGTAAAATTAAAACTGCTGTATGAGAGTCTATCATTCAGTCAATAATTGCCCTCATTCCTTTCAAAACATTTGAAAATGTTCCATCTCTTGGCTCTAGGTATTTTCTCTGGCTGTCTCCTCTGCTTGGAATGCTGTCACTCCGTTATCTCTATCTCTTTTATTTCTGGCTTCTTTTAGATTCCAATTAAAATCCCCACTTCTATTGGAAGCTTTCCCCAATCCCTTTTAATCTTATTGCCTTTTTAAAAGTAAGAAAAATAAGGAAGTGATCAACATCCATTGTCTTCTTTCTTTCTTTTACTGAACTCTTAATTTTATTTGCAAGGTTTGGTGTGTTGTAATACAAAAAAAAGAATCTGACAAAGACTGAGAAGGCATGTCTCATGCAGGAAGGAAAAGGTCAGAGGACAAAGAGAGCAGTGTTAAAACAAGTATAGAAAAGAAGGTAACGATTCAACAGCCTTCTGGGAATTGAATGTAAATTGTTAGCACTACTGTCTTTCTACCCAGGTTACTTATACCTTCGGAATCCAATTCTTACTGTGCAACAAGAAAATTGGATTTACACACATATATTGTATCTACCTTATACTGTAACACATTTAATTTGTATGGGATTGCCTGTCATCTAGGGAAGGGAGTAGAGGGAGGGAGGGGAAAATTTGAAAAAATTGTATTTACAAGGGATAATGTAAAAAAAAAATTTTTTTTACTCATGCATATGTACTGTCAAAAAAAAATTATAATTATAAAATTAAAAAAAATTCAACAGCCTTAAGTGATAAAAATGAATATTTTGAAAGAGCAATCAGATTTTTATCATTAGTAACTTGAGTCAGCAAGTTCAGTTGACTGATGAGGTCAGAAGCCATATTTAAAAGGTTAAAAAGTAAGTTGAGAAGAAATAGAGGCAATAATTGTATACTGTTTTGTTTTCTAGAATTTTGAATAAAAAAGGGAACAAAGAAGTCTAGAAGGGAGAGTAGGGTGAAGTTAGGAGTTTTTTAGGGTGAGATTTTGAGAATGGGAGAATAAGGAGATTATGGTAAACAGCCTTTTTTAAAGTAGTGAATTTTCTCTACATAGTGAAGTGTATCAGATGATGGGGAGGGGAAAGGGAATGATGTGGGAGAAATAAAAAGAACATGTCTGAAATACCCTCTTCAATGTTGCAAAAAATAAATCAAACAGAAAGGATTACGAGTTAAAAAAAAAAAAAAATTGCCTTGCTAGTGCTGGATCCACTATTAACCATGATTTCATGACTCCTTACATAGTCTACCATTCCGCAGCATGTTAAGCACTGGAGAAGCTTATGAGGAAAGAAATTCAAAATCCAACAAATCTTAACAAGGAGAAAGGGCAAGCAATTCAATGAGGAACAGTATAAAATTGGTCTGACTACTTATAAGTCAATACTACAAAGCGTCAAGTGAAGCCATAGCAAATGTGACAGATGTGAAGGCTCAGGTGAGAAACGAGAGGGTGAAGGGAACAAGGGACACGCTGAGAACAAGGAATAAGTTTAAGAGGAATGATGATGACTATGAAAAGATGAAATGATAGATTATTTGAAATAAAAGAATTTTAAAACTTTTCATCATGAAAGTATTAACACCTGAGGATGATGATGAGATTCAAGGGTTTAATCGTCCCATTAAGTTTAAATGAGGTGAGGGTGCAGGTCATGGAAAATTTAGGAGGGAGAAAAGGCTGGTGGCCAAATCTATCTACCGCCAGAACCTAAATTGAGCAACATGTCTTGAAAGAATAAAAAACAAAGTAGGAAAAAGCTAAGTAATGCAGCTGAGGCAGAGTTAGAAAATGTAAATAGTGAAAAACTAGCATGCTAATTCTACTACTATCTTTAGAACTAAGTATATTTTTTGATAAAAGGTATAAATTGTACTGGAAAAAATAGACATGGATACAGATATGTTTTAGAGAAATGACTGGTTTTGTTAAATTTGAAATTTATGCAAAGTATTTAGTATTACAGGAGCAGCACGTACCTTCAATCTAGTTACTATCAAGCTGGGCTTAAAGTAAAAAGACCTATGTTCAAACTCTGCTTCTGATATTTACTATCTGTGTGTTCATGGGGAAGTAATCTCATCTAAAATTAATAGAGTGACTATTTCAACTTTGTTGAGAATGGTTTAAGTCCTCAACAAAACACTTTAAAACCATGTCAATTACTGTTATTATTATTAGTCTATATTACATTAGAAACTAGATTACTACTAAACCTAATTTTCATTAAATTCACTTTCACACTAAAGTTCAGAATTTTTAATTTTTCCAAAGGAAATCATTATGCCTTTAAATTAGATATTCAAAACATTAGAAATGAATATATTATCATAGGATCAAAAGATTGAAAGTTGGAAGTGTAGACATTTAGTTAATAATCTCCTAAAGCAGATCAGGATTTGTTCAAAGTTACAAAGCTAGTAAGTCAAAAGTGCTATGATTTAAACTCAGGTGCTAAGTCCAATATTCTTTCTGTTAAGTTAGGTGGCCTCCACCATTATCAAATTCCTAAACAGACAGCTAGCTATATATGGGATAGAGACAGATATGGGATATAAATATAGCTGTAAATATAATAGTCCAAACCCTTTTAAAAAAGGAAAGAAGCAAGAAATGACAGAGAGTTATTAGAAAGGGAAAGAGGACTGGTAATTCTGAAATCCTACTCACATTGAGAATGGTTTAAAAAGGGAATAAAAATACATATATACATATAACCAGAAAAGTATAGCACCCTCCAAAATCTATAAAGAATCTAGGAACAGGATAAGACAGGGTACAGAAAGGTGTGAGGGTTAGATGGAAGTGGGAAAAGGTAGTACATTAATGGGACAGAGATAAAGAGATAATCTGTGAGAGATCCTTGGAGCACAATGGGAGGTTAAGAAATTAATAGCAAGGCAGAAGTAAAACAGATGAGTTACAAGGGATAGGAAACAAGAGACAGAGACAGAGAGAGACATATATTTGTGTCTAACTATACTCTGGAGGAAATTAGGGGGAGTATGGGGAAGAAGAAGAAAGGAGACACAGGGCTTTGAGCAAGAGCCTACTAGTTAGAAGATAACAGAAAAAAACACGAAGAGATCAGGGACTATAATTGTGGTTTGTTAAGAAGTGGACTTATTGCGGCAGCTAGGTGGCACAGTGGAGAGAGAACCAGCTATGAAGTCAGGAGGACCTGAGTTCAAAACCAGCCTCAGACACTTAACACATCCTAGCTGTGTAACCCTGGCCAAGTCACTTAACCCCAATTGCCTCAGGGAAAAAAAATGGACTTATTTTTTTCCAAAGGGATCATAGCTCTGGAACTGGTATCTCAAAAGATCTAGCACAAATGACCTGTTTAGGGTTACACAAACATTAAGTGAAAGAAAAGAAGATATGATAAAAATTATAGGGAGATTTTCTGACTAACTGGCTATCGACACAAAAGGAAGAAAATGTATATTAAAAAGAAGAAATACTCCAAGTTTATTCAGATACCAAAAGAAAGATTTATGCCACCCCTCCCTTCCTGCCTCAAAAAAAGATTTTAATATTACTTTAAAACATTAGCCCTTATTTTATTTCAGAAATAGGGCAAAGACTAATAAAGAATGTTAGTTCTTTTTCTAACAGCTATGACATTTGTTTGGTCAAAAGCTGGGGAGAGAGGGGATGGGGGAAAATATATATATATCCAATATATCATTGATATACTGGGTGAAAAAAAAATTTTTTTTTTAAAATTCAAAGCCTTTAATCTATGCTATGTTCCACTGCTGGCTCAGAATGTAACTTAAAAGAAAATAATTCTTTTCCCTGCCCCTCAAACAAAGTCTCAGGGACACAGTTTTGAGATGAGATTCTGATTTCTAATTAGGAAAAAAAGGAAGAATTACTTACAAGAAAGATTAGTTATGAATAAAATATTGAGGCCCTTGTGATCCAAGGCTCAAAAAATGATCCTTTACTTTAATGGTGCTTTAGGAGTGAAATTACATGATTTCCTAAAATAAACTTGCTCTTATGAAGCACACTTATACGATCTGCAGATTTTGTTGTGGTCGCCAAACCAGAGAGATCCAAAAGCTTTGACTATCAAAGTATTTATTACTAAAATAGGAAAGTAATTGATGTAAAAATTAGGAAATATAGCAGCTAAATTCAAATAAAAAAATCAAGTTCCAAAGTTATTAAATTGTCCACCCCTTTTAATCTAAATATCTCATTCCTGGATTATATCCAAAGGAGACAAATGACAGAAAGAAAAGATTTATCATATATCCAAAAATATTCATAGTGGCATTATTTGTGATGACTAAAAGGTGGAAACAAAATATATGCTTTACTTTTAGAAAATGCCTGAATAAATAAACAAAAATGAACAGAAATATAACAGATACTAAAATAATAAATTAAAGCAAAAAAGAATATGCACAATGAGAATAACATTGTAAAAAACTTACTAAAAGGCAATAAAACTCAAACACATTGTTGGTATCATTACTATCAAAGTTAAAGCATGATCCTTTTTGTTAATTGTCAAAATACAGAATTCAAAAAATCAGCAACGATTATGTTGTTAAGTTTTATTTAAATGTTTTTGGAGAATGTACTTAAACTTTATCTTTTCAAAACAAAAAACCCAGAACCTCTATTCAAATTGATTTGTTTTAAACTGTATTTTAGTATCGTTTCTTTTTGTTTTGGGCTTATATCAAGAAAAATAGCCCCTTCTTCCCTTCCTCCCCCCATACTTACTAGAATCTGGCATGATACGGAGGTCACCTTCTTTATAGTCATCTAAAAGCTGGTACATGTACAAGACAGGATCTTTCTCATAGGTAATATAAAACCACGTGTTCATTATAGGAGCTCTAGCTAAGACCATTCCCCTCCATTCGTCCTTTGAGCCATCCTCTGTCTCAAACATATGTTCCACTGCTTTTCCAATCATTGTATCTGCCAAATGGGCATCACTGATTCGAGAAGATGCTGAAAAATATCAATATTTTTACAATGTATGTTTTACTGAATATTTTTTGAAAGTCTGTTTTATTAATAATCTACTTGAAGTTGAATGTTTTATCTATTCAGTTCTGAATTTCAAACAATCTTTCAACCACAGATTCAACTTTTTAAAAAAAAACCAGCACTTTGTTTAAAATAGCATTTCAAATACTTCTAATTTTTTTTATGTTATAGGGGGAAATTTAAATTACTTAGTAAATTATCTACTTTCAATACTAATAGAACATTTCAAACAAAGCACTTTAATGATTTTTAAGTTTAGATTTTACCAAAAATTGATCTAATTCTAGTTTCTCTGTGGCTTGAAATTCTGAATCCTAGAATACCTAACTTCTTTCTAGCTATATTAATTTTAATATCGTAGCTTAGGAAAATAATTTCTTCCTCTTTTTTTCCCCTACCCAAATTATAATGTATTCCAAAAATTTATGCAATTTGCAACAATATATAACCTACATTACTACTCTTTCATTGTCGGTAAAGAACAATTCATTGTATATTTAAATTACAGATTTAATGAAAGTGGTAAGATTTTCAAATAATGATCAAAAAAATTAAGATTAAAAGCATATTTTAAGCTGTATAAGACAGATTTATCTTCTTTTTGTGATATTAAAGTAATGAAACTCATAAAAAGCTACTAGAACCAAAAAAGAATAATCACAGTATGTGTCATCTGCACCATAGATCTTATGTTGTAGCACTCTTCCCAGTCAATCTTTTATTAGCAGCCTGGATGAACAGAAATATATATTCTTTGCTGAGCAGCTAGGTGGCGCAGTGGATAGAGCACCAGCCCTGAATTCAGGAGGACCCGAGTTCAAATCTGGTCTCAGACACTTAACACTTCCTGGCTATGTGACTCTGGGCAAATCACTTAACCCCAGCCTCAGGGGGAAAAAAAAAATAGAATAAAAATAGTGTAGAATGACACATTTGTTATAAAGTTAGAAAAATCATCAGAAAATCAGAAAAAAAAAAATCAGAAAATAGATTGAATTAAAGATTAGGAAGGAGGGCAACATAGAGTTAACTCTTAACAACACAAGTTTTTAACTAATGTTGAAGGAACCAAGGAAGAGAGCCTGTGATAATATACAAATTACACTTCTGACAAAGTAGTTAAGGAACATATAATTTCCAACATGTTTTGAAAAAACTCCTTAAAGGCTTCTGCAATAGGAGTTTTAGTAGTAATAATAATTCAAATCCTTTAAGCACTTTGTCACCCTGTAAAGTAAAGAGGTAAGTATGATCAGCTAAAGTAAAAAGGCTACTAAGTCTTATGTTCAGGAAAAATTACCTATCAAAAGGAAGGTGCAAATGAGATTTACACAGAAATTCTGCCTATTTAATACCTGCACAATGTCAAAAGAGTTACTTTAGGCAATGATCTGACTTTAAGGAAATAACTTAATCAAAAATATTAATGCCAATCTTTTTTAATCAGTAGACTTAGAACTGAATGACTTTGTTTCCCATCAAACCCAGTAATAAAGATTTATTAGTACTGAGAGCTCAAAAGAATAAAACATAGCTACCACAGAACAAGTGACTTAACAATACTAAACTAAAGCCTAATTAAAGTAACTAAAAAAGTAACTAAAAACAATACTAGTTTTTACACTGTGTTGTTTAACAAACCAGTTATTACTTTTATGGCCAGATTTTATATATTTACAAATTCTATTAATGTTGGAAGGCTGAAAAACAATAAAATATTTTTTCTCCATTAGGTTACTGCAAAAAGCTTTTTGTTTTATACAAAACACACCATGTTTTCTAATTTCTAAATATTTTTACTATAAATTTTGAATTATTTTTAAATAAAAACCTATTAAATAAAATATCAAAAGATACAATTTTCAAAAATCTAAAGACATTGTCTTTAGATGTTGATTATTCTCTAACATAGAGGCTAGCAATAAATGAGTAGATGAGAGAATTATCCATAAGATTAAATGAACTAGGTTTCAAATTATTCATCAAAATAAAATTGTAAATCAGTTAAAAATTTTTGGAAATTCTTCAAATTAAATATATTTTTAAATCTGGAGTCAAACTTTTCTTTTCTAGACCCAAATCCTTATTATAAAGGATTAGTAAGAAAACAAGCTCTGTGTGTGCTAATATTGTTTTTCTGTTATTCTTTGTCATCTCTAAAACATTTTGCAATGCCTTACATATTACTAAGTACTTAATAAATGCTTGAAGCCTATATTTATTTATTTAGTCAACAAATATTCTTTGTGTTGGATTAGCCATTTTTAAATGACTTGAAGATTCTAATTAAATTACTCTGAATATTATGTTCACAACTAGAGGAAAACAGAAACTAAAACCATGAGATTTGCCTTAAAAGCAGCTCTTATGACTTAAATGGAAAAAAAAAAATCAGAATAGCAGTGCTTAATCTCTTAGAGTTCAAGGAGTAAAGATGTGTAGGTATACTTGGGAGGTATACTGCTCAAAAATTTACTCAAATGTCTACTTTCAAAGTATACTATATGCATACAACAAAATAACTTACCAACTCTGTCAGGAAGGACTTCAAGTGCTGAAACTCGTTCATCTTTGTGAAGTTCTAGTCCATAAACACAGTCAAATCCATCATATTTTATAAGATAGAGAGAAGGATTGACAGGAACCTGATCCAGAACTGTCCCTTTCCACTGAGTTACAGGTCCACTCCCTTCCTTCCATCCATGTTGAATTCTACATCCTACAATGTTTCTCCGGGGCTGAGAAATAGGTTTGCTGGGTCCCACGTTGCTTCGATGTTTTCTGTATACATATATACACACATATATACACATAATATACCACTTCAGGAATACCAATATTTATACAGCAAAGATTTCATAACATGCATTCTCTAGGTAATGGCATACACAGTCTACACAGATAAATTTGATTGATTCACATGACATGACAAATTTTAATGTGTTATACATCATACCAAAGCAACTCATATCTTAACTTTAACTCTCATTTTTCAAGCTTTTGTAGTTGCTAGCTTAGCTACCAAAACTTAGCTTTGGCAGTTTCCCTGAGTTGAGGGGGAGGAAGGGGGGTGTTTCAAACATTGTGATTTTTAAAAATGATTCATTTCTGAATGTCTATTCACTGTTGAGCTGTTTCTGTTGTATTTGACTCTGTGACCCCACTTGGAGTTTTCTTGGCAAAGACACTAGAGTGGTTTGCCATTTCCTTCACCAGCACATTTTACAGATGAGGAAACTGAGGCAAAAAAGAGTTAGCACCACACAGCTAGCAATTGTCTGAGGTTGAATCAAGTTCTTCAGACTCCAAGTCCTGCATTCTATCTCTATCCACTGTTCAACAATCCCTAGCTGACCCTTATATCTGAGAGAGTAATCTGTAGAATTCTTAACAATTTAGGATAGTTAGTTCACTGTATTCAATTTTATACATATCTATCTATAGGTGCGCATGCGCACACGCGCACACACCCCAGAAAGAAACTAAAGAGGTGGGAGTGGGGGGGAAAGGAGAGCAGTTCAGTAGTAGATAGAGAGCACTGTGATAAGAACTCAGAAACACAGGAGTTCTCAGACAATTACTGGCTATGTGACCTTGAACAAGGCACTTAACTTCTCTCTCAGCCTCAGTTTTCTTATCTATAAAAAAGGGATAATAATAGCACTTACCTTTACAGGGTTGTTGCAAGGATCAAATAGGATAATACATGTAAAGAACTTTGTAAACCTTACAAATCAATCAAAATTATATACAAATGTAGATATTCTTATGAAAAGAAAGGCAATGAAACCCAAACAAAATCAGAAGATTCTTAAAATTGCCTACATTTTCATTGAAAAACACTTGTACTCCTCAAAATGCTATTAGACGGACAGAAGACTAGGATCAAGAAAGGAAATGGAATAAAGACAGAATTTGTATGTGGGGGTGGGTAGATGGAGGTGAGGTGAGGAGGATGGGGGAAGATGTACCCAATTTAATATGAAAATAGAAAAGGATGACAAAAAAAAAAAGGAAGAAATGAGTGTATTTCTATTTTCTCAAAAGTAATAACAGTTATAACAGCTGATATTTATAATGCTTGAAGATTTGCAAAACACTGTGCATAAATTATCTGATTTGAGTAATCACAACAACCCTATGTTGTAGGCAATGCAAGCATTATTATTCCTATTTTATAGTTAATAAAAAAAGCTCAGAAGGTGACACAGCCTACCACAGCCAAAGATATTAAGTGCCAGAGTTGAGATATTATCAGCTCCAAGCTTTACTGACACCATTAATTACCCTTGGGAATATAAAACCAGTTAAATATATATTTGCTCTAGATATTTAATGTAAAAATCTAAACAGCTAAATATATGTGTGTATATACATATAAAGCTGCTAGAAAGGGGAAAAAAAATCAAAAATGTTAGAAAATCATACACAGCCTAAGGTAAATCCTGATAGCCTCTAATGTTTCCCCAAACTCAAGAATCTTAACAATTGTTGCCTAGCCCAAGTTTCACTCTGCATCTAAAAGAGCAGGAAAACTTCCTTGTCCCTATTTTTATATGACTAAAACTCCTCTCTGAAGGTGCTTCTCTAAATAAAAGATAACCCATTAAAAAAAAAAAAAAGCAGTATTTAACCATTTAATTTTTATACACATTGTTTTACTATAAAATAGCATTTTAAAACCTGGTATCTCTGTATAAATATTACTTTCCCCCAAACCTACTATAAACAATAAATGCTAGCAAAACCAGAAAATTAAGTAGCATGCCTTAAAGAATCCTTTAATGAGAGAAGTAATTAATATATTATTAAAATCCAAGGAGACTCAGATGAAAATTGTCTCATATGATGGTAATTTTAAAAGTCTGTCATTGAAATAGATGAAATAATGAATCATGAAATAGTTATACTATTGACAACACTTTGACTACTATGAAAGTTCAGATAATAGTTCAAAGCTGTTTATTCAACTCCTGTGATACATCCTAAGGTTTTATCAATATAAGTAGAGAGTCAGTCACAGGAAAATCCTTAGAACGAATGGATATTAAATTAACTCCATTACCTCCTTTGAAATGACTTTTCAAATGTTCAAAAGTATTTAACTTTGTCTTTAAAAACTTGGCAGTAATAAAATATATTCTGAAACTCTTGACCCATAGCAAATCTGTCATTGTTCACCAGGAACTGATACTTAGATAACTTGAAGAGACTGTTGTTGCCAAAACTATATAGATAACTATTAACCTAATACAGAATGCTCAAAAAAAAAAAAAAATCAAATTAGGAATATCTTATTCTTACATATTGCAATTATAAATATAATTTTGTATAAAGGACAAAATTTCTGAGTTTAAAACTTTTTCCAAATTATTTCCCTTCACTGACTTGTGTTTTAAAACAAACATTTTGCAGAATAAAATTAGGAAGCTTATAATGGAAACCGAATTTTCATCATATGGATATATAATAGTACATTTTCTGAGGTACAAATTTATAATACAAATTCCAGTATTTTGAGGGAGAACAATCTGCTTTGTTATCAAAAACTGGTGAAACTGACATTTAATTTGTTTAAATCAGACCCAATGTGATGTTTACTGTTCATCGAATCTCGGCAATTATAGTGTCAGTATCACTTTTTCAATTTATGAGCTTAAGAAACTTAGTAATATACATAAAACACCAAAATTTTTTTTTAAATTACACTATAAATTAGGAAAACAAAAGAAATGGTTTGGCTTCTTGGCTGATATAAGAAAATAAAATAAGTTATGGGGTATTGGGAATGCCATCAGAAATTTTGAGGGTAATATTAAAATATTGTCATTAATAATTGAAAAATCAAGGATGACTTGAAAATTTTGTTTTGCAACCAAGATATTCCCATTGTACATATAAAGAAGACCAATTTTGGTATAATAGAAGATTAAATAAATCAAATAATTGTATAGAGTTATGATAATAATAACACTTATTTCCCAAAGTAGTTGGAGGAATTAAATGATTCCAAAGTGCTTAACATAGTGAACATTGTAAAAGTCGACTTGCTAATGGAGTTTAGATGAAAGACAGTAACACGAATAATTTTCCAAAAGGACAATTCATTTAAGATTTCAACTAGCTGAGTAGATAAAATTTGAATTAATTAGAATTTGAGAAGTTTGAAGTTGTGTTTTTAAAAAGCAATTATAAAGTTCTTTAGGTTTCTAGTGAAAAACTATACAGTGGAATTCTGAAAAATATTAGACATGATTAGAAATGTGAATTCTCTTAAGCAAAGAAATGTCTTTAATATATACTATTACATGAAATTTTTCTAAAATATTGTTAAGTGCTATTAATGGAGCCATGTCCCTATTTTGAGTTATGAAAATGATTGTGAAAAGTTTTTGAAAAAATAATCATATCCTTTTGCCTTAAATTCTTATGATTTAATAAGAGATTTGAGGATCTCCCAAAGAGTTATGTTCCCCATTTGTAATTGTGCTTGAGTCAAATTACTTTAAAATGGACTAAATTGATGTGCTTGGACTAAAGTAAGTTTAGTATTTCATGAATTAACCTGCTTAAAAAAAATAAAAAAGAGGCAAGACTATTAAAAAAAAAAAAAAAAAAGAAACTATTAAATATTCAATGGGTTATATTTTCCTCTATACTATCCTGGACTCAAAGGGAAAGACTACTCTATAAGCTAAGTCAGAAAGTGGTTCAAGTAATAACTGAGAAATCAAAAACTAAACATTCTAAAATATTACAGAAAACAGGCCGCTGAAATTCTTCAAAGTAATCTTTAACAACTAGAAAAAAAAAAAAAAAAAAAAAAAAAAAAAAAAAAAAAAAAAAAAACCTGGTATATGACAAACACTATATATTACTGTTGCTTCTTTAAATGATTTTAATTGATATTACTCCACAGTGGCTAACTCTATATTGCATTTTAAATGTCATTAGGTATAATTAATAAAAATACCAAAGAATAAAGGATAAATGACTTCTCCTGCAAAATGGCTTTAAAATACATTCTAGTAAACTGTTTTCATTTTGTATTATAAAATCTAAGAAAAGCAGTTAGGGTGGGTTTACTTCCTCTCTTGAGCTGAAAAGGCTGTTAGATCACAAATGTATTTATTATAGATTGTAAAAAAAAAACCAAAAAAACCTTGAAAACCATTAATATTTAATGAAGTATATCTTAAGAAAATAAAAATGATAAATGATAAATGATTGACTTTTGGAAGAAAAAAATCCTCTTAAAGAGATCTTTGTGAAACTCCTTAGAATGTCTTCCTTGTATAAGTATAAGATCTTATCAGCCCATCAGTGATAATTTGTTGTCAAACACTGAAGGGCTATATACACTTTAAGGAAATATGACCACTTCCAGAAAAAGAAGGGAAATATATGAGATAAACTTTTAATAATAAACTGAATCTGAGATCATTTAGACATTCATGACAATATATCTGTTAATAATTATTAGTATGTGGTTAAGTTACATTTTTGAATCAATTATTCACTGTATGTAAACTAGTGTGCACTATGTTCATGTAAAATCCCAGAATGCATTACATAACAATGCCTAAGAATGGTCATGATAAAGCCTTTTATCAACTTAGTGAATTAAAGACACTTCTAGAACTTATATTTCCTATTGGCAAGCTGTGCTTTGAAGCTTGCCTAAAGTGAACCAGATGTACTTCCCCTGCCTTTATCCTATCTACAGAGTAGCAAGAGGAGTTGCAGATTTAATTATTAAAACCTAATATGTATTTATTTGTTTTTATTTAACTTACTTGTTTTATTTGTATATTTACTTGTTTTACAACATTATGTACATATGGTGAATTTTGCCTCCAACAATTACAATAACCGTATGAAAATTTCTTTTAGTGAACACTGTTCAAAAATCTGACCCAATGGTGTTAATGGTTATTGTCACCTGAACAAATTATATCCTACTTTTCTAAGATGTGATTAAAGAAAATTTGATATTTATGGGGAGAATCTTGTGGATAGGACATCAATTTGATAAACTTCCATTTTTATTTCAATTATATTTATAAGATTGCAAAGCCAATTATCCATTAACATCCTGTAGTCTGAGGACTTACAGATGGATGTTTGTCCTTGGGGAAAAAAAACTAAAAGATCTTACACAGGCAAAGGTAGGATTCTCTTTACTTGATATCCCACTGCCCTCCTTCATTTCTCCTACCTTAATTCTGAACCTGACTTTTGATACCCTGTGAACAAAGTGCTTAATTAGCTCTTAATTATCCCTTGTTATGGCTGCTCCATATCATCATAACCATTTCCCCTTATTTCTCAATTCCAATTTATCCTTTATGTTCAATTAACACTTTGCCCTTCTTATCATAGTAACAGGACATTTCAGTTTTTTATTTTTGTACCTTGATGGACAGATTGACCTGGTATGTTGACTATAAGATAAAGACTAGTGAGTATCCCTCCTTCAAAATGTCCCCAAGTTATCCAACACATCTACAAATGTTGGCAATAGTGACAAATTGCACGTTGTTTCAGGATGTAACTAATCTGATTACAAATCAAGTGACCTGTCTCATCAAATCGAAATACAATCAAAACAAATTTCTCTAGATTCTGCAATTTCTTATGTCTCATTTCACTACCCTACAAGAAATTTTGTAGAACCCTTGCTTGTGTGTTGATTACTGAGGATAACCTGATTAGTTGGCAACTGACAGCCTTGCAAGCAAATAAGTCACTGTGCTTGGGACTTTAAGCCTTAGTTTTTCTTTGCTTCAAATTCTAAAATTATATCCCCTTCTGTAAAGGGAGAAAAATAGATTTTTTTCCCCCATCTTTTCTCCAAGACCCACCTTAGTCAAGTCAACAATGCAAACAGTATTCAGGTTCATTTTTGTCTTTTCTATTCATATTTGTTGTCACTGTATGTTATTTTCCTCTTTTTATTTCACAGCGAAGTTCAGTAAGAGAAAGCATATGGAAAAGTAGTCACTCAGAGTCTGAGGATCTGGGACCTCATCTCCCTTCTCATGTATGCTACTACCTATCTAACCTTGATTAACCATTTCACCTATCTGACCCTCAGTTTCATTATCTATAAAATGAAGGGAACAGAGAGGATGGGATGCCCTTCTTAATTTCCTCAATTATTTGACTTTTCAAGTCTGTTTTTGAGTTCTTCTATGAATTCTTTTGGGCAGATATTCAATGAACATTACTCTTTGGGGTAGAAAAGATTTTTTCACTTCAGTATCCTTCTCTGAAGATGAACTCCACTCTTCTTTATTCTCATACTAACTTTCTATGGTTGAGTTTTTTTCTCCTTTACTTACTCATTATTTAAAAAAACAAAACAAAACAGTAACTTGTTACTGTAATCACCTTTAGTCCTAGGGTATGGCGAATGGCACGTCTGGCCTCAGTTCCTAGTCAATTCTTGTGGCAACTGCGTTAGGATCCTGGGTACCTTGAAATCAGCCAGAGTCAGGATAAACAAAAGTCTTTATTCTAGGTCTTTAGCAGTAGAAGTGAGGAGAGTGGACTTGTAGGATCTCTTCAACGTCAGCTCTTTTAGTCTCTCTCACTGAAGTGACCCTGGCTAGACCCACAATTCTCTGTATACACCAAAGGATTGGGCCAGCACAGATGGGAAGGGCCATTTTCCAAGCATATTCTTATAGAGGATTGTCCAATTGGTAATTAGCCTCAAGTGCTCGATTGTTTGACCCAGTGCATTGGCTCAAGAGTTTCAGCCCTTCACAAGTTCTCTCCTCTGGCCTGGAACCAAAACCAAGAACTTTGCCCTTCTGTAAGTGGCCATAGCCAGCAATGTCCCTGTCCCACTGCTTTTGCACTCATAGGGGAGGTGTTTTTTCACTCAACACTTTTGTCTTCGCAGCACTGCTGGGCCCACCTCAATTTTCCCCAGCTCAGATGCTTGACTCTTCACACTGTCCAGAGGGTGAAAATTCCTGTGGCTGAAGTAGAGGCTACTTCCAACCCAGATAGCCCTAGGGTTCACAGGTTGAAGCTGTTTCAGGGGAGCTTAGCCTAGAGGTGTTTATACTTCAGAGGCCAACCCTCAATCCTGGCATCTTTCTTCAGATTTTCTCCTGTTATCCCAGAAAAGCCAATATGCAGTCTCAACTTCTGCTTATTTTTACCCATCTACAATTACCCTGAGGTGAATTTTCTGACCTACTCCATAATCTTCCAGAATCCTCTCTTGATAGCCTTTCAAATCCTATGATCTCATGCTTGTTTTCCCCCACATGGCAGCTTAGCGGCTTATTTTACTTTTTTTTTTGTCACTTACATTCAAAAGAACAATTAATGGTGTCATGACCTCCAAATGTGACTATCATTTACATAAAGCTTTTCTAGAATGAAACTTGAAGCTCAGAATCGCTTGAAAGCAAGATCATGGATATTCAAAAATAGCAAAAGGAACCAAACTTATATTACTCAGCATTTTAAAAAATCTTAACAATAATTTGCTTTTCTTAAGGTTCATATTGATTCATAGACAAATATCCCTTTTTTGAAGAGTATCTTCTGGGTATTAGAACTAAATAAGCATCTTCCGTTTAAGAACCAACTATACATTAATAATAGTGGAAATAGGGGCAATTAGGTAGCAAAGTGGATAGAGCACCAGTCTTGAAGTTAGGAGGACCTGAGTTCAAATCTGGTCTCAGACATTTAACACTTCTATCTTTGAAATATCTCTTGCATCCTCCTCTGACTCTGCCACCACCTTAGTTTACAAGCCCTTGTCACCTCATATCTGGACTTCTGCAATGGTCTGCTGATTGGTTACTATGCCTCATGTTTCCCTACTCCAATCAGTTCTCCATTCAGCTGTCAAATAAAACTTACTGAAGTACAATTTTGACCATATTATTTATCTATTCAACACTCTTGTGGCTCTCCAGGAGAGAGGATCAAAATATAAAATCTGGTGTTTGCTTTTAAAGCCCTTTATAACCTGATTCTTCCTTACCTTTCTAGTCATTTCAGACCCAATTCCCTGCCTTACCCTCACCCCCCATTGTACTCTGTGATGCAGTGACATTGGCCTCCTTGTTGTTCCTTGCATAAAAAAATGCCTGGAGTACACTCTCTCCCACTCCTCATCTCCATATCCTAACTTCCTTGTTTCCTTTAAACCTCAGCTAAATTCTACTTTCTCCAAGAATCCTTTCCCAGACATTGCTTCCAATTTATCCTCTATATAAACTTATTTTTACATTACTTATTTACATGTTGCCTCCCTCAGATTGTCAGCTCCAACAGCAGGGACTATTTTTTGCCTCTCTTTATATCACCAATTATAATAGGTACTTAATAAATGTTAACTGACTTGAATTGACTTTACTTGATGTAGAAATGTTTGCCTTGGCAGGAAGAATGGCCACAGAGCTTCATGTGAGAACAGGGAAAAAGAAGAGATATGGAAGATTTCTGAGCAATGTCAACTTAAGGTGGGTGGATAAGGGAATCAGAATGAGAGATTAATAAATCATCTAAATTTTTTCTATGTAGTACAATGTAAGGTCTTCTGGTGAAAGAGTAAGTGTTCTATGTCAGGAAGTGCTCTTAAATGAGCTAGCAGATTTCAAATTCTAGTTGAAATTATGTAACAAATATAGGCGACCTATTGCTACTTTTAAACTCACTCAGCAATCAGAGAGGTTGGTAAGTAGAGGATAGCATAAAGTTGAAGTGAATTACCAAATGTTAATGTAGGAAGAGGAAACAAGATTCACCAGTGTATAGGGTGAGAATCATGAAAACAATGAATGAATAGGTGAAGGATTGGAGGTCACGGGGAAGAACATGGAAAGATGAAATAAAAGATTATGATCAGATAAAGCAACTTTGGAATCCATGAACATGGAAGGGGAACTCTTGGAAAAAATGGTAAGATCCAAGTCTATATAGATCATCTCTATGGTGAAAGTGGAAAAGTCAAGCATGAAAAGGGATTAACAAAATTGAATTGCTCCTCCCCTCCCCTCTTACTTCACCTGCCTTGCATTCTTCAAGAATTTGGTTATACATTCTACAATTAACCACAAGGAAAAAGCATTCTTAAAATATTAGGGAAAAGGAAAACTATTTCCTCATTTCAGGTTCATTATTGCAAGAATATAAAATTCAGTAGTGATGCAAAGAGGATCTTTCTTTATATGGGTTATGACCTGTTAATTATGGAAGCTAAAACTGAAGTGGATGGCTACCTTTGAATTTTTTCTGATATACTTGTGATTTAAAAAAACAACAAACATTTCAGGTTTCAAGGATAACAGCAATCAATGTAAGTTTTCATTCTCTGTCTGAAATGGCTGCCAGTCAGTGGGCTTAGACAAGTTCCTTTCTGGTAGCCTTGGAAATTATTCCAAGGGGTCTCTAATTCCATGTGCATACTAACTATTGGCATTTTGCTACTTCACCAAGAAAACATGCAGTGAGACTCATTATAAAAATAATTCCTACATACTGAAGATTTGCCTTACAAATGAATAGTATTACTATTTTTGAAATATCTCATCAGTAATAAAATACAAATTCAAAGTAAATAATGACTTTAGAAGAACATTTTCTAGTATTACAATATAAAGCTAAATAGTAATAACATAAATGTAATGGCATGCTATAACTGCTCTTATGTCTAAGTTCTCTGCTATAAAATTTGTTTGGTTTTTAGACCAGGAACAGGTAAAAATGGTTTTGTCACCCTAGTATAATTACTTAAGGACAAGAACTCTGCCTTAACATGTATTTATATTCCCCATAAAACCTAGCATAGTACATTGTATATCATTAGATTTTACATTCATATATATGTATATAAAAATGTGTGTTACACACACACACACACACACACACACACACACACACACACACACACACACACACAGAGAAGCCGGAAAATAAGGGCTTTTCTGATATTAATATCAAGTGCTTTTAATAAGTGTTTATTCATTAAATGACAGTAAAAGCTCTATATTTAGAGAAAATAGGGTATCTTACACATGCATATGATGTATATATGTTCATTTCTATACTTAATCTCTCAAGCCACTCACTGTATGACTTTTCTCCTTTGCACTTAACCTTTTTCTTATACATTCTCTGTTTTCATCATTTTAACTGTACTTAGTCATAAACTTCTTAGGGCAGGCATTTTTCATCTTTAAATTCTCAGAGTCTAGCGCTACACCTTAGATAGAATAAGTACTTAATCAACATTTATTGAATATATAGTATAAAATGGTCAAAACTGAGATTTTTACCATTCAAATGCAAAGAACCCATTTTAGGTTAGTGAAGAAAGATTGGCATGTAGTGCTACAGCATCCTCAGTAAATAGTTCTCTGAATTCTAAGCCTTACTTCAGCTTTTGTATTAGTTTTTTGATCATCTATTAATGAGTTTTCATTGACAAACATCAGAGCCAGGAGGAGAAAAAAAGTCAACATGTTTTAAGAGTTTCAGGATAACCTATTCCTAGTTTTAGTTTCATTGCTAGAAGAGATTCTATTTTACAGATAAGAAAAGGAAAATCCAGAAGGGTTAGGTAACATGCCAAAAGTCACACATATACTAAGTACTAGAGTCTGGATGTGAAATTAGGGCTTCTTCTATGATCTTAAGTGATGTACAAATTCCTAACTGTGCTATGCTAAAGATAGTCTATTTTTATATTGTGTTCGAAGTCTTTTTACCAAAACAAAAACCAAATTTTTGCTGTGTAATTATGATAACCTAAGAGATTAAAACCTGCTTATCTCACTATTCTTTGTTGTAGACTGAGACTATGTGGAGCATGACATTTATTATGTCTGCTAGGATTTTATTACACATTGCTTAGTCTTGCTGAACTGCTTTTTCCCCTTTTTGACTCATTGTTGGAATGCCCAAGTAGAGAGGAACTAGTCAAAAAAAAAAAAAAAAAAAAAAAAAAAGCATCACTGAAATAAAATTTTAAAATCAACAGAAGAAAACAAAAGGAATAGCAGAAGAGTAGGGCAGCTCTAAAAGGAACATGGTGAAGTGAGTATATACTTTAAAAAAAAGTAAACTACAATATATGTATGAACTTCTCTGTTCTACAATGCATTGAAAGTACTCATTTTAGTTAATATTTAATATAATTTTATTATTTATATAATTTATATAACTAATATAAATAATTAACTAATAATAATTGAGAATAATATTAAATAAAAATATGAAATGGCATTAAACATGAATTAAATTTTAAAATGATAAAATGTGATCAAAAATAATAAGAAATATAAAATATAAAAAATTAATTCTAGGAGAACAGAAATGGAAACATACTACAAAATTAAGAAATTCTGTGGAACATGCATATTTTGACTGAAACAAAATCTTTATGAAGAAAAACATTAAGATATGAATTTTGCTAGGATTTTCAATATAGATAAAACACAAAATAAAGTCTTAAACTTTATTATTTTTAAAAAATTCTTTCATTGCAGTAAGTGAAGTTAAATTTTATTTCACCTATGAAAAAGATTGCAATATGTAATATATTTGGTGTAACTGTGTCTTAATTATATTGAGTATGCATTAGACTTCCAAATTACAAGGTACTCACAGCACTTTAATAACTAAACCCCCTATGTCAAATTTAGCTCCACAAGTGAAATTTCAATATTTAAAAGTCAATGCAAATATCCTTTACTAATTTAAAAATAATCTTAATAGAGTTACCATTTACAAACAATTTAATCACCTGGTTAACCAACAACATCTCTGTGAAACAGGAAGCAGATTAACATCAAAAGAAAAAGGCCAATAACTTGCTCAAGGTCATTAAGAAAATGACAGGCAATATCTGAAAATAAATTCTGATATAATGGTTTTATAGTCAACATTTCAGGGTATACTATTTACTTTTGAAATATCCTTGTGTAAGTGAATAGATATTTGAATGTTCCTGAACAAGATGGACTGGAAATAAATGCTATAAGCAGCAGCAGGTACCATATATGTAATACCCAAAGAAGATAGAAATGTAATATAAAAACCAAAGTCAAGTTTTATAATATGCTTACTTGTGGGAAGTCCTTTTCTTCATCATGCTGGCAGACACACCTGCATGTCCTATAAAAGATACATAGAAAGGAAATGAGAAATGACTAAATAATGAGTAGGTAAAACTAATTCTCAAATAAAACTACGAACAAAAACATTTCATTCCCTAAAAGTTGATAAAAAGTATATACTTTAAAAGCTAAATTTAATATGAAATATATTTATTTTCTTGGTTCTTAAAAGTAATAATAACTATGTGTTATTTTATATCTTTATAGAAGCCATCTCTATCTACATGAAAGATGATGTTTTTGTTTCTTTTCCAAAAAAAGAGGAAAGTGTGAGTGAGAAAGAAAAGCACTCATAACTAAATGGGAAATGTTAAAAACTACATTAACCTGTAACTTTGGGAAAGCATATTCTAATATAGCGAATATCTTAAAGGTCAAGTTCTTTTAGCAAAAAATATGGCAGAACCGGAAATTAGAAAAAGACAAGGAAAAAATAAGTCCCCTGAAATATCTTGTTATATGGAATCATATGAATTGTAAGCATTTCTGAAGAATGAAAAAATAAGTGATTCAAAACAAAACAATAAGCAACTGAAATATATTGTTATATGGAATCACAGGGATTATAACTGTTTAAAGACATATAGTTGACATGTGAAGGCTGCACCAGAGGAGTAAAAGTGACCAAGAAGACATGGCCACATGGCAAGGGCAAAGGATGAGAGCTAGTCTGCTCACTGTGCCCTCCAACTGTCAGAAGGACAGGGGAAAGGAAATAAGCATTTATATAGTGCCTAATAAGTGTTATTTTTTTCTCCACATCATACCTAAGATAAACACTTGTTCACCTCACTCATATACCCCTTAGACTAATTTGCCCAAGATCATATATTTTTGATGCCAGACTTGAATTAGGTCTTTCAGACTAGAGGCCCAGAACTCTATCTGCTACACTACCAGCTGATGGAAAATTAAAATGGTCTTCAGTATACCAAATAAACCTATTATAGAGATCTTATAGGAAGACATGGACGTGTACAATAGTAACAGAGAATGGAGGGACAAGAACAGCCTGTGATCTATTTTTCTGGAGTAAAATACTAAATCATTAAGATCACAGGACCATTTTAGTTTTAAGTCTGAGAGCAACAAACATTTTAAAAATCACAATCTCCATAATAGATTTTGATGAAGTCCAGAAAATTAGCTTTATAAAGATAAATTAAAATATTAAGCTAATTCTTTTTAAAAAATATTAGAAATGATTATTTTTATTAAAAGAAGAAAAAAAACAAAACACCAAAATCTTCTGAGTATATTATCAACTAGGTTATCAAAAGGAAAATAAGAGGAATATTTTTAAAATGATGAATATTTGAAAAAGCTAAGGAATAATATACAATAGTTAGTAATGCAGGAATAATGTGTTTCTAACAATAAACAATCTAAGCCAGAGGAACTTCACAAAAGAAAACTACCACTAAAAGTCCAAGGGAAATGATACTGTTACTAGAGTAGATATATTTTTAGTTGCAAAAGGAATATGACATATTTAATCCAATAAAGCTGAAACTCTAGCACACTTTTTTCCTTGTCATAAAATTAATAATATTGATTATGAAAGTTCCCTTCTGATACAATTTCCAACTTCAGTTACTTTTTCTTGAATTGATGTCACAATCTAGTGCTGCTTTGTCAACATGGAAATTGTCATATGACAAATTCAACATTACAATTCCCAACAAGATGGAAACAAAACTTTAAGGAAGCTAGGCATAATATTAAGTCAAGAGAGAAACTCAAAAAGATGTTTGTTTTTAAGATGAAAAGATAAAGTCAATTTTACCTATGTTTCTTATAACAAAGCAATAAACTTTTAGTATCCTATTTGAATTACACTTCATGGCTAGTTCTTCACTGACCACAATTTAGTTTCCATCAGCACCATCCTACAGAAATTATTCTTTCAGATTACCCAGGACCTTTTTATTGACAAATAATATATCAATTCTTTTATCTTTCAGCAGCATTCAATACTGGTTATCTGCCTGTCTTTCCCTTTTTAAAATTCTTTCCTCCTTTTGACTTTGGGATACGAGAGAATCACTGTTTTCTACCCCAATTTCCTTAAACATTTCTTTGCTGGTTCTTCCTAATTCTAAATAGTTGTGTACACTAACTTTGATATTTATTTTTCTGTTTACATATTAACTTTTCCCCATAGAAGTCACATATTCACTGCTTCAATTATTATCTCCATTTATATTATTTGCAAACTTCAATTAGTATCACGATTGTAGCTTAAAGGCTAAAGACAGAAAATCATTTAGTCTAAACCTCTCACATTACAAATGAGGTATAAGTATCAAGTAACTTGCCCAAAACCACAAAGGTAGTTAAGTAGGAGACCTACTTGACAAAATGTTTAGGAACATCATCTTACCTGCCTCTACCTCCTTAACTGTAAGTTAACTATCACAAGCTCCAATAACAAAAACAAAGAGGATTGATTCTTAAGACCTCTCCCAGATCTTCTATTATTCCTATTTAGGTTTTGTGTTATTGTCCAAAATGTCTAAAATCTAACTTTTCATCATCTATACAAACCTATTTTCTTCCACTAAGATTGGTACCATTAGAATAATTACTGATTTTTCTTAATTTTACCCTCCCATATCTAATAAATCATCGTGTTTTGCCTTTGTATCCTCAGCATCTAATACGATGATCAGCACAAGTTAATTACTTAATAAATTATTGCTGAATTCTGAAAGACGGATGGTATAGGGTCCAGGTCTAACTATTTCAACCACCTTAGGTATTAAGTTTCAATGGTACCCTCTAACTCTGGGATAAAATATTAACTCTTCTTTTTGGCATTTAAAGCCCTTTATGATCTGGCTCCAACCTAACTTTTTAAACTTTCTTTGCTGCTACATGATCCATGTGGTTTTTTTTTTTTTTTTGGTCCTTGTTGGTTTCCATTATTATTCCTTGGTTTTTATCATTTCCTTCCCTTCCAATGTCAAATCTTCCAGGAATCTTACGCCAAATCACTTCAGATCACAATCATATTTCTTTTCTTTGAACCTCTGTCTTGGATTTTGCTTCTATAATCATTTGACACTTTTCATACTTAATATTGTTAGCCTAACCCAATAAAGATTGGTAAAGAGCCATTTATAATGGCAAGAAGGGTTTATTATTAAATGACAACTGTTTGCTACTAAACAAGCTTTTCAATTTACAAGAAAACCTTGCATTACCTGAAAGATTATCTATTCTGAAAATACAATTTTTACAGATAGCTGAATTACAGAATTTTAAAGTGAAAACACATTTTAATTATTATGGGTAAACATTTTTTCAGAAAATATGTCTCATGCCTGCCATCTGGGGGGGGGGGGGTGGAGGGAAGGAGGGGAAAAATTTGGAACAGAAGAGAGTACAAGGGATAATGTTGTTAAAAAAAAAATTACCTATGCATATGTACTGTCAAAGAAAATGTTATAATTATAAAAATTAATAAAAAAAAGAAAAAAAAAGAAAATATGTCTCAGTGTTTCTTTAAAACAAACACAAAACTAAATAATGTTTTTTCCTTTATAAAAAACTTTTTCAAAGTTTAAAAAAATTTTATTCAAGGATGCATTTCCAGGGATAATTTTAAGGCTTCACATTAGTGTGTAAGTTTGCTTTTCATCTAGAGTAAATAATCTCAAATTGCTATTTGTTAACTTTCTATGTCTGCTTTTTATAGTTTTCCTGTTTTTCTCTTTGCTGTAAAGCACTTTCCCTTGTGTTTGCCTTTTTTCTATTTAATACTGCACATGTGCATCATATATGGCACAGGAAAATGAACTTGAAGAAAGGAAAAGTATTAAAAAGACACATTTTTCCTTCTTCAATATGTATAATAAATGCACCTTCTAGTTAAAACAATTAGAAGTTTTATAAGAAAAAATAATGCAAAACATGCTTTCCAAGTCACAATAAAACAAAAATATATTCCATATTTCAATGTATATGCCTAATGAATTAAAAGATAAATTGACTTTAGTTTAGTTTTAGTTTTTTTCCAAAATAAGATTGAGTTTTCTAGCAAGGTTGCTAATCTGGAAAAAAAAAGTCTAAATGAATCACTACTATAAGATTTATAGCAAACATTATATCAAAAACTAAACCTTATTTTGTCCCAATCTATGAATATATGCTATGGAGGTATAAAGTATATAAAATGCTACACTTGAAATCAAGAAAATCTGAGTCCCAATACTGTAATCTCCATGTAATTTCCCCCTCAAATCACCTAACAAAAGTCAAGGTAAGTGGAAAGAATTACAATAATGAATTTTCTTAATCAAAATTCTTTTGCCTATTCATGTATGGATAAAATGGAAAAAAACTTCTACACGCCAGAATTTTCTACTCTATATACAAATATAGATCCAGAACATCAAAGGAGGAAAAAAAAAAGTCATGAAGGTCCCAATAGAGGCTACCCAAGGTGTCTGACTTAGAACATTATCTGGGCCACTTGCCCAAGTTATTTTAAACTATCTGTAATTCAACTGTCTGATCAGTAAAGTGAGGGTGTAGTAGAATTAGAAGAAAACCTCTCAGATTCCTTCCCTATCTAGATTCTAAATTTTGGATTGATTTTTGCTCCTAAAAAAATGAGAAGTCTATTTATTCTAAAACAGCATATGCTAAAGCAGTAAATTGAAGAAAACAACACCACCTTTTTCTATTTGATCTTGAAATGATTTTGTGTACATTGAGGTACACACATGAAGGTAAGGGATTCTTTTCAAAGAAAAAGGACACATATACAAATAGATATATGATCTAATTTGAATTCCACCTCTTCCCCCTTATTATTACATTATAACCTCAGACTAATCATTTCATCTTTGTATAAATAAGGAAATCTTTTAAATTCCATTGCTTAAGTCTGAGCTTATAAATCTGACCAAGGCTTTCCAATTTATCTTTATGGCATTTCAAATTCTCTCTTCCAATAATACTGTATGCTAGATTGCGCTATTACAGAATACACATGCCTTTGACCTGTGTCAGTCTTACACAGGAAAATGAAATATATGATGCTTTAGTTTTCACAGAACTCCCCTCTAAAAGTCAAAATTAAAATTAAGTTAGCTAAATCAATATTTTTCTAGTTATAGCACAGTATTATCTATTACTTTCTTAGAAAAAAAAATAACAGTTTCACTATTGAAAGGTAAGCTGACTTTAAAGAATAAAACTCTGAATCAAACATCTATACTATGAGATGTGGGGAAGCAGGGAAGCTTTCATAATAGTTCCTTCATTAACCTCTGGAATTTCCATTATTAAGAAAGTTTACCATTTAATGAATAGATTCATGTTCTGGAAAATGGTCACTCTCTTGTCATAGTAGATCCCCAGCAGTCATGCACATGTAGTGCACAATATGGCACAGAACCAGATTAGAATGTAATTAGGAAATATTTTTTAAAATATATAGATAATGTTAACATGTGATTCTCTAACTCAGTGAGGCCCACAAAAATCCTTACATATAGTTTAGAGATCCCGCTTCTATTTAACTTTCACATCATCGTCCAGAGGATAATTTAAGTTTATCTAAGAAGCATATAGTACTATTCATGCTACAATTTTTTGCACAATGTTCATGTCATGTCCATGTGATTACAGATATAAATTCTACACAATTGAACTTAGTAGCACACCTAATTGAAAACTGAGTACACATTTGAAAACCCCTAAAATATCCCCAAATCAGAATTTTTCCTAGAATTAAGAACTGATGGTCCTAGATTAAAAAAAATATAGCTTTAGTTACTTTTCCCATAGAGCTACATGATCTAATTTGTTTAATCACAATTTCTCCCTAACTCCTTTTCTTCATCTCTAGAATGAAAAGATTGGATTATTTCATCCTTAGAGTCTGGTAGCTTCTTTAACATGTTACAGGGATTCTATGACACAATACCACTGCCAAAATAATGACTAACAGAACATAGAGCAGAAAACATGTAGCTGGAATGAGAAAGGCAACTCCTATTTAGAGGTGAAAAGGATCTTGAAAGTCAAAAGGATCCTCAGTTCCAATCTCCTCATTTTATACTTTGCTTTGAGGCTACCTAGAACAGGAAAAAAAGTATACTAAAAAAAAAAAAAAAAAAAAAAAAAAAATATATATATATATATATATATATATATATATATATATATATATATTTTTTTTTTTTTTTAAATATATTTGTGAAGGGTTTTTAAGTACCATCTCCCTGAGAAGGACAGAATAAGCATTTATTAAGTGCCTATTATGTGCCAGGCACTGTGCTAAATATTTTACAAATAACATTTCATTTGATTTTCACATCAGCCCTGGAGATTAAATAATTTTCCCCAGGTCACATACACACACACCCGTACACAAGTCACATATATAAAAGTGTAGGAATCCATATTTGATCGAGCATTCTATCTACTGTGCCACCTAGGTAATTCCTCTATGAGACTGCAGAAAGATGGCTGACTTCGATTTTAAAGATGAAGAAAATGAACCACAGAATTATTAAATGATCGATTTGTCCAGAACTTTTATATACATGTTGAGGCTGGGAATCCATTCCCAGCTTTTCTGTCTCTTAGCACTTCACCATGCTGCCTCTGCAATAAATCATAGTTTATTTTTACACACATGTCCACAGTTTTATATTTGAGCAGCAAGTAAAACTAATAAACTAAGAAAAAATGCAATGACTTTAAAATAAAAATGGCACATCCATAAATATGATAACTAGGACAAAAATTGGATTTTAGCTAGCTATTTCCCAATTTTTTTATTTTACTTTATCCCTTCTGCCTTGTCATAATAGCCATTATCATTGTATTCATATTTCAAACTGCCTTTTTATTTTTAAAAAAGTAATCAAGTCATCAACTAACGTTAAAAACCCACCATATGCATGGGCATGTTTACCAATCTAGTCTAGTTTTCCTAAAATCTCATTGCTGTCATAATATAAAATTGTTATAATCTCACCTCCGTATCTACAGAATGATTCAGACAGTATTTTGCCTTCTAAACCCAGCCTCAATTAATATAGATTTAGACATTACTTCAATATTCACTATTTTGGATTATATCCTTGACAAATACAAGATCTTGTTCACCCTTCGCCATGAGCAGTATGAACAACTGTGAGCAGCAGACCCACTTTCCTTCAATAATAGGTTAGTGGTCAGACAACTGATAATATGCAAATATGTTGCCAGATTCATCTTAGGAACCTATTTTGCTTGGCAAGATTCATCAATATCCATTAACATAATGTAGTGAATTATCCTAATCTTTACTAAATAGTTGTGGCACAGATGCTGCTCTCAAAATAGTAATGTGAAAAAAATAAAGCTAGATTTTTAAGTTTTCTGTTGCTGTTGTTCAGACGTGTCTGACTTTATGACCCCATTTAAAGGTTTTCTTGACTGAAATACTGAAGTCGTTTACCATTTCCTTTCTAAATCATTTTACAGAGGAGAAAACCTAAGTAAATAGGGTTAAGGGACTTGCCCAGGATCACACACCTAGTACTCTGAGGCTAAACTTGAACTCAGGAAAATAAGTATTCATGTCTCCAGGACTGGCACTCTATCCACTGCACCCAATTACTGCAATAGGTTGCATTGCAGACTGCAAGAAAAGTAATTTAGTTAAAAAAAAAAAAAAAAAAAAAAAAAAAAAAAAAACTAGGTTCTTTCTCATTGCAAATCTTTAAATTAAGCCAGTTTGGCCACTAGTCAGGTCTGTGGTAATTGCTGAAGAGAAGATTCTTGTTTAGCTGCAGATTAGATAGAATCTAAGATCTTTTCTACCTTTCCAGTTCTGCTTTTGTGAGCAAAGTACTTTGTAACATTATATAAACTAAAAAATTGTTAATAGTAAGTTATTCTTTTAAAATGTAAACATCTATTGGGAAAGCATTTGACAAAATATTATATTCATTTGTATTGAAAATCCTAAAAAAAAAAATGGTATGGAAACATCCTTTTACAATACTAATCAAAAGCATATCAAAATCAAGAAACCCTATGCTTTAAGCAATGAAGAAATATGAGCTCTTCTACTATAAAAAGATATATATAATACTATCCTAATTTTATTTGATATCGCTCTAGATATTCCACTTAAAGCTACATGGTCTAGAAAAACAAATTCTCTCAGAGTGTGTATATGTATTTGTGGGTGCACGTGTGTGAGAGACAAAGAAAAAACAGAGAGACCACGACAGAGATGTCTCCACACCAAATCTGTAGCTTTTATCAGGTGGTGAACTATATATTTCATTACTGGTCCTCTAGAAAAATGGGATTTTCAAAGTTGTTTGTGTTTACACCATTCTCTTATTCTGTTCATTTTATCTTTCATCAGATTTGTGATAAGAGAATTTCAGAATTAAGCCAAGAAATCAAATTTAAGCTTAGGTGGTATAACTAGTTACAGTTAAGACAAATTCTGGTTCCGCTCCATCAGCTCTATTTCCTTAAAATGAGAATGTCAAAAAACTAGCTTTTGTTAATTAGTTCATCATTTTCCCTGTTGTAGATGATACCTTTCTTCAATCTGTTCTTTCATGTGTAAATGTTTACCTTCCCCTTCTGCAAAATTCCATTGTAGCACCCATTCTAGGTAACTAAGACCTCTATAAGGTTGTATAAACTATCGCTCAGGATGCCCTGGTCTTGTATATGACGAGTCTATGCTCTGAGCATATAGTAAACTAGTTTTTATATATGTCTATGCATTAACCATGTCGCTGTCCTTGTCCTTGGACAATTTTTATATCAATTTATAAAAATCTATAAGATTATTCATTTTTATATTATAACATCAACATTATAAAGTGTCCTTCTAACTTTTCCAACTTTATTTTACATTGAGTTCCACCTAAGCATTAGTTAGATGGCAAAGCCGAAAACAAGATTGGAGCTCAAACTTGGCCTAGGAAACTTTGTAGTTGTGTGATCTTAGGAGAGTCACATTACTTCTCTATCTGCTTGTGTTTCCTCAATAGTAAAATACCTAATAATAGCACCAACTTCTAAGTGAACATCAAATGAAGTAATTTATGTAAAGCCCTTTAAACAGGTACTGGAAGGCACTTAATTAGTTTTCTCTTCTTCATGTTTCTTTAAAATTTACTCATTTCTTACAAAATATTTGTATTCATTCTCACTCATATATTGCAATTTAGCTATTTCCTAATGCTTTAACATGTATTCCTTTAGTTTCTAGTTTTTTGCTACCAAAAATACAACTACCATATACATTTTTGTGATATTGGACATCTTCCTATTTCTTTGATCTCTTTTGGTTTTAAATCTAGCATGGTATTACTGGTACAAAGTTTTCATTTAGTTACACTATACTAAGAATTACAAATTTCTTTCCAGAACAGCTCTATTTAGTCACAAGTCCACTAAAAGTATACAGGGTGCCTGTTTGTCCTCTATTCCTCCAACATTTATTATTTTCCATCTTTTATCATCTTCCTCAATCTTATGGGTGCAAGATAGAAACTCAAGAATTGTTTTAATTTTTAATTTAGATTTCCTTTTACTTGTGATTTTTAGCATCTCAATAGTTGTGGATAGTGTTTTATCCCAGAAAACTGTCTACCTAGATGTAACTTTTGACCATTTATTATCTATTGGGGAATGGATCTTCTTATTATGAAGGTGGGGTTTATCTTGGTATATAAGATGTATTGGTCTAAATCTAATTTCTTCTACATTGTTTTCCAATTCTCCCAGTACTTTTTGTCACAGTTCTCACATCAGTATCTGGGATGTTTATGTTTATTGAATACCAAAATACTAAACCGATTTGCTTCATTGGTTGTGTATTCAATCTGTTCTACTAATCAATTTCTCTATTTTTAAAAGAATAGTAAATTGTTCTGAATAGTTTACAATATAATGTGAGCTCCTCTTCTTATTTTTTAAAAAATATCTACCATTAGATTCTTTACTTTTTCAATATCCACATGAGTTACACTAATTTTTTCTCTCAATTTTGTAAAGCAATTTGCTGGTACTCTAGTATCCAAACACAATTACAAAATAGTCTTTACAGAAAACAAATAATTAGCAAGATATCCATTCAATGCTCATGGTCAGACAATTTAAAACAATTCACATTTTTAAAATGATGGTTTAATCTTATTCAACTTAAATTGGCACCACATAGGAGTTGGAGGTGGCAGCAGTCAACATTAAGAGAAGTTATGGGAAGGAAAGTACAATGAAATACTATTGTCAAGTAGCAAAGTAATCTGACAATTCTGAATTTCAATTTAGAAATTTGTAAGAATTTAACTTTCTTTTTCAACCTTGAATTCAAAGAATTCAACTGCCTTTTGAACCAGGAAAACTATATGAGCAAATATCCCAAGATCAAGTATTAACAAAAAATATTTGTAATGGGACTTAATTATACTTTTTGCTCAATTATAGTTTGACACAAAGGAGAGTTTTATTCAATCAGTAAGACAGTCAATAAACATTTATTACGTATTGACCACATGCTAGACACTGTGCTAAACACTGAAGAAACAAAGAAAAGCAAAAATAGTCCCTGCTTTCATGTAGCTCACATTTTAATCTAGAGAATTTCAAACAACTATATACAAGATAAAATGAAAATAATTAAGAAAGGAAAGGGACTAACATTAAGGGGGGGGGGTGTCTAAAAAGGCCAAGAAAAAAAGATGAGAGCGTTCCAGGAATGGAAGAAAACCAATGAAATTAACTGGAATCTGGAGATGGATTTTTTTCAAAGAACAAGAAGGCGGCTAGAATCACAGATCCCTGAGTAGAAGGGATAGAGAAAAGGTATAAAAAGACTAGAAAGATGTAAGAATTAGGTGATAAGAGATCTGGAGGCAGGTTGTAAAGATATCTGAACCTTACATTTGATCTTGAAGTTGACTGGGGATCACTAATATTTACTGAGCAGGAAGGTATCACAGTCAGACTGGCATTTTAGGAAAATCACTGCCAGATGAAGGATAATCTGGAGTGAGGACAGGCACCAGAAGGCTAGTGTAATAGTCCAAGAATAAGGTAGTAAAGGCTTACTTTATCTGATGGCAGTGTTGGAGAAGACAAAGGGACGTGTAGCCTCAACAGTAATAGTCAAGTTAAGAAAAAGGAGATGGTTTAGTTAACGAAAAAAAATTTTTTTTGAACATGTTAAATTTAATATATCTACTAGATATCTATTTCAAGATGTCCAATAGACAGTAGGAGATGGAATGACTAGAGGTGAGCAGAGGTTAGATTTGAATAAGTATATGAGAATCACCATAGAAAAATTGAATTCACGGGGGTTGAGAGCAATAAACAAAAATAGTATAGAATGAGGAGAGAAAAGGGCTCAAAATAAAGTCGATAGGATATGATGGTTGTGATCATGATCTTGATGAAGATCCAGCAAAGGAAACTGAGAAAGAGAAGTCAAATTTGTAAAAAGAGAATAAAAAAAGAGTAGTACCATGAAAACAGAGATAATATCAAAAAGGTGTCAAAGTGTCAAGTGTCAAAAGCTTGAAGAGATGTCAAGAAAGATGAGGATTGAGAAAAGGCCATTAGCTACAGCAATTAAGAGATCACTAGTAACTAGAAAGAAAACAATTTTGGATAATTGATGAAAGGCAGAATTAAGAAAAGAGTCAACATAAATAAGAGAAAGTACAGCCATCTACTGTAGACAGCCTTCTCAAGATACTCAGTCACCAAAGGCAAAAGAAAAATGGGGTAATAGTTATTGAGGATGGATGAACAAGTGACATTTTCTGATAGAGGAGATACGATATTGTTTGCAAGTAGTGGGGAAGCACTAGTAGACAGGGAGGAATTGAAGATTAGTGAGACAATGGGAATGATAGGGGAGAAATCTGGAGATATTTTAAAATTAAATCATTTGCACATATATATATAGAGAGAGTTTGCCTTAGCAAAAAGAAGGGCTAGTTCTTAAAGTGAAGAAAGAAGTGAAGGAGGAGATGGTGGCAGAAGACATCAAGAGTGCTAATGAGGAGGAGGGGAGAAGAGTAACTTCTCAGTGAATGGTCTAACCTTCAAAGACTAAGGTCTTAAAATAATAAAGAAAAGGGCAAACTCTAAATGTCCCCAAATCAATAGTTAGTAATAACCATCTCTCTCACTTCAGTTAATAATATACATTTCAACATCTAGGAAATGAGAACACACTCATCAATTGATTATGGGAAAACATTTACAAAATATTTATCAATGAAGTGACTTTTATTTCATACTATGGTTGTTGTTTCAAGGTCAATCAAATGAGAATCATTTCACAGATGATGAAAACAAATTACAGAAAAGACCAGAGATTGTTTCTAAGATTCCAGGACACATTACAAAGAAAACAAACAACTTTACTTCTACTAATGATATATATATATTTTTAATATTATTATTATTTTTTATTATAGCTTTTTATTGACAGAGCATATACATAGGTAATTTTTCAGCATTGACCCCTGCAATCACTTCTCCGACTTTTCCCTTCCTTCCCTCCACCCCCCTCCCCTAGATGATAGGCAGTCTCATACATGTTAAAGTACATCTTAAATACAATATATGTGTACATATTTATGCAGTTTTCTTATTGCATAAGAAAAATCAGATTTAGAAAGGTAAAAATAACTTGGGTTGAAAAACCAAAATGCAAGCAGTCCAAACTCATTTCCCAGTGTTCTTTCTGTATTTGGATCTGTTCATCACTGCTCAATTGGAACTGAATTGGATTCTCTCATTGCAGAAGATATCCACTTCCATCAGAATTGATCCTCATATAGTATTGTTGAAGTGTATAATGATCTCCTGATTCTGCTCATTTTACTCAGCATGTAAGTCTCTCCAAGACTCTCTGTATTCCTCCTGTTGGTCATTTCTTACAGAACAATAATATTCCACAACATTCATATACCATTACTTATTTAGCCATTCTCTAACTGATGGGCATCCACTCAGTTTCCAGTTTCTTGCCTCTACAAAAAGGGCTGCCACAAACATTTTTGCATATACAGGTCTCTTTCCCTGCTTTAATATCTCTTTGGGACATAAGCCCAGCAGCAACACTCCAGGATCCTGGAGTGATAAAAGGGTGTGCAGAGTTTGATAACTTTTTGACTTTATGAACATAGTTCCAAATTGCTCTCCAGAATGGTTGGATCCGTTCACAACTCCACCCACAATGCATCAGTGTCCCAGTTTTCTCACATCCCCTCCAACAATCGTCATTGTTTTTTTCCTATCATTTTAGCCAATCTGACAGGTGTATAGTGGTATCTTAGAGTTATCTTAATTTGTGGTATCTTAGAGTTATCTTAATTTGTATTTCCTACTAGTGATATACTAAATGATTTTGCCTGCATCTCTAAATGTCTCTGTCCTCTTTTAATGATTTCCCTAAATGCCTTAAAAGAATTCTTTTCCTTTGATACTACTATACCATAAAAAATACAAATGTATAGAATCCAACAGAATTATTTTAAGTTTTAATTGTATCTCAACTTAAGATACAAATTGGGGAGGAGGGGTTTGCGGGGGAGAGAAGAGAATATCCACTTTCCAGATATACACAGAAAAATGCTTCTCCATATATACAATAAAAAGCATTTATTGAGAGCTGTTAGGACACTTCCCTGCATGAGGTGGACAACAGTCTTATTAGATACTCTCTCCAAAATTTCTCTGTAGGGCCAACAAACACAACTACCCGAAAGTTCCTAGTGCTTGTGATTAACAGGGGCACTATATACTACAGCAACAATCAAAGAGATAATTAAGACCCATTTTAGGTATTTTACTAAAACTAATTAATTTACTTGAGCTGGTATCAACAACAACACTTCCCTAACTCAAAAATCCCTTGAAACTTTGCTTGACATTTTGATATTCACAAACCTTATAAAGCTAATTTCTAGGTAATTCCCACAATTCCTCTTCTATTCTAATGACTTTTAAATACTTTTGGACAAAGTGGTCTTAACCTACCACAAATTATACTACATACTCTCAACTGTTTTAATGTTCTAAATGTTATTACTGTGAAAAAACCTCCCAAACCTAGGAAATTAGACAATAACTTGCCTATGATTATTCAACAAGAAGATAACTTGGATATACTCGACATACTTTAAAAACTATACTAGAACTATACTAAAACTATACTATACTATAAAACTATACTAAAACTATACTATACATAGAAAGAAAATAATTATGGTAAACTTTTAATTTTAATCCAGGTTGGGAATTTAAACTTCAAAGATATATATTAGAGTCAATCACTTCAGAATTCAGTTTATCTTTAAAGAATTCTGGAGACAGACAGACAGAAGTGAAAGAGCAGCAGATGGAAAAAGGAAATGAAAAATTCGGAAGAGGACTAGTTGTGTTCAGCCCTTGCTTAAACCTTTTTGTTTCAATTGATCACCATTAATCAGCTACATTGGGGGGAAAAGAGGAACCCTTCCTTAAAAATGAGCAGCTAGGTAGCGCAGTGGATAGAGCACCACCCCTGAAGTCAGGAGCACCTGCATTCAAATCTGGCCTCAGATACTTAACACTTCCTGGCTGTGTGATCCTGGGCAAATCACTTAACTCCAATTGCCTCAGAAAAAAAAAAAAAAAAGTGCCCCCTAGTCTTAAAGGAATCATCTTTGTACAACTGTTAGATTTTGAAATGATAAGCTTGTAAAACAGCTATTCTTGTTCTAAGATTGTATGTGGATAGAGGCATCTACTGAAAAGTGGCAAAATAAAGGATTCTATGAAGAAAACCCAAAACAAATGGCTATTGTGTGTTCATAGAAGAAAACAGGAATTTTTGGTGGTTCACAGCTGTGTGTGTGTATATATGTTTGCGTGTGTGTGCACGCACGTGTTTTGTTGTGTCCTTCCCTTAAAAGGAAGGCACAATTATTTCTTACTAACACCAGATATTTATCAAATGAAAATATTATATTTCCCACAATAATTAAACATATTCCCTCACAACAATCATTATGACCTAATTGCCCCACTTTATTATTTTTTTTATAAATTTCTAGAGTCATAGATTTGAATTATCTAACCCACTGTACATCTTCCTTTCCATTTCTAAATTCATTATTCAAAAGCAATAATGGCACTCTAGCTTTGATTACTTCACTTAATTACATATTAAAAGTACCTAATAAGAATAGTAGTACATAAAGATCTAAGGGGATTGTAAAACAAATATAAGATAATTCTATACTTCATGAACTACTTAATACCCCCCTGAACTTTATCACAAGCATTGTAGAGACAATGATTACTGGTTGAATAACTTACGGAAGATTATATTTCTGACTTACTCTGAAATTCAAGAACATTAACAGTATCAGCTCAATGAGTAATTTTAAACCAACTCTTCCACTGAGTCTTTTAAATCAAAACTTTATATACCTGAAAGATAATATTGAAAGTCTGAGAATCTGATTAGCCAAAAATAAAGTATGTCATATGTAGCATTCCATACAACTGAGAAACTCTTACCTGCATCAGCTCTGGATCGCTGACCTGCTGTTTTTCCAAATGGGGTCTTCATTCATCTGTGTTTAAGTGAGCAGCAAAGCTGCCAGACTAGGGTGAAAATCCAATATTTTGTAATTACTTTTTTCTCCTGAATTTCAATGTTCTTGTTAATCCACCATTCAAGCGTGAATTTCTTCTCCAAGCTCAGAGGAAATACTTGAAATTATAACACTCTGTAAAACAATGAAGTAACAATTCATTACCCAGAGCCAAAGAAAAAGGCAAAATCAAGACAAATGATCCAAAAAATAAAACATCAAAATTAAATATATATCCATATGTATATATATACATATGTATATATATACATATGTATATATATGTGCACATATATATGAATATTGCCTAAAGGATAATTTTCAGATATTTCAAGAAATACTCCTAAGCCTCTAGAACCTGGTAACATGTAGGGCTTCTAGGGTGAAACAAACCACTATATAGGCATATTGCGTTTTATTACACTTTGTAGATACTGTGTTTTGGGTTTTTGTTGTTATTTATTTGTTTGGTTGTTTTTTTGCAAGTTAAAAATCTGTGGCAATCCTGTGTCCAGCAAATCTATTGACACCATTTTTGTGTACTTATACTGTGTCTGTCATGTTTTGGTAATTCTCAAATATTATAATTTTTAAATTACTTTTAAATGTATTATGTGATGTAAAATGTATGGTATTGCCTGTCGTCGGGGGGAGGGAATAGAGGGAGGGGGGGTAATTTGGAAAAATGAATACAAGGGATAATATTATAAAATATATATATATATATATAATTAAAAAAAAATGTATTATGTGATCTGTGACTACTGATCTTTGATGTTAAAATTCTAATTGTTTTGGGGAACTACAAACCATACCCATATAAAATAAAGAATTTAATAAATGTTGTAGGTATTTTGATTAATCCACTAACATTCCCATATCTTTCTCCTTTTCATCAGGCCTCTTATCCCTAACGCATAGCAATACTGAAAATCAATTTAGTTGACAAAGCAGCAATAGGGTTGAAAAGACTGACTCCAATTTTGAAAAAAGTTCTGCTGTGGCTAAGATGCTACCAAACTTTTTAGTTCAGTCTTTGGGATTTTCCAAGTATATCATCATGTTATCTGCAAAAAGTAATAGTCTTATTACTTCATTCCCTATTCTGATTCCTTCACCTTTTTCTTCTATTGCTGCTATGATTTCCGATTATACAGTTAACAGTGGGCATCCTTTGTTTTACCCTAATCTTACTGGGAAGGATTCTAATATCCACCTTTATGAATAATGCTTGTTTATGGTTTCAGATAAATAGTTTTATAAATTTAAGGAAAAATTCATTTATGCCAATACTTTCAAACACTTTTAAAAGAAATGTATTATACTTTATCCAAAGCTTTACCTGCATCTACTGATAAAATTCTTATTTTCCTTATCTTAAACCATCCTTGAATTCCTGGGTATAAATGCCACTTGATCACAGGGTATAATCTTTGTAATATATTGTCATAATCTTTGAGCTAGTATTTTATTTAGGATTTTTGCATCTATATTCATTAATGGAACTGGTCTATAATTTTATTTTTCTTTTTGCTCTTCCTCGTTTAACTATCAAAATCACATTTGTTTCATAAAAGGAGTCTGGTAGGATTCCTTCTTTTCCCACTATTCTAAATAATTTATTTAACATTGGAATTAGTTGATCTTTAAATGTATACCAGAATTTACTTGAAAATCCATCTGGTTCTAGTGGTTTTTTTTTCCTCAGGAAGCTTATTTATAAGCTCATTGACAGTTCAAATAGATCAATTTAGACATTCTATTCCTCTTCTGCTAATCTAGGCAATTTATATTTTTGTAAAGTCCTTTTTTGCATGTAAATTGCTAAATTTATTGGCATATAATTGAGCAAAATAGCTCCCCATAATTGCTTTAATTTTATCTTCATTAGTGACATATTCACCCCTTTTATTTTTGACACTAGTGATTTGGCTTTCTTCTCTTTTTTAATCAAATTAACCAATTGTTCACCTACTTTTTCCCCCGTTAATAAAGCCAACTTTAATAAAGCCATTATTAATTCAATGGGTTTTTAACATTCAATTTATTTAATCCAACTTTAATTTTTAGGATTTATAATTTAGTATTTAATTGGGGATTTTCAGTTTTCTAGTACATTTTTTTTAGCTACATACCTAAATTATAAATCTCCTTTCTATATTTTATTGATACAAGCATACATACACACACACACACACACACACACACACGTTTTTCCTCTGATCACTGTTTTTGTTGTATTCCATAGTCTCATGATTGTCATTCTCTTTAAAGAAGTTACTGATTGTTTTAAGATTAGGTTATTTAATCTCCTATTTACTTTTAGCCTATATTTATGTGATCCTTTAAATATATTTACTGCATTGTGATCTGAAAAGGATACTTTTAACTTTACAATTTTTATATCCTAATAAAGATGTAGTCCTTTCTATTTCCATTTAACTAATTCCAGATTTCTATCATTTCCAGCTTATCTAAAATTCTATTTCCTTCCTTGACTTCATATTTAATTTTTTTGTTAGATTTATCTTGTTCTTAGAGGGGAAGATTAAAATTCCCCACTTATAGTATTACTATTTCTACCTGTAATTCATTTAATTAAAAAAAATTAATTTTTTTACATTAAAATTTTTTTAAAGTATTTGGTGAAGATAGATTCAAATTAATATTGTTTCATTGTCTACCATAATTTTTTTTAAAATTTGTAATGTAAAAAAATGCTATCAAACAGCATATCCTACTCCAGAGAAATCTTTCATGAAAGAGTCAATTGATGAGGCAAAACTTCATTGTTTCATTTTAGAAATTGTCACAGTAACTTTAGCCTTAAGCAATTAACATCCAGATCAGTCAAGCAGCTGTCGATATTGTGGCACAATTTTCCACAAGCATAAAGATTATATAACATGCTGAAGGCTCAAATTATGGTTAGCATTTTAAAAAATATTTTAAAAATAAGATGTACATTTTTAAGATATAATGCTATTACACACTTAATAGGATTAATATTACAAATTTAACTTTTACATGCACTGGAAAAGTAAAAAAGTCATATGATTTGTTTTTTTACAGTGGCATGGAACCAAACCTGCAATGTTTCTGAGGTATGTCTGTATATTCTTTCCAAGAGGATAATATACACTAGCAAATCAATTGAGATTTCCTGCAGTTGTATAAGTTTTCTAAGACAGTCCTACAATGTCCCAATTTTCTTGGATTGATATCTAAATACTGGCTACAGAAGCAAAGTGGATTGGTTGTTTCAGGGCTAGCAAAAGGAATAACTCTTGCATCCAAACCATCTTTGCATTTTGATATACTCTTTCTCAAAAAGGCAAAGGCTGTACTCAAGGTTATCTAAGCCTCAGATCACAGATTTCAAATGAAAGTCAAGGCAAGAACATTTGCCAGCAATGAGCAGGGGAAGAGAGGGCATCCTTAATAGTCTCTTTGTCAGAAACAGATGGAAAGAAAAGCCAGCATCTTTCTAAAAGACATTTTGAGCAGTTTCATAATCAATCCAATCCTTTCAGATTTACAGGAATTTCTTACCATTTATGCCTTATTACTATACTAGAAAATAAAACTCTTTGTAATTTGGGATGTCATTCTCTATTTAGTGTTAATTAAAAACAAAATTAAATTGTTTTATCCAGTAGATTTTATCCAATTTCTGGTATGTTTGATAATTACTACTTTGAAATATAGTTGGAAAAATCTGGAAATGTCAAAGCCCCCTTTTTACATTCCTCTTAATATTTGATATTTTTCATCTTTTTATTTCTCTGAATGATTTTTATCATTTTTTAATTCTATAAAGTATATTTTTTGAAATTTTGATTACTATAGCACCTAAATATATAGAATAATTTGGGTAATATTTTTATAGAGAAGTTGCAAGTCTTAGTAAACAAAGTGGAGAACTTATAAAGACAGATCCTCCCATGACACTTAGTTTTGTAGCCACAGAAGAATCACTACCTTTCTGAGACAAGTAAGTCTTTAACATTTATATGTAAAAGTTTCTGTCTTTCACAATGGAAGGAGTTCCCATGCCTAAAAAACAACAACAGAAGCTAACATCCATAGAATGCCTTATCATATGTCAGGCATAACACAGTTTTAAAATCATTATGTCATTTGATCATCAAAACAACTCTGGGAGGTAGATGCTATTACATCCCATTTTGCAAACTGGGACAAGCAGAGTTAAGTGACAAATCCAGGGTCACATAGCTAAAAAGTATCTGGATCTGGATTTGAACTCGGGTCTTCCTTACTGCAAGCCTAGCATTCCATCTATGGCACCACCTACCTGCTTTATTGATATAGCTACTACTTCTGCCACATTAACATTACCCAACCATAAACACGGAATCTTTCCAACTACTGTCTCCTCTTATTTCAATTAAAAATTTTGTAATTAATTTATAAGTCTTCCTTATATTAGCATATAAACTCCTAATTACTTATTCTATTTTGCCATGTTACATTGACCTTTTCTAAAAAAAAAAAAAAAAAAAAACCACAGTAATTATAATTCAGGAACTCCAAGGACTCTACTCAATAAGAACAAAAACTGGAAAGCTGGTCGAGGAAAAATTTAGTCCAGCATCTAAAACTGTAGAGAATAAAATGCAACAAAGGCAAACAATTATATTTTCTATGGGTAAGAGAACAGTTTATTTAGTGACATGTATCACCTTTTAACAAAGTGGGTCACTCTGATCATCTTAGTAAAGCCAAAGACGGTCATGAGAAGAAAAGGACTATTTAAAAGGAGGTGTCTAGTTTGTAAGATCAAAATTGTTTACTAGGAGCTAGGAAAGATAGACTGGCCTTCAAATGTGGCCTCTCTAGAGCTAAGAAATGTTTGTTGCTTTATGGGCCTCAACTACCTTTAATAATCTTGACTAGAAATTTGGAACCACCTAAATCAAAACTATCCCCTTGGGAACAACCAAACCACCCTTATTTTCCAATATACTAAGGATATAAAATCATCTTAAGAAGAAATTTAAAACACTATCAGCAACTTTACAAACTGATCAAGATATCTAAAAATCAGAAAAATGAAAAATTTAAAAGCCCAAAGGCATCATACACACCAAGTAAGCAGTGATGGGCAAGAACTGGGAAAATTTATTGTAGAAGGATATGTGGGAAAGAAAATTCCCTCAGCTGCTGTGAAATGGAGCAATGAAATGGTCCAACTATGTTAGTAAATAATTTGGAATTGTATATAAAGTTATTAAGCTGTTCATACTTTCAGACCCAGAGATTCCATCACTAGGACTATATTCTAAAAAGGCATCAGGATAATTTTTGCAAAGGGAGCTATAAAATTTTAACTAAAGAAATAGATTTGTTTTTTAGTAAAACAGTATCAATGGGACACTTAATAAGTGACAAGACAGTATGAAAAATTACAAAATATAATTTACTTTTCCAGCCCCAAATAACCTTGCAATCCAGTTGCAAAGATAAAAACAAACTCAATAAAACTAAGCATTAGAGTAAATAAAATGAAATAACATTTTATATCAAAAAGTTCCATGGGCTGCTTAAGTGCTGCCCAAACCAGATTAAAATGTAACTGACATGTTTAACAAAATAAAAATAAAATCAAGAGATAATAATTTCTGATTTTCTAATTATTATTAGAAAACATTTCTATCAGTTTGATACCACTTTACAAGTTGAGTGCTAGAGAAGTTCAGAAGATGGTAAAATTAGCTAGTCTTAAAGTATGGAGAGGATCCAAATAGGCTTAAAGGCCAAAACATTTTAAAAGGATGGGAACATCATCAATTTTGAGTTTAAAGATTTTGAGATGTCATCTAGCCCAGTGATTCTCAAAGTATGATCCACACTACTGAGAATGCCCTAGATCCAGAAATTCCAAATTATTTTCATAATAATATTAAAACATTATTTGCTTTTATCACTCTCACCCTTTCATATTTACACACTGGGTTTTTCCAGAGACTGTATGACATATGAAATAAAGATTCAGCTGCAAACATGAAGATGAAGTTAATATCTTGTCCAAAGAATTTTGCTTTACAAATAGATGTATCTATAGAGATGGCTGCACTTATTTTTCTTTGTTATTTTAATCTGGCATTAGCACCAATAAATCATGGAAAAATCTTCATCTAAATACATACTTGGCAATACATACATCCAAGTGGTATTAAAAATATTAACATATCTAATACTTCAATCTCATGGTTTGTCCAAAACAGGTGTGCTGACATCTGTACTAATGATGTAAATACAATGGTAGGTAGAATTTGCTGTTATCTTAGTTCAAATCAAGTAAGTGGCAGACACCAGATTATACTACTAGTGATAATATTCTTCACTATCATGTACTTAGTATAAATGAATGAATAAATAAATAAGTGAAAGCAAATTAGCACTTTTTAAATACTGGTTTCACTTTAAAAATGTCTTTGATAAAACAACATTACTTTTATTAAATATTGAATGTTGAAGACACATCTTTTAAATATACTGTTTGAAGAATTAAGAAGTATATATAAAATATTTATACCATATGATGGTTATCTTGAAAAAAAGCACTTACACAATTGTTTGATTTTTCAAATGGGAACTAATTATTTTTTATTGGAACTATTTACTTTTTTATGGGAACACACTTTTTACTTGAAAAAATTTATAAAACTATGGTTATGCAGATGTAAGTATTTGACAGACATTTTCACAAAAAATAGCAAAAATAAACCTGTCATTTCAAGAAAATTAAAATTTTGGAAAACTTATCTATTTTTTTTTAGATTGTTAAGTTTCCAATATTTAAAGAATTTTATTAAAGAAATCAATGCTGCTATTAACGAATGTGGGGTTTTTTGGTATTATATGATAAAATATCTATTATTTGGAACTCTATTTATCTCAATCTTTTTTTCAAATGATCAGTGCATGGTATTACTACTTTAAAGTACATACTTTAAAATTTTACTAAATACTAAAAAACAATCCCTGTGAGTTCCTCAATAATTTTTAAGAGCACAAATGAGACCAAAACACTTGAGAACTAATCCAATCCAATCCTTTCAAATTAGAAATGAGCAAACTGAATCCAAAAGGTTAAATGACTTGTTTTAGGTAACAATCAGCATTCATGTTTCTTTCAGGTCTGACTTCAGAACTCCTTACTGAAAGAAATAGTCATCTCAGTGGAATATGTACAATTACTTAATACAAAATATCATAAAGCCCACATTTTAAAATAAATATTTGTTATTTTATTGTGTATATATTGTTTTGTTAAAGCATGATTTTGAAGGTATATAATGACTAATCACAAGATGAGAAATGTTATATATGTGGAACACTACATATATTGTCAGTCTTCTGGTTTTACTTATTAGCTGTTAAGAAATCTATGATATGAACAGACAATTTTCAGATGATGAAATTGAAATTATTTGCACTCATATGAAAGAGTGTTCCAAATCCCTATCGATCAGAGAAATGCAAATTAAGACAACTCTGAGATACCACTACACACCTGTCAGATTGGCTAAGATGACAGGAACAAATAATGATGAATGTTGGAGGGGATGTGGGAAAACTGGGACACTGATCCATTGTTGGTGGAGTTGTGAGCAAATCCAACCATTCTGGAGAGCAATCTGGAATTATGCCCAAAAAGTTATCAAAATGTGCATACCCTTTGATCCAGCAGTGCTACTACTGGGCTTATATTCCAAAGAAATACTAAAGAAGGGAAAGGGACCTGTATGTGCCAAAATGTTTGTGGCAGCCCTCTTTGTAGTGGCTAGAAACTGGAAACTGAATGGATGCCCATCAATTGGAGAATGGTTGGGTAAATTATGGTATATGAATGTTATGGAATATTATTGTTCTGTAAGAAAGACCAGTAAGATGAACACAGAGAGGCTTGAAGAGACTTACATCAACTGATGCTGAGAGAAATGAGCAGTACCAGGAGATCACTATACACTTCAACAATGATACTGTATGAGGATGTATTCTGATGGAAGTGGATATCTTCAACATGGAGAAGATCTAATTCAGTTCCAGCTGATCAATGATGGACAGAATCAGCCAACACCCAGAGAAGGAACACTCGGAAATGAGTGTAAACTGTTTGCATTTTTTGTTTTTCTTCCCAGGTTATTTTTACCTGCTGAACCCAATTCTTCCTTTGCAACAACAACAACAAAAAATTCAGTTCTGCACATATATATTGTATCTAGGATATACTATAACATATTTAATATGTATGGGAATGCCTGCCATCTAGGGGAGGGGGTGGAGGGAAGGAGGGGAAAATTCGTAACAGAAGGGAGTACAAGGGATAATGTTCTAAAAAATTACCTATGCATATGTACTGTCAAAAAATGTAATTATTATGAAATTAAATTTTTAAAAAATTTTTTTTAATCTGTCATGAAATCTCAAGAAGTCTGGGGATAGAGGAAGGGGGTTAGGACAGGAATGGATATATAAAAATTACTAGGATATTGAAACAAAGGCATCCATAAGATTTATTTATAAAAGTCTGATGTAGAAAAAAAATATATACATTACTAATTTACCTCTTGTTCAGTCATATCTGACTTTTCATGACTCTATGTTGGGATTTTCTTGATATAGACACTGGGATGGCTTGTCATGTCCTTGTCCAGTTCAATGAAAGATGATTTAAACTGGGATAAACGGGGTTAAGTGACTTGCCCAAGGTCATATAGCTACTAAGTGTCTGACTGAATTTTAACTCATCAAAGACAAGCCTGATTCCAAGCTCTATCCACTTCACCATCTAGCTGCCCCCGCACATAAGTAGACATATATAAAAGGAAAAAAATATATAAAGCTGAAAGAACAGAAGGAACAGCAAAACATATCATCACCTTTGCCATATCTGACAACATTTACTTTATGTTCTGTACATAATAGTCCATCCAATACTTTCTTCTGAGTAAATTCCTGGGAATTTATAATTAGTCACTGCACAAAGAGACTGTTCTGAAGTCTTTCATGCTACTTTTCCTTTACAATGTTGTGATTTTTTATGATCACACACACAAACAAAATGCTGCTATAAATGAAATATTTTCTTCTTTGAGGAAGAAATACAATAGTGATATTATTGAGTCAAAAGCTATATCTGAGTGAGTGCTTTTTCTAATTTAATTCTAATTTGTTTTCTAGAATTGATGAGGGTTGTGGTCTATTTAAGACTAGTCCTTTCGGATTGATTTATTCCTTTATGATTCCCAACCCCTCCTAAGCTGAAGAAGCTAGGACTTTGATTCACAAATCCTGGTCAAAAGTACCCTTCTGAATTCCAATAGGAGATATCCCGCTCTCCCAGCCCCCATTGGATCTGAGCCAACTTGGGCTGTCCCAGCCCCCACCTAGCAAATTCTAGCCCTCTATGAAACCCAGCCAGGAGCCAACCTGGGACTTTATCCACGGCCTCTTTAGCTATAAAAGGGCCAAGCTGGAGTCATCTCTTGGCAGAGATCCCAAACATGGCAGCCAAAGGATCTCTGCTCACCGGAATCCTGGTTCTGGTGCCTTCTTATCTCCACCTTCACCTTTTTCTAATTAGACTTTAACTTTACTTCCAAACCCCATAATAAACCTTTTTTATCATTCTAGGTTTTCGGGTCTGTAAATTCTTTTACAGGGGACTCTTGAGCCACTATTAGACCTCATTTAACTCTGTATCCTTGCCCCAAATCCAAAGGGGTTGTAGGGGAGCTCTATTTGACTCCCTGTACCCCGAACCTGCCACTAAACCTCAATTAAACCTAATTTCATTTAGGTACCCCAATTCTAAACCTCATCAGAATCAGCAGAGCAATGCATAACTCCACCAAAAATGTTATTAATCTATGTCTTTCCATAAGTTTACAGTGGCCTTTCAACTTTTGACATCTTTGTAAATTTAATGAAAGCAAACTGAAACTTGAAAATTGTATTTCTTTTTTTTCCCCCCTGAGGCTGGGGTTAAGTGACTTGCCCAGGGTCACACAGTAGGAGGAAGTGTTAAGTGTCTGAGACCAGATTTGAACTCGGGTCCTCCTGTATTCAGGGCTGGTGCTCTATCCACTGCACCACCTAGCTACCCCCCCCAGAACTGTATTTCATTTAGAAGTTTAAGTATATTAATCACTAAGTTTATTATTAATGAAATGATTCTATAGTTGTCAATAAGTATTTCTTCTTTGGAAGATTTGGTATTTGATTATATCTGTAGTGAAGAATGGTTTAAATCTTTTATATAAAATATATATATGTGTGTGTATATATATAATTGTTTATATGCCACTTGATATCAATTTATTATGCCTCACTCAACAGCTTCTCCCAATATGGTTGTATTTTATCTATGCAAATGCTTTTGAAATTGATAGAGAAAACATTTATTAAGCACTTATTATATGTGGCAACTAAGATGCTTAGCCCTGAGAACTTTGAGGAATTCTTCTAAGGAAAGACAAATAATAATAATAATAATAGTAATAATAATAATAATAATAATAATAATAATAATAATAATAATAATGATAATATGAGAAGAGAAAAATCATGCTACTGAAGTGGGTTGTGGTCCCTTTAAGAAACTGTATTTCCTATTGATTTGTGATTCCTTTCTGATTCCCAACCCCTCCTGGTTACCCAATTATCAATCCAGGATGCCAAGGCTTTTGATTCACAAATCCTGGTCAAAAGCAACCCTTTGAATTCCAACCGAAGATCCGGGCTCGTCCCAGCCCCCATTCTGATGATCTGCTCAGTTTCCCAACCCCCACCAAGACAAGCAATATAATGAGCTTCCATCAGCTAATGTCTTTGCAGATGGACCTTGGCAGTTCCCTTTACTACCAGGTCTTTCTGCCCATTAGAAATACTCTTTTCAGAGCCATATTATCTTTACCCTCACCTATTTCCCTAACCAGACTTTAACCTTACTTCCAATCCCCATAATAAACCTCTTTATCAATCTAGGTTTTCAGGTCTGTAAATACCTTTATAGAGAACTTCTTGCGCCACCAGAAGGGAGTCCCCAAAACTCCCTACTCTTGTGCCGAAGCCTATCCTGAATCCCGAACCTGCCACTAGACCTCATTTAACTCCCTGACCACCAGAAACCCTAATTTCATTTGGGTTCCCCAAATCTAAACCTCATCACTATCACATACCTAATGCAGAGATTCAGAAACTGGGCTTAGTTGAAGTGAATAGTTGAGTACAGAAGCCACAGACATTGACAACAGAAGGCAGTCCAGGATTGCAAGATGTCTCAATTTCTAGACTCAAGAAATCTGACTTCTAGACATCCTGATAATTCTGCATTCCCCTTTCCAATTTTATAATAATAAAGCAACTCTGATAGTTTCATAGAAGTGGTTTTTCAATCAACCAGCTAGTTGTTTAATAAAAACTTTGCCAACAAGAGGGTAGTCTTTACTCTCAAATATTATTTGGACTTTTTTTTTATGATTATTGTACTTGCCATTGCTTATAGTTAAGATTACATGTCCATTTGGATCTTATTTTGATATAATATTTGCATTAAATCCTATTACTGCCAAATTACTTTATAGCTGTCACAACAATTTTTGTTAACTAGGGAGTCAAGATCCCAGCAGTTTGGGTCTTTTAATCTGAATTCATCTGAACTCCCACCTATTATCTTCAATTGCTTTTGCACCTCACTTACACAGTTGGTTTAGTTGTTGTTGTTGTTGTTGTTTTTAATGGTTAACCAAGGTTCAAAAGTTTCAATTATAACATAATCTGAAACTTGGTGATGTTAAAAGAGTCCCTTCAGTACTTTTTTTATTATTTCTCTTTAGATGTTTGGAATTTTTGATTCTTCAGGTAAATTTTATTTTTATTTTATTAAGAATATAAAATAACTTTATTAGGATGACACTTTAATTCAGGTATAGTAATTTCTATTACAACACCATAACATGACCCCAACAAATCTCCAATTTAAAAATATCTTTATTTCTGTAATAACTGTTGAGTTGCTATAAATTTCGAATATGCAGCCAGTGATAGTAATAATATCACTGAGGCCTCTGTCCTGTTAAATGTTTTATTAAAAATTTGTCATCTCTTTTATTTGTTGATTTCTTAATAGGACGATTTCTTTTTGTTCTTAAGCTGATTTTATAGTTGAGTCTTTTTCCTTTATTCCTTTAGTCACAGCAAGTTAAACATGAGTAGAGGAAATTTTTTATATTATTAATCACTTTATTATTTAACTTATTTTCTTTATAAGAGATAGCACTACATAATTTATCTTAAATGTCAGTCAATAGCATTTATTAAGCACCTACTACAGGACAAAAACTGTGCTGTTCTTGGGATGCAAAGAAAGACAAAAAGAGTTCCTGCTCTTGAGGAGCGCATATTCTAATGGAGAAGACATTAAGTAAACAAATATCTGTAAAAAAGCTACACACCAGATAAAATAGGAAATAATTAACAAAGAGGGATTGAGAAAAACTTCCCTTAAAAAGTGAAATTTCAGGCAGTACTAAGAAAGGAAATTAGGGAAGCTAAAAGGCAGAGAACTTTCTAAGAAGCAGGAATACAGAAAATGCTCCAAGATCAAGGATAGAGTTTCTTGTTCAAGAAACAAAGAGACCAGTGTCACTAGATCAAAGAATACATGGGGTAATTGTAAGAAGAAAAGAGAAAAAAACTGGATTATTCCTAGGGTACCATAAAATTAGTTACTGAGTGGGAACTGGGGCATATGGGGTTTGACATGGTCAGACTTGCACTTTAGGAAAATTACTTTGGTGAAGGAATGAAAGATGAATTGGAGTGAGCCAATTGTAACAACAAAAGAATAAGGCTATAAAGGCCTCCAAAGGAGTAGTGGGGATGGGATAATAGTATCAAAGAGACAGAAAGGGGAGCACATTTGAGATATGATGAAAAGGTAAAATATACAGGTCCTAGCAGCAGATTGGCTAAGGGGATGAGAAAGGAATTGAGGATAACTCCTAGACTGTGAGCCTAGGAGACAGAGGATGGTAGTATCTACAACATTAATAAGGTGATTTGCAAATGTAGGCAGTTTAGGAGGGGAAAAAAAATGAATTCAGTTTAGGCATAGTGAGGATAAGCTATCCAAGGTTGAGGTGTTTGAAAAGCAACTGAAAGTCTTAAAGTTTGGAGGTCTGCAGAAAGGATGGGGCTGGATGGATAGCTGAGGAATCATCTGCATGCAGATGAGAATTGAATACATGAGGTTTTTTTTGTTTGGTTAGGAGGGTCATTCTGATATAATATAGTGGATAGAGAAATGGCCTCAAAACAGATGAAATCACAGATTAGGGATTCTTTAAGTGTACAAAATTTTATTTATAATCATTTTTCTTTTTTCAATGACACTGTGATCTCAGCTTCAAACACCAACAAAATTTACTAAACATACTTCATTTGATTAACACAAGTTACCAGTTAGCAGGAAACACTTAACACTTCTGTGTGAAAAGGAATTGTCAGCAGTGAAAAAAAGAATTGTCAGCAGCCAAAAGCAATATACATTCAGAATATATGCTACTTTGTAAAGCAATTTTCAATAAAATCCTAGCAAGAAAACTAGATCAGAAAGTTCACTAAGACTTTGTAGGAACTAAAACAAGAAGATAAAGATGGTTCAAATTGAAAAAACATTTTATATAATTAATCACATTGAGAGGAGGGCACTAATTACAGAATCAGAAGTGATTAAATAGTCACAGGAACCCCTGACCCCTCCAACCCCTTTTAATCTGGTTAATTTTCACTACTTGCTCAAGTGGAAGTAGTAAAGGTTTGCTAGATTCTAGTCAAGCCAATTTAGTTGACTTATTGCAAATGTGTTTGCTTAAGTTTATTGTGGTTAGCTTGTTAACAATGTTTGCAAAAGCTTGCTTGAGCGACATGAGCACTCTATTGTAATGTTTGTACAAAGAATTTCATTTTTCCCAAACCCATCAGAACTTCATAAACTAAAATTTAGGTTATAGGTTCAATCTATCTTAGTCAATGATATTATGAGAAACCACATAATCCCTTCACAATAAGGACTTATTTAGAGGTAAGTAATCTATTAAACCAGAGGGGTTTCTAAAATAACTCAGTAGACTTGGTTTACCTCAAGGCTTTCTCAATCAACAAATGGAGATAGTCAGTTTGGAGGCTTTCAGAATATCTCCAAATCATTAAATAATTAGTCAGGTTAAGTACTCGAAGCAGTTGAGTAAAGGTCAAGGGCTTATATCTCAGTTTTTCTGCTGGAAAAGAAAGTCTCTTCTTCCCAGAGCCTTAGTGCTGAGTCTTAAATTACTCAAAGTTATTATTCTGAGAAGTCCTCAGTTTCCCGTTTTACTGATTTGTAAAGGAAAATGAATCAAAGTTTCCTCAATACAATTAGGTATAAAACAAGGGTTATCCCATTTTCCCCTCTTGTCATTTTACACAATTCTTGAAATAGTAGCCAAAGCAATCAGAAAGTAACATTAAAGGTAAATAAATATATCAAGTAGTAGCAAAGATGAGACAAAATTATCCTTCTATACAAGTCAGCATAATTGTTTGCTTAGAAAATACCAGAGAATCAGCAAAGAAAGTGAAACCAAATAACACAATGAATGGAAATGTCTTAGGGGTCAAGAAAAGCTGAATCCTATTATGTTATGTATCATACTAGCTATATGACTGGCAAGTCATTTAACCTTTCCAGGTCTCCAGACAACTCTACAAGACTAAATTCCAAAGCAACTACCAATATACCAAATCCCCTCCCACCCACCCACCCACCCCCAAAGATAGCAAAATAAAATATAGACTTGCTTCTCTATTCACCAAAGCTCTGAGATTTATTCATTTTTGTTGAAGCACTTAGGGTTAAGTGACTTGCCCAAGGTCACACAGCTAGAAAGTGTTAAGTGTCTGAGACCAGATTTGGACTGAGGTCCTCCTGACTTCAGGGCTGGTGCTCTATCCACTACGCCACCTAACTGCCCCCAAAAGCTCTATGATCTTAAGAAAAATAAGTTAAGAATGAATAAAACTAATATTTTCAGGTCTCAAAGTAGCAGTCCAGTGTTTGATAAACTCAAAAATATTCAATTATATGACAAAGAAAAACCTATTTGATAGGAATTGCCAGGAAGAATTGGAAGCAGCATCTTGCCCACAGACCACACAATAAGCTTCAAATTAATATGTAAAAAAAAAAAATCACTTCGGGGAAAAAAAAATAGAGAATACAAAGGCGTATGTTTTACCACAATGGTTATTTGAAGAATTACTTTTTTTTTTTTTTAATTCATTTTTCCAAATTATCCCCTCCCTCCCTCTACTCCCTCCCCCCATGACAGGTAATCCTATACATTTTACATGTGTTACAATATAACCTAGATACAATATATGTGTGTAAATACCATTTTCTTGTTGCACATTAAGTATTAGCTTCCGAAGGTATAAGTAACCTGGGTAGATAGACAGTAGTGCTAACATTTTACATTCACTTCCCAGTGTTCCTTCTCTGGGTGCAGTTATTTCTGTCCATCATTGATCAACTGGAAGTGAGTTGGATCTTCTCTATGTTGAAGATTTCCACTTCCATCAGAATACATCTTCATACAACATTGAAGTGTACAGCGATCTTCTGGTTCTGCTCATTTCACTCAGCATCAGTTGATGTAAGTCTCTCCAAGCCTCTCTGTATTCCTCCTGCTGGTCATTTCTTACAGAGCAATAATATTCCATAACATTCATATACCACAATTTACCCAACCATTCTCCAACTGATGGACATCCATTCAGTTTCCAGTTTCTAGCCACTACAAAGAGGGCTGCCACAAACATTTTGGCACATACAGGTCCCTTTCCGCTCTTTAGTATTTCTTTGGGATATAGGCCCAGTAGTAGTACTGCTGGGTCAAAGGGTATGCACAGTTTGATAACTTTTTGGGCATAGTTCCAAATTGCTCTCCAGAATGGCTGGATTCTTTCACAACTCCACCAGCAATGTATTAGTGTCCCAATTTCCCCACACCCCCTCCAACATTCATCATTATTTGTTCCTGTCATCTTAGCCAATCTGACAGGTGTGTAGTGGTATCTCAGAGTTGTCTTAATTTGCATTTCTCTGATCAGCAGTGATTTGCAACACTCTTTCATATGAGTGGAAATAGTTTCAATTTCATCATCTGAGAATTGTCTGTTCATATCCCTTGACCATTTATCAATTGGAGAATGGTTTGGTTTCCTATAAATCAGGGTCAGTTCTCTATATATTTTGGAAATGAGACCTTTGTCACAACCTTTACTTTTAAAAATATTTTCCCAATTTGTTACTTCCCTTCTAATCTTGTTTGCATTAGTATTGTTTGTACAGAAACTTTTTAGTTTGATGTAATCAAAATCTTCTATTTTGTGATCAATAATGATCTCTAGTTCTCCTCTGGTCATAAATTCCTTCCTCCTCCACAGGTCTGAGAGGTAGACTATTCTCTGTTCCTCTAATCTATTTATGATCTCATTCTTTATGCCTAAATCATGGACCCATTTTGATCTTATCTTGGTATATGGTGTTAAGTGTGGATCCATATCTAATTTCTGCCATACTTATTTCCAGTTTTCCCAACAGTTTTTTCCAAACAATGAATTTTTGTCCCTAATGTTGGTATCTTTGGGTTTGTCAAAGATTAGATTGCTATAGATGTACCCTTTTTTTGTCCTTTGTATCTAATCTGTTCCACTGATCTACCGTTCTATTTCTTAGCCAGTACCAAATGGTTTTGGTGACTGCTGCTATATAATATAGCTTTAGATCAGGTACACTTAGACCACCTTCCTCTGACTTTTTGTTTCATTAGTTCCCTTGCAATTCTCGACCTTTTATTTGAAGAATTACTTTTTAATATTTTCTTGATGTCTTTTAATTTCATAGTTCTACATATGATGTCCACCATGAAGAGAATAAGAAAAAAAAGTTAAAGAAAATCAATGGAGTAATCACATTTGATAATAATGCTAACATTTATATAGAGCAGTGGTCTTTTAAAACCTTTTAAATAGGGGCCAGTTCACCGTACCTCAGACTGTGGGAAGGCCTGACTATAGTAAAACAAAACCTCACACTCTGTCTCCACCCCTCAGCCTATTTGCCATAAGCAGGGCTGCCACATAAACATCCTCAGCAGGACGCTAGTTTGAGAACCTCTGATATAGAGCCTACTATGTTCAAGATACTGGGCTAAATCCTTTACAAATATCCCATTTTATCCTCACAATAACCCTGGGAAATAGGTGATGCTATTATCTCCAATTTACAAATGAGGAGGTTAAATGACTTGCACAACATCACACAGTTAATAAGTATCAGAGGCCAGGCAAATTCAGGTCTTTCTGAATCCATGCCTAACACTATTAACTATGCCGTCTAGCAGGACCAATAGACCCCAAACTCTGTATGCTTATAAAATCTTTTCTCTCTGGCAAAGCTCACTTATCATCACAAGATATTGATTTTTAGTTGTATTTTTCTTTATATTTGGATTTCTGCAATCATTTTAACTTAAACATAGAATGTTAGGATTCTTACAAGATGCTAAGTCACTTGACTGGAATGGGTAAGAGACAATTATTTAATTTAGCATGGTCCAGTATAATTGATCTGACCCTAGAAGGAGATGTTATAGGCCAGAACTTGAAATGAGGTACTAAGTGGAATTGAGGAGACAATGGCTAAATCTAACATAGCATTGATGTAATCCTACAACAAATAATGATTTCCTAGTGATGAAATGATTGGTGTATGCTCAATGTCCTGCAGCATATAAGCAAGGAGCTCCCACAAGCCCACTCTCGGAGGCAGAGTCAGATTCATTCCCACTTTCACCTTTGTGCTCGCTGGAGACATTGGGAAGACAAGAGGCTGAAGCTGGCAGAGACAAAGGACTAGCAGCAAGAATTCTGGGGAACCAAGGAGTGAGGAATGCCTCCACAAAATTAGCTGAGCCCCAAGTGAAGGAGATAAGATTTTGGAAGAGACAATAAAGGATTTGGACTTTAACTCCTGGCTGCATTTGGGGTTATTGAACTGAACTGAAAGAAAGGCTGCTCCCAGAAGCTCCCCAAGAAACCTGCTCCCAGAGAACAATTGTAATTTAGAGAAAAGAACATTACAATAGAACTAGTATTATTTGTAATGGGGGAAAAATGAGTTTCCCCAGTACAAACTGTTGTAAACCAAATATAGTCTCTCTAGTACTTGAAATACTAGCTAGAATAGTAAAACAAGAAATCACCACTAAAAGTATAAACATTGTCAAAAAGAAACAACATTCCCTAATTAGTCACCATCATTGTTGACTTAGAAAATCTCAGAGAATCAGTGGGACTTATTAATAGGCTTAATAAAATAAAGACTGTTTGCTATAGTACACCGAGACATAGGCCTAAGATTCAGGGAGATAAGAGTTCAAATCCAGCCATAATGCTTCCTTGTCTGACCTCGAGTTAATAAGTTACAAAAAGTATTCTAAAAGTCTTTTTTTAAAGTTTTAAGCTTTAATAGCCTAACGACTTTTGAGATGTTCTGTATTATTGACATAATCTAAGGAGGTCAAAACCAATTTTTTTTTTAAAAGTTCAATATAAAACAAGATATTGTTTTTAACATAATTGCTAGTTGTTTTCCACACTGGTTGTTCTAATGAACAATTAAGAGAATTCTTTTAAAAAATAAAGAGAAATAGGCAATCCCAAAAGACAAAAAACAGTGTAATGGGGAGGGGGGGAAGAGAGAAATCACTTTAGAGTCAGACACATGGGTTCAAAACTCATCTATGATGTTTACTGTGTAATCTTGAGTAAAGCACCCCAAGTTTCTGGACGTGTCTCTTCTTAGATCCTTTACATCTGTAAATACATAATCTTACAATGGCATAAAAGGAAAAAAAAATTACAAACAAAAAACTATGCAGACAAAAAAACTCATCTTATAAGGGAAAACTTTCAAATTTCACTGACAAAACCTTGATATCCAAGATACATAGAAACTTGATATCCAAAAATACAAAAACAACAAACTACCCTCCCCAATAGACTTAGTAAACAAAGGATTTAAACAAGTTCTGAAAAGCACTATCAACAATCATATGTGCAAGAATGCTTCAATGTTCTAATATAATTTGTATTTTAAAAAAGTAAAACCTCTCTGGAGATTTCACATTGAGTAAAAATTGTCAAATATGACAAAAATATAAAGTCAATAATTAAAGAATTATATAAAGACAAGCACATTGTCGATGCTCCTATAAATTAATCTAATCATTAGGTAAAACAATTCAAAGTTTCAAAAAAAAAAAAAAAAAGTGTTTCAAGAGATAATCTACCTCTTAGATTTGTGGAGAAGGGAGAAATTTATAGCTAAAGAACTAAAGATTATGAAATGCAAAATGGATAATTCTAACTACATTAAAAAGATTTTGCACAAATAATTTGTTCATATTAAGGTCAAAACCAGAAATGATAGAGGCAGTTAAGTAAGTAATACTTACTAGCTATATGACCCTGGGTAAATCATTTAACTCCAACTGCTTTGCAAAAGAAAGGTACAATACATACCAAAATATTTTTTTTTAATAATTTTTCAGCATCTACTGATGTGATTGTGGTTTTGTTTGTTTGTTTATTTTGCTGAGGCAATTGTAATTAAGTGACTTGCCCAGGCTCACACAGTTAGTAAGTATTAAGTGATGGGATCAAATTTGAACTCTGGTCCTCCTGACTTCAGAGCTGGTGCTCTATCTACTTTATCTAACTGCCCCTATTATTATTATTATTTTCTTTAGAGGGGTTATTAAGAGTCTATGTTTATGTTTTATTTATATTAAATCAATATGGTATTCCTGGTATAAATTCGGTCCATTCATTTAACTTTTTTTGGCCAATGATCAGTAAGAGTTTTAATTTGCAGTCAGTTTATGTAATGTTGGAGTAATGTTCTTTGAGTGAATGGATAATACTTAGTTTCCTTATTCAGGAATTATTAGTAAAATCATGGGTTCATTCTCTAACCCCATAAATTTACATATGTCCACTTTGGCATAGGGCAGTAAAATTACTTTATATATATACATTCATTAATTCATTTATTTAGAGAGGTAGTAATCCTCCCTCACTTTCCTTCCTCCCTCTTCTTGGAGTCTAGCAAAGAACCTATAACATTGATATTCCATAAATACCTTTTTATTCATAGGTATAAAAGTCAAATGTTTTATTATTTTTAAGATAAAATTGTAAATTTTGCATATATTTTGTGATCAATGTCACTCATTGATATATATCTTTGAATAAGTGCTCCAGGGGATCCAACCAAAAAAGTCATTTATCCCTTTGTATCTTCCAATGGAATTCCCAAGGGTATATCAATTGTCTGTTCCTCCCTCATTCTCACCATGTAATCAAGCCATCTTCCTCCCCCTTTTTGATGAAATTATTTATGCAACTTCTATAAAACTTGATTGTAATGCTTATATCCAGTATGTTCCTCTTTATTATTATTGCCCTTTGTTTTGTCCTTAACTTCATTTCTTTGACTATTGTAATACATGACTCATTTTGAATCTTCCTATATCAATGAATTCTCCTATATCAATGAATTCACATATACAGCTTTATATCTATTGTCATAATTATAGTTTGTATGGTCTAAAAGAGGTAAAGAACCTTTCCTTTTGATAGGGAGGTAAAGGATTTCAGGTGAACTGTATTGCATATGCTGCCAAATGAATCACCGTCTAGATTTTGCTGCTATTTTTCTTATGAGAGAGGGCCCATTTAAGGTGAGGTGTGATAATGTTGAGAAATTATTCTTCTATACAAAAGATGACAAATATGAGGAAATCAGAAATATATGGTTAGAATTTTATGAATTGATGTATTTAAAGACAAATCTATCCTACTGAATAAGCATGATGAAGTGGAAGACAAAGTATATTTGTAATAGTATTTGTATTGTCAAACTGAGATTTTGCTTGGTAGTTGTTATATCTTCCTCACCCATAATTTATCATAATGAGAATCTTTAAGCACTCAAAACTTAAAAGCCCTTTTTGGACCACCCTATGTTACTATTCCTTTGAAATTTGTCAAATTTGTACTTTTTTTAATGAAAGCTTTTAATTTACAAAACATATGCATGGGTAATTTTTCAACATTGACCCTTGCCTTCTGTTCCAAATTATCTCCTCCTTCCCCTCCCCTCCTAGATGGCAGGTAGTCTAACACATGTTAAATATGTTCAGATATATGTTAAATCCAATGTATGTGTACATATTTATACAGTTATCTACTGAGAAAGAAAACAAAATACAAGCAAACAATAATAAAAAGAATGAGAATGCTATGTTGTAATCCACACTCAGTTCCCATAGACCTCTCTGGGTGTATATGGTTTTCTTTATTACTGAACAATTAGAATTGGTTTGAATCATTCTCATTGTTGAAGAGAGCAGAGTGGATTTATAATTTAAATAGTTTGGCTATGCTTAAGTAAGACTTTTCCCCTTAGAATATATCGCTTGGCTATAAAAGAGTACAACATAAATTAGAATGAATGAAATGCCTTTCCCAACTATGAACAAGTCTAAAATGATTTCTTGACTAAGATAGAAGAGATAGAAAAAAATTACAGATGATATAATTTTTAAAATTTTATGAAGTTTAATTTTTTTTCAAAAAATTACTGAAGAAAAAACTAGGAAAACAAAGTGGGGGGAATTTATGCAGTAAATTTCTCAAAAACTTATCAATCTATTAAATTGAAAACATAGAAAACTGGTTCAAATATGTAAGAATGATAGTGACATTAGGACACCCCTTCAATACCTTTTCTTCTATACTTCAATACTTTTCTAGAACCCCAGGCTACTTGGCATTGGGAATTATGGAATCCAATTCCCAAACTATCTCACTTAGGAATGTAGCTATTGGGAGAAAACTAGCTCAACCTTAGAGAATGTGGGTGAAAGAAAATTAGTTGTTCCTCATATCTTTATTCCACTAAACTATCCTTCCTTCAAGGAAGTCTGCTTTGTCCAAAAAAAGTGTATACTGCTTATCTCCCACCTAGACTCAAACAATGAGTGCTTCTTAAGTTTCATAAAAGAAGAAAAGAGGTTGTTGTTAGCCTCCATTAGTCAAATTTCCCACCAATCACGTAGGTCCAATCCTATGAAGTTATATACCCAGCAGCTCTGTTCTTTGTTCCACACTCCCCAAATCCTGATAAATTTGTTTGCTCCCAGCTTTTTGCTATTTTCCTCTCCTGGAATTTAGCCCCCTTCAATTAGCATTACAATTATAATAAAATTTTGCCTCTTAACTTAGAAATTATCTATTCTTTTGGGACATCTGGATACAGATCCAGACCCCCAATAAATTTGGGGCACTTTGTATTCCAAAGAGCAAAAAATGGAAATTTTCAAATAAAGAAGCCAGGCTAATAATTATCATGTAAAAATGCTGCAAATAACTAATCTAAAGAAATATAAATTAAAGAACTCTTGGGGTTCTACTTCACAAATACCAGTTTGGCAAAAGTGACCAAAAGAAAATAGTTATTACTGGAGCAAATGTGTCAGGACAGGCATACTAACGTACCATCTACAGGAACTACTCCCCAGAACCCATTAAATCTCGACCGATAATTGTCAACTATTAAATTTATACTGCAAAGAGATCAAAGACAAAAAGAAACAAAAAGATTTTCAGCCATATTTTTTGATGTAGCAAAGAATTGAAAAACATTGTCTAATGTAAACTAAAAAAAATAAATAAATAAAAAATTAAAAAAAAAAAAAAAAAAAAAGACTTCATTAAAACAAAAGGGCTTTTTACCTTTTGCAAGTGCAACTACTTTAACCCAATCAGGGACTTTTTTGGGATTGTCCAAATTTATACAAAAATTTCCTTTGAGACCAGCCAATTTTCTTTTTTCTTACTTTCACGTCTCTATGAACCTTTGCCCCATTCTGCTTGGTGATCCCTTTCCCTCAAAGGAGGAGGCTCACAGAGTGCTATTCCTTACTCCAAGTAAATCCCCAAATAAATCCCCAACTTGACTTGGAGACAATTTGAACTTTCTTTTAAAGACAACACTGAAACTCATGGGATACCCCCAAACACCTTTGATATGCCCCCAAATAAGCAAGTTTGGGGAACATGGGAAATTTCATTTATAAAACCCATGGAAAAAGAAAGAATTTATAACTAAACAAAAAAGAATCACAGAAAAAAAAATTCTGATTACATGAAATGTAAAATGTTTTTGCACAAACAAAATCAATGAAGCCAAGATTAGAATGAGCAGGAAACTGGGAAGAAAGTTTTTTTTTTTTTATTTTTTACAAGTTTCTCAGATAAAGATCACATTTCTCAAATATATAGGGAACTGAACCAAATTTATAAAAATAACCATCATTCCATAGTTGATAAATGGTCAAGGATTTGAATAGGCATTTTTCAGAATCATGAAGAAAAGTTCTAAATCAAAATTAGAAAAATGCAAACTAAAACTCAGGTAGCATCTCACACTCCAAGAAACTGGCTATATGAGTTGCAATATAATAATAAATTTATTTGATTAGGCTAGCAAATAATCAATAAATTGATGGTCAATGATGTCTCTTAGTAACTAAAGACAAAGGCAGAAATCACTGAATAGTTAAATACCTTGGGAAAAGGAGTTGCCTCAGATGGATGAAAATCAATCCAGCCATCAAGCTAACAATTAACAAATGGATGAACTTTTTCTAATAAAAGTGTGAGCTTTAAAGCCCTTAGCCCCACCCACTGAGGAAGTGGGTGGAGCATGACACTCAGCTGTGTTAGCATTCCAGATAAAAGATATCTCCACCCATACCACTCCTGCCTCAGGAAATCTGGGAAGGAATAAATAAATGAATATATTATATAAAAATATAATATATAATAATATAATATTATATATTATATGTAATAATATAATATATAATGAATATATTGTATATATAATATATAATGAATATATTATATATATATACACATACACACACACACCTATCTATCTAGAAGACCACTTAAATCTCAGGAGGAGGGGAGAGTCTAAAGTCTAAATCCTTTTAGGGCTAGTATTTACCTAGATTAGATTCTCTGGGTAGGGATCATCAAGAAATAGTCTTCAGAGATTGTCATTCAAATCCCAGCCCCTGTGGGCCAAAGTAAAAAAGAAAAAATTAATAATCGAAAAATAATTTCTTCTCACAATTAAATGGCAGAAAAGAAAAATGACAAATGTTGGGGAGGATGTGGGAAGATAGAAACACTAATGCACTATTGATAAAGTTAGGAACTCGAATCATTCTAGAGAATTTGGAACTATACCCAAAGGGCTATCAAAATCTGTCTACCCTTTGATCTAGCAATATCACATCAAAGAAAAGGGAAAAGGACCTCTATGTACAAAAATATTTACAGCAGCTCTTTTTGTAGTGACAAAAACAGAAAACAAGGAGATGCTCATTTATTGAGGAATGGTTGAACATAATTATAATAAAACATTACTTTGGTATAAGAAATAAACAGAATAGTCTCAGAAAAGCATGGGAAAATTTATATAAACATAGGCAAAGTGAAATGAGCAAAAACAGGACAATACTATAAAGATGATCAACTGTGAAAGTCTTAGTTACTCTAATACAATGAGCTAAGACAATAGCACAGGATTAAAAAATATATATAACAATAACAATCCTATCTACATCCAAGGTGAGAAATAGACTGAAACTTGCTTCTCCCTTCCCCCCCCCAATTCTTTTTTGGAAACATGGCTAATATGAAAATATGCCTCGAATAACTTCTCAATGAGTAGAGCAGGGCCTGAAGAAGAATTGGGAACTCAAATTTTAAAATGAGCCTTAAAATATGATTTTTAAAAATATAACTTGGAGAAATACAAAATTATAAACTGAGTAAAGCAACCAAGACTAAGAAAATAAAACAAAGACTAAAACATTATAAATGAAAATGTACATTTTAGTACAATTATGAGAAGCACCTCTCTGCTTTTGCTTAACTTTTACACCTAAACACTCACACACCCACACACATACATAGCTTATTTGGGGGTAGGGACCCATAGTTTAATTTATGTCTTTTGTTTTTACAACATGATTTGGGGCTTTCTTTTACAAAAATATTTAACTTTTGTTGAATAAAAATATCATCATTAACTTGTTTCTAGAATTCAATCCTTTCATCCTTTCTGTCCAGAATTGCTTCAATCTTACGATTGAAAACATTATGATTAAAAATATCAGGGATAGGATTTTCTTTCAAAAAGAAGTTAAAAACAAATTTTTAAGAAAGCTAGATTTTTCATCTTTCATATAAATAAGATGGCTTATGAAGCTTAAGTTAAAAGCTGATTAAAATGCTAATAATGAATGTTGGTTGCTAAATTTTAAAGTTTTAAACTAAAAATTTCATAAGAAAGCCATGAATTTCACATTCATTTGGACAAAGTTCTTCAAGATACAAAGAGTTCAAATTAAGTCATTTGAAGGAATACAAACTACTGCTTAGAAATGTGTTGTTAATATATGCCAATATTAATTCACTCTAATCTGAATTTCTGCCGCACACAAAATTCATTCACTTATTTGAGAAAATGGTTCATATGTGATTCTTTTCATTGGTAACATGAAATTTAAACATGATTTAAAACATGAAGAATGTTGCTGTATGTAAACCCAACATGAAATAACAAAAATAGTAAAAGAATAGAGCAACAAATTTTGACTAATTCTAATTTGCTAATTTAAACAAATTTAATTTAATTCCACATTTAAAAACAATTGGGAACTTTTATTTATAGCAATAGTATAGTTAACGTTCAATTTAAAATTTGGAAGAGATCAGGCCTAAAACTTAAAAAACAAGAAACCATAAAAATACCACTATTTTATGCTAAATAAAGGCATCATTAAAGTGAAAGTAATTTATTTTGAAAATCTACTAAAGATATATTCTGCACATATTATACAATGCTGATACTCAAGAGTAGTGTCTATTAAAGCAGGAAGGTTTATCATTACATTTTAAAACATGTTTTTCAGTTAAAAAGAAAAATACTTGACCATTAAAAACTGTCTCATATCTAAATACGTGAATTTCATCATTAAGAGATACTGAAAATTGCCAAAAGAAATGGTATTTAAAGAAACAATCCCTTTCACTGGAAACTGGATAACGGATATACTTCATAATAAGATAATTTTCCCTTGAGCTTTTAACTTCTAGGAATATTGTCATAAATTATATACAACAGAGTTTAATAAATGAATTATCCTACAATACACTAGACTTTCTGTCAGGATCACAATTAGGTTAAATATGAACCTGTCAAATTCTAAACTGATTTTTCTTTTTAAAAAAAGAATATTTAAAGGAAAGAAGTCATCCTTTGCTGATTACATGTAGCTACTTATAGGCAGGAACTTTTTGTATATCCAAGCCATACCACTATCTATTTAAATCTCAAATCTTTCTCTCAATAATTTAAAACTAAAGAGTTATTAGCACATTAAAAAAAAAAGTATCAGATAGAACAGATAATTTTAAAGAAAATTAAAAGGCAATAATATAATAAAACTTTTGATTATTAGCCAGTCCTTAGAAAAAAAATTAGATCCTTTACACACTTTCATCAACAAAAAATTAATAAATGAATTTAAAACAAAAACAAACCAAAAATCAATCAATTAAACGAATGGCTGATTAACAGAGTAAGATAGAGAATTTTTTGACATTCAAAGTCAAATTAGATAACATAAACTGAGAAAGCATAGTATAGAGTTAGCCTTGGAAACATGAAGATCTATCTATATTCAAGCCTTGCCTCTGACACATGCTAGCTGTGTGACCTTGGGGCTAGTCAAGCTACCTGCCAGAATTCTAAGCAAATTGAGGGCTGATGATTAATGGATGATATGACAATTGATATAGTAAGGAAGACCTGAGCTCAACTCCAACCTCAAACACTTCCTAGCTGTGTGATCCTGGGACAATCTATTAGATGCATTGGAGAAGCTGTCACTCCAGTTTCCTTGCCAAGAAAACTCCATGGACAGATAAGATCCATGGGGTCACAAAGAGTAGAATATAACTGAATGACAACAAAAATAATGATACCCAGCACGCGTAAAGTGCTTTTACAAATATCATCTCACTGATCTCCACATCCACTCAGTGACGTGGGTGCTATTATTCCAAAGAAACAGAGGCCAAGAAAACTTTCAGTAAATTACCCTGGATCAAACATGGTCTTCTAAAGCAGAATTCAAAACTCATAGTCTCCTGAATTTAACTTTAGTCCTCTTATCAAATATAATTTTCAAGAAAGGTACCAACAGAGGATGCATGCTCATTTGGGAGGTGCCTGTATCAATGAATTCACAAGGCCAGTCTCTCTTTTTTGAGCCTATAAAGTCAATAAACAATTAAGCTCCTATTATGTCCTAGGCAATGTACTAAGTGTTCTCAAGAAATATATATTCAAATGGATGAGACTGCATTCAAATAATTATGTGCAAACAAGATATATACAGGATTAAATTGGAGATAATCTTAGAAGCAAGGCACTAAGATTAAAGAAGACTTATTAAAAGCTTCCTGAAGAAGACCAGAAGAGTTCCAGGAATAAAAGACAGACACTGAAAATAACCAGAGCTGGATGGCATAAACTGTTTGCATAAACACTGAAAGGGATCCTACTGATCTCTTTCTGTGAGACCACTATGACCAGTTTGGACTTTTTACCAAAGATGCAAGGTTTGTCTAATATATATATATAAAAACAATAAATGTATTAGACCATATTGATTACATTATAAAAACCATATTTTTAATAGATATATACAATGGCTAAGTGTGACAGTACGAACCTGTAGTCTTTTAACATCTCTAAAGTCATTGGGCATATCCACTTTGTACAGCCTATGTTGACCTCACAAAAATAGAACCCCCAGTCTTAAGAGGCTACCTAACTGGCCCAAGTCAGAAAAACATAGTAGGGAATACCAGCAATGCATAATACTCTTGAAAATAGTTAGAAATTGAGAACCACACATTCTACTTTACTGCCCTTACCAGATCATCAGTATAACTTTTCAAAATATTTAAAACCAAGTATATCAAACTCTAAAAAACACCTCCCCACACAAAGAACCAAAAATTCTTAAGCAAAGAAACAATTAAAACCTGACATTTGGGGGACTTCGAATACTATGAATCTGTGATTGAAGAATGAGAAGTACTGAAATCTACTTCCTCAAGAAAATTAAAACAATCAAATATTTATTACTTAACAAGTGATAAGGAAAAAGGGAATTTCTGCACTCATATTTTGACCTCCAATGACAAAAGATGTTTCTTCAGATAAGTGATTTCTTTCATCATTACTTCTTCCTCTGAATTGATTCAGTCCTGAAAAGTCCCTAATAACATTCAAAACTTCTGATCTTATGAATCTTACAAATTAGTCAATTCTGAATTACTTCTGTTCTCCTTTTCTCTTCTGCTCTCAAGTTCCAAGACTTTCTCTGTACCATTTTCGAATGACTTAATCAAATTTACTAATACCAATTACCTGCTCTAAGTTAGGAGAGGCAAAGTTGTAATAGGGCACTGCATTTCTTAGCAATCAGACATAATAATGTTGACATGTGAATTTTGAAACTTGGAAGTAATGGGACTATTCACCCTATTTAACCACAGAGAAAAGAGAGCACATATTAATTGCTAGATGTTGAATCCTATTCTCCAAGTAATTTCAATTATAAAATCATAGAAGTATCTCTCTTTAAAAAAAAAAAAATTATATATATATATACATATATATATATATAATGCCTAAGACTACAAAGCTTTTTAAAAGAAAATCATGCTCAAAAACCACCAGAAATTTTTAATGTAATTTTCAAAGAAAGAATACAAACACCAAATCCACAAAAATCTTCCATCAATGCTGTCTAGTAACTAGTTATTTAGGGCTAAGGTAAATGCTCATCATCAGGAAGACTGGCACAAGGTGATAAGATCATAGCACTTCCCATGAACTTGCCAACAATTCCATTATATTCTGGGATCATAGGAAGGAAAAGGATGCTGTGATTAAGTAATAATTCACAACTTGGGATCCAAATTATGAAAAAACATACTGATTTGTTCTTTAGTGGTCATATCCTAAAAGCCCACAAGATGGGGATGTTTCACACAACAATATACTTTATAAATTTTTTTTTTTTAAATGCAAGATTTTAGCTCCTTCCTTCTCTTTCCAGGAAGTTAAGAATTTTCTCAGTAAAAAATGAAAGATACAGAAATCATCTGTATTTTCCTGATGATGATAAATTTTATTTGAATCAAACATTCTGTGTAAAATACTTTTTTTTTAAGCAAACCTTATCTCTTTAGCAATTAATCTCTATAAAGATGTCCTTTAAATTTAATAAAATATCTGTATTTGGTTAAAATTGCTGAACTTGAAATGATCACCTGAGTTCAAATCTTGCTTTAAACACAATTATACTTGTATGCAAATCACTTAAACAGATTTGGGAAATGGGAATTAATCACATCTATTATTGTCAATCTTTATGATAGCAAAAGGAGCTAATTATATGTTAAGCTTTTTACAAACCTTAAGTTGTTATATAAATACCAGCTATCTTTAAGTTTCTAAATTTATTTTAAACTTAAATACAAAATAAGAAAAAAACTAAAAAACCCAGCAACATACAAAGCAGAATATGAGAGGATTTAATATAAAGCAAACATTTCGATTTCAAGAAATCTTACATTGTTTTCTAAGCTCCCTAGCTTCTCCTTGCTTCCTGGTAGATTTGCAGATGTAGGGGTAGGGAAGGGAGATCGAGAGAGAAAGAGGGAGAGAAAGAAGGAGAGAGAGGGAAAGGGAGAGGGAGGGAGAGAGGGAGAGAGGAGGGGGAGAGAGAGAGAGAGAGAGAGAGAGAGAGAGAGAGAGAGAGAGAGAGAGAGAGAGAGACAGAGAGAGAGACAGAGACAGAGACAGAGAGAGAGAGTGTGTGTGTGTATTTAAGTACAGGTATATATAATATATACATATTTGCTTTACCCTACCTATGAACAATAAATATTACCTCATTTAGATCTAACTTATTTGTATACAAAATATTTTCTGTTTATATTTGTATAATTCCTGTGCCTGTTTTGACAGGTGTATATACATCCCCAGGTATTTTATATTACCTAGTTATTTTAAATAGTCTAAGACAATATTGAATAATGTGGCTGGCTGTAGTTTCCCTATTTTTCTTTTTTGATTAAATTTAATTTAGCATTAATCTTGTCTGAAATCATGATTACTACCCCTGACTTTTACTTTACATATCCTTTTCATAACATTTCCTGAAAACATATTGTTGACTTCAAATTTTAATCTATCAGCTACATTTTATGGGTAAATTCATCTCATTCTAAGTTTTACATAATGATTTGTGTATCTTTTCCCTTCCTATTTTTCCTCACTGCCCTCCCCTCTCTACTCCTACCCCTCCTCACTCTTCTGCTTTACATCTACCTACTACTTTGCCCATTTATTCCTTAACCTATGTATCGCTCCAAGAATCCCTCTTATTTTCTCCCACCATCTTAATTCTCTTGCCTTATTTCTTTCTGAATTTAAAAGACTTTTTTACCCTTCTAAATATGTTGTCCCTGTTTAACCCATTCCTGATGAGTAAGGTTTCAACACTACAGCCCTCCTTCCACTAATTTCTTCTATATCTATTTTTCTTTTTTTTTTAACCTCACCTGTGTAACTGCTCCTTTTTAGCTCTCCCTACAGTTTAAACTTATTTAGAAACACCCCATAATACTCAAGTCAGCCCAAGCCTTTCTTTCAAATTATTCAAATTAAAATGACAGCCATAAAAGAACTGATACTACTTATATAAGTAAATGATTTAACTTCATTCAATCCTTTATAATTGATCCTTAATATTTTAATTTCTACAAAATGCTATAAGTCAAAATTTCCTCTAAACTCAGCTATTTTTGTTACAAATTATTCAGGATTATAGTTCATTTTTCTGGGTAAATTACTTATGCTCATAACCCCTGTTGTGGCCAGCATGACAAATGGGCTAGTGGCAGTTGAAGACAGAGTTGCTAATAATTCAGCAGAACCATTTAATGAGAGAAATCATGTTGCTTACATATCTTAAAACATTGTTACTATGAAAACTATTGTTATTTAACCAACCCTTGGTTTCTCTTTTCTATGATCTAACTCTCTGAAGCATGTTTCTAGGGACTCAATCTTACTTACAAGTTCACAATGCCCCAGTAATTGTGCCAGGACTTTATGTTTTCTCATGATTTCAAGCTTAAATGCACTCTTGATTAATTTTAGGAAGAGGGGAATATCCCAGTTACTGAAGTTTCTAGCTTCCTAGGAGTTCTCAACAAACCCAACATTTTTGCTCTGTGAAATATAATATTCTAAGACCCATAGTCTTTTTGATGTAATTTCTGCTAGATCTCATACAATCCTTATTATAGTCCCATGATATTTAAATTGCTTTTTTCTTGTTGTTTCCACTATTTTCTCCTAAACTTGGGAGTTTTGAAATTTGGCTATAACATTCCTTTAAGTTGTCCTTTTGAGATTTCTTCTAGGTGCTAATCAGTAGATTTTTTTTATCTATTTCAGCTTTGTCTTTGACTGAGTATTCTTATTTTTCCTTAATCTGTTTTCGAGATCAGATGATTTCCTGTTTCACATTCTCTTCTATTTTTCATTTTTTAAAATTTTGTTTATGATTTCTGTCTTAGAAAATCATTAGCTTCCCTTTCTCCAATTCTAGTTTCCAAGGGATTATTTTCTTCTTTAAATTTTAGATTCTGCATGTCAAGTTCATTGGCCATCTTTTCATAATTTCCTTGATTTTCTGGATTGCTGTTTTTTTCCTAATTTTTCCTCAACTTCTTATTTGATTTTTAAAGTCCTCTGTAAATTCTTCCAAGTAATCTTGTACTTAAAATCATTTGATGTTCCTCACTGAAGTTGTCTTTTACAAAAAAACTTTAATAGCTTTTAATTTCTCAAAATTTTTAAGACTGAGTCTCTAACAATGGTATGAGAATTAAGGATAACAAAGTAAAATACAATGACATACAATAAACCTTATAATTTTTTATGTCTTATTAAAAAAAAAAAAAAAAAACTTTGGTGGGCAATATATGGTGCAGTTGATAGTACAATGAATGCCCCTGGTATCAAGAGACTGGAGTTCAAATCCAGCCTCAAACATTTACTAGTTGTGTCACTTAACCCTGTTTACCTCCGTTCCTCATCTGTAAAATGAGTTGGAAAAAGAAATGTCAAACCATTCCAGTATCTTTTTATCAAGAAACCCCAAATGGGGGTCAGACACAACTAAAATGACTAAACAACAAATGTCCTTTTCTGCAAATATTTGTTTTATACATTTTGACACAAAGGTCTCAAGACATATAGTTTAATTTTTCATTTTGAAATCACTTTTATCTGAAATTCTTTGCTCTTTTCTGAAGATTACACTATTTACAGGATTGATCAGTTCTATGCATTTTCCTCCCTTTGGTTGGCCATATTTTATTTAGTTTGTGCCTGCGTAAAATTCATCCTATTTCATCATGAGTTTGAAAGATTCGAGAAATGCTTAACTTCCCTACACCTAACAATCACTGAAGTGAGCTCTTTAAATGCTATTATATACATTTTCTAGAAGCATATCTTTAAAAATGACAAAAAAGAATGATACTACAAGATATAGAAAGGGGATGAAATGAAATCCATTGAGAGCACTTAAGAAAAAAAGTAAGAAATCAGCTCAATGTGCTTTTAATATGGTCAAAAATCATGCTTATGAGTCGCACTAGCATTAATACAAATACATATGCAGGATCACTCTGATGCACAAAGTAAAACAATTAGGATTACTGGGTGAGAACTCAGGTTTTCTGGACGGTTACAAGGTGAGAACTCAGGTTGACTTGATAGAGGGGGCAAGCTCATTGGCTGGGGTGGTTCTTCCCAGAAGCCCTTGCATTATCCCACGCCCATTCTCTGGGAGGATAAAAGAGACAGCACTGGGCGCAGAGAGCAGATCGGCCTGGAGAAGGATAAGAGCTGGAGGAGATTCAGAGCCAGGATTCAAGGAGAAGACTCTGAATTGCAACAGGCTTGACGGGGCTCTCTGCAGGAAAGGAAGTCACTTCTTTGGACAAGAGTTAACAGCAACTGCCTGGAGACAACGGTTCGTTACAGGAAGAAGAATCTGTCGAAGAGATTTGAGTAGACGACACAGCAGATCTCTTCCCAGAGAGTGATCCGGCAGCTTCTGGAGACCACAGCTCGCTACATTTGGCGTCCACACGTGGGGCAAGGACTTTTGCTTATCCTGACAAGAGGAGCTAGACCAGACCTTCGCAATTTGGCGCCCGAACAGGGACAGACACAGTCCTGATTCCAGTGGAAAAGCTTCCGATCTAGATCTCAGTCTCTCTGACCCAGAACCGTGAGTAACGAGGAAACTTTGTTAAAGATTAAGTGAGCGTGCTAATAGATAAATAAGGAACTTAACTTGTTAAGGGCTAACCCAGGAATCTCTTATAGTGAAATGGGGCAGATGTTAGCTATATTCAATCCCTGGACCTCAGCCGACTCAACCTCAGCCCCAGACGCAACCTCAGCTCCATTCAGGAGTGGTACTATAGAGAGTATAATCAAGATAATTGAGGAGCAGAGTTTACTTGTAACCTGGGTACAGATTGCTAAACTCTTGGCTGCATTAAGACGCACATCCCCTTGGTTCTTAGAGGAAGAAAAGATAGATGTAGATAAATGGAAGCTAGTGGGATATGAAATGAAAGAATTTCAAGCAAAAAATGGGCCTCGTTCAATTTCTGCAGAAGTATTTTATATCTACAACATAGTTCAATTAGCCTTAAACTATCAAGCAAGTTGTAGGAGAAGGAAAAGTTCTAAAAATGAACAGAGGAGGAAGTGTGAGGAAAAAAGGAAAGATCAAGATCTTTCCCTAGAGCAAGAGGATTTAAATGAGGAATTATGGTATGATTCTCTTGAAGAAGCTTCAACCCTGCCTAGAGAACAGATTATTGACAGGCCCACATCAACCCCACCTTCAGAGATGGAGGAAGAAAGAGGGGAAGAGGCAGAAACACAAACAGAATTGCCTGTGAAGAAGCCTAAGCCTATGACAAGATTAGAAAAAGCATTGGTTAAAGCTAAGAGAGAAGGACAGGATATAAGTGATTTTATACATGCATATCCTGTGATTGAAAATACTGACTCTGTAGGTAAAAAAAGGAGAAGATATGCACCTTTAGATTTGAATACAATTAAGGATTTGAAAAAAGGTTGTACCCTTTATGGGGCTACATCAGCTTATGTCAAAATGTTACTAGATGGTTTGTCTTATGAAGTCCTAACCCCGAATGATTGGAAATCCATAGCAAGGACATGTCTGGAACCTGGAGAAAATTTATTATGGCTTGCGGAATTTCATGAATTATGTAAAATTCAAGTCAGATGCAATTTGGAAATAGGAGTTAACACACAATTCACTTTTGAGCACTTAGCTGGTGAAGGTCAGTATGGAGAGAATTCGGAACAGATTAATTATACTATGACAATATATGAACAAATTGCTAAGGCTGCAATAAAAGCTTGGGGTGTCCTTCCTGGACAGAAAGATCGTGGAGAGGCTTTCACTAAAATACAGCAAGGTCCCAATGAACCTTTTGCAGATTTTGTGGGACGTTTGCAAACTGCTGTCAAAAGAACTATTGGAGAAAATGCAGCTACAGAAATAATGACCAGACATCTGGCTAAGGAAAATGCCAATGAGATTTGCAAAAGAATTATATGGGGATTAGACAAAGATGCTCCTTTAGAGGAGATCATAAGACGCTGTGCTACAGTGGGAACAAATGCTTTTTACACTCAGACAATGATGAATGTGGAAAGACAGGGTCCCTCCTGGCAAGGGCCTTCTAGAGAAACTCGGCGATGTTTTCAATGTGGAAAAATTGGACATCTAAGAGCTCAGTGTAGGTATGGAGATACAGTGAGAAGACAGGGTGAGAGAAGACCTAAAACCCCATGTCCAAAATGCAACAGAGGACTCCATTGGGCATCAGAGTGTAGAATAATTCAGGGAAATGGGATGAGGGGCCCAGGTCCAGGGCCCCAGGCAAAAAAGACTTGGGGCATGATGGCAGCTGATGTTACACCTAAAGAGCCTTTAGAAGGCCAGGACTCTGATTTAATCAATCAGCAGAGAAGCAATCACATGGCAGAAAGGGATTACCTGATAAGTCAGTCAAAAGGCAATCAGATTGCAAAAATGGATTACACTTGGGGAGAATACAGGCCTTTTAAACCAACAGGGCTGTGCCCAGTGCAAACAACTCCAATGTAATTGTCAGATGATGAGAAGAGATTTAGAAAGTGGTAAATAGAAGAAAATTAGGTAGGTTAACTGCCTGGGAGAGAGGGTTTGCTTGTATTTTAACAGACAGAAGAAAACAGATGAAGAAGGAAATAGATGGGTGGCAACAAGCACCTGGAGAGAGATAGAAAAAGAGAAAGACCTCAAAATAAAGGAGAAGATCTAAGAAACATCTTACACCGAAAGAGCATGGCTAATAAAAAGACTGTTAAAGAACTTTAAAACCAGCAGGAATCATTGGACTTCCTCACAAAAGATGAGACTAATGGACAATGGACTTATGGACATTTATAAATTTTCAATTTATGATTATTTGATTATGTTATATACTTCTAGCATGTTATGTTACTATGTTACTATATGCTTATGTAATTTATGTAATTATCTGTAATACTTCCCATATTGATGGATTTATGTTTCAAGGTCATTTATGTAATTATCTGTAATACTTCCCATATTGATGGATTTATGTTTCAAGGTCATGACTGTCCTATGTTCTAAATCAAAAGAAAGGGGGAGATGTTAGGATTACTGGGTGAGAACTCAGGTTTTCTGGACGGTTACAAGGTGAGAACTCAGGTTGACTTGATAGAGGGGGCAAGCTCATTGGCTGGGGTGGTTCTTCCCAGAAGCCCTTGCATTATCCCACGCCCATTCTCTGGGAGGATAAAAGAGACAGCACTGGGCGCAGAGAGCAGATCGGCCTGGAGAAGGATAAGAGCTGGAGGAGATTCAGAGCCAGGATTCAAGGAGAAGACTCTGAATTGCAACAGGCTTGACGGGGCTCTCTGCAGGAAAGGAAGTCACTTCTTTGGACAAGAGTTAACAGCAACTGCCTGGAGACAACGGTTCGTTACAGGAAGAAGAATCTGTCGAAGAGATTTGAGTAGACGACACAGCAGATCTCTTCCCAGAGAGTGATCCGGCAGCTTCTGGAGACCACAGCTCGCTACAGAATGTTTATTGTCCCAAGTAATTCACACATTCTACTATGGGGATAGCATGTGATAGGGCATAGAGCATGAAGAAGGTAAAGTCAGAAAGTAAGATAAAGAATAGTTTATAAATTTGATTTAAAATGCAATTCTTAGGTTAATGATTGTGTGGAGGTGAGGGGTGGGGGAGGGAATCTGAGTAGCAGTAGCTGTAGTTGTCCCACCCCATCCAACTGGCCAGTTCCAGTTGAGCAATGTTAATTCTTCCTCCTCTTTTTGCCTGGTATTTTTCTTCTTTTTTCCTCGGTCTACATGGAGAGCCACATCCTTTCCAAAGAAATATATATTTTGATTGCAAGATATCTCGGGGATTGGGAGCTAGATTTTTCTCCTATTTATTCTAGTTTTGTTTTGTTCCTGAAAAAATAATAGGACAATTAACTTGTCTTCATGTAGTTTTCTTTTATGATTTCTTGAAACGTAGCTCTGAAAAACAAGGCTTTGATTAAGGTGATTGGGATTTACTATTTTCCCCCAATTATATGTAAAGATAGTTTTTAACACTCATTTTTGTAAGATTTCATGTTCCACACAAGAGAAATATTGAAAAGTTGGGTTTCCAAAGAGTGTTGTCAGCTTCCAGGTAGTGTGGCATAATGGGAAGGTTAAGATTCCACAGAACAAATTAAGTTTCAATCTCTCAGACACCTTGAGCAATTAAGGAACTGGGGAGCAAGGAAGGCCGGGGTGGATTCAGCCAATCAGAATGAGTCTTGTGGTTTGAGAAAACCCCAAACTTAATAGCAGATCTAGCCCAAACTAGATGGGGTCAATGCCCTGACTGGCCTGAATTCTACTGTCAGCTAATTGAATATTAAACACACCTTGAAGAAGAAGTCTTTGGCCATTTTTGAATAGGGGGTGTATTTGGGGGGGGAGGGTGCTTATACATATTTAAGAGTAAACATAGTTAAAGGGGTTTAGGGGTAAACAAAGATTGTAACAAGAAAGGAACAGACCAATCAGTTCTTGGAAGGGAGGGGCTGTGCCAAGGTAACAAGTATAAATCTTCTCCCCTTCTATGCTCAACCACTCTTTCTGCCCCAAGAGGAGGGGAGCCCCCCTCTGGCCAGAAATGTTAAGATTCTTCTTTAATACATTTTCCTTGATATCTGATTTTCAGTGTCTAATACACACATATGCTGTGTTCAATTCTTTGGTTTTTTTCCCCTCTCCTGTAGTTTTTCCCTTTTCTGATTTTTCTCTCCCAACATGATCCATATAGAAATGTGTATTAAAATAAAAGAAAAAAATTCATATTCCAAATTTTTCTCCCTCCTTCCCTTTCCTCCCTCCCCAAGATAGCAAACAATCTGATAGATTATATACATGTACAATCATTTTAAATATATTTTGATATTTGTCATCCTGTGAAAGACAAATCAGAAAAAAAAAAAAAGAAAAAACCAGGAGGAAAAAAACTGGGAACAATAAAAAAAAAGGGGAAAATGGTATGCTTTAATTTTCATTCAATTTCCATGGTACTCCCTCCCTCTATATGATGGCAACATTTTCTATCCCATGTCTATTGGTCCCAGATTGATTCTTTTGTGTAGGTGATCTTTTCCTTTAATACATGCCTTACGTTTAATCACTAAATGAATAATGTCTCAAACTGGGAAAAGACAGCTTAGAAAAGGCCAAGAGTCTCCCACTGCATCTGGGCCATCACCAACCATTCTGACCTATGTATTGCCATTGGATTTAGATGACTCTGGAGGGGAGAGTAAGGGTAATGACTTTGAACAGCCTGCCTCATTTAAATCCAGTTCATTTTTAAGTCAGGATACTCCAGATATCATTGATCCTCTGATAAAGGAGGCATAACAATGTATTTCCTCCCCTACACTTGTCGAATCTAGTCCCTACCTAGCAGTTTATTCAACACATTATTCCTTCCCTTCTAATCAAATCAGAAAACAATGATATTGGGCATTTATCTTTAACTACTTATATATTTTGACTGATAATTTTTCATGAATGATTTCTGGCAGCATTATAGTAGCTTAGATTTATTAGCATTACACACTTTCACATACATTATTAATTCACTTGATAAAATAACCCTATAAGTATGTCAAATCTTCTGATTATTATGGATGAAAAAAGTGAGACAGGTTAAATTACTTGTTCACAGCTACATAGCTAGGAGACTGGGACTCAAAAATCAGATCTTCTGACTTTTATAATAATACAGAAAGGTCTACCAAAAGAAAGGCCATCAAAATAATTCAACTTTTTTTTTCCTCAGCAACTCATGGAAAAATTGTTCATAAAACTTAAACTAAGATTTAGAATGTGCACTGGATCAAGTTACTACATCAATAAAACTTAATATAAACTCTTCTGTTTTGCATTCAAATCTTTTTACATTCTGCCTCCAACCTATCCTTACAAACTGATATCCTATCTCCCCTTTATAATCTAAGCTTCAGCCAAGTTACCTCTAGCCTACTGTTTCCTATTACAAACACTCCATTCTTCAGTGTCTGCCTTTCCAAATGTTATCTTCACCACTGTCATCCCTAGAATTCCAATTTTATTTCATTTCCAACTTTAAATATGAAAATTTTTAACTTCAAAGTCAGGTAACATCTTCTACACAAGGTCTTTTTTGATTCTCTCAGTTATTCTGTATATATTTTGTATTTGCATGTTATCCTTCCCTCATTCCTATTCTCCTTGCTTTTTGATCCTTCAGGACTAAATAGTGGTTCTCATTTAGTGGTTGTCCAAGCCCAAAGAAGAAAGATGATGTTCGACGGTCCAAGAAGTCAATGCTAAAAATTATTAAACATACCTTAAGCAGTAGATAACTGAAAATTTTACTTCACAAATATATTTTTCCAGTATCATCACTAGCATGTATATGTTTGAAATGTTATAGGTTTGAAATTTCTGCAGCAATTCTAAATTGTCGTGATCATGCACATAATTTTCATGCTCATGCAGATTACAAAGTGATAGTTAGCAATAAGTCCTTGTAGTTTCTCAACCTGTCATCAAATTTTCTTTCAACTTAGATGAATGTGAATACCTCCATTTTTGTTTTATACCTTAAATCAGAATAGCTCCCTTGCTTCCCTATTACCCTTTAATAGTACCTTGCTCACTCTGTAATCATGTCATAAAGACATTAAGAACATTTTTCATTCTTGCAGCACAAATATCAGACTATCTGAAAACCCAAGATCACTAAATACATGCTTTAAAAGCCATCTCAAAATCATTATGGACCATGACAAATATTCTATAGAAATAAACATTAAGTTGCCAGTCTCTCATTGAAGCATTAAAGCTACTTTGCAGTTTAAACTTATTTTTTACTTAAATATATTCTAGTAAGAATCTGATGTCAAATTTGCATTCAGGTCTCCCTGACTCTGAGGCAATTAGTTGGTGTAATGAACTGTGGAATCAAGAATCCTCATCTTCCTGAATTCAGCTATATGGAAGACTGAGTGAAAAGCGACAGTATACATTAGGAGAACAATTAGAAAGCTATTAACCATTCAGGATAGGTCCTAGAAATAACCGAGCCAAGTTTGGTATCAAAGAAGTAATGAGAATGAGCTTCTTTTTCTTCTTTGCAGAAGTGGGGATGAGGTATACAATGCTATGTTATATTGCTAAACAGCTTTCCCCCCCTTCTATTCCTTTTAATAAGGGACAGCATACTGGTAAGAGAAAAGGAATTATGGACTGAGCAACAGACTTGATATAAAAACTTTTTTTTTTTTTTTTTAAGAGGCAATTGAATCCATGGAAGCTTGTTAGGATTACCAGGTGAGAACTCAGGTTGTATGGACAGTGACAAGGTGAGAATTCAGGTTGACTTGACAGTTCTCTGGATCAGACCTTTGGTTTGGGCCTTTAAAGGGAGTTTACACCTTAGGAATTCTAGGAGGAGCAAGCTCATTGGTAATGTTTCCCAGAAGCCCTTGCGTTATCCCATGCCCATTCTCTGGGAAGATAAAAGAAGGGCAGCATTGGGTCTGAGAGAATTGACTCTGGGATAAAGTCTTGATGCCAGGCAGGCTGAAAGGACACCAGTCTGATTTGAGAAAAGATAAAGAGTTGGAGGAGATTCAGAGCTCCCAAGAAATCTGTGCACAGAGGAAAAGATTTTACAGATCTCCTCCCAGAGAAGGATTATAATTGAGCAGACCACCAGACCCTCACAATTCAAGAACATTACAGAAACTAATGAAATCATAAAATGTAGAGAGAAAAGGTCCAAGACAGCTCTAGAATATGTTCACAAAAAGGAGACAGGATGTAGATGAACCCTCAAAAATGATAGAGCCATCTATCCAATAGTTAGGAATAGAACCACAAAAGAGTAGAATTATAAAATCCCAGAAAAGACTATTCAAACTGAAGGATTAGACAATAATGTCTCACACTATAGATAGATCAGGAATGAAGAGGACTTAAGGAAAAAAAGTGACAGTATTTTTCAATGAAGAGATTACTAGGAAACATGTTTAGAACTGCACATGTTTAACCCACATTGGATTATGTGCTACCTAAGGAGGGGAATGTTGAAGAGGGAGGAAGAAAAATTTAGAACACAAAATTTTGCAAGGATGAATGTTAAAAACTATCTTTGCATGTATTTGAAAAACTAAAAAGCTTTATATATATATTTTAAAGAGATTACTGGTAATTTCCTCATCAATTGCAGTTTCTGTCCAGAAGTAGGAACAAGAAGCAATCTAGCTGAGGAAAGCAATGTGTTATAGTGGAAAAGGCAGAGAATTTGGAAAGAAGTGACCCCCTCCAAGATTCAAATCTCACCTCTGTCACTGTTTTGAGTGACCTTGAACAACTCAATTAACATCTCTCTTGGTCTGTTTAGTCATCAGAAAGTGAAAGAATTAAATTCAATGACTCTTAAGGACTCTTCTAGCTTTAAATCTTTAAGCTTAGTTGAGAAAAAAGGGAAGTAATAAAATGGAATACAGATACAACTTATTCTGAGAGACTATCTGTGAAAGATAAGGGAGAGAGGAAGAATAGCTTAAGAAGATGGTAGCTTCAAGTGAAGATTTTGTGAGGATAAAAATCTGGAAATATTCTTAACTATCAGGGAAGGGACCAGGGAATAAATAGTCAAACACTAGAGAAAAAAAGGATAATTGAAGGGGAAATCTGCTAGATGAGGACAGAGGACAAGAAATCAAAAGAGAGGGTTAGCACTGGTAAAGAAAATGACTACCTCCCCTCGCCCCCACCCCAAACTAAAATAAAGGGATCATGGTGAAGCCATCTGAAGTATAGAAATGAATTTTTAAAAATCAAACTTATGTAATTAAATGAAAGTCTTCAAATAGACTAAACATTGGAGTCCCTTTGAATTTTCTTTCAACACAATTGCCATATTAAGTAAGATACATTTTGCCCGCTGTTGGTAACAAAAGAATTTAATAACTATCTAAATAGGTGATCGAAGAATACAGATGGACAATCCTGGTTTATTAAATAAATTTAAAAATAGTCCTACAGCTCCTCATGAAGAAGGCTACAATTAGGTCAAATTGGTAGTCCAGGAAATAAATCATTTTTAATAGCATAAAAAAGTTTCTCTGGTTCATGTTTAACTTGCCTGACTAAAGAAATAAAGAAAAATATTATGGCAACATGAAAGGTTAGACCTCTCTAAAACCACTTTAAGAATTGTAAGGAATTGTTTTGCTAAAACAAAAGATATGACAAAAATATATAGTAAAATACTCTTCACTAAAAACAAATTTAAAATAGAGATCTTAATAATATTAGGGATCAATAGTTGTGTACTCAAGATTTATATAAATCCAACACTTATTACTGAAGTAAAGACAGATTTAAATGGAGAAAATTTATCGATCATTTGAGAGCCATTCATTAATTTTAGGGAATTTAACATAAATCTATCAATATTAGCCATCAGACTGAACTCAGGAAAATTTTATCATGTTTTAGGGATAGTATTTACTGACTATAATATTTTTAATAACCTGAGTGAAGACAGACAAAAACTAAGGAGAATACCCAGGTCAGTCATGGCTTCATTCCTCTCCAAGCTACATATAGCTTGAGTCTTATAATGCATACCACAGAACCTTCATCCTTACAAATTCATTCCACCTTTGGGCTTCTCATGATGGAAGTAGTTTCTGAGCTGCAGTTTCCTTTTCTGATTGGCTAGTTTCTCCAACAATGTACAATTTAAGGAAGATACCCAGGTTAATCATGTCTTCCTTCCTGCCCTTCTGATGTTCTAAAGTGGTCCTCAAACTTTTTAAATAGAGGGTCAGGGTATAGTAAAAACAAAAGCTCACACTCTGTCTCCGCCCCTCAGCCCATTTGCCATAACCAGGGGGGGCCACATAAACGTCCTCAGCCGGTAGCATCTGGCTGAGGGGAGAGGGGGGGGGAGAATGATATAGTTTGAGAATCCCTGTCAGATGTTTACCATGTTGCCCTTCACAAGTTTCAGCTTCTTTTTATGTGTCATCTTCTTCCATAAGAATGTAAGCTCTTTAAAGCCCAGGCCAGTCTTTTTTTCTGCTTCTCTTTACATTTTTGGCACTTATAATAAGCGCTTAATAAATAAGTGCTTGTTGACAAATCACAATGTATTTATTTTAGAAACTAAAAATTGTATTTTAAGAATCTAATCCATAGTTACATATTAAAATACCACAAAAAGAACCAAATTTTGTTGACTTTAAGAGACCAATCTTGCTTGAAAGACACTTCACAAACCATCTTGATCATGTGGTAAAAGAATCCAAACAACAAATGGTCTTGAAGATTTCTAATCAGGAGGAATCTATCACTTCCTTAGGCAGCACATTTCACTTTTGGATATCGTTAATTATTATGAAATCTTTCCTTTTATAGAACTAAAACCTGTGTCTTGCAACCTCCACAGCTCCTCATTATACCTTTTAGGGACAAGCAGAAATAGTCTATCCTTCCGCCAAACAACTATTCGAATACAGGCAGACCTCAATGACAGTGAAGGTTCGCTTCCAAATCACCATAATAAAGCTAATATGACAATGAAGCAAGTCACACCAATTTTTTGTTTACCAGTACACATAAGTTACATTTATACCATGTTATAGTCTATTTAATATACAATAGTTCATATCTAAAATAATGTACATAAATAATGTACATACTAATTTTTAAAAACTTTGTTAAAAAATGCTAACCCATCATTCGGTGAGTAAAAATATTTTTGCAGTTGCAAAGTCTTGTTCACTTTGTTGATGGCTGCTGATCAGTGTGGTGGTGGCTCAAGGCTGGGGTAACTGTGGCAAGTTCTTATAAAACAACAATAACATTTGCCTCATCGATTGACTCTCAAAAACACTTGAACATTTATTGAGGTCACTGTAGGGTTGCAAATTGGCCTAATTTCAATTACGTTATGTCTCAAGGAACAGAGAGGCCCAGGGAAAAGGAAAAAGACTGGGAACAGCTGGTCACAGAAGCACTGAACATGCAATATTTGTTGCTTAAGTTCATTTTAGGTGGGCACAGTTCGTGGCACTCTAATACAATACCAACATCAAAGATCTTTAATACCAAATAAAATAACAGATAAAATAATATTGAAAAAGTTTGAAATACTGTGAGAATTATTAAAATATGACAGAGACATGATGTGATCCCATATTGAAAAAATGGAGCCATAAACTTGCTTGACATAGGGGTGCTACAAACTTTCAATCTGTAAAAAACACAATTATCTGTAAAGATCAATAAAGCAAAGCACAATAAAGTGAGGTATGCCTATACTTGGAGATAACTATTATATACTTTTTTCTCCAGTTGAACACTTTCCCTTCCTTCAATTGATCCTCCTACAAAATAAGTCTTGAGGTTTCTGAATCCTTCCAATTAAAATAACTAGGGCATTTTCTTTGATTTTAAAAAGAAAACAAATCCAAAAACTAGATTCATCAATCCTAATAATCAAAGCAGATTACTCCACAGAAGTAATCAAGTAGATTAACCTTTTATCTCATACATAACAAAATCCTTGCTCCGTGTTCTTACATACAAAATTGAATGAAAAGGCATTTTTTAAGTGCTTCAATATGTGTAAAAAGCATTGTGCCAAGCACTAAGGATAAGCAAGATCATTCCTGCTTTCAGGGGTCTCACAGGAGAAACAACATATAGGCAAATTCAACTAAGTCAGATGGAAAGCCCCAGTGGAGACCACTGGGTATATCAAAACAAGGTAGAGCAAACATTTGATGTCATTTCCAATAATAAAACCATATACTTTTCTAGTTTTGTGCCAGTTCATTTGAGAAGAATGAGAGAGGTAAAAACATGCATAATGAAGCAAAACAAATTTTCACCTTGGCTATGTCTGACAATGTTTGTTTCACTCTACAACCTAAATCTATTCCTTCTCTGTCAGGAGGTGGGGATTATTGTAAATTCTTTAGAATTGTTGGTCACTGCACTGATCAAATAAATATTTCAAAGTGGTCTTTATAATGATATATTGTATAAACTGTCTCGTGGTTCTGTTCATTTCAGTATGCATCAGTTCATATAAGTTTTTTATGTTTCTGTCATTTGTTATGGTACCAAAGTATTCCATGACATTCACACAATTTCTTTAGCTATTGCCCAACTGAAAAGTATATCGGTGGTTTCCAGTCTTCAAATTTTCTTTTCTAGGTCTTTAGTAGCTAGCTGCTGAACATCAGGAGCTGTGGCACCTGCAGAAGTAGTTGAGCCAGGTCATGCATGCTCTACAAAGCTTGCTCCTGTGAATGGCTTTAAGTATCAGATTATAAGCAAGACTTTTAAGTCAGAAGTACTGCAATTACCCGGAATCTTGGATGCAGAGTCCTCCTTTTAAGCATAAGGAGTAAAAGGGGGAAGATGGCAAGTATGACATTTTCTATATCAGACAATTGGATTGGTTCTGGAGATGACTGGCATGTTAAGAAATGCTCTATTGGAGGACAGCTGCAGAGTCTGGGCTGAAAGCAGGGTTAGTAATCTGAAGGATATACTATTCCCAGAACTCTTGGTCTGATCAACCAGCTTCACTTACATGTAGAAGAAAATTCTGTAAGAATCCAAAATCTTCCAGAAACAATTCTTATATAAAAAAAAAATGTTACTCTAACCAGGGTTCAAAGGAAGTCCATTGAAGCATTCATCTAACATATTAAATGCCTACTTCGAGTAAGGTACTGTGCTAGACATAGATTTTTACGAGAATGCAAATATTTAGTTGATATTAATGGCATGACACAATCCCTGAAAGAATTTACAACATAGTATCAGAGAAACATTTATTTGACTTTCCTTCCACTGTCTTTCACTTTTCTCAACTGGAGGGGGATGGGGAAAAGGAAAGGAATTGGGAGGTGAGGAGAGAAAGAAAGGGGCAAACAGTAAGTTCAATTTTTTAATAAAACTTACTTGGAAAAAAATACACACACACACAAGTACAAATATATGTGTGTAAACACACATATATACTTAGCCTCTCACTGCTTTAGGAAAATTTCTAAAAAGTGGTAAAGAAGGTAACAATCTGAACTGGTAGTGTTTCCTATGCTAGTGGAATCAAAGGAGCAGTCCCTATGTCTATGTGAAATTTTATAAATTTTACTCCATTTTGTACTAAATTCAATAAAGTTTATCTTTAGCTTTATTATTGAACTTTAATGACCATCCATAAAATTTCAATTCCACATTTATTAAGTGATTACTATGTATTAAAAAAAAGCATTACACTAAGGCAAGACTGGGATTACAAATATGAAAAAGTAAAAAATACCAACTAGTAAGTCTGCTACAAGAGAAATCTAAATAAACCACAACTCACATTCATATAGCAAATGTCATACCTCACTCTATTCAGGCTCTCTAATATACTTAGAATTCCTTCAAAGCTGGTAAGAAAGGAGGGAAACAGGTTTAAGAGAGGGAAATCAGAAGAGAATTTTTGACACCAAAGATCTAACCATCAGAGTAGATCCTACTGAGATTAAAGAAACATCCACTATACACCAACAGCAAACAAAATTTTAAACCATTAATTAGAGGAATGGCTAATAAATCATGGTACATTAATGGATTGGAATGTTAATGCTTATCATGATATAATGAATATGAAGAATTTAGGGAAATATGAAAGACCTACATGAACTGAAAAGTAAGCAGAACCAGAAAAACAACATATGACTACAATAAAATGGAAATAATAAAACAAAACTGAATGTTGTGTAATTATGACCAAGCTTGACCATGAATGTGGAACAATTCATACACTGTCAGATATGATTGATGTGTTAATTTTGCTAAGCTAATTTCTTTTTCTCCTTTTTCTCTTTTATTTGTTATTACAAAGGATATAAAAAATATACTAAAAAATTAAAGTTATATTAAAAAGTTAGAAATGACTATAAAATCAACTATCAGTAAATTTGTAGATGGGGTGAGGGTATTTCACCTGATGAGCCATTTCTTCAAATTATCATCCAATCTCTCTTCTCATTTTTATAGCCAAATTCCTAGACAAAAATTTCTACACTCATTGTCCATCTTCCTCATCTGCTACCCACATCCCAATCCTTTGCTATCTGACTTCCTAAGCCCACTAAAATCTAGAAACAATCTCTGCATAGCTAAAAATGAGCTAAAGTGTTAAAACTTTTTCTGTCCTCATTCTTTTTTACTTCTCTGCAAACAATTCAAGCACTCTTCTTAAACACATTGTTTTCCTTAGGCTTTCAAAGACACGATTTTCTTAGTTCTCCTACAAGTTCCTTTTCCAGTCTTCTTTTGGCATCCAGTAAGTCCTATCTTAAAGTCCTTTTCTCTTCAAACTCTCATCCTTGGTATTATGTTAACTCTCAAGGACTCAATTCCCAATTGATATATTTAGTTCTATTTTTTTTTCTTGAATTCTAGTTTTACATTATCAACTAAAGCCACCTGGTTGCATTTGGAAATATTATAGATCTAAAAAAAAAAAAAAAAAAAGCAAAAAAACAATATGCTCAAAGATATAAAATCATATTTATGCAAAAATGCATTCCTCTTCAAAAACATTCTCATTTCTCAAGAGTACCATCATCTATAAAGTCATGTGGTTCAAAAAATAAAATAAAAATAGCCTCTTCCCTTTTCATGCAGTCTTCTAGAAAAATGTTTCTTCCATTATCATCCCTCTCTTATATTCACTCTCTGTCTACTAGCTACTTACCTACTGCTTACATAAAATGCCAACATTTCTCCAATTCTCAAAAAATAATTAAAAAAAAAAAACACCTCACCTGATCCATCCATTTCTAATAGCTATCATCCTTCTATCTTCCCTCCCATTCATGACTAAACTCTTAGTCCTCTACAACAGGTGCCTTCACTAACACTCTCTATAACCTGATTTCTGACTTCAATCAAAATTGCTCTCTCCAAAGCTTAAAATAATGTCTTCATTGCTAAATCTGAAAGCATTTTCTCAAAACCCATCCTGTAGCCTGTAACACTAGAGATTACTCTCTTCTCCTTTGAGTTTTCTTTTTTCTTAGTTCAACACTGCTTCCTCACGGTTCCTTCTTCCTCGATCTCCTCTGCTTGATCTTCATTCATAGCATTTCCACAAACAAGGGTAGTCCCATAGGATTCTGGGCTGGTTCAGCTTCAGTTCTCTCTCTATGCTATTTTATTTGGTGCTCTCCTCAGCATCCGTAGAGATCAGCTGAATAGATCTGATCAATTCTCAGCTGATGACTAATTCTCTCTATGCAAATGAATCTCAGATTTTTTTGTCCAGCTCTAACCTTTTTCCAGACTTCCACTCCTCACAGCTCCAGCTTGGACCTTGCAAACTGGAAGCCCTATAAGACAACCTAAACTCAATATGACCCAAAATTAATCTATTATCTTTCCCCAAAATCTCTGTCTCGCCTCCCTATTACTGTTGTAGGTGCCACTCTCCTAATTATCCAGCTTTGAAACCTAGGTGTCATCCTTAATTTCTCTCAGGTCCCCATGTTTAATCAGTTAGTTGTTAAGTACTGTCACTTTTACCTTCATAACCTCTCTTCTGACACCCAAGAAACTCATCACCCTTTCACTGACTACTGACTACAGCCTACAAGCCGGTCTCCCTGGCTTTAATCTCTTCTCACTCCAGAGCCAGATGGAGCTTCTGACCACAGAGACCCAGGATCTGGTGTGCCAGAGGGCCAGGTTCTCTGTGAATAAGCCCGGAGAGAAAGAATGGTTGATTAAGAAAGCTACTTCTTCATGATTATCTTAAAATGATCTTTGATCTAAATGCATTAAAGGGTCAAGTCCTTACCTTTTCACCTACATTTTCTCTAATTTGAGCATAGGGGATTGGAGACCTGAAGACAACAGACTGTACTACTGTACTTTTTCTCACTTTATTTTTTTTCTAATTACAAGTAGTAGTAAACTGTAAAAGTCCTAAGGAAATGATTTACCTTGCAAAGTTACTAAAAAGATAGATCTAAAAATGAAGATATGACTACCATAAAAAAATTATTATTAAAGAACAAAAATAACATATGAAGTGTTAAGGATGCAGTAAATGATCAGAGTCAAATATCACTAAAGTTCTATTAAGATAAAATTATAAATATTAATTTTCTAGTTGCTGTTCCCCGGAAGGCCTCTACCTCTAAAATGTTGACAAGATTTGACAATGGCTCCTGTGGCTGTAGATTATTGGAATGAACACTAGCCTGGGAGTCAAGGGGAACTCCAGTTAAAATGCCAAGATTTACCAGCTGTATAACTCTGGCAAATCATTTAATATAAGAACACTGATACAGAGCATAAAAAGACCTCAGAAGTCATCTGGTGCTTTCTGAGTTTCAATTTCCTCATTTATAAAATGGTGAAAATACTTGTCACCCAGAAATTGTTGGGAGGAAAGTATTTTTTAAAAAATACTATGTAAATATGAATTGCTGAGTATCAATTGTATACAATAACAGAAATATACATAAGACCAAAAGCCATCATAAAATGCACGTTGCAGGCAGCGAGGTGGTGCAGGTCTCTTAAGTCAGGAGGACCCGAGTTCAAATCTGACCTCAAGACATTTAACACTTCCTGGCTGTGTGATCCTGGGCTTAACTTCAATTGCCTCAGCAAAAAATAATTCATTAAAATGCTTATTGTTAATGAATATAAACAAATAAGACTCAAAAGAACTGCAAACAACGAAAATATGAAGTCATTTAGCACTATTATTTTTTAAAATCAAACAAAGTAACAGCTTTCCCCCCTCAGGTAACCAGCTTCAAGATTGTAGTTAATGCAATTTTGTTAAATTGTTCATTTTTAAAATTTTTTTTACAAGGAAGGGAATGCTAGGTAGAACATGGAGGTCCATTATTGGGTAACAAAAAGGATCAATTTTTAAGTTTAAGTTATTAGTAATTAATTTCAAAACCTGTTTTTTAAAAGCAACAGCAATTTGTTGTTGTGGTACTCCAGGACTCACTATTAACAACATAATGTGATTTGTAAGAGTTTTTCAAATCAATTTTGTTTTAAAAGACTTTTGCTTCCATTTCCAAAGGATGACAAGGTTATTTCTAAATGATGGAAATAAAATTCCACAGGGCCATTTTTCAAAATAAAATCTATTCTTTGTTATTGTGTTGTTTCAATTATATCCTACTCTTCATAAGCCCATTTGGGGATTTCTGGACAAAGATACTGAAGTGGTTTGCTCTTTCCTTCTTCAGCTCATTTTACAAATGAAGAACTGATTTAAATATCTTGCCCAGGGTCACACAGCTAGTTTGTGTCTAAAGTGAGATTTGAACTCAGAAGAATGAGTCTTTCTGACTTCAGATCAGACCTTCTATCCTCTGAGCCAAAGTATTCCAGAAAGCACTAATTTTCTATTTCAATATAAAGAAACAAGTAATACGTGATTGCCACAATACAAGTCAATCCTCCATTTATATTTTTTAGATATAGTCAAAACCAAGACAGATTAGGAAAATAAGGCATTATTAAAAAACAAACAAACAAACAAAATACCCACAAAAGTAACCTCTGAAATAAGCTGGGATGTTAGGTATTAAAACAGAGAATTTAAAACGCCGCAATCCTCAAATAGGAAAATTTTTGCCTGGATTCTAAATCTATTGAGGCTTACCAGCTATGACCAGTGGTGTCACTGAACCTTTCTGAGATTTAGTGTCCTCCCCAAGAAAAGTGCTGTTCAAATAAGAACATATATATATATGAAATATTCTGAAGGCATTAAAAGCATGTGTATATACATACATACATGCATATATTAAATTATTAATATTCTATTTTGATTTTAATTTAATTGTATATGGTACTCTTTATAAGACAAGGTTTTCATATAGCCACACAAAACATAAGATACATATAATAGGAAACATTTCTTGGGTAGAGATTTTACCAATTGCATGGATAATTTTTTCTTTAATTGTCACACCTTCCAAAATTCAAATGAATTCACAAAGGACATTACTGGGAAAGAATATAGTGTTAAGAGAAATTAAGTAAATTTTATTTTAAGTTTTACTAGTCTTTTTCCACCTCCTACACATATTCCCCTTAGAACCAGCCCTAATATGAATGAAAGCAAGTGACCCCAAAAAAGGATTACATTTGATAGTAAATACAAGCCTCATTCAACCTCCACTCTTAGGGGCCAAGATTAGCATGAGAAACCAAATTGAATAGGCAGCCTTTAAATACTGATCATTATTCCATTTCCGGAATTAGGCAGCATCCTACCTAGTCAATGCACCTGGAGTGAAGCAGACAAATTCAAATCCAGTTTCAACTTCTTTACTACCATGTTTCCCCGATAATAAGACCTATCCTGAAAATAAGACACCCACATACTCTTTAATATTCCGCTAAAATAAGCCCTCCCCCGAAAATAAGCCCTATCGAACTTACTATGAACACGGTCATCATGGTGATCCCCTGCGCTATATGCTGCGTAGCGGTACCTTCAGTAAGCAGCGCCGCCCTCCCCTCCCGGGTGAAACGCACGTCGCGCTCCGAGCTGCATCCAATCAGAGCTGCAGCAGTGAGCGCGTCATCCTCTTCTTCCCTGGTGATTTGCTTGCTGGCGCTACTGAGAGCAGCGCCGCGGAGTAGAGCTGAGACAGGACCATCTAAAAACTCGGTAAGTTCAGTAAGCGATGGAGAATAAAATAAGCACTCAGGGGGCATGATGGAGGCTAAAAGGGGCATGATGGAGGCTAAAATGGGCATGATGGAGGATAAAAGGGGCATGATGGAGGATAAAATAAGCCCTCCCCTGAAAATAAGCCCTCTGGTGTTTTTTAGTCCCAAAAAAATAATAAGACAGTGTCTTATTATCGGGGAAACACGGTAGGTCTAAAACCAAACGGATATAATAACATCTACTTCACAAGGTTGATGTGAGGATCAAATATGAGGTAATATTTACAAAGCACTTAACACAGTGACAGGCACATTGTCAGCACTTAAATGCTTATTACTTTGCTACACTCTGCATCACCTCAAAGGGGTCTTTCAAAGTTTCTTTGAATTCCAGTAAAAATATATTATTCCATTACATTCATAGGCTGTCCAAATATTCTCCAACTATCAGTTCATTTTATTTCCACAAAAAGTGATAAAATAAATATTTTCACCTATTTGGCATACAAAACCAGGAAATTCTAAATGGTTTCCCAGAATTATATCATTTCACAAATACAAAAAGTTTATGTCTTTTAATTTTGATATATTTTACATGGGCCACTGTATTTAATGACAGATACCTTCTTTCTCTGTATGATGATTTTATCTATACTGTTGCAGTCACTGCATTGTTCTTTTGGTTCTGGTTGCTCACCTCCTCAACCCCTTACCAACCCCCTCACTCTGCTTCACTTCATCCAATCAGGGGGATAGTCTGACACAGAAGATAATTGGACCTGGGAATGAGAGAATATGGTGCTTCTCAGATCTAGTGCATACCAGTTCCCTTCTCTCTAGACATCAGATTTTTAAAAAACAAAACGATAGGGTTGGACTAAGGTGATTTCTAAGTTCTCTTCTAGATCTAAATCTTATATTATCTAATGATGTCATGATTCTCTGAATTCTTCATATTCACAAGACAGTATCTGTTTTTCAATTAGCTCAGTCTAACGGAGAAAACTGCAGGAAAATATGTACAAACAAGCAATAAGTAGGATGAACTGGAAATAACAAATACAAGAAAGGCATTAGCATTAAAGAAGATGAGAAAAGACTTCTAAAAAATAATGTTTAGCTATTTGGTACAGATTAAGAAATAAACTGGTGTATAGATGGAATAGCTTAGGTACATAAGACACAATAATCAATGACTATAATAATCTACTACTTGATAAATTCATAGACTCCAGCTTCTAGGATAAGAACTCATAATTTGACAAAAATTGCTGGGAAAACTGGAAAACAGTTATGGCAGAAACTAGACAATGACCAACATTTCACATCCTTTGGTCAAGATAAGGTCAAAAGACATAAAAAGCTATGCTATAAGCAAATTTAAAAGACCAAGAAATATTTTACCTGTCAAGAACTTGGAGAAAAGATGAATTTATGACCAAACAAGAATAGAAAACATTATGAAATGCAAAATGGATAATTTTGATTACCTTAAATTTAAAGGGTTTTGTTTTTTTTTTTTTTTTTTTTTTGTGCAAACAAAATCAATCAACCAAGATTAGAAGGGAAGCATTGTTTCTGACAAAGGCTTCATTTATAAACAGAGCATTTTCAGATGAAGAAATTAAAATTATCTATAGTCATATGAAAAAATGCTCTACATCATTAATAATTAGGGAAACACAAATCAAAAAAACTTTGAGGAATCACTTCACATCTATCAGATTGACTTAGATAATAGGAAAAACTAATGATTGATGTTGGAGGGGATGCAGGAAAACTATGCATTGGTAGAATTGTGAACTGATCCAGTTATTCTGGAGAGCAATTTGCAACTATGATCAAAGAGCTATAAAACTATGCAGACCCTTTGATCCAGCAATGTCTCTACTGGGTCTGTATCCCAAAGAGATAATACAATAGGGAAAATGGCCCACATGCACACAATTGTTTGTAGCAATTCTTTTTGTGGTGGCAAAGAACTGGAAATTGAGTGGATTCCCATCAACTGGGAAATGGTTGAATAAGCTGTGGTATTTGAACGTAATTGAATACTACTGTTGTATAAAAAATAAGGAATAGTCTGATTTCAGAAAAACTTGGGAAGACTTACATGAAAGGATGCTGAGTGAATTGAGCAGAAGAACATTATTCACAGTAATAGCAAGATGGTATCATCAACTACGACAGACTTAACTCTTCAGCAACATACTGAACCAGGACAATTCAAATAAACTTGGGATGGAAAATCTCAAGAGAGAGAATTACAGAAACTAAATTCAGTTTGAAGCATACTATTTTCATCTTTTTTAAGTTTCTTTTCTTTGTTGTTTTTCCATTTTGTTTTGATTTTTCTTTCACAACACGACTCATATGGAAATATGTTCAAAATGGTACAAACTACATTAGATTGTTTACTATCTTCAGGAGGGGGAGGGAAGGAAGAGAGAAAAAAATTTTGAACTCAAAATCTTACAAAAGTGAATGTTGAAAACTATCTTTACATATAAATGGAAAAAATAAAATACTATTAAGTGAAAATAAATTGAAGATAGCATTTAAACTGGGACTTAAAAGAAGTCAGGAAGCAGATATGTGGATGGAGTGCATTCTAGGCATGAGGAACAGCCTATGAAAATGTCTGAATTCTGGAGATAGAGTGAAGACCAGCAATGAGACCAATGTCACTGAATTATAGTTTGTGGAGAATAATCAGATATAAAATACTGGAAAACTAAGAGGGGTGCAGGTTTGAATGTCAAACAGGATTTTATATATTTATATATTTGAGGGTGAAAGGCAGTCACTGGATTGTACTAAATAAAATGTGACATCATTAGATCTGCACTTTAGGAAGACTGATTTGATAACTATTTGGATAGCTCCAAGTGCTAAGAGATTTGAGGCAAGGAAACCAAGCAACAGTCTACTTGAAATAGTACAAATAGAAGATAATGAGGGCCTTCCCCAGGGCTGTGGTGGAAGTGTCATAGAAAAGAAGGGGACATATGAAAGATATTACAGGGTAAAATTAACAGATTAGCAACTCATAGAATGGGGGTTGGGGAAGTGAAAAAGTGTGATGAATGGAAAATGAGGATAACTAGTAACAGACAGTAATAGAAAATCTTGGGAAAGGGAATAACTTAGGGGAAAAGATAATGAATTCAGTTCTGTAAATGCTGAATATAAGATGTCTATACAATATCTAGTTTAAGTTATCTCATATATAGGCAATTGGAGATATGAGTCTGAAGTTAAAGCTGAATAAGTGGATCTGAGAATCATCAGAATTAGAGATCACCAAGTGAAATACAGAGATATAAAACTTCAGGCCCAAACCAAAATAAAAAGTAATTGAAAAATATTTAACCAAATGTAAAAAATATAATACAACATAATCTTAAATTGTAGTTTTCTATGTCATTATGTGGCTGTCAAGATCAGCTTCTATTTGAAATTGGGCCTACTGATGAGAAGAGAGCCCAGGACAGAAACCTTACAAGGATAGTTTATAGTTATTCTAGTTTAGGATTGTTTTGATTTTTTCCATTCTCTGATTAGTGATTTTGGATTTTTTTTAAAATATGTTTTTCTTTTGCAAATCATTAAATTGGATGGAAACGGTTCTTAACCTCATAGGGTCTATCAATCCCTTCTAGGTTCTCAATGTCAGGTATTTATCATTTATTTAATGCAAAGTTTCTTCCCCAAATTTTACTTTTTCTTGTACTTCTGGATGTGCTGATTTGTTGATTTATCCAAAAGGATTTTTATTTTATGTAATTAACATGCTTAACTGTGACAATTAAATTATTCTATAAATTTTTTTGTGACATAACTTTTTATATTTAGCCAGCATCCACTTGGAATATTTGTAAAAATCTAAATAATATTCTTATCTAAATCTATTTTTCAGTGAACTGCTTTTTAGTTTTTCAAATAGTCATTATAGAACAGAATTCCTTTAGTCAGTAATTTGTTCTCTTGGTTTTTTCCAAACACTACAATGCTGCATATATATATATATAAATTTTTTTTGGTAGATCCTGCCTATCTGATCTACAATCCATTTTCATAATTCTATATATCTTATTTAATGCAGTTTAAAAAATCCTGAGTCCATATGCTTCACCAGACTGCCAAAGGAGTTTATGAACACTTCTATCAATCCCTTACATATTTTGAATGCCAGATATTTATCAGTTATTTAGTGCAAAGTTTACCCCAGAATCTTCAAAAATATCCTGGCCTAGAACACCTAGTATGTATAAAAGATTCTCACTAAAAATGTATATACCCAAAGGCAAAAAAACAAAACAAACAAAAAAAAAAAAAAAAAAAAAAAAAAACGATTAAATTATGTAAATTTAAAGAATATTCTATATGGAAAAACTAACAGAATTGGAAAAAAAAATTCTGAAGGACAGAGATTCAAGAAAGCTTTGACAAGTAAAAGATGTTATAAGTAAAAGGGGTGGGAAAATCAAAACAAAGTGTCCTGAGACAAAAGATATGGTCCCACCATAGTTTACTTTGGGTTAATAACAATTTAAGTATCATAACGAAGGTCAAGTGGTTATAGAACATCAATGCCTTATTTCTTGAGAGGAACAGTTCTAAAATACATTATATTATTGAATAAGCCTTTACTTGTGTGATAATAGAAACTATTAAATAGTATTAAAAATATATAGTATTTTTTTTTAAATGTGCTTGACAAATATCATTCAGTCATGGAGGAAGACCCACACAGGGACCAAATTAAAGATGGATTTCCTATAGTGAGGTATGTCCACAAGCTGCCAGTTGAACTATCAATGTACAAACCCTGAAATGTTGCAGATTCTCCTTTCAAGCAGCTCAGTTTGACCTAACTATCCACACAGAAAAAAGTACACTGATGAAGTACAGTTATCTAGACTATGATATAAAATTGGATAAATATCAACTTCATCCAGAATTGAAAGAGGAAGAGAACTGGCTCAACTGTATTTGGAATACTTTCAACGACCACAAGCTTATCACTGAAACAAAAAAAGAAATCTTAGCAATTCAAAATCCTTCCAATGATATTACCAATGATACTACAAACAAACAAAACCATGAAAAATTCAAATCTTCAAGAAATAAAAAAGTGTTACTTAAAGGGGAATGAAGAGATTACATGATGACCATAAAAAACAAAACAAAACAATTTTACAAATTGCACACTAAAAGTGCAGTGAAAGGGGAAAATGTATGCCTAAGTAAGGTAGGACAAATTAGGATTCACTAGACACATATGGAAAAATAGTTTGTAACCCAGGGTAAGCATATTGAAGAAAAGAACAAAAAAAGATATATTAGAAGTAGAAATCACAAGAGATATTCTATAAAGGGAGGAGAAAAAAAAAAAGTAACAACATAGCTTATATTTATATAAGACTTTAACAATTGTCAAAAATAATTTACAAAATACTATTTAATTTGAACCTATTTAATATTCTCAGCCTTAGGTCTCTAATGGTAAGGGATTTGTTCAAGGTCATACAGCTAATAAGTGCTAGCGTCAGTATTAAAAACTATTCAAATTCAATGAATAATTATTAAGGTCTTACTATATTGCTAGGCACTGGGCAAAGCCTAGGCATCTGACTGGTCTGACTCCAAGTTCAGTGTTCTTTCCACTGACTTGCTGCTTCTCTTAAATTATCACATTTCAATTTAAGAGTTTCTTGTGAGAAGAAAAATTTAAAAGACAAACTAAAAAGTACCCTTTGAAAAATGGCCACAAGGACAGTTATTTATTCAAATAGCTAACATGCTTCTGTTATGTGCTATCTAAGCTGCTCACAAGGAGCTTACATTCTAATGAAAGTGATAAGATATTTAAGAAAACACAATGTACATGCACACACAGGTTAATTTTAGGGAAGAGGGCACCATTAGCTGAAGGATCAGGAAAGGATTTATGTAGGTGATACTGAAACTTAGTTTTGAAGTAAATCAGGAATTTCAAAGAGAGAGGAAGAAAAGAAACAAAAGAGAAAAGCATTTCAAGGGGGAAAAGGGGGAAGGAAGCTAGGCAAAGAAAAAGGCTCTACACAAAGAAAATATCTGATTCTGTAAAATCATGATTATAATAAGGATAGAATCACTCAAGATTATTTTGATTTCTATTTCTCTCTGTCTAAAATAATTCCAAGAAGCTTACAAAGATAAGGGACCGAGCTGTGAAGGGCCAAACAGATGAGCTTTTTATCCTACATAAGAAATAGGAGATATTAATTATGGAATGGGGTTAGATAATATGGTCAGACCTACACTTTAAGAAAATCACTTTGGCTACTAAATGAAAGATAGATTGGACAGAAATAAGCTAGAAAGACTAAACAGGAAGGCTACTCCAATATTTCCAACAAGAGGTTATGAAAACTATATAAGTACAGAAATGGGGATTCTGTGGAGTTTGAAAACAAAATTAGGCAATTGATTGGATATATTTAGAATGCAGAAGATAGTTTTGAGGCTTCAAACTTGGGTAACTGGAAGGATAGAGATATGCTTGAAAACAATGGGAAAGGGCAGAACAAGTATGCAACAAGATATTGAGTAATATTTTAGACATAGGAGTTTTAATTATATGTGGACTACTGAGTTAGAAATGAAGGACTACAGCTCAGGAGAGCCACCAGGGCTCCATATATAGATCTGGGTATTACTCACAGAGATTGAAACCATAGAAGCTAAACATACACAATGGATCTCATCCTTACAAACAAAATAACTGTTTCTTTGACCTGGATGTTGTACAATATGGGCCCTATTGGATCCAACAATCTTGCAGACTGACAGGAGAAGAAAGAAGTTTAGCTGGAGATTGGGAAACTAAGCCATTTTTAATCCTCTCCTACTTGAGGATAATTGTAGAAAAACTGAGTGCATTTAAAATACATAATTTATAAAGTTAAAGATAAGTTACGGTTTAATTTAAGTGCTTTAAGTGCCATTTTATTTGGTCACATCAATGGAAATTGAATGACAGACTATAGGAAAATTATTTTATCCTAACTTTTGACAGATATTTCAGCATCAAAATACCACTGGATCACAACATAGGAGGTAGAAAAAATTATAAAAGAGAAAAAATAAAGATTGGTATGTAGTACTCAGTTTATTATCCCTATCTTTTAGATGGGAAGGTGAAGTTAAGAAAGGTCAAATAACCAGCACTTAACACCATATTTAATAATTGCTAGAGCTGGGATTTAAATCCCCAAGTTCTAAATCCAAGTCAATTTTAATAGTCTTTCTTTTCTCTCTCTGCTGCTCAATGATGATAAGGTTTGACCAACCTCAAACTCAAGTTCAGTTTCATGAGATGCCTAAGGAACCTGACCACTATTTCTAAGGAGTTTCTAAAGAGAAATGTATTCTTTTTTTACAATCAACTTACTTGTAGAAATTTGCCTCCATAAAAAAGACATAGTATCATTTCTTAAAATTGTTGGGGGCTCTTCAGATCAACCTGATCCAAACTACAACAGTTTATTTCAAGAAAGAAGGGCCAAATTAGGAGCAATCTACATAAATTTTTAAATCATATCATCAATGAGGCCTTTCACAATTTTTCAAAGTACAGGAACATTCTGAACAAACAAAAATTTAGTTAATAAGCAAGGACACAAAATATTAATATTTTGTTGAATTGGGATTAAAAACATTGTATGAAATAAATTCACTATATTTCAAAATTATAAGATCTAAAGAAACAGTTCTAAATGTGGTAAGGATAATTACTTTTACCAGCTATTTCTCTACCAGACATTTCATTTTTATGAGTAACACTAGTACTGCTAGTATATTTCATCTGTATTTCCACAGCACTTTAGGTTTGTTTACACATTTCCCTTCAGCTATTACTCTGCTCAAAAGGGCAAATGGTAAAAGTAACAGCAAATAAAAATAAAAAAACAACTTTAAGACCTAAATAAGTATTAATGAGGAAACTACCTACCTTGACATATACCTTTTTACTAGGATAAAATGATCACCATGAAAATTCTACTATGAATTACTATTTTTGTCCATTCATTATTAAATATCCACACAAGCTAAATAATTTATGACCTCTTTGTAAAATTTCCACTACCTTTATATGGGTACTTATAAATGTTAACCCCAAAACTAAGATCAGTATTTACTCAATTAAAAAAAAAATTGTAAAAATCAATTACAGCATTCCCACCTATACGAATGTTAACAGCATACTTCTAGAAACTTCTAACAAAAAAAAGTTACAAAGTATTTCATTTCTTTGATTATTCACATACTACCATAAAATGAAACTTGAGACTATGTTTATATTAAATGGTAAAGTGAGGTAACTTTCTGGAGCAATAGCTTCTAATACTTTTCTCTTATTGCCCAATCTCTTAAAACATTCATGATGGCATTTATTGCCAGCTTTACAATTCACTTGAAGTTATTTAATTATTTATAATATTAAATGGACAGAGAACTAGATATAAGTAGATAAGACATAAGTGAAAACATAGCGTCTCAAAGTTAGAAAAAACTTGGGTTCAAGTCCCGCCTCCCATGGCTATTCCAAGCAATTCTATAAACGGGTTTTTAACATTCTTTGTGTGTCATGGACAGCTCCCTTCCCCAATGTTTAAATGCATAAAATAAATACGTAGAATTACAAAGGAAATCAGTTATATAAACATGTAGTTATTATTTTAAAAAGATTTTTAAGTTCACAGATCCCAGATTAAGAACTAAGACTAAGTTGCAAGTGATGATTTGTTTCCTTATGAGTTTACTGAGTCAATAATATCTCAGGTCCAGTCTTTTCTGTGTGTGTGTGTGTGTGTGTGTGTGTGTGTGTGTGTGTGTGTGTCTCTCTCTCTCTCTCTCTCTCTCTCTCTCTCTCTCTCTCTCTCTCTCTCTCTCTCTCTCTCTCTCGTAAAATATGCCCAAGGTCATTTAAAATCAGATAAGTGTATACAAAAGAATTTTACTTTAACCACCATTATTAATGTAGTAGCAAAGGACTGCTTAGGTCCTTAAACCAGGAGAGGGTGCTATGAATGCCCAACGTTCAAAGGATATGTTAGTCCATTTCTTTGGAAGCAATAGAAAACATGCCTTTGCTAGTTACACTTAATCTCACTGGGGTGGAGGCCTCGAAATCTGATTGACACAATACATATCAGATTTGATGTAATAATTATCATTAGAGTAATTCTATCAATTAAAAAAAATCGACGCTGCAAAACAGATTTGGCAAGATTTAAAATCAGTCCATACATAATACGGTCCTGACAGCGTCTTAAACAGTGGAGACATAGTATCAGAGAGGGGAAAAATAGGTAATCTTAGTCTACAAACACTTATGATGGAATTGATAATTATTTCTGCACCACTAATCCCTTGTAATGAATGAATCGCATCCTGAAAAGAAAAAATGGCCCCACGGTATTTTGCAATACTAGAATATTTTATCTCTGCCAACAATTTTTGGTGCATCATTCTCCACCCCTCTCCCTCCCCCCCCCCCCCCGAAAAATACGCAGACAGTAATCTACCCCTCAATACACAGCGCTAACACCCTTTTTCCCCCCACGACTTCCGCAGCCTTGCCCATAATCCAAAGCCTCTTTCGTTTCAGATTTATTCTGTTTGCAAACAAGCGAAAGGCGAATGCTCCAAAGCAAAGACCTTACCCTTGAAATCCCGCCATGCACGCAATAAAGAGGGCGAATCTCCTTCCTCCTGGAAAGGGGGGAGGAGGAAGGGGGGGAGAGAGAGAGAGAGAGAGAGAGAGATAGAGAAGAGAGAAGAGAGAGAGAGAGAGAGAGAGAGACAGGAGAGAGACAGAGAGAGACAGAGAGAGAGACAGAGAGAGAGAGACAGAGAGAGAGACAGAGAGAGAGAGAGAGAGAGAGAGAGAGAGAGAGAGAGAGAGAGAGAGAGAGAGAGAGAGAGAGAGAGAGAGAGAGAGAGAGAGAGAGAGAAGGGGAGGAGATGCTAGACGAAAGGAAGTAGGAAAAGGAAACAAAAGCAGGAGGGAATGGAGCCTAAGAAGCTGAGACAGAGGGAGGCGTCGAGGCTGGTGGAGTCGAGGAAACCGCGTCAGCCATGTTGTGTGTGTGTGTGTGTGTGTGTGTGTGTGTGTGTGTGTGTGTGTGTGTGTGTGTGTGTTTGTGTGGATCCGAAAATTTACAAAGCTACGGCTGCAATAGCGCTTTCGAGTCTTGGTACAGCAAGGGGGAGTCGGGGGCCGACGGGGGGAGGCGGAGAGAAAGGAGATGGGCTGAGGGGAGGAGGAAGAGGAGGGGGGTGCGTGCACACAAGAGGGAGAAGGAAAGAAGGGGACAGCGGAGAGCAGAAGCAGCAGACAAAGGAACCCAGCAATGCTTTCCTGGCTGTTTCTCCACATACGTACATACATACACGCACACACCCGCACGCGCGCGCACATACACAGACACGCACACTTTCTCCCTCTCTCTCCTTCCCCTTTGCTCCAGCAACTTCTAGCCTCGCAATCAGTGTGTGTGAACTCCAGAGTCGGGAGCAGCGTCAACAGCAGCTCCCTCTCCAGTCTCAACCTCTCACTAGCACCGACGCCACAGCTCCGACAACGCACAACACTCCGCCCCTGCTGCAATGCAGCCCCATTCTGCCGGATCTAATTGCCCCCCTCTAAAAATAATTCCGACACCCCCTTCCCCCGTTCCAAAATTCAGGATAAAGAAAAGACGGCAAACACAAATTCTTCAAAACAACTCCCCTCCCCCAGTCCGAACCAATCCCCCGCAGGGCTCGGGGCCCAAGACTAGGGGAACTAGAGCATCGCCACAAGGGGGAGCTCGTGGGATGCAGGTAAGGGGAGGAAAGTGAAGGATTGGGGCGGAGTGTGTGGGACAAAGAACCCAGACCCGGACAAGGGGGGGAGGGGGAGTGCTTCGGAGCACAGAACTGGAGAACAGAGGAGGCTGCTGGGCAGAGAGGTCCCCGAGGCGTAGGGGGTGGGGGTGGAGGAAACAGGACAGCGCCTCCCTCCGGGCACCAGAGGCTGAACAACAACGCGCCGCCGCCGCCCGCTCCCTCCGGAACTGTTCCCCAGGCTACGAAGGAGCAGCCCCCGGGGCAGCTGCGGTCTCCACCCCGGCTAGCTCCCGCCCTCCCCCGAGGCCGCCTCCTTTCTTACCTGAGCCGGTGCGGGCCGGAGGAGCGAGTCCCGCGAGTTGGGTCTCCGTCCTCGGTGCGGGAAGAGCCGGGCTAGGAGCGGCTGCAGCTTTACAAACTGCCCCCCCGAGGCTGCCCAGGGGCGGTTTGGGGGGGGCTTCCCGCCTGCGCCCCCGGACGCCGCCGCCGCCGCTGCCCCTTACCCACCCCTGCTCCCAGGGCTCAAACTTCCCAACTCAGCCGCTTAGCCGCTGCTGTTCCTGCTGCTGCTGCTGCCTGTCCGAGGCGGCGGCGATGGTGGCGGCGGCTCCAGCTCGCTTCTCGCCCCCCCTCCGCCTCCGTCTCCACGGCGGCTTCTCTGCCACATTTGGATCCCCACCCCACCCACCCCCCTCCTCCTCCTCCTCCTCCTCCTCCTCCTCCTCCTCCTCCTCCTCCTCCTCCTCCTTTTCCTCCTTCTCCTCCTCCCCTCCTTCCGTGTCTTACTCTTCGCTCTGGCGTCCCTGCCAGGATAGAGGCCTCACCTTCCTGCCAAATAGTGAGCCGCCCGCATCGAGCTGTTCAAAACACGCTCACCCATACCCACGGCCCCTCCTCCCTTTCCCAAAAACCAAAGCCAGACACCCAGTTTCCCCTCCCCCACCTTCTACTTCCCACACACAGTTCCCCTCCCCCCTCCCTCCCCAGTCGCCAGCCTCCTAGAGCGCAGGCGCATTCAGCCCACCGAAATGCGACAGGGAGAGCGTAGGAAACCAACAGCCTCGCCAGTCTGGCCGGGATCGAACTGCGCAGCCGCAAAGAGAAAGCAGCAAGATTTTTTTTTTTTTCTTCCATGCCCTTGCTACCTGGTGGGAGGAGGGAGTGGCCGAAGGAATTAGAGGGAAACTGAAAGAGATGGGGGAGGAGTGGCATCGCTGCGGAGAACTGGAGGAATGTCATTCATGCTCCAGGGTTTTACATTTTCTTTAAAAGGTGAAGGAATCGTGTTGGCAGATTTTCCTAAAATCTCTTGGCTAGTCTAAAGACGATTTGCGAATGCTTTCTTTAAAACCAGAATTTTTTAAATTGCAGATCTCTATTGTTGTAGTTCGCATAAAAATCTCTACCAAATCAGAATACAAAGGTAATTACGTTTATGAAACTGGCTAGGACGGTAAGAGGCAAAAAGATGAATCTTGGATGGCAGAGAATCAATCTGCTCTGTTCCACTCAATTCAAACTTCATTCTTAGAGGATTTTAATCTATGAAATAACTGGTTGCTGAGGTAGGTCTTCTAAGCTATTAATTATTGCCACTAAGGTAGACCGTTCCGACTATTCTATTTTAAGGTGTTCACTAAAACATTTTCTTCCCACCAGGTCATACACTCCCTCTCTTCTCCAGTTTTGGAAGAGTGTTCACATCAAGCAGAGGGAGGTTTTTGTTTGCTTTTTTACTGAAACAATTTCTGGCTTTAAGATCAATCCTGAAAGCAAAGACCAGTAAAATGCACCTTAGGTTTGTTTGTAATCGTTTTTTATGACTATTATGCTATTACTATAACACTATCATGTCATCAAACAAATAGTTCTTATTTTCTCCTCCCTCTCTGTTTCTTTTCTTGGTGACCCCATCAGCTTCTAATAGTGTAATTATCAATTTTATGCAGATATCTTGTCTTTATAACTCATTTTATATTAAGTTTCATCTCCTCTGAATTTCAGTCCTGCCTCAATGCCTATTGGGCATTTCAAACTGTACGTTCTGGAGACATCTGAAACTCATTATGTCTAAAACTGAACTCATATTTCCCCTAAACCTTCCAGTCTTTCAAGCTTTCCTATTTCTGTTTAAGACTGAGCCTTCCTGACAGTATCCCAGCTTTGTAATGTTGTGGTCTTTGATTCTGAATCCCTATAGGCCCATATCCAGACCTCTTTCCTCATTTCCTACCTAATTCTTTCTTCCCCGAAAGTCTCAATTCAGTACTACCTGTGCTATTCTTCCTCCTAGAATGCCTATTCCATGCAGTGGTCCTCAAACTTTTTAAATAGGGGGCCAGTTCACTGTCCCTCAGACTGTTGGAGAGCCGGACTATAGTAAAAACAAAAGCTCACACTCTGTCTCTGCCCCTCAGCCCATTTGCCATAACTGCAGGCCGCATAAACGTCTTCAGCGGGCAGCATCTTGCGGGAGGGCTGTAGTTTGAGAACCCCTGCCATATGGGGAAAAAAAATCCCTTCATATTAAATCTTTTCCTGTCCCACTCCTTCCATCATGTTTGATTTGTGGGAAACCTAGTATCCTACTAATAACATGGCCTCCCTGGTCACCCTTTCCAGTACTTGCCTAATTTTCACTTATTTTCCTCATTCAAGATGGAATTGGAATACTCCTTTCTGCTAATTTCCACTAACGTTGTCTCCTATTTCCTCCATCCAATATACTCTGCTACTTTGAGGTTCATGCAATCATATCTGGCATCCAATTTAAAAATTTATTGTCTATAGCCCTCCAGTTTACTCTCTTTCATTCTTCAATATGCTCAGGACCAGGCTTATAATTTTTTTCTTGCCCAAATCTTGTTCTCATACTAAGGGACTTCAAAATGTATATTGACACCCCCCCAACCACTAAATACCTGTCTTCCAACTTCCTGTGACCTATTTCTTCACCTCACATCAGTTAAATGCAAATATAGTCATTCTTTTGATCTTATCATCAACCACAAATGTTCCATTTTCAAGAATTCCAAAATGTCCTTATCTAATTATAATATTTTGGTTTTCTACTTCTCCCTTTGCCTTCCCTTACCAAACTCTACTCAATCCACATCATGACCTACAGTCTCTTGCCCTTTCAGTTGTCTCACCAGGGTGACACAGGGTGTACAGGCCACCAACCCTGTACAGCCATTCTATCTTTTACTCATCTTGACCCATTAGTGAACCAGTTTAACTTTATACAATCCTCTTCTCTTCAGTCCCTAGACCCCTTATATTTCTGATTGAGCCCTGCCAAGTCTCTGCCTGAAACTACTCCTACCATCTGCTATCTTCACACACATGGACACACACACACATACACACACAGTCTTGCAATCACAACCTTAATTACACAATTACACAACCTCAATTGAGCCTCAATCTCAAATGAGATTCCAGCTCACCAGAGTTTGGACTGCACTCCCCTATGTTTGTTTAGCTACTGTGTATAATTATGTCATTGAGAACTCACATTGGATGCTGGATGCTGAATGCTGGATTCTTGGAGACAATAGTCTCATTCATCCCTGGGACCAAACCATGGATCCATTTGGTCCCAGTAAATCTCTCCCTTTCAAATAAAATATTAAAAACTCTCTAATCTCTATCTTGCCTCAGTTTCTCCAGCATTATATTTGGAGGCCCCAGCGAGATATTAGAAACTGAGTCAGGACAATAAAAGAGAATATGGCACAACAATCTACCACATTAGTTCAGGTCCTCATCACATCTCACCTAGATTTTTGCAATAACCTTCCTGCCTCAAGTGTCTATTGATTCCAGTCTATTCTAAATGTTTCTGCCAAATTATTTTTTTTTTAAGTTTTAAAGTTTAAAGTTCAGTTTTTTTAAAGTTCAGATCTGACCATGGGATCCCTCAATTTAAGAAAATGAAGAGAAAGGGAAAGGATAAGTATTTTGATAGTGCCAAACATTGTGCTATATGCTTTGTAAATATTTTCTTATTTGATCTTCCTGATAACCTTGCAAGATAGATGCTATTATCTGCTTTTTACAATTAAGGAAATGAGGCTAAGGAAAATTAAATGGATTGCTCAGGGTCACACTTAGTAAGTATCTGAGGCCACATTTGAACTAGGTCTTCCTGACTTCCTACTTACTACTTCTCAGTGTTATATCCACCTAGCTGCAAAGGGAATTACAATGTTTTCCTGCTGACTCTAGGATAAAATATAAACTCCATTGCTTAGTTTTAAAAGGTTTTCACAAGTTTGTTCTCATTTTTCCACTTTCAGTGGATATTACACCCCATCCCATACTCTGAACCAGCCAAATTGGCCTCTTTCTCACTGACACATCCCCTCTCTGAATATTTGTACTAGCTGTCTCCCATTCCTGGAATTCATAATCTCTGTAACTACCTCAAAGAGTTATTTCTGCTTCTAAGATGCATTTCTGATTCCATCTTGCACCTGAAACTTTTCCTGATGTCCCCATTTGCTGATGTCCTCTCTCTCAAATTATCTTACATCATCTCCCTCATTATCATCATTATCATGAACAAAAGCAAGCATGTAAGGACTTACTGCATTACAAGTACTTTTAAAAAACAACAAAACAAAATAAAACAAAAAAGAAAAAAATCATGGTCTCCCTAAATTTGTCTTCTAATACAAGACAATATGCAAGCTACCATATATATACCAGAAACCCTGAGGGTCTTCCTCCTGCCAGATTCATTAATTTATTTAGATTTTTTTTGGATTAAGTGAAGAAATTCTTTGCTTCAATTGCCACAGAACGAGTGCTGCCTTAATCACTGAATGGATGTGGTCTTAGTCAAACTGAGACCTGATGCAGACCTTAGTTTAAAAAGACCAAGGTCTCCCATTTGCACCCAGGGCCATCTCCAGTTGACCTGATCTATATCTGGGCCTTGGACCCAGATGGCTCTGGAGGGGAAAGTGAGGCAGGTGACTTCGACCAGCTCTCTCAAACTGAAATCCAATTCATTCGCATGTCATGTCCTGATGTCTTGGTCCTTCCAAAAAGGACAAGTAACAATACATATTGATACCTACATGAGATATATACATACACACACAATAGATATATACAGTGTAATAGGAAGTAGTATCAAAGAAGAAAAGCATCTCAAGGGAAGGTAAAACATTGAGCTGAGTCCTAAAAAAACAGGAGGCAAAGGTGAGCAGAAAGTATATTGCAGTATGAGGGATAGCCATTGAAAAGACACTGGCTTGGAAACTGGGTAGGATTATCATGTGCAAGGAATAGCAAGAAGATCAGGATTTCTATATCTTAGAATGTAAAGAGTGTAAAGGAGCCTAGAAAGTTAGAAGGGTCCAGATTATAAAAGGTTTTAAAAGCCAAAGTATTTAGATTTGAACCTGGAAGTAACAGGGAGCCACTAAAATTTATTGAATAAGGAGGTGACCGAGACAGAGCTATTAAGGAAAATTATTTTGGAAGCTGAGTAGATGTTGATTAGAGTGGGAGGGAATTGAATTAGAGAAATCTAACAAATTATTTTAAAGTAAAGGTGTGAAGTGGTGAGGATCTATACCAGGGTAGTTGTGGCCATGTAAGTGGAAAGAAGGGAAATTGTATGAGAAATGTAAAGGTAAAAATAACAAGATTTGGGAACATATTGTATATATGGTATAAATGTGACTAAGGAATACAGAATAATACTAAAATTGCAAGCCTGACTAAGAAAATAGTGGTGCCCTCAAAAATAACTGAGAAATTAAGAAGGGAGGATTAGGGAGGTGAGAGGTTTTTTGTTTGTTTGTTTGTTTGTTTGTTTTTTATGGACTTGAGTTCAAAGTATCTCCAGCATATCCAGTTCAAGATGTCCAATAAGTTATTAGTTGTTTGATACTGAAAGTAAGGAGAATTAAGACTAGATAAATAGATTTGGGAGTCATCTTTATAGAAATACTAATCCAATGAATAGGGGTAATAATATTACCAAGATAGTGTAGATTGAGAAGAAAAGAGAACAGAGACCATAATTGGCAAGTCTAGCTTGAATAAAGACTGCTTTTAATTGAAATACGAATATACATGCGTATTGGCTTTATGTTTAGGCTTTAAGTAGGCAGACAGACACACTTCTCTCTCTCTCTCTCTTTCTCTCTCTCTCTCTCTCTCTCTCTCTCTCTCTCTCTCTCTCTCTCTCTCTCTCTCTCTCCACTCCTTCCCCACCCCCACCCTTCCACCTCTATTTTACTCAAAGCTTATATAAAGGAATTGTTCATTTATATTTGTGTTCTCAGTGCCTATCACAATGCCTGGCACACAGTAGTTAATAAATACATGTTGATTGGTTATGTGCCAGGCACTGTGGATATAAATATAAAGAATGGAATAATCTTTACTGACAAGAAACTTAAATTCTAAGGGAAGAAAATACAATAAATATATAAATTTACACCATAAATATAAAAAGTAGAGAGACAGTAGATAGAGTGCCAGTGGCTCTGGAGTCAGGTGTTCAAATCTGTCCTCAGACACTAGCTGTGTGATCCTGGGCAAGCCACTTTACTGTCTCAGTTCCTTATCTATAAAAATGAACTAAGAAGAAAATTGTAAACCATTTAAATCTTTGCTAAGAAAAATTCAAAATTGGATCATAAAGTCAGATGTAATTGAAGCAACTCTGTGTGTGTGTATAAGTTGGGCCCCATTGTGTAGTGAGAATTATATATGATAAGGAGGCTGTCATTGTGTGGCTCCAAGAGAAGTAGAATGGACTCTTCTTTTTCCACCTATCTCCAAAAGAGAGTTTCATTCCCTGAAGCAGGGAGAGTAAGAGGTTGGGTCCAGAAGCCACTCTGCTCTCTTTAGAGAGAGGAGATACCAAGCTAGAATGATATCTTTTGGTCCCTTTAGTCTTGATGATACAATTGGGTTCAATCTAACTGATTGCTTTCTCATTTCTGAGGGAAAGGAGGACTGTAAGCTCTATATGTTTTTCCAACTAAATACTGGCTTCCCAATTAACCTACATGGTGAAAAGCAAAAAAATTACATAAATCCAAATCATAGCAAAATAGAAATAAGAGGTCTACATAGAATATATATCATGATACAGAATGAAGGAAGTCTTTCATTGGTAGTGAAATAATTCAACTAAGACTGTTTCATCTTCACTTCACTTCAGTCTCTTGAAGAACAAGCTGGAGGGGACTTGATGGAGACTGTTAACTTTTCTCATGTCTTCCTAGTCTTTTCCTTCACAAAAGTTGGGGATTATTCTCTTCCAGCTTCATTCTTAAAGCTAGAAATCAGAAGCTCCTGAATAAACTGGACGTTTGAGGAATCCCAAAAAGGATTTGAACCTTGATGAGTTTCAAAAGATTATAGAAAGCTAGAACTTTCACCAATCCCACTTCATTCTACACCAAGGTCAGGGCAGAACTTTCATCTTCACCAATAAGAAGAGAATCTCATACCAATGGACTTTGGAATAAAGGTTAAATTTCTACCTTGGGCTGAAGCAATTTGAAATCCCTTGCAAAAATCATCTAGGACAAGTTCAAAACTCATGCATGTGCAGCATAAATAAAACCATCAGTGTTTTAAAACAATAATTTTTCTGACTGGGTGGACGCCCATCAGTTGGAGAATGGCTGAATAAGACATGGTATTTGAATGCTATGTAATATTATTGTTCTATAAGAAATGATCAGCAGGATCATTTCAGAGAGGCTTGGAGAGACTTACATGAACTAATCCTAAGTGAAAGGAACAAAACCAAGAGATCATTATACATGGCAACAGCAAGATTATACAATGTTATTAATTCTGATAGACATAGCTCTCGTCAACAATGAGGTGATTCAGACTAGTTCCAGTGATCTTATGATGAAGAAAGCCATCTGCACCCAAAGAGAGGACAGTGGGAATTGAATGTGGACCACAACATAGAATTTTCATTCTAATTGTTTGTTTGCATTTTGTTATTTTTTTTTCCTTTTTGATCTGATTTTTCTTATGTAGCATATTTGTGGAATATGTGTAGAGGAAATGCACATGTTTAACATATTGGATCCCTTGTTGATTGGGGGAGGAGAGGAGGGGAAGGGAGGGAAAAATTAGAACACAGGATTTTATAGTATAGGGGTGAATGTCTATGAGTTTTTCCCCCTGAGGCAACTGGGGTTAAGTGACTTGGCCAGAGCCACACAGCTAGTGTAAAGTGTCTGAGGCCAAATTTGAACTCAGATCCTCCTGATTTCAGGGCTGGTGCTCTATCCACTGCACCACCTAGCTGGCCCCATAGGGGTAAATGTTGAAAATTATCCATGTATATATTTTGAAAATTTAAAAAAAATTGAAAAAAAAGCTATTTAGCTGCAAAGATAATAGGCCTATATATAATGCAATTTAACTATAAGGAACAATTAATATGCAATCAATAGACATTACTATTGTATAAATATAATAAAACATAGTCAACACCAAAATAAAAACAAATATTCTCAAACATGCAGTAATTCATATGAACAGTAGTAAATACAGACAATTGTATGCACTATCCTTTTCACATAAACTATCTCAGTATTGTCTGGAGACATGTGACTATATCTTCAGGTTTACAGGTTATATCATAACTTAGCCTAGTGCCAGGTCTAATAAGCCTAGTTCTCTTGTCTATGACTGAAATCTTAATTCCCATATCCTAACTAATAGTTGGTATGAACTGACCATCAAGATCATTGAAGACTTACATGTCTGTGCCTGGACTAGCAACCATTCCAGGTTAGGTATCAATATTTTCAATATTTGGGGGTTGAATCCATACCCTATCAGTCTCTATAGCTGTTTTTGTTAAGAAAGGAGTTGCCTTTGGTTTAATTTTCCTGTTCTAATAATCATTTCATCACTTTTAGTGCCTATATCTGGGTCAGAAAAAATTTTGTTCAGTTAGTGTATAATCTCTTTTTCTCAGCCTCTTCCTATGTAAGTGTCCATTATTTCTCTCCACCTGCTCAATAAAAAGTTCAACTAAATCTCCTGTGTATAATAGATGGTTGTAGTGAATGTTCTCTATAAGGTCCCCTTCATTTCCTGGACCTATTTTGTGAAATGAGCAAGTCACTCAGTCTCTCAATAATTTTTTCACATTTATTTTTAAAACTTTAACTTCAAGATTCTCTCCCTTTCTCCTTTTTTATCCCTTACCCTAACTGAGAAGGCACATGTAAAGTTATGCTAATATTTCTATAAAAGTCATGTTGCAAAAGAAAGCAGATTCTCCCCCCCAAAAAAAAAGCCTTCAAGAAAAATAAAGTTTTAAAAAAAGTATATTTCAATCTCTATTCAGACACAATTAGTTCTTTAGATATGAATAGCATTTTTCTCATGAGTTCTTCAGAGTAGTTTTAGATCATTGTATTGCAGAGAATAGTAACAACTTTCACAGCTAATCATCCCACAACCTTACCATTAATTTGTCCACAGTACTTTTCACTTTACATGAGCTCATGGAGGATTTTCCAGGTTTTTCTGAGAGCATCTTGCTCATCATTTCTTATAGAAGAATAATAGTCTATCATAATCACACACCACAATTTATTCAACCAATCCTCAATTGATGGACATCCCCTCAATTAATTCTTCTCACTTCACTTAGCATCAGTTCATGTAAGTGTTTTGAGGCTTTTCTGAAAGCAGCCTGCTCATCATTTCTTACAGAACAATATTTCATTACATTTATGTAGCATAACTTATTCAGCCATTCTCCAAACGATGACATCCACTCAATTTCCAATTCCTTGACATTACAAAAAGGCTGCTACAAACATTTTTGCATTGTGAGTTTGTTTCCTTCTCTTATGATCTCTGGCATGCAGACCCAGTAGATACTCTGCTGGACAAAAGAATATGTATAGGTTTATAGTCCTTTGGACATAGTTCCAAATTGTTCTCCAAAATGGTTAGATAATTTTATTGAATTATTTCTTTATGCATGCTTGCAATATTTTCTCCTTGACCTGGGAGTTTTGGAATTTGGCTATAATATTCCTGGGAGTTCTCATCTCGGGATCTCTTTCAGGAGAGCATCAGTGGATTTTTTTCCATTACTAATTTACTTTCAGGTTTTCCTTGAAAGATGATATTGAAGGTTTTTTTTTTTTTTAATCATGACTTTCAGGTAAGCCAATAATTTTAAAATTATCTCTTCTAGTTCTATTCTCCAAGTTAAGTGTTTTTCCAATAAGATAATTCACAGTGTTTTCTATTTTTTCACTCTTGATTTTATTTTATCATTTCTTGATTTCTCATAAAGCCATTAGCTTCCAGTTGATCAAATATGCTTTTCCTTAGTGACCTTTTGACCTCTTTCCCATTTGGCCAATTTTGCTTTTTAAGGCATTCTTCTTGTTAGCTTTTTGTATTTCCTTTTGAACCACTCCTATTTCTCTTTCCAATTTTTTTTTTCTCTTCCTCTCTAACTTGATTTTCAAAATCCCTCTTGAGCTCTTCCATGATCTGAATCCAATTCTTATTTTTCTTGGAGGCTTTGAATGTAGGAGTTTTGACTTTGTTATTTCCTGGGTGTGTATTGTGATCTTCCTTGTCCCATAGTAACTTTCTATGGTAAGAATCCTTTTCTGTTGTTTGCTCATTTCTGCAGTCTATTACTTGCTTTTAACTCTTTGTTTAAGTAGGGCTTTTTTTCCAGGATTGAGGATTCACAATGTCCTAAGCTTTAAGAGTTTTGTGCAGCTAATCCTTCTAGGGAACTTGTACTATGAGCCAATACTGCAATCTGGATCTCAGTATGACTAAAACACAAGAGTCCTGCCTCAGAGCTACTTAAGAGGCCCCTGTAATCTCCTTCTAACCAGCAATTCAGTCCCTTTACCTATAGACTGAGATCTCCAGAAGCTGCTGCTGCTGCTGCCTCTTCTATTACCACTAGGTTCCCAAAGCCAACTCTGGGTTTCCTAGTTCTTCCCTTACAGCTTCATGCAACAAAACTTTCCTGACAACCTTCCAAATTGTCCTTGGATTCTGTGGGTTGAGAGGTCTGTATTGCCATCTCTGCTTCCTCTAATTCAGAGGCTCCGAGTCCTGTTTCTGGTTTGCTGGAGCCAGGACTGTGCTGGACTGACCTGTGCTGAGAATATGCTTCAGTCCCAACATGGTGCAATAGATCTTTCCTGTTACTTTCTAAGTGGCTGTAAAATTACTCCACGGTTTTTTTCTTTTTCTCTTTTTTTTTCCTGGGTTCTGACACTCAATAACTTGTTTAGCATTATAATTTATTTTTTTTTATTATAGCTTTTTATTGACAAGATATATGCATGGATAATTTTTCAGCATTGATAATTAGCATTATAATTTAAAAGTATTTGGAGAAGTTTGGAGGAGATTATGAGTGAATTCCTACCTTTACTCTGCCATTTTGGTTCCACTTCTCACATTACTTTATATCAGTTAGTTTTCCATCTTGTGAGTCCCTGCAATGATGAGTCCTATCCTTGACTTCCTCAGAAATAATAATCTGGATGTATGCACTACATAAGTCCAAGACTAAAAACCATTTGCTGCCTAGCAGATAATTAAGAATACCTTTAACTCTTGGCATTGTGTATTGGTCCACTTTAGTCTTTTTGTTCAAAGTTTGATAATTAATATACATCCATACCATTTCATTTTTCTTAGACATCACTACTGTGGGTGATAGATAATAGCTACTAGATTCTGTGATAATGCCATTAACTGCCATTTCTATGAAATAATTTGATGTCTCTTATCATGGGCAGGGGAGTCCTCCCAAGTTCTTTTCTGGTCAATAATTGGTAAGTTAGATTTTGTGGATTAGAACACATCCTACATCCCATTCATGAAATGAGCATAAACCTGTTCTCTTTCTGAATTGCAACCTCAACCTAGCCTTCCACTCTCCTGGTATTAGGGAATCCCCAAAGTCAAATCCCTTAGAATTCATGACAAAGCATGAACAATTGAGGGTCCTGAAGCCTCATTAGAACCTCTTGCCTCTATTTTCTTGTAAGCCTCCATATAGTTTACATGGATGGTCAAAGTGCCCAGGTGTTAGTTCCCAGGTTGTTTCTCACAGAGAATTCTCCACAGAGAATAGCATTGAACACTGCTCCAGTTTTTACCTGATTGTCTCAGGTTCTGTTACTATGGCTCATCACAGGTGGTGCTGTTGTCCTGCTTTGCTCTTTTATTCCCAAGGCCTAGAGCTTGTGGCTAAACTATGTGTATTATATTCATCTCTATAGCTCAAGGGTATCTGTCTCACCTCAACCATTGTTGGCAATGGTTTCTTTGTCTGCATAGATCTAATGCTATCAATTACACTAGTGTCATGTACCTGAAACAGTGCCCACAGTGTATTTTTTCTAAATCTAAGGATTCACAATGCCTATCTGTATCAGGTTATCTCCTTCTTGCAGCACAATATTAGAGACAAAGTTAGCATAAAGATCTTCTGATTCACCTCCCTCAAACATCTGAGCAAAAATTTGTATACATTCTTGCCAGATAACATCAACATATAGCAAAAGTATTTATACATTTAGTAGAATTTCTACCATATCAATAAATAAAAATTGTGTGTGTGTATGTGTGTATATGTATGTATGTATCTCAAGAAACCTTACCTGGCAAGTACTTAACTGAATATATGCTGGCCAGCCAACCGCTTGTCCTTTGACTCTTGTATGAATTTTATATAATTTGAAACTTACAGAGATTGGGGAGAGAGCCACATCTTTTTCTGTCTCTCCTATTCTGAACTTGCAATAAAATTCTTTCTAATACTTATTAAACACACACAATCTCTCTCTCTAGGCTGGTTCTGAGAAAATCAAGATAGAAAGAAAATTGTCCCAGCTCTCATGGAAAAAAGCAAATGGGCTCCTCAGCCCTCCAAAATATCTTACAAATTAAGTGAACAGAAATTATATTTCAAATACAAGTATTTGTAAAATGTATAAAATTGTTTGGAAGGGAAGGCACTATAATTCAAAGGATCAAAAAAGACTTTGTGGAAAAAAATGATACTTTACCTGAGTCTTGGTAGAACAGAGGAACTTTAGCATGCGAAATAGCCAGTTCAAAGAAATAGATAAAGGTAATGGAGTGAATGAAGTATATCACCTGTAATAGGAAACTAGTTAATAAAGAGTCAATTCTGCTTTTAGAAGTGCCTGATGACTTGAAATGAAGAAACTTAGCTTTCCATTTCTTACTATGGTCACCATTCTGTAACTTTTTCTTGTCTACTTAGTAGTGAACAAGAACATATGTGATTTGGTTGGATAAAATTTCTTGAGTCAGAGCTGCAATTCTGTGCTACTCCTATGAGAAGTAGATCGATTATAAAATTGGGTACTTTTTTGCTCCTTTCCTCCATTTTTCCCTTTTGGGGGAAATATAGAAAAGTTAAGCCAAGATTACAGATCTGGAGACTTACTAACTACCACAATTGACTCCAATAAGTTCCACTCCTTGTTTACCCACTAAAATGTTAGTCTTATAAATTTTACTTTCATTTGAGTAAGACAAAGGAAGATTGAACACACACATACACACATAACACAAAAAGGTGTGTACAAAAATAATAGTAATTACAATAATAACAATAGTTAGCATTTATATAGCACTTTAAGGTTTACAAAATACTTTATAAACATTATCTCATTTATGAGCATCAGCTCAGAGTTAAGTACCATTATTATCCCCATTTTATAGATGAGGAAACTGAGACCCACAGAGTTAAATGACTTATCAAGAACCACAGGGCTATTAAGTATTTGAGGTCAAATTAGAACTCCAGTTCTGTGCTCTAATCATGGTGCATCTAGATGCAAACATTAATATCATCACACTCAATGAGGAAAATACATAAATTCAAAAGTAAAATATAGGAACAGGGAGAAGGAGAAGAGATTAAGAGGAAGAATAAATTCAAGGGGGCATTAGTTATAAGCAAAATTATTCCTCCAATTTATGAGGATTACAAGGAAAGAAAGAAATCGTAAGAAACTGTGATCAAGGCCTGGGTGAAGGGACAAAAAAAAAAAAAAAGTCAAGTAGTGGTGTGGAAAAAGATTACATCAATTAGAGATCATTAGTGTTGAACATATTCCTTTCTTACCCTTTTCTTCTTTATATAGAAAGTGGGGGTGGAATGAAAAGAAAGGAAAAAATATAAGGGAGGAAAACCATAACCATAACTATGATTGTGAATGGGATGGACTCACCCATAAAATCAAAAATAATAGTATAATATATTTCAAACCAGAAGGTAATAAGGAGCTTATTTGAAACATTAAGATTCATGAAGTTAAAATAAGAATCTAGAGTAAAATCAATTATGCTTAAGCTGAACTCAGAAAAATCAAAAGTAGAAATTATGATCTCAAGCAAAATAAAAATAAATTGGAAAAAAGTGAAAAGCAGGGAAACCATATTATGTTTAAAGATACCATAGTCAATATCACTAACATATATGCATAAAAGAGCATAACATCTACATACATAAAGGATAAGTTAATTACAAGGAGAAAAAAGATGTTGGAGACCATATTGAATTCTATTCAGCTGTAGACAAATATAATAAAAAGATAAGCAAGTAAGAAATTGAAGAGTTGTAGTAAATTTTAGAAAAAGTAGATGCTATTTCTGATGATTGGTAAGTAGAAATAGTATAAATACACATATCTGTACATATATATGTAAACATGTACATATAATATTTACATTTTATACCTTTAAAAATTCACAATATATCAGAGCATAATAATCTACAATTACAAAAAAGGAAAAAATATCACACACATCTAAAGATAAAACAATAAACACTAAAAACAAAAGAAAAATTATATTCAATAAAGAACCTTTGAAAAAAGGATTAAAACTTATTAGATTTATCCTAAAAGTGGTAGGTCAGAGGTCAAGTTATAGAAACTACAATTGAGAATTTAATCATAGAAAATGACATTAATGAAGCAAAATACCAAAACTTTAGGTATAAAGCCAAAGCAGGACATCAACAAAAGAAACAAAGAATACAACAGTGAATTAGGCATTCAACTCAAACAAAAAAGCTACAACTAAAAAAAAAACCCCAACAACTAAACACCAAAGTAAAAATTATAAAAAACAAATAAACATGTACCCTCCAAAAAAAAAAAAAAAACTAAGGGGGGAAATGATCTCTATGTGTATTTTTTAAAACTGAAGTTCTTTTTCATTATTGCAAAAAAAAAAATAGAAAATAAGAGGAAGTGCCCAAGAATATGGAAATTACTGAATATATAACAGAATATAAATGTAATAAAATATTACAGCAAAAGAAACAATAAAATAATTGTTTCAGGGAAAAGTAGGCAAACTTGTATGAACTGATACAGAGTGACATAAGCAAAAACAGGAGAACGCTTTATACAATAATAACAATATTGCAAATAAACATGATTTTGAAAGACTAACACTCTTATCAAAGTGTAATAAGAGTAGGCCCCACATGTGTAATGAGGCATGTGTAGCAAGAAGACTGTTGTTACATAGCTTGAAAGGCAAAATTACAAGCTTTACTATCTTCTTCTCATATCTTTTTCCAAGAGAAATGTTCATTCTTGCCAAGAAGCATAAGTTTGGCACCAGATGCCATGCTGCTCTCCTCAGCAAGTAGGGAAACCAGGCTAGAATTCTATCTATTGTGCTATTTAGTAGTGTCTGACTTTTCATAACCTGAGGACCATACTGTGGAACCATGGACAAGGATACTGAAATGGCTTACCATTTCCTTTTCCAGTGGATTGAAGCAAACAGAACTAAAATCACTTGCCCAGTCACACACCTAATTGTCTGAGGCCAAATTTGAATGCACATAATCCTGACTCCAGGCTCAGAGTTCTATTCACAGAGCCATCTAATAGGTCAATTTATATCTATCTGCTGCATTAAATATGATTAGTCTACAGGAGATGATAAATTCAATATAAGTTCTGATTGTTTTGCCATTTCTGAGGATAAAGAGGACCTAAGCTCTATAAGCAAGGCTTATCCTCTGTCCCACTAAATATCAATGAACATACATAGTGAATAGCAAAGAGTGTATCCAAATCATAGCAAAAGAGAAATCACAGAAGAGGTACACATAGGAGAATATACAAATTGAAGGAGCTCTCCATTATTGAAGGAGAAAGATAATGTAATTCAACCAAGGGTTTTTGATCTCACCAAGAGGGGAATTCCTCTTAGTCTCTAGTATAGCAAACTGGAGATAATGAATTGATAGATTCTGCTGCATCCTTTCATATCTTTCCAGTCTTTTTCCTTTAGCAACCTAAAGTGGGGTCAACTTCACCTATCTTCCCTCTCAAAGCCAGGAGCTCCTGAAGTGACAAATTTAGAGTTCTTGAAGGGAACTGGTGCTTGAAGAATATGAAACTTCCTTTAAGTCCTCACTGGCCAAGAACCTCACCTCTCATCAACTCTGCCTTGTCCCTTACTCAGGGCAAGGCCACCAATTTCACAAATAAGGATATAGTTTCATATCAATGGACTTTAGGACAGGGCTTACAAATGCAATGACTACTAAGACATAATGACAAATATCTATAACCTTAGTTGAGAGAGCTGAGAGGCTGAGTCTGGTGGATCTCTTGAACTCTAGGAGTTCTAAATTGCAATAGGCTATGCTGCTGTAGTGTCCACAGTAACTTTAGTATTAATATGAACCCTATGGTTCAGAAGGAGACAGGGTATTAGTGCATCAGAATTATGAGGTAGCCTAAGGAAGGGATAATTGGCTTAAGTTGTAAATGAAACATACCAAATTTCTTGTGACAGAGTGGTATCAGACATATAACTAGCCTCTGTATTTCTAGCTTGTGTAAGATGAAAAGACACAAGACAAAAAAAATATATAGTAATCAACCATAACACTAGAGAACTAACAATGAAGTGAGGTACCAATTTATCATAGAGAAATGACAGAATAAAAATGCAAAATGACATACCCATGTTCAGACATGGCTAATGTGAAGATTTGTTTTGCTTAACTGTTCATTTGTTACAGAAATTTTATTTTTATTTCAAGTGTTGTGCAGGGGAACAGAAAAAAATGGGAGGGATAACAATTGTGCTGGCAAGAATTTTTTTTTAAAAGAAAAGAGTCATTGGAGAAAAATTTAATGAAAAAAAAGAGCAAAAGGAAATTCAGAAAGTGGCACAGAGAATAAGAACAGCTTTGAAAGTAGCATGTTGAATTTATCACATACTTTTCTTAAAAGCAAACTACATATAGGTAGATTTTCTATTTCATTTTAACCATCTTTTTTATATATGGAAATATTCATTTTGAGGATGTTAAATATAGAATAAAAATTTATAAAAGAGACAGGAGAATTAGAAAAGGTACTTAGAATTTTTGAGATGGAGTACTTGCAAGATAAAGAAATTCATCTTGTTAAACATTTATTTTAATTGTTAAGGCCATTTTCTATTTCTATGCCATTTTCATTTCCAAATACATTCAAACTCCCTCCCCTACCAAAAGAACTATACCTTGAACAAATAATAAGAGAAAAAATTATAAATACAAAAAATAATTAGAAAATAATACTATAATTGACTTTCATAATTTTACATAGAAACAGGTGTATTCTCTCATTTTTTCTTTTGGACCAAACTTAAACCATATTTTTTGTTGTTGTCACTATCACTTTTATTTACATTGTACAGTCATCATATATATGCTTTTCTTTGTCTGCTGGTTTTCACTTTGTATTAATTCATTCAAGTCTTTTCATGCTTTGCTGTATAATTTATATTCAGCACTTACATTAATGTATGTTAACATATACATTATGTTCATGTACTACAAGTACCATTCATACATCTATTTTGTTTCCAGTTTTTTGCTACTATAAACAGTGTTACTAAAAGAATTTTTGTATAAGTTGGGCCTTTCTATCACTGACATGCTTGGGATATATATGTACTAGTGCAATCTCTGGGTCAAAAGATGATAGTTTACTCAGTATTTTAGCATACTTCTAATCTGGTTGTACCAATTAAGAGTTACATTAAGTGTTATAATTATTTTATATATAAGATACGGTTTCTTATTTTTAATTCCTACTGGTCTACTTTCAAGTTTTTTCAGGTTTTGTCAAAGTTTTGTTTCTGATCTTTATTGTTTCTGATTTCTCTATTCTAGTATTTCCTATTGATTTGCTTTTCTGTTTTTTTTAGAGAGTGAGGTAATTTGTTTTAAATAGCTTCAATCTTGTATAAAGTAGGAAGGAGGAAATATCATCTGCTAAAAGTGACAAATAGAAATGTTAGAATTAAAGTTGTTAAGAAGTATGGAATGCTGTGGAATAGCTATTATGCAGAAGTTGAGAGACAGTCAAAAAGAAAACCACTGAGGGGTATAATTGAAGTTGGTGAATTAATTAGTAAGATTATTTCTGTTCTCTAGTATCTATTCAGCAAACCAAAAGCAGGAAAAGAGAAAGTGGATAGTAGTAGTAGACAAGCATTTGGAGGGAAACTTTTATTCATAAGGATGGGATCAAAAAAATTTGAGAACCACTAGTTTAAAGGTTGTGAAAATGATCCTGTCTCTGGGGTGTGCATGTGTGTGTGTGTGTGTGTGTGTGTGTGTGTGTGTGTGTGTGTATTTTCATTCAAAAATAAATTGAGTAAATTGCAAGTGTTATGTCATATTTACATCTATAACATATAGATGTAAAGTCTGTCATGTTACAGCTATGAGTCATTCATTTATTCTTCATTTATTCATTTGATTTGTTTGTCCATTCATTTGTTTTTACCAGGATCTTTCTGTCTTACCCAGGTTGAAAGTAAAGGGCTATTTACCTACCAGATCACTTATGATAGTCATTTATCCTTTCCATTTCCAAACTGAACAAATTCATTTTTCCTTAGGCACCCCAGTATCCCATCCCAGTTCTCCCAGACTCATTTTATCAACACAAGATCAGCACAGCTCAGTGTTATGCTAATGACCTTTCTTAGAATTCCTGTGGTCCAGAGATACAGCCTCAGACTCCCACAGCTGAGATTACAGGTCTGTAACTACCACTGTCACTTGTAGCTATAATGAGGCTCTGGGTAATTAGATGGAGTTGGCAGAAGAAGCCTAAAGTACTGATAAGATTATAATACTCCGGGACACAAGCAGGGAAGGGCACTGATGGGAATCAGCTTAGCCTTACAATTTCACCTTTTGGTAAGAAACTACACCCTACTGTATCTAATTTAAAAGCAAAGTTAAGATGACAAATCCCTGAGGTTAAATTTTCCCTATAAATTTGTTGATAGTCTATGCCATCTTTATTAAATTCCTTTTGGATTAGCTCACCATAGCATTCTGCCTCATGGTGTCTTTCTCCTTGTTATAGCTAACTAACTTTTTTAGGGTGCTAACAAACATCTTCTATGGATTTAGCCTTCCAGTCAATGGCATATTCCCACTTCATGGCATATTCCTTTTCCTGGTTAATTGTGAGTTCCATTGGGGAACTTGTATTTCCATTGTTAATAGTTAAAACCCTTACCTTACTAACTATAGGCTTTCCCAAATCTATTTCATATTTATTATTCCTGGTGTCTATTTTATCTTTTCATTTTATTTTATCATTTCATTTCATCTGTAACCTCTTCACATAAATAAAGCTAGAAAAAGTAATTGTGAATTCTTCACATGTGAATTACTATCTATCCTCATCAACTATTGCCAATTCTCATCATCTAGTGCTGAACCTCAACCTCATCAGCTAGATTATTTATTTTATTAAAAAGTCAATTAAATGGGGTGGGGCCAAGATGGCTAAGAGTAAACAAGTCTTTATCTGAATTCCACCTAGTATCTCTAAAATCAACAACAAATCAAACCTCTGAAGTGATTTTGGAGTGAAAAAAACCCACAAATAGTTGGACTATAATGAATTTCCAGAAGATAATTTGGAAGAACTTCAGAAAAGGTCTGTTTCAATTGGACAGGGAGAGAGGTTGTTAAGTGCAGATGCAGTTCAAGGAGCCTAAGACAGAGAGTCAGGGCTTTGCAGCATCTCACACCAGGGAATCTACTGGGAGGCTCTCAGGCTGCTCTGTCCTGGTTACAAGCCAGTGGATCAGCAGATTAGCTCTGAGACATCCAAAACAAGTACGAAAGGCAAATAATGGGCCTCTGAACCTCAGAAAAATGCAGGACCTGGTCACACTTACCCAGCCCCAGAAATCAGTTAGCAATACCAGTCCCAAGGCAATCTAAAGAGGCTGTAACCTCTTGCTTTAAGAGCAGAAATCAACCTTTAAAAGGAAATGAGAAAAAAAAAAAAAAAAAGCAAAAAGAACTCTGACCATAGATAGCTTTTATGGAGAAAGAGAAGAACAGACCTCAAACACTAAGGATCCTAAAAGCAAATCATCTCCAAATGAAGCCCCAAACAGTGATATGAGTTGGTCCCCTTGTCTTGGAAGAATTCACAAATGATCTTAAAAGAGAGTTAGGGGAAAAATGTGGAAAGGATAAAAAGGTAAGAGAGTTTGGAAAAGGAAAAATAGAAATTATCTGAAGACAACTCCTTACAAAATACATTTGATGAAATAGAAAAAGCATATAACCCCTTACAAAATAGATATAAAAAAGAATAGAATTTGTGAAATGGAAAAAAAATGCAATGAACAAAAAACTTTTCATTTAAAAGTTCAGTTCACCAAGTGTAAAAAAAAGTTAAAAAAGCTTACTGAAGGTAATAATTCACTGAAGATTAGAATTGAACACATGGAAATGAATGAATCAATGTGACTTCAAGAATCAAACAAAACCAAAAAATAAAAAATGGAAGAAAATATGAAATACCTCATTGAAAAAAAACGACTTGGAAAAATAGATCTAGTAGAGACAATCTAAGAATTATTGGACTTCCTGAAAATATGATTGAAAAAAAAAATGCTTAGACAACATCTTTCAGAAAATCATCAAGGAAAACTGCCCTAATGTCCTAGAACCAGAGGGTAAAATAGCCATTGAAAGAATTCACCACTTGCCTCCTAAAAGAGACCCCAAAATGAAAACTCCAAGGAGCATTATAACTAAATTTCAGAATTATCAAATTAAGGAGAAAATATTGAAAGTACCCAGAAGGAAATAATTCAAATATTGAAGAGTTACAATCAGAATTACCCAGGATCTCTAGAAGCTTCCATTTTAAAAAATCAAAGAGCATGGAATCTGATATTCTGAAAGGCAAAGGAACTTTGACTGCAGCCAAGAATCAACTATCCACCAAAACTGAGCATTATCTTTCAGGGAAAAAGATAAACATTCAATGAAACAGGAGGATTTCATTTATATCTCATGAAAAGACAAGAGCTGAATAGAAAATCTGATCTCCAAATGTAAAACTCAAAAGAAACATAAAAAGAAAAAGAAAAAAAAAAAGAGAAAAGAAAAAGATAACTTTCTTTTTAAAGTTAAAAAGCTTATATCCCTATGTGAAAAGATGATATGTTTAACTCTTGAGACCTGTAACTTTGTTATGGGTATAAAGAGTGCAGGTATAATTTGATTTTATTGTAATAATATAAAAAAGAAACTAAAGGAAGAAAAGTGATTCTACTGGAAAAAGAGGAAGATGGACTTAAAATGAGGGTAAATAGAAAAGAAATTAGAGGCAAAAAAGACCTATTACAATTGAGGGCAAAGGGAGGGGAATGAGCATTGTGTAACTCTTACTTTCATCAGAATATAGCTCAAAGAGAGAATATCAGACACATTTTGCTTCACAGAGAAGCTTGTTTCACTCTATAGGGAAGTAGGAAGGAAAAGGGGAAAGGAAGGGAAAGGCTGATAGAAGAGAGAACAAAAGTAGACTGGGAAAGGGATAAGAAAGGGGGAAGGGCTGCAAAAAGGGAAGGCAGTTTGAGGAAGGGGATGATCAGAAGCAAAATACTTGAGTGGGGGCAAAGGAAAGAGAAAGGTATAACTGGGGGAAAACAAGATAGCAGAAAATACAGTTAATAATTTCACTGTGAATGTGAATGGGATGAACTCTCCAATAAAAAGGAAGTGGGTAGCAGATTGGATTAGAAACTATAATCCTACAATTTGTTCTTTATAAGAAACACATTTAATGTAGAGTCATATTGTCAAAGTAAAAATAAAAGACTGGAGCAGAATCTGTTATGCTTCAGCTGAAGCACAAAGAGCAGGGTTAGCAATCCTGATCTTAGATCAAGCAAAAGCAAAAATGGACCTAATTATAAGAGATAAAGAAGGAAGCTACATCCTATTAAAAAATACCATAGATAATGAAGTAATAACAGTACTAAACATATATATACCAAGTGATATAGCATTCCAGTTCCTAGAACATTAGTTAAGAGAATTTCAAGAATTAAGACAGCAAAACTGTATTAGTGGGAGATCTCAACCTTGCTCTCTCAAATCTAGATAAATCAAACCACAAAATAAATAAGAAAGAAATTAAGGAGGTTATTAGAATTCTAGAAAAGTTAGGTTTGATAAACCTTTGGAGAAAATTGAATGGAGACAGAAAAAATTATATATTTTTTTCTCAGCAGTACATGGAATCTATACAAAAACTGACCATGTATTAGGGCATAAAAATTTCAAAATCAAATGCAGAAAGGCAGAAATAGTAACTGAATTTTTTCAGATCAGGATGCAATAAAAATAACATTCAATAAAAGGCCAAAGGGAAAATAGACCAAAAATTAACTGGAAAAAAAAATCTAATCCTAAATAATGAGAGAATAAAACAACAAATCATAGACACATTAATTTCATCCAAGAGAATAACAATGATGAGACAACATACCAAAATTTATGGGATGCAGCCAAAGCAGTTCTGAAGTGAAGTTTTATATTTTTATATGCTTACTTGCATAAAATAGGGAAAGAGAAGAACAATGAATTGGGCTTGCAACTAAAAAAAGCTAGAAAACAAACAAATTAAAAACCCTCAATTAAATACTAAATTTGAAATTCTGAAAATAAAAGGGGAAATTAATAAAATTTGAAGTAAAAAAACTATTGAATTAATAAAACTAAGAGTTGGTTTTATGAAAAAAAAAAAACAATAAAATACATAAACCTTTAGCTAATTTGATTAGAAAAGGGAAAAAAGACAAATTCTTAGTATCAAAAATGAAAAGGGAGAACCTTCCACCAATAAAGAGGAAATTAGATCAATAATTTAGAGTTATTTTGCCTAAGTATATGTCAATAAATCTGATAATCTAAGTGAAATAGAGGAATATTTACAAAAATATGGATTGCCTATATTAACAGAAGAGGAAATAAATTACTTAAATAGTCCAATTTTAGAAAAAGAAATAGAACAAGCTATTAATCAACTCTCTTAAGAAAAAATCTCCAAGGCAAGATGGATTTACATGTAAATTCTACTAAACATTTAAAGAACAATTAATTCCAATACTAGGCAAACTATTTGAAAAAAATAGGGAAAGAAGAAGTCCTACCAAATTCCTTTTATGACACGAATATAGTGCTAATACCAAAACCAGATAGGGTCAAAACAGAGAAAGAAAATTATAGACCAATTTCTCTAATGAATATCGGTAAAAATAAATAAATAAATAAATAAATAAAATTAAAATATTAGCAAAGAGATTACAATAAGTCATCCTCAGGATAATACACCCTGACTGAGTAGGATTTATACCAGGAAAGCAGGGCTGGTTCAATATTAGGGAAACTATTACCATAATTGACTGTATCAATAACCAACTAGTAAAAATCATATGATTATCTCAATAGATGCATAAAAAGCATTTGACAAAACCCAATACCTATTTCTATTAGAAACACTAGAGAATACAGGGATAAATTGACTTTTCCTTAAAAATAATTAATAGTATCTATTTAAAACCATTAGCAAGCATCATATGTAATGGGGACAAACTAGAATCATTCCCAATAAGATTAGGGATGAAACAAGGTTGTCCACTATCACTATTCAATATTGTATTAGAAATGTTAGCTTTGACAATAAGAAAAGAAAAAGAGATTAAAAGGAATTAGAATAGTAATGAGGAAACCAAATTATCAGTCTTTGCAGATGATATGGTAAATCTTTCTAGATGGGATCTTACTTGAAAAGCAAGATAACTATATAAATATGTATACATATATTGTATTTAACATATACTTTATCTAACATATACTTTAACATATTTAACATGTATTGGACTACCTGCCTTCTAGGGGAAGGGGTGGAGGGAAGGAAGGGAAAAGTTGGAATAGAAGGTTTTGCAAGGGTCAATGATGTAAATCTACCCATGCATGTGTTTTGTAAATAAAAAAACTATTAAAAAAAAAAAAAGAAAAAGAAAAGAAAACAACTTCCTCCTTTTCAATATTTAGTTTACTGTCAGGACAATAAAATAACTCCAATGAAAACAGTCAAAAAGAATATTAAATAATCACATGTTTTTAAAGAGATATTTGAATAAGAAATTAATGTTGTGTGGAGGCAGAAAAGTTTGAAAAGTTATCTCAAAATTAAATAATTGTAAGACTGCCTAAATTTGTCGAAATTTGAGGTTTTTTGTAGAAAATGCAGATAGAATCTTAAAAACACATTTTATATTGTCAGCCATGTTTTTAAGTACCTGAATTATACCAAATAGAATATATCTTTACATAGAACACTGGCAGCATAGCAGATAAGAGTTATTCTAAATTCTATCTCCATCACTAATGAAAAAAAAGTCAGAGGAAGGTGGTCTAAGTGTACCTGATTTAAAGCTATATTATAAAGCAACAGTCACCAAAACCATTTGGTATTGGCTAAGAAATAGACTAGTTGATCAGTGGCATAGGTTAGGTTCACAGGGCAAGATAGTGAATAAAAATAGCAATCTAATCTTTGACAAACCCAAAGATCCCAAATTTTGGGATAAGAATTCATTATTTGACAAAAACTGCTGGGAAAACTGGAAATTAGTATGGCAGAAACTAGGCATGGACCCACATTTAAGACCACATACTAAGATTAGATCAAAATGGGTCCAAGATTTAGGCATAAAGAACGAAATCATAAATAAATTGGAGGAACATGGGATGGTTTATCTCTCAGACTTGTGGAGGAGGAAGGAGTTTGTGTCCAAGGGAGAACTAGAGACCATTATTAATCACAAAATAGAACATTTTGATTACACCAAATTAAAAAGTTTCTGCACAAACAAAACTAATGCAAACAAGATTAGAAGGGAAGTAACAAATTGGGAAAAACATTTTTACAGTTAAAGATTCTGATAAAGGCCTCATCTCCAAAATATACAGAGAATTGACTTTAATTTATAAGAAATCAAGCCATTCTCCAATTGATAAATGGTCAAAGGATATGAACAGACAATTTTCAGATGATGAAATTAAAACTATTTCCACTCATATGAAAGAGTGTTCCAAATCACTATTGATCAGAGAAATGCAAATTAAGACAACTCTAAGGTATCATTACACACCTGTCAGATTGGCTAAGATGACAGGAACAAATAACGATGAATGTTGGAGGGGCTGTGGGAAAACTGGGATACTGATGCATTGTTGGTGGAGTTGTGAAAGAATCCAACCATTCTGGAGAGCAATCTGGAATTATGCCCAAAAAGTTATCAAAATGTGCATACCCTTTGACCCAGCCATACTACTACTGGGCTTATACCCCAAGGAACTACTAAAGAAGGAAAAGGGTCCTGTATGTGCCAAAATGTTTGTGGCAGCCCTTTTCATAGTGGCTAGAAGCTGGAAGATGAATGGATGTCCATCAATTGGAGAATGGTTGGGTAAATTATGGTATATGAATGTTATGGAATATTATTGTTCTATAAGAAATGACCAACAGGAGAAATACAGAGAGGCTTGGAGAGACTTACATCAACTGATGCCGAGTGAAACGAGCAGAACCAGAAGATCATTATACACTTCAACAATGATACTGTATGAGGATGTATGCTGATGGAAGTGGATTTCTTCAACATAGAGAAGAGCTAATCCAATTCCAATTGATTAATGCTGGACAGAACCAGCTACATCCAGAAAAGGAACACTGGGAAATGAATGTAAACTGTTATTTTTACTTTCTGAATCCAATTCTTCCTGTGCAACAAAAAATTCGGTTCCACACACATATATTGTATCTAGAATATACTGTAATATATTTAACATATATAAGACTGCTTGCCATCTGGGGGAGGGGGTTGGGGGAGGAAGGGAAAAAATTTGAATATAAGTAAGTGCAAGGGATAATGTTGTAAAAAATTACCCATGCATATGTACTGTCAAAAAAATGTTATAATTATAAAATAAAAATTAAAAAAAAATTCTATCTCCATCTAAAATAAATTATTTTATTATAACTAATTTTTGCCTTTCATTTAGTATAGAAAACAATATCCTTTTATCCCATGTTGGTTCTAGTTTACAAATTAATTTTTTTTTGTGTGTAGCAATTTCTATTTTATTATTTTTAAGTCTATCCTGATGATATTGACAGGGTGAACCTTGAAACTGTGCTCCCTGACTTTTGGAGGGAAGCTATGGGGGTGAGCTCTGAAACTCACTTAAGTGGTTTCATTAAGATTAGCCCAGGACTACTCCCAATAGCTTGAACTTAAGTGGTCTCATTCAGCTGGAGATCTGGAACTAATATTTCTATTGAATCAATTAGCCCAGGACCACTCCCAATAGCTCTAACTTAAGTGGTCTTGTTCAACTTGAAATCTAGGCCTGGGGGCAGTGACAAAATTGAAGGAATCTCATTCAATGGAAGCCCTACGCATAGACTACCAATAAAATGACCATTTTGAATTCCAAATCTTTGCAGAAGTCCAAAGTAGGATTTTGCTTTGCCAACAAAGCTTTCTTCTTGGCAAAGTTGCCTACCAGGACTCCTGCCTGCTGTGAAGAGCCCCTCTTCTCAGTGATAATGTTTTGTTATTCCTCTGCCAGGAATCTGTCTTCCTAGCAAAGCTGGCTTCTCAGTGCTAATAAACTTTACTCTTGCCATTCATATTTTTTGGGTTCCTAAATTCTTTCATACTGGACCTGGGTGGAGTGGATTCCCACCTCAATTCTCACAACTGTCTGCACTATCACTAAACGCATCAATATTATTCAATTATAGACAATGAATTCACTAGCATATAAATAGTAAAAAAAATTCTTATCAATGTAATTGGTGATAATGTAGCATTTTCCCCCCTAACACAATACATGAATTACTCACTTATTAGTAGAAAGACTAAATATTACCTAGTTTCTCATACCTGGCAGCAGTTAGGCAAGATGGAAAAATGTAGGATAAAAATAGAAATTTGCCTTTACACAGGGAGGTGTGCCTGTTGTATAGGTAAGAAAATATCTACCTTCTGATAGATCTATATATTTAATAGTTCCCTTACTTTATCAGATTTATTAGCCTACTTGCTGTAAATATGGGAAGAGTGCCTTACAAATATCGATCACTTAATAAATGCGTGTTGTATTGAACCAAAAAAATTTAATAATTGTATCAAAATTATACAATACACACCAAACCCACAATTGCTGATAGACTGCAAAGCAGAAAGACATTAGAGATCATCAGTGTTATTCAGGGAAGATTTCCTGAAGATATAAAAGTAACAACCTTCTATAGAAAATATTTAAAGTTGTTAGTATAAGACACTGTCCCAAGAGTTTTTAAGTGATAGGCAGCTTCTGGTTTCTCACATGTGGGGCTTAGTTTTGAGGACTCAGTACTTTTGAATGATGAAGCAGTTCTGTGGTCATTTTAAGGCCATCAGGAGGAGGGGGATAAGTCAAGGGAATTCACCACCAAGTTAGGAAGTGTCACTCATTCAGTAGACATTATGGAGAAACAACTAACACTCTTATTTTCCTTCTTCTCTTTGGAATTGGTGTCATCCAATTCTCTTAGAGACTTTCCATAATGGGGGTGGGGGAGAAAGATAAATGCAACTTCCCAAAACTCCAGCTTTTCTGGTACTAATCTTGTGAGACCACTAGTACACAGTGTTGCTGTGGACCATTGGCGGCAGCTTCTGCTTGGCATTTCTTTTTTCTGAAGTGGATATTTCTACTCTGGGAGGTCTAAGTTTCAGAAGGTTGGGAGCTACTAGGTATCTCTTCCAATGTAATAAATGATCCTGGCTACTATTACTGAACTGTATGGGATGAACTGAGTGAACTGAACAGTAAGAACTGAAGTGTATAGGATAAACTGAGTGAAGATTCTCTTATAAGGATGGAGCTTCAACCTATGCCCTAATTATGATTTGAAACTTTGCAATAACAAGTTAATCTATAGCTAAAAAGCTGCAGGTGTTTGAATAAACATTCCCCTACTGTTTCCCATCACCTATTAAATAGCATTTAGGTACTTCTTTTAAAGGCAATTTATTCTTTGGTTTCTAGAATAGATTTTTGTGTTTAGAGTATAAGCCTGGATTCCCTCAAACAATGTGAGAAAAGGTGGTGTTTTGCAGTTTGTACTTGGCACTCCTTTAACTGACAGCCTGTTGGTTAGCAGATGCCCTTTCTCCTGAGATTTTTTGCTTCTTCTTACTCTGACTCTCTGATTTTAATTTCTGTTCGTTGTCCCATACGGTTTGGGGGCTCATTCTGGGATATTTTCTATTCGTGAAGGGTTTCTCCCATACTGAATCTTTAAGCAGGTGCCATCTAGAGAGTTCTCCCATGACTCAGCTTAGGGTAGAGGGTAAATTCCTGAAGAGAGACACTCAGAGAAAGCAAAAATGGAAGTAGACTAGCAAAGATAGAGGAGTAATTTGGCCCAGGAAATAAGCCAGCTGAGAAAACTTTGAAATCAGTTAAGTAGTACACAACCTGGGTAAGGACAAGAATTAGTGGGTAAGAGGTGGGGGAGACAGAAAAGAGGATAAGAAACTGTGAAGATTGGATGAGTCCTCCGTACTTTTCCTATGCTAAGAACTAGTGAGCCACCTAGGTGACTGGGATTGGGATTGGGAGAATTTAGTGGGTTAAAGTCTATAAAAGCCTCCTATTTCCCTTTGTTGGTGGGAAAATTCTAAACTGTTTGGGTTTGTAAGGATTCTCCTATTTTCATTTGGCAAGATTGGATAAGTCCTCCATTATACAGGACAAGAAACCATGAACCTTGGAAAGGAACAATCTATTTGGTTCCTATCTAGTGTCCTAGGAAGATAGCTCTTTAAGAAGAGTTGGGATGAAGTACCAAAATGTAGAGGGAAATGCTGTTAAGTTTTGTTTGGGCAGATGTCCACTCTAGGAGAACCTGTCCATATCGCGAGGGTTGGGTCTAAATTCAAAAGAGTCTTTGATATACTGCTGACTCTTAGGATTTCAGCTCCAGAAGCCCTCTCCATACTTTTACTGCAAGTTGAGGCCAAGAATGGGAGCTAGATTTACTTAGAAAGGCAGTTTGCATTTGTGTATGTGTGAGCCTGTGTTTGTTTTCTGTGTTTCTCCCAGTCAGTCTAATTACAAAAGAAAAGATCTGGCTATTTGAGATTTTAAAAAGTGCTTGTTTTGTATGTAATTGGAATTATATGCAAATAGCTTTTAACTAGAGAGAGGAATGAGTAGTTCTGAGATGGGGAAAGTTTATAACTGTCACAACAAAAAAGAAAAAAAAAAAAAACTGACCCTTCTGTGGACCTAGAATTGGCCAATTTGGGGCCAAAGAAATAAAGTAATAGAATTGCTAAAAAAATTTTTTTAGCAGATTCTGGGGATTATGGGACCAATCATTAAGTTGCTTGGTACTTGCTTTCTATTAACTAACTTGCGTTAATCTATTGTATTTTTAAGGAGGCCTAAAATACATGACTAAAAAGCCTTCTGAGGACCAAAATTTGAGGGTTAAGGAAAAAACAATCCTCTCTGGGGTTTTCCAAGTTTCTTAAGTTTATGGAATCTGTCCTGGGTCCAAATTTAAGCTGATGGCCTGAATTCTTCTGGAGTTTGTACTGGTATCCCAACATCTTTGACATACTCCCCCTTTTCAGTTATAGAGGGTAGGCTAGTCACTGGGCCATAGACTTGCAACCAGATACCTAGGTCTAAATTCTTCCAACCCTCTTCCCCAGGGTCCTAAAGTTGGTCAATTTCTTAAAGTTCTGTGGATGGACTTGAAAGAGCAGTTTTCTGCCACTTTAAATTTTGGAGCTGTGTGTGTTTAAATTGGAATTCTGATTCTGAAATTATATAAGATAAATACTATTAACTAGTGCATATTAAAATTCTTGTTTATTCTGATATAAGATTTTAGAAATATGTGTATACTAATATTGAAGTATTGCTAGTAGAAATTTAAATCTTGCATTTGATTTGATTTTAAATTAAAAATTTTGATTCTCTGGTAACTTACCTAAAGAGATCACATGCTTTTATCCCCTAATTAGATAAAATAAACTTAAGCCATTATGTTTCTTGCTAAATTAGGTAATTTGTAAAAATTGTATGAGCTATGCTTTAACATTTTGTCAATCCAACTGCATATGTGGTATAAATGTTGTGAAATTTGGTCCAAATCTATTTAGAATATTAAGAGTTGTCTTGCTTTTTCCCTTTAACAGAGAAGTAAAAGTAAGAAAATATGGTGCATAGTCATGTGTGTAGTTGTAGAACAAATTGTATCTGAAAGGTGTGTAATACGTCTAAAGATAAATAAGATGGCATTTAGGAGGTATCTCTCTGGAGGGAGGGAGTCTCCAAAATGTTTAGATTAGATTTTAATAAAATGACCACAGTGGGAAAACTCGATATAGGGGATAGGTGGAAACTTTCCCCTGGGCTTTGCTGCTTTAAGGGGGGTTAGTGGAATAACAAATCATTCCCAAGTATGGATTAGTAGAGATTATTGATGCTGTTAAAGTAACATATTTTACTTCAATGGTTTTATAAGAAATAATGAGGAAAGATTGCAACTTGAGTGGCAGTTTCCTACATCTGATCATCTGCCCTCATCAGGGAAACTGGAAAGAATGAATCAGATTCTTAAGAAACAGATTACTAAATTGATGTTAGAGACTAAATTGCTTTAGACCAAATATTTACCTATCGCTTTGTAAAGAATTAGAACTGTCCCCAGAAGTGATCTGGGACTTTCCTCATAGAAGATGCTGTTTAGTTTACTTTTACTTGGGAAGAAAAAGGGAAAAGAGACTTTTTTGAAACAAAGGATAAGTTTTTAAGGAATTATATGCTGGCAGCATCCTGATTTCATTTTAGCCCTTAGGAAATAAGGATTGCTGACCTAGACAATAACTTTGAAGTCTGCAGTTCCAGGAGAGTGAGTGCTTACTAAGTCCTGGAAGAAACAGAGTGGGAAGGACCTTATCAGACTTTACAGGTGACTGAGACTGAAGTCTGGAAGCTGAGAAAACCAGGCTCAAAAGACCTGTGGAAGAATCTCAAGAATGGACTGTTAAGGACAATTTATAATCTCTAAAATTGGCTTTGCAATTAGGAATGTTTTGTTGGGAGTTGGGAATGTTTGTGGAATTTTAACAATATTGGTATTGTACATGTTATAAAAGTTTATAGGGACTCCTTGATGGAGGAAGTTGAATTAACAATTTTTAGGATGAAGAAGTTATTCATGTTAATTCTGATAGAGTTCTTTAATGTGAAATTAGGATATTCTATATTCCATATGACTTTTAGTTGGTTGTAGTGAGTCATTTTAAAGCTGTTCCCATTTCAGATTCTGAGAACACTGGTCTATATCTTTGTCCCTTTGAACATGGTTAATATTTGAATATATTTTGATGTAGATTGATTATTGAGCATCTTAAAGTAAAATGATTTGTGTAATGTTGAATTTAAAACCCATCTACTTAGTTATGAAGATAAGCTGTGAATTTTCTAGGATGAATCTCTTACTGTTAATAATGTAAATAGGTATAGTCAATACTTACTTAGGATATGTGATTTTTTTTTTTAAATAGCTTTTTATTGACATAACATATGCATGGGTAATTTTTACAACACTGTCCCTTGTACTCACTTCTGTTCCAACTTTTCCCTTTTCTCCCTCCACCCCCTCCCCTAGATGGCAGGCATTACCATACATGTTAAACTATTAGATACAATATATGTGTGCAGACCCAGACAGTTCTTTTGTTGCACAAGAAAAATTGGATTCAGAAGGTAAAAATAACCTGGGAAGAAAAACAAAAATGCACGTAGTCCACATTCATTTCCCAGTGTTCCTTCTCTGGGTGTAGCTGATTCTGTCCATCACTGATCAATTGGAATTGAATTGGATCTTCTCTTTGTCGAAGATATCCACTTCCATCAGAATACGTGCTTATACAATATTGTTGTTGAAATGTATAATGATCTCCTGGTTCTGCTCATTTCACTTACTATCAGTTCATGTATGTCTCTCCAAGCCTCTTTGTATTCATCCTGCTGGTCATTTCTCACAGAACAATAACATTCTATAACATTCATATACCAAAATTTACCCAACCATTCTCCAATTGATGGGCATCCATTCAATTTCCATTTTCTAGCCACTACAAAAAGGATTGCCACAAACATTTTGGCACATACAGGTCCCTTTCCCTTCTTTAGTAACACTGCGAGATCAAAGGGTAAGGATAGGTGATTCTTGAGAGCTAAATACCTGAAGTTTTGATTAATGAAATTTGTTGTTTGAAATAAAATATGTTGGCACTGTAGCTGATATTACTTGGAGTTTTTAACTCAGAAATTATTGTCTGATAGATCATCAAGCCAATAATCTTCACCATCTGAAAGTTATATGCCACGAGCCACTCAAGAGGAATGTGATTCTGAATTGTTACAGGTGGAGGTTAGTATCTGCTCAAGAATTGGAAGGACAATCTTGGCCTCTGCTTAAGACAAGATCTTTCTGACTCAGTTTCCCAGTTGTGTTCCTTTGAATAAGAACCCACCTGATTATTCCTAAATCTGTCTATAAGGTGCAATTTCAAACTGAGTTAAGGATGCTTTATCCATCATATATGAACTTTCAGGCTGAGGTCTGAAATTACTTACATTAGTACAAAAGCAGATTTCCCTTTTCCTATTACCCCTTTGCCCTAAGTAAGAGTTTAGATGATAAAATATAGATGTTGAAAGACTGGAAACTATTAATGAAGATTATTTTGTTGTACTGAAACTCCTACTATTTGCTTAAGAACATTTTGGAAATTATTATAATATTTCTGCTTATTGAATAAATTTATATTTCCATACTTGGTTAAATCTGTGATTATAATCATGTCCCTGCTTTTTCCTCTTATAGCAAACTGAAAACGGGTTCTTTGGTTCCTAATTTGGATGGATCCCAGTAAAGAAAAGGACAAAGCAGACCCAGAGAGCTTGGAGAATGAGAACAAGATGCTTTGAGGAAATGTATCAAGATTGGTGTGAGAGGGCTTCAAAAGCTCATAAATAAAGAGGAGGGATTATATAGGATAAACTGAGTGAAGACCCTGGTAAGAATGTAGCTTTGACTTATGCTCTAATTATTTGAAACTTTGCAATAACAAGTTGAGCTACAGCTTAAAAAATTGCAGATGTTCAATTATCTTGAATGAACATTCCCCTCCAGTTTACCACCACTTCTTAATTAGCATTTAAGCACTTCTTTTAAAGACAATTTATTCTTTTGCTTTTGGGATAGATTTCTGTGTTTAGAGTTTAAACCTGGACTCCCCTAGACAATGGGAGAAAAAGCCAAAGGTGGTGGTGGGGGCTTCTTTTCTATTTAATCTTGTGTTTTGTAGTTTGTGTTTGGCACTCCCTTAACTGACAGCCTGTTAGTTAGCAGATATCCTTTCTCATGAGATTGTAGTAAATCCCTTTTTGCTTTTTCTTACTCTAAATCTCTTATTTTAATTTGGGTTCACTGTCTCACACACTAGGAGGAGAAGCCTAAGAACTATCTGGTTTGTCAGAAGATAGATCTTGAGGGAGTTTTTCAGACAAGACAGAAGTGAATTTGAAGATGAAAAGCCTATTCAATAGTCCCTCTAAATGTTTTAGTGTTTCAAGCATCAATACCCAGGGAATATATAATAGGAGTTATAGATTATCACTTTGTATTTAAGTATTTGTCAATTTATACTTGTGAATCTTTTGTGTTTTGCCACAACCCTGACACTAAGTGCCTATATCAATTCCATATCATGTCATCTTCAATTTACCTTAACAAGCCTTTATTAAGTATTTACTATGCACAAGGTATTATGGTAGGCTCTAGGGCCTCAAAAAAAAGAAATGCTTTTTAGGAGTGAATATTCTACTGGGAATTACAAGATGCTTTCAGATAAATAAACACAAAATTACTTGAAGAGGAAGAACATCAGCCACTAGTGGCATTGAAATGGCTTTCTGTATTACAGACATTTGGATATGTCCAAGAGCTGTCCATCCTCATATATCCTTAAAATACAGAAATACCTTACAGAATATTTGAGAGTAATGTATTTTGTAAAATTTAAAGATTATATAAATGTGAGCTATTGTAAAATTTCTCCTTTTAAGAACCATCATATACCCTGAGCTAAAGATAATGCTTATTGTCATAGGCTCAAAATTAAAATATGTTCCTGATCCTATTCCTATATACCTTGGGTCCTTTCAGTTAAATTTATAGCAATACTGAAAAACCCTTATCTTAAGATCACCCCCTAATTATATAGGGGTTTGCTAGATACTCCTAAATGTTTCTTAAATTTCTCTTCTAAAAGAAAGTTTTCTATTTCTTTTCTATATACTGCTATAAAAATACAGGTGATAAAATTTAATCAGTGAAAATTAAGTCTGTAAATCCTTGCTTTCTACTAATATGCTCTATGAAATATATAAAAAAAAAGAGAAATGTATCCAAATTTCAATCTCTAGACAAAATGATAAAACATATATTTTTACATCTATTTTGTGACCATGGGCAAGTCACTTCTCTCTCAGAACCCAAAATTGTGGAAGGAATTCCTTACATTAGTGAAATAGCAGATTTCCTTCTTCCTATTCCCCCTCTGCCCTAAGTGAGAGATTAGATGACTAAAATATAGATGTTAAAGGACTGGAAACTATTAATGGAGGTTATTTTGTTACTATTTGCTCTAGAATATTTTTGAAATTATTAAAATATAATATTTCTGCCCATTGAATAAATTTGTATTTCCATACTTTGTTAAATCTGTGACCTCAGTGATGAATATATGTAGCATTCATCTGAGCAACTATCCCCATTTGTGGGATGGGTCATCCACAGTGATTACAGCTTCTCCATATTCAAAGGTAAGGTACATTATGGGTTCACATTCCAAAATCTATAGCATATGAGCCACTTTCAGGGAGTCAGGCAGTAGATACAATTAGGTAAAAACAAAAGCATTTGCTAAAATGTAACACATCACTGCTGTTTGTCTTAAGGGGTCTGTAGTGGGGTTTTTTGTTTTGTTTTGTTTTTTAATTTGCTTATTTGTTTGTTTATTTATTTTATTTTATGTGGCCCTTAGTTCTTGACTAAAGAAAGAGGCCAAATTCTTTTTCTCACTTTCTTTTTTCAAATTCTCTGGCTTTTTATGACCCAATTCCAATGTCCTAGGGAAAATCATAAAAAGTTGGTTTATTCTAATTTTTAGAGAGTTTGTTACTTAGACAAGATTTTGTACTTCTTATGCCAAGTTATTAATTCCATTTCCAATTCTCTCTTCCATAGAATTCTTTTCTTTCCCAAATCTTACTTAAGCTCTTTTATTTAATCCATGAAAATTAAAAGGAAAAATTTTAAATACTATTTTATGTCTTTTAGGAATTATAGAGCGTTTGTGACCAAACTCTCTCTTTCTATATATATTTGATGCTTTGATTGACTTCAAAAATCTGGGTTTGTGTTGAGCCTCCTTGACATCATTCTCGACTTATTTATTTTATTTAGATCACACACCTAGGAAGTGGTGCCTGAGGTCAAATTTGAACTCAGGTCCTCCTGCTTTCAGGGCTGATGCTCTATTCACTGAACCACCTAGCTGCACCATCAATCTCAACTCTTTAAGGTAGGATAATCATTTTTGTTTGCCATTTTTTCAGCTGAATTTCTGACTTCGAATTTGATGTTAGGGCTGAGCTTTGCCACATTTCCAGAGGAAGGTTTGGGCTGACCCACTTGTTTTCTTGAGGTACTGAGTTTCATATTATTCTAGGTTCTTAGGGATAGTCTTGGATTTGTAAGTTTACAGTTTTTCCCTCTACTAAATTTTGCAAGTTCCTAACTTGGGTTTTGGTCTAAGCAATAGTAGACTGCTGATGGTTTCATCATGGATCATTCAGCTAGAAAACTGTTGGTTCAGAGTGACAGAACTACAATTATCCCTTCCACATTGTGACTTTCCCCATCATAGTTTCAATATATCACAGACTGGCATAAGAGATTTAGTGGGAATTTTTAAAAATAGTTTTGCAGAAACCATAAATGACACTCTAGAAGATGACACAGAAAAATTTTACTTAACATTGACCTCTCTATAGCCTATGATCAAATACTTAACTCAAATTTTACAATAAGGTACAGTAAGTACCCCATAAATGAGGGGAAAAAAATCAGATTTCTCTGGTACAAAGGGAGGGCCAAATTTTTTTTCTGTGATTTTCCAAATTCTGGGGATGCTGTGCTCCTAAACCCCATCATGTAGAAAGGATAAATAACTGTATAGACTTCCCTTTGTTCTGGTCTTCCTTGATTGTTCCTCTATAGGTTTCAAATTGAGCTAGAAGATGGAACTGAGAGCCATCTCTACTCCTGGCTTCTGAACCACACAGTAACTGCTTGCTTTTGAACTTCCTTTCTCAGCTTACCAACCAGTGCTTCCCTACCTGTGAACTTCTGCTTGGATCTGTGACCCAGGCTTGGGTGGTGGAGGATGAAGCTGCCCATTATGGTGCCCCAATATGGGTTTGAATATGCTCTGGTTTGTCTGGAAACCCTTATGAAAAGTTTCTCTGTGTTACTGAAATGTTCTGTAGATAACTCCTGAACTGATTCTTTCTCGAGTATCTGCAGACCTCTCTGTCTGTCTCCTTATGTTAGCCTGGTCTGGACAAATGACTCATGGTGACCATTTCTGAATTTCACCATCACAATTCATTCTGGGGCATTTTCTAGGTCTGTTTGGAGGAATTTTGTGGAGGAGAGATCAGCTGTACTGCTTCTGGCTACTCTGTCATTTTGACTCTGCTCTTCATTAGTTTTTTCTAAGTATTAAATCAGGTGAGTTCCCATTGAAGTAAGTAAATCCCTTTCACTTGTATATATTCATTATCTTTAAATGATATGTAACATTGCATAAGACCCTATTGCAGTTTTTATTCTTATTTAGGGATTTCTATAATTTAAAAACAGTTCTCAGTATTTCAATATATTTATGAAAATTTGTTACTTCCCCAGTGGAGACACAGATTTCTAGGTCCACTAGAAGTAAATATTATACGAGGTGGGATTAATATTTTACTATCTAATGAAGATGGCCATAGTCTTAACTGGACTTCTGATAAGCATTTTAGGAATAGCCTTGAATGAGAAAAAAACCTATTTTGATCAGCAACTATTACCCTTTTCCAATTTTCATCACTCTAGTCTTTGTATTCTCTTACCCGTTGTACATTTTCCTCCATAGCAATGATTCATAATTTTAATAATGGTTTTCTCAATTTTTATCCAAATTTTAAAAATCTACATCACACTCTAGAGGAATTATTAAGAACCTTCTAGTTCTTATCTTTTCCTGAAAGTCTGCCTATTTTATTGGGATTAATTCTTTGGGACAGCTAAAGGTTCTCAAGGTTTAATGTTGTTTTTGTTTCTTTGTTTTAAAATTAATTTTTCTATAAACTTAATGGGATTGATCCTGTATCACTGTCCTTAAAACACAAAGATTCACATATGCAGTCCTCTCTCTCTCTTTTTTTTCCTTCCTAATCTTCTATATTATGGAAAGGCTTGTTTTGTTTCTTAAGTTCAGAAAAAACAAATAAAATAAACAAGTAACTTATTCCTCTTATTATGTGTTCCCAAAAAGTTGATTCGTAAAATATTTCTATTTATATTGTATTCTTAGGAAGAATACAAATATTAGTAAATCTCTGACACTTAGTAAGTGTTTAATAAATGTTTAATAAACTAAAAGAAAGAATTTTAACTGTGTATTTTACATTGGCTCTATACTAAAAGAACGATTCCTTCAAAGTCCATGTTTTGAGGATTCAGAATAACAAAACTATAGTTTTCTTTTTGGATAACAACTAAAAGTCTACAAAGAAATAATTATAGTGGAATCCCAGACCATCTCAAGAGATGCCCACGCTAAGCTTGTTATTTTCCTTTCAGTTATCATCTTCTCTAAGAAGCTCGGCAAGTAACTGTATATATCCCTTATTGTAGCTGGCACTGACTGAGGAACTTAGAAGTTTCATCCTCTTGAACTTACAAGGTTCATTCAAGGTTGGAAATATTCCTATCACTATTGCTGTTCAGTAATTTTTTTACTCAAATAAAGAAGCATGAAGCAGAAGAGGCATCTGGAGGAGAAAGATTCTGACCCATGGTCACCAGAAGAGGCCTTGCTCTAGTGGCCACATATCTGCTGAGATAAATGGGGGATGTCTTTTCTATTCTTCACAGGATGTTCCTGTGGTGGGGGGAAGGAACTACATATCACATTTAGGAGAAGAAAAGAACCGCTTCTTTTAAGATTTATTGAAGTGTTAGCTCTTTCTGCTTCAGTGACCCCTAGCCACTGTCAGGGGAACAATGAATTTTTCTGTAATCTCTAAATGCAAAGTCCTATAGCACTTTGCCCTGCACTTGGAGAGTCAGAAACAGTCCAGAAATCTATAGTTAGGAAGAGAGGAGCACAGTCGATAACTTCCCACAACAATGGCACAGTAATAACAGTTGCTTTAAAAGTTTCCCTCATAAATGTGGGGTGCAGTCGGGGAATAAAAGTGTATTTTGGAGAAGAATAGAGGGAAAAGAGGCCAGAAATGGCTATTTTGCCTACCTTCAGGCCATATACAATGACAAGCCTGCACTACAGATGGGCCAAACTACAAATTATGGAACCCTCAATCTATTGTTATATATAAACAAATGCATATAGTTAAAATAAATAATTTTCATCAATTAGAATTTTTTTTCTAATAAAACATTTAAGAAGTCAATCAAATAAGAAAGAAAAAAACAATCCCTGATTGTAAAGTTCTGTTATCTTCAGAAACTGTCGGTTGCTCTCTGGTAGGAGATCTGCTGTCTCAACTCAATCTCTTGGCCAGATTCTTCTTCCTGTAGAGAGCCGCCAACTCTGACTTAGAGTAGAGACTCCTTCTCCTCCAGAGTGCTGCCCTCTTTTATCCTCCCAAAAAATGGGCGTGAAGGGCTTGTTGGAAGATTATGTCTACCAATGAACTTGCTCCATTTAAACATTAAGCTCCTCCCCAGAAGTTCAAAGGGGTAAAACTCCCTTTAAAGGCCAGAATTAGAGAATTGTTAAGTACCGATTTAGCACCTAGTAAGAACTAATATCTCATCTCATTAGTACTTAGTAAGAACCTAACACCTGATCTTCCATTCTGTTAAGGAAAATAATATGGACATAAGTAGGTACTACATCTATCTATCTATCTATCTATCTATCTATCTATCTATCTATCTATCTATCTATCTATACACATATATATGCAAGAAACATTCAGAATAGAAGAGAGGTAATTTTATAGGAGAAGGCACTAAAACCTACTGGGCAGGACTGAAAGAGAAATACTTCTTAGTCTTTCTTCACACCCAAATAATCAATTTATTCACTGATTCATTCAACAACCATGTCTTGTGTACTAGGTATTGTGCCAGGGTTAGGCCATGGTTCTTTTTGGTGGGTCTGAGGAGAAAAGAGACAAATAATACACTATTTTTGAATTTGAAATTGGGTCAACCATTCTGTAAAAACAATTTGGAAATATGCAAGAAAAGTAACTAAACTCTTTTGAATCAATTACCCCACACATGTAAGTGTATATACCAAGGCTCAAAACATTCAAACTCTTTATAGTAATAGAAAACTGGAAAACAAATATGTGTCTTTCTGTTAGGGAAAGGCTAAATATATTACATGAATGTGATGGTATATTATTGCCCAAAACTTAATTATGTATATGAGGAATTCAAAGAAATATGGAAGGTCTTATATGAAGTGAAGAACAAGGAAAGTAGAAACAAGAAAACTATATGTAAGAACAATAACATTCAATGGTCAATCATGAGCCCAAAGAGGAAGAAATATATGCTATTTACATCAAGAGAAGGGTGAGGAAAATATAGGTGCCCAAAATTTCCCATATTGATTGATTTAATCAACTTTTTTTTTTTTTTTTTTTTTTTTGTTTGTTTGAAATCTTTTTTTTACAACTGGATTCGATGGAAGTTGGTATAATGGGAATTGATATATTAGGAAGTGATTTTTTTTTTTAGGCACAAAACATCATTAATTCTTTTTTTTTTTTTCCCATTAATTCTTTAAAAAGAAAAAGAATGGCTTTCTAGTAAGGAGGCAAAATTTTATCATTCCTACTAAGAATCTTTCTAACTAAAAATCAAATGACTAAGGCATTTGACTCAAGAAATAGACAAAGAAATTGTTTAAAGGTAAATAAGTGTATATTGCTTGTAAAGAAAGAACAATTAAAGCAGGAGATAAAGTTCCACTCTTTTAGTAGTCTTGTGATACATTCATTAAAAGGACAAAGAGAGAAATTCAGTAAGGAAAATCATGTAAATGTCAAGGCTAAATTGATGGAAGATGTTAACCAGAGCCATTTCACTTCCATGCCTTGACTACTTTAAAAAACTTTTAAAAATGAATCAATTAGAACTGAGAGTACATTGAAAGATACTTGAAAAATATTATCAGTTTACAGAGACTGATATTCTCAAGAGATGACTGATATATGGCGTAACATGTATTTAATGAGGATGATGTTATAGACTTCTAGATCAGAGTAAGAGAATAGGGGAAAGTGGAGAAAAGTAACCATGGAAATGGAGTCTGGGTCATCTGTTAAGGATGAATTGTGTGGATTAACAAAGTCATTTGTACATTCAAGAATACCTGAAGCAATTCCAGATAAGGTGTACTTGGAAAGTGGTTCACAGTATGGGTGTCCTATAGCTACCTTGAGCCAGCTAGGAAGAATTAATTGTTAAATTTTAAGGGTGAGCATTTACATCTTGGAAACCAGTTATGAATGGAAATGATGCCTTAACACAGCACAGCAATTGCAATTTAGATTTGAAAATAGGATTGGAGTTGCTTATAAAAAATATTACAGAAGGACATTTCTAATAAGCAGGATGCTTTCAGAGATACCTAGAGGAACTTATACAACTTGATGCAAAATGATGGATAGAACCAGAAGAATAGTATACACTGAAACAGTAATATTGGGCAATGATCAACTGTGAATGACCTAGCTTTTCTCAGCAATTCAATGATTCGAGATAATTCCAAAGGACTTATGATGAAAAATGTTATCTACCTCCAGAGAAAGGACTGATAGAGTCTAAATGCTGATGGAAATATACTTTTTCTAAAACTTTTTATTATTATTTTTGGTTTTGTCTTTTGGTCTGTGATTTCTTTTATAACATTGATGTGGGTTGTGCTCCCTTTAAGAAACTAATCCTTTCAGATTGATTTATTCCTTTCTGATTCCCAGCACCTCCTAGCTGATGCATTATCAATTCAAGAAGCTAGGACCTTTGATTCACAAATCCTGTCAAAACCCCTTTTTGAATTCCAATAGGAGATCTGGCCCTGTCCCAGCTCCCACCATATCTGAGCCAATTTGGGACACCACCCACAAGCCCCTTTAGCTATAAAAGAGCCAAACTGGAGCTCTCTCTTTGCAGAGGTTCCTAACATGGCAGCCTTACACCTGGCTTGTCAGGGAGCTCTGTCCACTGGAATCCTATTTCTGGTGCCCTTTTACTTCTACCTTCACATTTTACTAACTAGACTTTAACTTTACTTCCAAACCCCATAATAAACCTCCTTTATCAATCTAAGTTTTCTGGTCTGTAAATTCCTTTACAGGGGACTCTGTGCCGCCACTAGACCTCATTTTATTCTGTATCCTTGAGAATCCAAAGGGGTTGCAGGGGAGCTCTATTTGACTCCCTGTGCCCTGAATCTGCCATTAGACCTCAATTAACCCTAATTTCATTTAGTTACCCCAATTCTAAACCTCATCAACATGACTAATGCAGTTATACCTTCAGGGACAGGGCAAGATCATATGACTTTGCTGGTCACATATTTTCATCATAAATAGCAAGAACTATAAAAAAAAAACATATATATATATATATATATATATATATATATATATGTATATGAATGAGAATGAGAGGGAGAGAGGAAGAAATAGAGAAAGAGAGGGGGGGAGGGAGGAAGGAAGGGAGGAAGGGAAAAAGAGAGGGAAGGAGGGAGAGAAGGAGAAAGGAGAGAGATGAGGGGGAGAAGAAGGGGAAAAGAGGAGTAGGGAGAGAGAGAAGCTGTTTATATTGTCCAAGAAGAAAGGATAACTAAGAGGAAATTTAGTTGCAATCTTAGTCAGCAACTTTTAAAAATGAGGAAAATAGAGGGAGAGATTCCTCATTGCTGAAACATAAGGTTCTTGCTATTTTCTGTTTCCTTCTGTCTGTTAAAATACAAGCAAACCCTCTCTCCCAGGCAGTTAACCTATCTAATTTCCTTCTATTTGCCACTTTTTTTTTCTCCCCTTGAGGCTGGGGTTAAGTGACTTGCCCAGGGTCACACAACTAGGAAGTGTTAAGTGTCTGAGACCAGATTTGAACTCGGGTCCTCCTGAATTCAGGGCTGGTGCTCTATCCACTGCTCCACCTAGCTGCCCCTATTTACTACTTTCTAAATCTCTTATCATCTGACAATTACATTGGAGGTGTTTGCACTGGGCACAGCCCTGTTTGTTTAAAAGGCCTGTATTCTCCCTAAGTGTAATCCATTTCTGCAATTTGATTGCCTTTTGGCTGACTGATCAAGTAATCCCTTTCTGCCATGTGATTGCTTTTCTGCTGGTTGATCAAATCAGAATCCTGACCTTCCAAAGGCTCTTTGGTTGTAACCTCAATTGCCATCATACCTCACCTAATTTTTGATTGATATCTTGGAGCTAGGCTCCACCTCTCATTTCCCTGGATCAATCTACATTCAGAGGCCCAGTGGAAGCCCTTGTGACATTTTGGACATGGGGTTTTAGGTCTTCTCTCACCCTGTCTTCTCACTCTGTCTCCATATCTACATTGAACTCTTAGATGTCCAACTTTTCCACATTGAAAACATCGATGAGTTTCTCTAGAAGTCCCTTGCCAGGAGAGACCCTGTTTTTTCATGTTCATCATAGTCTGGGTGTAAAAAGTATTTGTTCACACTGTAGCACAGCGTCTTATGATCTCCTCTAAAGGAGCATCTTTGTCTAATCCCCATATAATTCTCTCGCAAACCTTATTGGCATTCTCCATAGCCAGATATCTGGTCATTATTTCTGTAGCTGCATTTTCTCCAATAGTTCTTTTGACAGCAGTTTGCAGACGTCCCACAAAATCCACAAAAGGTTCATTGGGACCTTGCTCTATTTTTGTGAAAGCCTCCCCTCGATCTTTCTGTCAGGGGAGGGAACCCCAAGCTTTTATTGCAGTCTTAGAAATTTGCTCATACACTGTTATGGGATAATAAAGCTGTTCTGAATTCTCTCCATACTGACCTTCACCTGCTAGTTGGTCAAAAGTGAATTGTGTGTTAACTCCTGTTTTCATATTGCATCTGACTTGAATTCTACATAATTCATGAAACTCTGAAAGCCACAACAAGTTTTGTCCAGGTTCTAAACATGTCCTAGCTATGGATTTCCAATCATTCGAGGTTAGGATTTCATAAGACAAACCATCTAGTATCATTTTAACATAAGATGATGTAACCCCATAAAGGGTGCAATCTTTTTTCAGATCTTTAATTTTATTCAAATCAAAAGGAGTATATCTTCTCTTTTTTTGACCTAAAAAGTCAATCTCTTCAATTACAGGATATGCATGTATAAAATCACTTACATCCTGTCCCTCTCTCTTAGCCTTAATCAATGCTTTTTCTAATCTTGTCACAGGCTGCTTAACAGGCCATTCTGTTTGTGTTTTTGCCTCTTCCCCTGCTCCTTCTTCCTCCACCCCTGAAGGGTTAATTGAGGGAGGAGATGGGAAATGCTCCTGTTGCTCAGAATTGTACTTAACTTCATTGTTATCTGATTCATTCTTTTTATCTAATTTAGTTGGATCCTCTCCCCCTCTGGCTCTTTCTTCTTTTTCTTTAGTCTAACACTTATATAATTTCTTAAAGCCACTTGAATCAAATTGTATGTATGAAGTGTATCTTTGGAAATTAAATTTGGTTTGGAATTGTATTGTTCACTTAGTTCCTCTCCTACTAATTCTCATTCCTCTAGATCCAATTCTTTTTCCAGAGAAAAACAAGGACATATGACCTGCACAGTTTTTAAAAGTTCAGTGATCTCCTCCAAAATCACAATCAATCCTTGGCTTTTCATAACCTTTATAATGCTCTCTAAACACTTTCCTTGAACAGACACAAAAGGCTGTTTTCTAAAAATTTGCCCCATTTTGCTGAAATTCTACTTTAGCTCTTTTAACAAAGTTTCCTTGTTACTCACATTTATTTCTGGGTCAGAGAGACTTTTCCACTGAGATCTGGACTGGAGGCTTTTCCACTGGAATCAGGATCGTGTCTGTCCCTGTTCACACCAAAATATAAAGTACCGGCTAGCTCTCTCTGAAGGGCTCAGAATCAGCCAGAGTCAGAATAAGCAAAAGTCCTTGCCCCACGTTGGGCACCAAAATATAGTGTTCTATTTCTCTAGAATACAATCGTTCTCTGGGAGGAGGTTTCTTGGGGAGCTTCTGGAGGCAGCCTTAGTTTCACTTCAGTTCCAATTATCCCAAAATGCAGCCAGGAGTTAGTCCTTTAATGTCTCTTTCCAAATCTTCTCTCCAGCTCCCTCTGAATCCAAAGCCTCCAGCCAGCACAAAGGTAGAGGTGGGAATGGATCACTCTGCCTCCAAGAGTGTGGGATTGTGGGTTTCCAAGAATTCTTTTTTTTTTTCCTTATGCAGGTGGTAAACTTTATTCTATCAAAGCATTTCAAAGAAACAAAAACTGAAAATGGTTAATTAACAATGATGGAAAATCAGAGCTCACTCATTATTTACAAGTTTCCTTTGGAAAGCACATATTAACTAGCATTACAAATAATCAAAAGGAGTGGAACCTGTTATAGCAATGACATTGTTTCACTCTTTAGGTACAGGATTACTGAAAACATACTATTCACTAAGTATCTGCTTCTTTAGAAGCAGATCCGCTAATATTTTTAAAAAATATACAAAAAATATACAAAATTTTACTTAAATGAGAAATTTAGCAAAAATTACTCTCATAGCATTTTTAGGCAATTTCCCCCCTTAAAAAAATAAAACAAAAAAAGTAGCACAAAAATGTTTCCATTTAAGTTGCATACTCAAAATGAAATCATGAAATTAAGGTTTCCAGAACTTTAAGAGACCATCTTCACTGTAGGTAGCAATCAGATTCTGATGGGGATGATGAGCAATGCCAATCACATCCCTTTCGTGAACTGTCAAAGTTCGTTCTAGTTTGCCAGTTACTGTGCTAAAACAATATAGTACAAAATCTTCACCCACACAGTAGATCCATTCACCATGTGGTGAGAAGGCACAGCAGACAAAATCACCACCTTCTCTCTTACCAGAGCTGAAATTTCTGACAATCTGGTCTCACATGTTCATGATGACCACTGTATTTGATCTGTTACACACAACAAAGTGCTCAGGATTTTTAGGAAGGAGGACAACACTGTTGACTGTGATATCTGTACCTGCAGTGCTGCCAAGAGATTTGAAAGTATTTCAACATGCAGTAGTCTTCATATTCCAAATCTTTACAATGCCATCAGATGATGCACTGATTATATAATGTCCATCCTGAGTAAAAATAGCTTCATTAACAAATGAAGAGTGACAACAAAATTCCTTCAAGGTTTTCCCAGATTTTAAGTGTGTATTCTGATTGTTCGATCAAAGGAGGCACTAAGGATTTGACTGCTATCCTTAGAGAAACTGAGGCAGGTGACACCTTTACTTTGTGCCCTTTCAAATCTTCATAAACACTGTCCACTCTGTATCTTCCACACTTTTATTTTTCCATCTTGGGCCTCAGTTGCTAACATTTCTGTATCTGCTGAAATATATACATAGTACAGCATCATCCATCATCATAAAATTGTCTTGTGCTTGGTACTTGAGATCCTTCCTAAGCTTTCCAGTTGTAAAGTTCCATACTTCAATGAATCCATCAATAGAGGCAGTGACCAGATATTGGCCATCTGGAGAAAATTGAGCACATTCCACATGTGATTTCTGGCCAAACTTAATGTGTCTGCTTAACTGTGTAGGAAACTTCTCTTCTTCCACATCCTTTACAGATGCTTTGCCTCTGAACAAATCAATAGTCATACCAGGAGGAAGCAAACCTTGGTATTGTTGCCACTTCAAAGCCTGTCCTAACAGTGCCATAAGACGAAATGGAGGTACAACACTGACTTCTCCAGCTAAAGCCTGTGCAATTGCTGCTCTTCTTTTTTCCTTGCTGCTTCCATCTGGATATGCCTCAAGAGGATCAAAATAGGACCTGGCCAAGAGATTCTCAAGATGAATATATCTCTCTGGCTGAGTTTGTTTTAACATGATCATAGGGTCAGTCTGTTTTAGAAGAGATCTGGCAGCACCCAATTCATGAAGTTCTATTAATTCCAGGACAACCTGTTCTTAGAGATCAATCAGTGTTTTGTCTGGTAATTACAGGTACTGTATAGCTTGCAAAACGGTATCCCAATGTCCACTGTTAATATCTGCCACAAAACTCTCTATGCTGTCCACAGTATTCAGTGACACAGTTGTCTCCTCCTGCAAAGTGGCTAAGGCTCGATGTAAACTATTTTCCTTCAAGTACTGCATGATGAGACGTATAACATCAGATGACTCGATTTCAATAGACATCTTGACTCTCTCAGAAACCTGCCACTAAACTATAAGAATGTGAGGGGCGGGTTTTCCAGAATTCAATCTTAGATGTGAATCTCCTGGAAGTCCACGAACAGGCTTTTCCTTTTAGATTTATGAATCTGTTGGACTCGTGAATCCACTGAATCCTGGCTCTCTGAATCTCCTTGAGTTTCCCTGAAGTGTTCTCCTGGGAAGTCTTGTCCTTGACCCAATCCAAAATGACCTAAGTTCTACTGGAAGTTTTAAGCCAAGTAGCTCAAACATAATGCTAGAACAGCAAATTCTTATTTTAAAGAAAGTAGGACAGTGACTCGATGAAAGGTGAGTCTAGTGACCCACTGCTAGGAGCATTTCATAACAAGGACAACCCTTAATGAGTCTTACATCCCATAATTTCTTATTTAATCACAAATTCTTTAGAGAATATGAGGAAACATTTTCTACCTTAAAAGTCACAGCCTACAACACAACAGAGTTAAGTTAAATATATCAAAATTCAGAGGAAACAGATATATCCTGGATGTTGAGAATTGACTAAATGGGTAGTGGATTTTTCAGGCTAGGTCAAGATGAGATTAGAAAACTAGGACTGGTTTGTGGAGAGGAGATGTTGGCTTAAACCATTAAAGTAGTAGCAGCATAAAGCAGAGGACTACCAGAAGATACTCTTGTTCCTGGGATACTTTGTAATTGGGAGAAGCATCAATCCATTCTTCATACAAATGGAAGCCATGGAAAGCTATTTTTTTTTTCCCCTGAGGCTGGGGTTAAGTGACTTGCCCAGGATCACACAGCTAGAAAGTGTTAAGTGTCTGAGACCAGATTTGAACTTGGGTCCTCCTGAATTCAGGGCTGATGCTCTATCCACTACGCCACGTAGCTGCCCCCGAAAGCTATTTCTGAAGCAATATAGTTGCTATTAAAAATAGTCATGATGCAATGGATTTATTTGGATATGAATAAAGATAATGAAAGGTCAGAAATGGATTGTACTGAACAAATAGAGAAGATATTGATTAAGGCAGTGACAAACAGTGACAAAACTACACTCTGGTCCCTCTTTGTAGTAGTAGAAAATAGAGAATGCCATAATAACTCCAAAAGAGAGTGAAGATTTTATCTCAGAATAAATATGTACACCTTCTGGAGAACAGAGGGCCTAGTCTTCAGGGGGAGATCAAGCAATAGAAAAAACAACTTGGGGAAGAGTGGGGGAGAGGTGGATAAGGAGAAATCAAGACAATATAAATTATAGCCAAGAATACAATAGAATAAGAAATCATAATTAGGAAAATAATTAGTCATTATTCTCCAGTTTGGCTAGTAAAAAAGGTAAATAGTGAGTGGAGGTTTATAGTAGACTATAATAAAGTTAATACTGAGACTGAACCTATAAGGAGATCCTTTCCAAATATTTCAGAATGATTGATGAGATTAAAAGACATGACAAATATTTAAAAATTATTATTAATTTAAGCAATATGTTCTTTGCAGTTGTAGAAGCCAAACTAGGTGAGGCACAATTTGTTTTCAAATAGTAAGGAACATAGTATACATTGTGTAGACTGCCAGAGGGATATTTCAAGGGTAGTATACCATAGTCAATAAAGACAAGATTTGGATTAAATGGACACATTCTTCCCTTTTATAGCATTATATAGATGACTTATCAGTGAGAGGGTATGATAGGGAGGAGATACTAGAGGTCACAGCAAGAAGTATTTGAACAAAGAACTAAGAGAGTTTGGGAAGCTGTAACATAAAAGATCAATCATCAGGTTTTTTTTTTTCTCCCACCTGAGGCAATTGGGTTTAAGTGACTTGTCCAGGGTCACACACTCAGTTAAGTTTTTAGGGATGATTTAGATTTCAGAAGTAATATCTATTCCTCATCAATAATAGACATTTTTTTTTAAAGAATAAGAAATCATAATTAGGAAAATAATTAGTCATTATTCTCTAGGTTAGCTAGTAAAAAAAGGTAAATAGTGAATGGAGGTGTATAGTAGACTATAATAAAGTTAATACTGAGATTAAAGTCCCCCATTGGACAATGAGGAAATGCAGAAATTCACAGGATAACTTTGTTTCTGTAGAAACCACATTCTTATTTATGTAGATGCTAGTACCAGAATATGAGGTCACAAAGAAATAAAAATAAACTTTAAATGATACTTGACATAGCCTCATACATTAGGACAAGTAAAAGAAATAGTCCAACATGCCATGTCTCTTATTCTGATTTCCTCACTCCCATCTTTTAGACTAGAGGTTAGTTATGAAAGATATTTTTTAAGTTTTGGTCCTTGTGGACCAAAACAAATAGGTATGAGAAAACTCAACTATTACTATAATATTGGTTCCAAAAAATGACTAGCTCTCAGATTAGACATATTATTGTGGGGAAAAAAATTATTTTGGTAGTACATCATGCTATCATGGAAACTGAAGGTTTAATCCAATGCCCACCATTGATCCTATGAACAATGAATGATTCCTCTATTAGTCTATGTTGGAAATGCTGACTTATAATCCCAAGCAACCAAAAAGGGATATCACCCTTGTAGAATAGTATCCAATATGATAACAATTGCAAGATAAAAGTACTCAAGGATAGGAATGCTGTTCTCATTCTACAGGGTATAAAGTAGTGAAATATTCTTAGGTTGTCTACTTGTTAAAAAAAAAAAAAAAAAAAAAGGGCGGGGGAGCAGAATAAAACATTGGCCAATATAATGAATTCATTTAAATGTCACTAAAACTGTTAGTGGAAGCCTTGATAATATAGTGATATATAATTCTTTAGCAATAGCTAAAGAATTAGTCATATGATCAGCTAAGTAGAGAAATGACAATAGGACAAGTTAAGACATTTAACTCAAGGGGCCATGCTCCAAGCAATTGAAGGAACTATGGGAAGAAAAAATTAATTGACACTCTAAGATTAAGATTAGACACATTAAGAAGAGATAAAGTGAATGAAAAAGTGATTAAAATGAGAAAAAGTAGAGATCAAAGAAGATGAACTTTAGAGCAAAATGGACACATGAGAAAATTGATCTTTTGGGTTTTCAGCTCACCAAATCTTATATTGAAGATTAAAAGGGACTGAAGATAGGAGGAAGTAAGAGATTTAGATGGATCAGTTGGATACCAAAGGTGGAAAACACCCCAATAAGAGGCAGTCATTACCTAGTCAATACTCTAGTATTGTAAGTCATTTTACTTTACAAAAATATCTGTGGAGTTAACATGTGGCTTTTCTAGTTTTTGCATCCAATTCACCAGAAATGATGCCATTGACATAACATTTTATTTTCTTATTATTATTATTTACTTCCTAGTGATTTGAAGCCTTTGGAGATGAAGAAATGGCAGAATCTCAAATCTAGTACACCTCTCAAAAAATAGAAAAGTTAAAGGAAGCTTACCATTTCATTACTTTTATTGTTTAGTTGTTTCAGTCATGTATGGCTTTTTGTGATCCCATTTGAGTTCTTGTCAAAGTAAATGAAGCTGTTTGCCATTTCCTTCTTCAGTTCATTTTACAGATAAGGAACTAAGACAAACAAGTTTAAATGACTTGCCCAGGGTCACATAGATATTAACTGTCTGAAACCAGATTTGAACTCAGAAAAATGAATCTTCCTATTTTTGGGTTTGACAATCAATTCACTGGGCCATTTAGTTGCCCACCTACCTACTATTTCAGTCAATAAGAAATCTGAAAAAAGTAAAATAATGCCTGAATACATTATGAAGGTCTTCAATAAAGCAGTCAAATTCTGCTGAGAAATTTCAGTGATCATGGGATGCACAAGTTAGCAGATCATTGGAAAGTTTTTTTATATTTGGTAGTAGAGAGAATGGGCAACTTATCTGTTTACAAAATTGGTCTAGAGTCTTCTGGGGGTCTTACAAAGATGTTTCCTCGTAGTCATTTATTGCTAATTGAGTGAGTTAGTTGGACTTTCTATGTGCATGTTAAGACTAATGGCCATTCATCTCAGCTGACTTCAAATTAGGGAGTACCTTCCAGTCACACAAAGCTTATATAATAAGTTAGTGATTCAGAAACAGACATTGCAGATGAAGCAGATTGCATACTGAAGAACTAATAATAATTTTAGGCAGACTAATCCCTCTATAAACTGAGGTTTAGAATTATAATTCTAATAATCATGTAGGATGATAATCAACTTATCCATTATTCCATTAATTAGAATTGGTATTAGGATAGATAGATATGCAGGTTACAGAAGAGCAAATAATATCCAGCCAATAACCAAAATAACTTAGGATGTCCAAAGTGAAATTTAGAAAACAGTTACACATGTCAGATAATAATGACAATACTTATGTGATGGGCACTAATGCATGAAATTTGAATTCACTGATGCACATATTATTAATTCCTTCATGCTTTTATTATTTTTCTATATTATTTATTTGTTTCATATTAATATCGTGCCTGCATTGTAATTTGTTATCTAGGTTTAACTTGATAGTAAATTAATCTGGTTATTTTATGTGATATGCAGTAAGGCTGTCTTGAGAGAAAGGACTGTCACTGAAGACCCTAGGAGTTATGTTTCTTCAAGCTCAGGAAGAGAGAAAGCTGGTTGGATACAAACTCTAGGGAACAATTTTCTGCAAGAGTGAGAATTTATCATTTTCTGGAGAGGGAAGTTGTTGCATAACTTTGTCAAATCACTACAGTACCAGCCAATATTTGATTTTTTGCCTAATTATCCACAGACACTATAAAATAATCTGCTGTTTCATTAACTGATGTTTCCAATAAACCAAATTTTGCCTCAAGCACAATGACACCTGGGATTAACTAGAAGATATAAATGTAAAGTTAGAGAATACAATTTAGGCAGAAGTCTAAATGTTAGGAACTTTTTCTAACTGGAGGGTTTAAAGTGATTGTGACTAAAACTGAAAAGAAAAAAAAAAGTGGACCTTAGGGATGATTAAAATTTCCCCCCAACTTTAAATTGAATTAATCATGATAACAGGGTATTCCTTTCTAGTAGAGAGAAAAGCATAAAAAGAAAATTAAAATTTCATTTTCTTGGGATGGAGAGCTGATCTAACAGAAAGGCTGGGAAATGAGAGAAAAAAAAGAGAATAAGTTCATGAACTTGTGTCAATAGGAGAAAATGGAAGAAAGGACCCCCAAAATCATTGGTTAAACCTTTTTATTTGGTGCCTAGGGAGACTAAGGTGGAGGAATCAGGAGGTAGAGTACCACCCTGAGGTAGTAGTGGTGGAGTTTGAATAAGTTCCTCTTAGAAAGAGTAAAGAATGTGATGAGTAGCAGAACCTAGATTCAGCCAGTATCTCCTGTTTCTGGAACTGTTAATCTCAACTCAAGTATTCCACAGCTGTCTCTTTCAAGAATTTACATTTCAGGAAACGAAACTCTACAGATGAAGCTCTTTCAAAGAAAGGAGTGAGGAGAGCAGGAGGAATATGGAACCACTTCTTATCTGAACCAGGAAAAGAAAGAGTCCTGGTTATGATACTCTAGAAGATTCATTTTGCCTGCATATCATTAAGAGAACAGAGAAAACATCTATCAGTAAAGCTTATGAAAGGGGATATGAGATAATCCACTCAGTTCTGCCCTCCATGGAGCCATTCACTCTCATCTTTACTCTGACCATTTTACCTTACTACTGTTATTACTGCTATATATAATATCAGATAACCAGAGAGTAACACTAGGAGGAATCAAGTCATCCAACTCATTTCTTTGGAAACAGTCTTTGATATATTCTGCCCTACACTGCTATCTCCATTTCTCCCTGTAGTTTTAATAGATATCCCTTGATAAAAGGGAAGATGAGAAGAAGGGGAGATGTAGAAGTGGCTGAGATATATACACAAATAATATATTTTTAAAAAACAGAGTTTAAAAATAGAGAATTACATTACACTTAAGAGCACTCTTGATAATGAATCAATTAGTAGGACTAAGATGATTGTCTTTTTGCTATGAAGGCCCTATTGAGATTTAATATAATATTAATTTTCAGTGGACTCAGCACAGTTTCATGATTTTCTTTGGCTTTGTTCAGCAACACCGAAACCAGGTACTTTGCCGGTATAAGCAATTTATGAATATAGTCAATTTATAAAAGAAATAATCAACTTATGAGAGACTAAAGCAAAAAATAATTTAATAGGATTTAGAATGTCAAAATTAAAGAAAAAAATGAAATAACAAGAGACAAAATTCAACATAAAAATAGAATAATTATTTTGAAATTTTTGGATCTGAAGAAATTCATTGGTTAAAAATATAGTTTTTTTTTTTAATGATTATTTGAAGAAAGTAAAAAAAAGGGGTAGTATTGGAGGAGGTGAAAGAAAAAGCATTGTTCTAAAAGACATCTAGACTAATGGACTACTATTCTAAAATTAAAAAGAAGGAAAGATGAAAGAAAAATTATTTTTGCAAAGAGAAATATTTCTGGTTGTGACTACACTTACATATGCCACTAAAAATGAAGGTATTTTAAATAGGAAAAAAAAAAAAAAAGACAGGCAATATGAAAAAGTAAAGTTGTCCAAATGGCAATTATTCCTGAGGTTGGAGTCCTGTTGGTGTACCTCATTTGCCTTCTGTTTTCATGAAGTACAGTTAGAAGCCTGGAAAAGGAATAACTGGTGCCTTTGAGACCAAAAGTTCATTTCTATCCTGTCAACTTTAGCTATCTTACAACCTTCTTTGTTAAAATAAATACTAGGAAGATCTCTAGGGATATGTCAGCTTCAGATATTTTTAGACTTCTTGCAGTGACAATTTAACATCAGTCCTCCCACTTTGGGTTCCTGTTTCCTGGTTCAGCCTTCTCCCATTCATCATACATATATAAAGTATCCCAAAAGTTTTAGTGAAGATTTAAGCTTATTACAATTTAAACTTTTAATGAGATCTTGGTATTCCTTGGGTACGTGAATATTCAGTAAAAATATAACCAAAATTTTGTCAATAATTTTTTTTTTCACATTAATGACTAAGAAGGGAAAATAGGCAGATAGTGTTATCTATATCTCCTAAATTTTAATATATTATTATTTTCTTCAACAAAATGGCTTACTGTTTTGAGACTTATACCTTATAAAGATTATATCATTTAGTTTGAATCATTATTTTAAATATTTTTATTGACTATAATTTAATTAGTATTGTGGTTTAGCAAAAGATGTGTTTAATTTTTCTGTTTTTCTATATTTATGAATTTTTCTTATATAGCTCATGTTAAAGTTTGTAAAGTTATTCTGCCCAGATGAGACATATGTATACTCCTTTTGATCCTCATTTAGAAGTCTATTGTATTTTAATTATGCATATATAATTAAAAGATTCAAAATCAGGTAAGAAATGCAAAAATTACTTAAAAACCAACAAAGTCCAAAGGAGACTGAGAGATGGACAAATGTAAAAACCTTCATACTTAATCAACTGCTTTACATAGGGACTAATATTGAACTATGCACATTCAGATAATCTTTTTATTCTCTACACAGATAACAGGTATAGCAGTGATCTTGTTCCAAAGAGATTGAGGGCTTCAATGACTAATTTCATTCATCAGCAGAGGTTTGATAATGAGACTCATAATCTCATCCATGAGCTCAAGTTTTTGGCTTTGAGGGGATTTGTCTGTGAAAATTCTAAGACTATCTGTATGAAGCAAAATTCTAAGTGTGTACTGATAATCCATTGACTTATATTTTGACCAGTGCCAAATTGGATGAGGCATGCCAGAAATAGATAGCAATTCTATTTATGACTTCAGCATACACTAAAGGCCAATAATGTGAATGCAAATGTCTTATCTTGAAGGCCCCAGAACAACAAAATTAATGATTCTAAAACAAGGTTTGGAAAGTGTACATGCTATCTAGACAATAGATTTAGATGATGATAAAATAAAAATATATCTGAGAGCTTGGGCCTTTCACCAAGTATCATGCTAGGTGCATATATGAACCTTATTTCACTGTATCTTACGCCTTAGCTGTCTTTGGATGACAGACAGCAAGATCAGATAGATGAAGAACTGAGACAAGCAATAACTAAGCAAGGAAGTGATTCAGAACAGCTCATGTTCCAGTGAACAGAAGGAATCTTACTGTTGAAACAATGACAGAAATTGGAGTTTTATAATGAAATATTATATTATACTGTGACTGATCCCACATACAGAATCAGAAAGTGGTTGGTACTACTCAGAACATGTAACTCCATGGCCATGAAAGTTCTAAAGAAGATTTTGGACATAGAATGTAAAAAAAGAGTTAAGAAAGGATTCAATGTTTGAGGATGAAACAGATTTTACTTGTCCAAAATGGCAACAGATGTCACCAAGAAATATGAAACTTATGCCTGATGTATGCAAATAAAAACTAACTTATGCCACATATTTGGAGAATCTAAGTTCCAATAAAATTTTGGAGTTGGCAGCTAAGTGGTACATCAGGTTAAGAGTACAAGGAGACTCCTTTTTCTGAGTTAAAATCTGGGCCTCAGATTCTTGCTGGTTGTGTGACCCTGGGAAAGTCTTTTAATTCTTTATACCCCAATTCCTCATCTGTAAAATGAGTTAGAAAAAAAATTCAAACTACTCCAGTGCCTTGCCAAAAAGGGTCATAAAGTTTTGGATATTACTGAAATGACTCAACAAAGATAGCAACAAAACATTTTGAACTTGTCTTTATTGACTTTTTATCTCTGGAGAAAAGAAGGAAAGATAGTAAAGGTATATCATTTCTTAGTGGTGATCATTCATCAAGTATAAACAAGTATACCTTACTACAAACTAGAAAGCATCCATAGTTGCTAAACTGCCATGGGAAAAGCATTTCTTAGTGATTTATTCCTTGTTATAATCCATTTTGAATAAGGGAGAGATTTTGAGAGCAAGATACTCAAAGAAATGTTGACTTTGGCCCATATAAAGAACTACATTTGACTATTGACAAGTGAAACCATGAAATCTGAACAAACATCTTGGTAGAGTCAATATATACCATTTATTGTACATGAACACTGTTCCACAAGGAATGATGTTACAGACTTTAGACAGCATTTGTAGGCAAGAGTCTAGTTTGCCTATTGATTTGTGTTTTGGAATTTCAGATATACCATGGGATACAAATACTCACAATCAGTACATCTTTCAGTTATCAGAAAAACTGAAAGAAACTTAGAAATTACCTATACTTCATCTTAGAACTATGACAGCAATAAAAGATGTAAAAAAAAGAAATAAAAAAAAAAGTGAGAGTACATTGTTAAAACCTCCAACATGAAACAAGTTCTTTTTTTTTTTTTTTTGTGCTGAAGCACAATTAGAGTTAAGTGACTTGCCCAGGGTCACAGCTAAGAAGTGTTAAACATCTGAAGTCACATTTGAACTCAGGTCCTCCTAACTTCAGGGATTTTGGTCTATCCACTGCGCCATCTAGCTGCCCTAAAAAGCAACTTTTAAAAAAATCTTTGATATTGAAAGACCTCTTAAATGAGCTTATCATTGAAAAGCTATGAAAAATAGTTTTCATATTTCAATATAATTGCTGAGAGAATAGGTATCTGTTTATATATTAGCCCCAGAAAATGGAGGAGGGCCTACTAAAACACTTCAAAATCTCTTATAGTTCTTAGGAGAGTTAGTTGGACTTTCTGATAAATGGAGAGAAATTAACACTAAACTAAATACATGATGAAAAAAAAAGAAAAAGATACTGTCAACTAGCTGTACAAAGGATATCTGAAGCAAATTTGTTTTCTGAATGTGACATTTTCAGTAAAGAAGATATTAATTACTAGTATCCTAAACTAAGCTCAGACAGGGCAGGAGAACTAAATTCAAAGGAAATTGTTCTTGTCTAGAATAGCATACAGAGAATTTTTTGGTAGTTATTCGGATTGTTTCAGTTGTGTTCAACTCTTCATAGCCCAATTTGGCATTTTTCTGGAAATTATTTGTCATTTCTTTTTCCAGCTTATTTTACAGATGAGGAAATTGAGGCAAAGAGGATAAATTATTGTCCAGGGTTGCCTAGCTTACTAGCTACTAACTCAGGCCAGAATTGAAATCAGGAAGATGTCTTCCTCAGGCAGGGCATTTTTATCTACTGTACCATCTACCTGCCCCAACTAGAGACTCCTAAACTATCAACACAACCTTATAGAGCAGGAGTGTCAAAAATATGCATCCTATAACGATCCATATGTAGCCTAAATCACATTAAAATGTTATTGGGAAATTTTAAACAAAATAAATAATAAAACATAGAAAAAATTACATTTAAAAATTGTCAGTAAGTGACCTTCAGGGATCCTTGTGTATGGATTAATGATTTTCATTTTTATTTGAATTTGACATTACTGCTATAGATCACAAAATGCTGACTGCCAATCTGACTCTGCTATAAGTTCAGGTGTAAAGAAACAAATCTATAATGATGATAATGGTCAACTTATATAAAGGATAGAAGCAGAGCAGTCAGAAAATGACTGAGGAAATATACCCAACTGGTCAGTAGATTGATAGGATGTTTATTACAGGTGAATATGAAAAAATAGGTACTAAACAAATTTATTCAGATCTTCCTTCCTTTCCCCCTCTCTCTTTCTTTTCCTTTCTTCCTATCTTCCCTTTCTTTGCTCCTTCTCTTCTTTCCTTCCTTTCATACATCCCTTTTGAGAGGGCTTATGTGATTTCTTATAAAATTAACTAAGGTAGATTGAACCTGTAACCTAAATTTAGTTTATGAAGGTCTGATGGGTTTGGAAAATGAAATTCTTTGTACAAACCTTATAATAGAATGCTCATACTAGCTCAAGTAAGCATTTGTAAACCTTGTAAAACTGATCACCAGCATTTGTAACTAACCACCATAAATTTAGGTAAACACAATAAATCAACTATATTGGCCTGACTAGAATTTAGCACACCGATGCTACTTCCACCTGAGCAAGAATTGAGCAAGGTAGTGAAAATTAACTGGATTAAGGGGTGGGGGATCATGGATTCTTGTGATTTATCACTATACAATCGCCCTTAACTTCTGTGAAAATTGGCCTCCACTCTCTGAGACTACAGTGAGTAGACCATCCACTTCTTGTGAGATTCTAATAAAGCTTCTGATTCTTCACTTTGAGAAATCTCTGAGTAGTCATTTTGAGTTAGGACTTGCTGTATCACACACTTCCTTCCTTACTTTCATACCTTCATTCCTTGTTTCCTTCCTCCCTTCCTTTCTTCTATCCTTCCTTCCTTCATTTCCTCCCTTTTTTTAATCGCCCCTCTCTTTGTGAGAACAATAGGACTAAAACCAAAAAGGACAAAAATTGTATTGCTAAAATAAATTCAAAAGAGATAATGTCTCTTTCCCTCTTCCTAAGATAGAGTAATAAGTGGCATTTGTCAACCAGATTGAATTGAAATGACCTCACGATTATTGTGGGTAAAGTGGAGCAAGGAAAAATTTTAAACCCAAAATAATAATCCAGCTATTGTATTCCTTGTTTATGTGAGTGAATACTAGAAAAAAAAATGTCCATTTTCCTCATCTTTTCATGTATATATGATGAAATATATTAAATGAGGAGGATAAACTAATAAAATTAGAGTCAGTTTTAAAAGAAACAGGATGTATAAGGAATGACACTTTTCCAGCTTATCTGATTGGAACTATGCCTATATACTAGCTGCTTTTTGCTGTCTATCAGTACTCCCATATCTCTGTAATACTTAATTTGAACACTGTCTTTCTTTCTTCTTTTGATATGGATAACAGAGAGAAGAGAATAATGTATAAAGGAAAAATGGAAAAAAAGATAAAAAGACTTTTTCCCCAAGATAAAAAAAAAAAAATTCAGGCATTATCTTTTTAAATATGCATCTGAAAAATTGCAATGGGAGTAAGATCAAAAGACTTACTATGTTGTATAATGAATTTCATGGTAAAAGTGCTCTAGTTGAATTTCATTAAGTTAGAAATTAAGGAATTTAAATATTTCCAGGCAATTGTATTTTTAAAGCGCTCCCATCTCTGCATTTCAGACTTTTATTCTCTCACTTTCTTCCTTTATCTCTTTCCCTCAATGAGTGTCTACCATCACAAGATGGCCATTGTGGAGATCAATTAATTCCTTCAAATTATGACTTTACATATGTGATAGAAGCACATTTATGTCTTCAGTCTATCTTAGGCAACTTATCATAGTTATAGTGGATGAAGTGCTGAATTTATAACCATAAAGTCTTGGTTCAAATTCTGCCTGATTCTTAATAGTTGTGGGATTCTGGGCAAATTACTTAACCTGTTTGTGTCTGTGTTTTTATATCTGCTAAATGAAGGATCTGGACTATGAGCTTCTATGAGTTTCTATGAGCTCTAAATCTTTGATCCTATGGTCTGTTCTGTGAGTTATAGCTAGTTCATAGGGTTCTATAATTAAAGAGCTATTTTGTAGCAATGAATGAAGTTATGGGTTTTATGAATTGGATGAGTTTTACCTACTCTATCTATTGAGCCTTTGCTCCTTTACATATCTTCTTAAGCTTTAAGATGAAATTTCTTCAGCTCATCATCTGTGCTATATTAATTTAGGAATTTAGGTATTTTCTTTGTTCTTTTTTTTATGGTTTTTTTCTCCTAGGTTCCATGAAGGTGATTATTTATATATATAAATATATATAATATCTATATATCTATATCATATAATATAGCTATTAATAGATAGTAACAATATTATACAATATATATTATGTAGATATCTATATTATGTAATATAGATATAGAAACATATCTATATTATATATTAATATAGACATAATATAGATATACAACATAATAGATACATATATAGATATGTCTATATCTGTATTATATATTAACATAGATTTATAATATCTATCTATATATATAATAGATATGTGTCTATATTATATATTAATAGATGTACAATATAATACACATTTAAATGTCTATATCTATATTATGTGTTAATGTAGAAATAATTTAGATATACAATATCTACATACAATATATATGATATAGATATTCAATATTTATATGTAATATACTATATATGATATACAATATAGTACATAGAATATATATATATAAGGTACAATACAATATAGATATAATATATGTATATATATTTATATAATATATTAGTATAAATATATATCCCACATTCAAGGAAAAAATGTGTGTGTATGTGTTTCTCATGTGCTTTCTTATCCAGTCTTAATTACTGAATGGAAGGTTGCCTCAATCAAACTGAGACCTATTAAAAAACTTAAACTAAAAGAGGCCAAAATCTCCTATTGCATCCAGAGTCATTTCTAGTCTTCTTGATCTTTAACTGGCCACTGGACTTATATGGCTCCTGAGGTGAAAGTGAGGCTGGTACTTTGCATAACCTTCCTTCACTTAAGTCCAATCCACTTGCATGTCAAGGTATCAACTCTCTGATGTCATGGGCTTCTTCAGGAATGAAGGATAAACAACAACAACAGTAAGAATAACAGCAGCAATGGGAAATATGTGTTAGGTATTGTGCAAGGCACTGAAAATGCAAGTACAAAGACTTGTTTTCCAGTGTCATGTCTAAATATTACATGGTTGTTGAAATATCTAATATGTCCTCTCCGATGATCTATAGAAAGGTTTTCTAACCAGATCCAGAATGATTACTTTTTATCGAGTCAGGACACATGAATTCAACCTATTTAAAGATCACCTTTTTCTTCTTCTTCTTCTTCTTCTTCTTCTTTTTTTTTTAAATTAAAGCTTTTTATTTTCCAAATATATATATGGATAATTTTCCACATAAATTCCAAATCCACACAAAACCCTGTGTTCTAATTTTCCCCTCCTTTCCCCCACCCTCTCCCTAGTTGTCAAATGATCCAATATATGTTAAACATGTGCAATTCCTCTTAACATATTTCTACAAATATCAAAACATTATACTGAATGAAAAAAAAATTTGTTATTCAACAAACTTTCAGATTTTTAGGATTTTTGTCTCAGAACTAAATTCAATAGAAAATTTACATATAAGAACCGATTAATTTCAAGAAATTCAATAAGGACAAATTGTTTATGTTTTATATGTAGAACTGTAAGCCATATGTCTAAGTTTGACGTTAGTAATTGGGCAATCCAAAAAAAAGATTAAGATAGAGCTGAATGTGAAATTACTTTAAAAAGCAAAACTATCTAGGAAAAGATAAAAATATTAATTATACTAGATGAATGAAGTGAAATAGTACAACACAAAGGAATTAGATGGGGAGGAGGATTGGTAGTTCTGAAAACCTACTCACATTGGAAATGGATTAAAGAGAGAACCATACATATATAGTATATGTATACTAATAAGAATACAGCACCCTCCAACATCTATAAAGAAATAGTATGGAAAAGAATAGGATAAGGTAGTAGACAGAATGGTGTGCAAATGAAGAAGAATGGAATAAGATATGTAGATGAATAAGAAGGGAATAAAGGAGGAAGGAAAGGGTGGGGGGGCAAAGATAAGGAAGGAAACTATGGGGGGAGGGTGGTGAGGAAATTAAGTAATAGCAAGGCAAGGTAACAAGTAGAAGTACAGTAGAAGATTTAGCAGGAACAGGAATTTAAGAGATATATACAACAAAATAAGAATGATCAAGAGTAAAAATTATTAGAAAAAAATAGGGGTAGTGATCATTGATTTTAGAAAAAATCAAATAGAAAAAAATTCAATCAAGAGAGAAATCTACATTATATGCCAGCCATATTAATATTATTTTAGATGTGTGTATATATATATATGCATATATATATATAAGCATATATATATGAGTGTGTGTATAAAAATGTGTTTATGTGTATGAGTGTGTGTGTGTGTGTGTGTGTGTGTGTGTGTGTGTGTAGCATCCCCAAAAATCTATAAAGAAATGGGGGCAAGGATAGGATAAGTTGGGGTATAGAAGGGTGTATGTTAAATCAACAGAATGGGATAAGTCATGTAGATTATTTTGAAAGAAATACATATACATATATACACATATATATATACATATATACATGTGGTTATGTATGTATACATAAATATATCTGTGCTTAATTATATCCTGCTTAATTATACCCTGCTTGGGGGATATGGTGGAGAGGAAAGGGGAAAAAAGAATAAAGAGCAAAGTGCACAGCAGAGAACAACATCAACAAAAAACTCTACAAAGAAGGAAAGATGGACAGTCATGAATACAAAACCTTCTATTATCATATATACTTTCTTGAAATAGAAATTTGTTGTAATATATTTTTTATCTTCCCTGATGTTCTGCTAGGCATATGACAATTTTTTTTTGTTTGTTTGTTTTCCCCCCATTGTTTTGCATAGAAGGTTTAAATAAAGAAATACATTTAAGAAGAAAAAGAAAGAGCTGCCAAAGAACTTGGCTACAGGGCATATACATTCAATTCCTGGAAGAGATACTTTCAAATTGGACCCTTCCTCAAGAGGTTTTCTTTGGCCCCTCTCTGAAAGAGATTATGGGTTTTTAATCTCCTCTTGAGATTTTGTTTCAATGAGTCTCTTAATATCTTTAGAAATAGGTATGCTTTATCTCAGACTTGTAAGCAAGCTGTAAATGAGACATTGTCTCAGAAAATAGTTTAAAATGTATATCATGGGCCACAAACTCGTAGGTAAGAAATCAATTGGCAGAAATTGACCCAAAAGGACTCCTGTCACAACTGGCCAACTTGGCTTTAATTGGGATAAAGTACGTTACCTTAAGAAATGTCTTTTTTTTTTTTTTTTTTTTTTTTTTTTTAATTTTTTATTTTATTTTATAATTATAACATTTTTTGACAGTACATATGCATGGGTAATTTTTTACAACATTGTCCCTTGCACTTACTTCTATTCAGATTTTTTCCCTTCCTCCCCCAACCCCCTCCCCCAGATGGCAAGCAGTCTTATATATGTTAAATATATTACAGTATAATTTAGATACAATATATGTGTGTAGAACCGAATTTTTTGTTGCACAGGAAGAATTGGATTCAGAAGGTAAAAATAACAGTTTACATTAAGAAATGTCTTGATAAAACTAGCAAAAAAATTTAAAATCCTAATGTGATGTTTTTAATAACTGGCTATTCAAAAACCAGCAAGCAAGAAACATTTTGTAATTTAGATTTCCTTAAGAAAAACTTAGAATTATCCTATTTCTCTGCCATAATTTTATCTTATCTTTGTAAAATGTAAAGTCTGTGTTGGGTTTATGTTGTTTATACATTTAGAATGCAGATAGCCAGAAAAACTCCTAAATGATATAGCCAAATGTTTAAAATATTGGAAAAGATTAATAAACTGTCGTACTTAAAGCAGTTGTCCCAGTAAGTTGAACTAACTCCCATTTTAAGCTTTCCAAGGGACAGTTGGATTGCAAGAAAAAGAAAGGAAAAAATTTTGCAAAACACTGTAATTTCAGTTTTATCTATGTTAGAACTACAGAAATAAAGTCTGATAATCAAAGATTATGGAATTGCAAATTAAAGAGTTTATAGATATTATTTTTAAGATTCCACGGGAGAACTCCTGAGATTTTGGATAATTCCTGTAACGCACTTCCTTTTGAAATATCTTAGTGAATTTAGTGAGTTGCTACTCTGTAGAATTTGTTTTAAGGAAAAATAAGAATTAAATTCTATAAAGCTTTAAAAGGAAAATTCTCACCTCATCCTCTCACTCCGGAAGATGGATAACACTTCATTGTTCTAAGGCAATGAAGGAAGGTAAACCAGTTTGGAAGTAATCTCATAATGAAAAAAAACCAAACAGGTATAATCATCTCTTGTTAACTCCTTTGACTATAAAAAGAGAAAAAGATTGTTTAAACCAAAGATGATCTCTGACTCCCCCAATTTAGAGACCCTCTCCTCATAGTGGACAGAGAGGATTAAGACAACAAATAGTTAATTATAGAAATTGGAAGAAAAATTTTTGTATTATTTAAACCTAGCCCTACATGGCTGGGTAACTGTGAAGCAGGTTGAGGTCCCTTTAAGAAACTGTATTTCTTATTGATCTGTGATTTCTTTCAGATTCTCAGCCCCTCCTGGCTAAGGCATATCCTCCCCAGACAAGTTGTCTTTCCAGGATGCAAGAGCCTTTGATTCAATTACAAATCCTGGTCAAAAAGTATCCCTTTAAATTCCAATAGGAGATCCAGGCTTGTCCCAGCCTCCATTCTGACTTGCTTGGGCTGCCTGGGCCCCACTGGTTCTGATCTGCTCAGGCTGTCCCAACCCCTACTAAGATACCCAATATAACAAGCAGGTGGACCTCAGTAGTTCACTCAGCTGCCAGGACTTTCTGTCCAATGAGAACTGCATTCTCAGTGCAAAAGTCTATTTTCCATAGATCTGCCACTATAGAAGTCAGTCTCTGGGTAAACTGATTTCTATCTAACAATAAACTTTCATTTTGCAACTAATATTTGGGAATGAGTGAATTTTTTCACTCCTAAAACCTGAGGCCCATTTAAAGGGGATTCTTAATTAACTCTCTTATAGCCACCAACCTCTAGACCACCAGGATCTAGACCACTCAAATAGCATCAACTAGACCATCTCTATGTGCTGTTTAGAGGATTTTAATCATAGAAATATATTTTATGCTTACCAGAAACTCAGATCCAAAATTTGATGCAAGGAGTTTTCTTACAATTGTACAAATCAAGCAATCCTTTTGGTTTAATCTGAAAACTGATTTCATACTAATTAATCATTATTACTAAGGACTCCTACCAGGTACTTGTGACCACTCCCACAGCCATCAAATTTATGTATGTAGATTCTTAAATCATCTGAAGAAAGCCCCTGCTGCTGAGTGAATGGCAGAATCTATTAGGAATCTCAGGGTTTATCCAGTATGAAACTAGAAGCAGCTGACACCCAATTGAGATAGTTGTCCCAAGATTCCAGAGGACGGCTAAGTATAAACTGCTAGGTTTGTTGTTGTTTTTTTCCCCCCCAACCCCTTCTTCAAACATATGTTGCATTTTCTCCATCTATGTTTTTGGCTTTCCCCTTTTCTATTTATCACAAATAATATCTAGACAAGACCCCATTAATTTATATGTTTATGCTTTTTGTCCTATTGGGAATTTTATAACGATATTTGCGACTGCTTCCTCATTACGTCCCTTTAAACTGACTTCCTGGGATAAAAATGCCATTCCATCATTGCTAAGGAGAAGAGGTTAACAAATTGTCAAATTTACTATCTCAGTTCTTAAGCTCCTCCTTGCCCAACTGACCACTTGTGGCATCTTGGCTGATATCTGCCTTTTCTTTATTGGCCAGAAGTGGAGAAGTTCTTTCAGACTCCCTTCCTTTGTCCAAAAGGGGAAAATTTAAGGATCTCCATGTCAAGATCATCCCTAGAAATCCTGTATTCCAGAGGTAAGACCTAGCAAGTAAAATATATCCTAAACTTAGCATAACAACAGTCCTTTATGTTCACCTTCTGGATGAAGTCTGCTGCACAGAACTGATGGTTCCTGAGATTGGATAAGTACCAATAGGCATAGACATGAAACCTTGCTATGAATGGACTTTTCACTAGACAACCTTGCCTCACTGTTCCTTCTATGCTTCACCACTGTTGCTACACTGTTTGATTCTATTTCTATCCAGAAATATATAAATCAAGATTTAGTCCCACTGCTTTGGATCTCCTCCTAGAGGAAGTCCCAACTCATGTAATTAATTTCCTTCCCCCAGTAGAATAAAGCTTTTTGCTTATAATCTGTGTGAGCCCTTTGGTATTTTTGGAGTTAACAGTGGTTAAAAAATCTCTCTGACTCTTTGGTTATTTGTTATCAGAATTGAAATGCTTGAGCTGCATCTTACAGAATAAGGGAAATTCTATGAGGCATTAATTAGTAAGAAAAGAGTATATTCCAGGCATGGGAAACAGTCAATGCAAAGATACAGAGATGGGAGATGGGATGTCATATATGAGAAACTGAGAGAAGGCCAGTGTATATGAAGTAAATTAATATTCAGTAAAATCTGAAATATAGTTTGGGGCCAGCTTGCCCGGTTTCGGAAGTTAAGTAGAAGAATTCACTGATCCTAGAGGAAATGGGAAACCATTGAATTGGTTGAGTAGGAGAGTCACATGGTCAGATCTGCATTTAAGGAAAATTACCTTGGTGGCTATATATATGATAGACTGGAATAGGGAGAGACCTGAATAAAGGAAGGTTGTATAGAATTAGGGAAGAGTGAAGTAAAAGAAAAATAAGATTTAAAAAATAGGAATTTCTGAGTTCTGAATTAGGAATGATTGTGAGATAGATGCTATCTTTGTCAGTGGCTGTGGTAGAGTGAAATTGTGGCTTATAATATTTGAGAACATTGGTAGTCTGGAAGGCAAGAATACATCAAAGTATATTGAAGTCTCTAATTATTGAGGGATACTTGAGGATGGAGAACGATTACGTGAGGAGATGGGGAAATGAGTAAACAACCTCAGAATGGGAAGAATACTCAAATAATTACCAATCTCTTTTGAATATCTTGGTTGTTGTTTGGTAGCATAGAAGTTAATTAACAACTTCTGGAAGCTGCAGAAGGCTGAAAAGAGATCTGAAAGAGGTGACATAGCTGAATGGAGTTTAAGCAAAGAGAGATTGCTTAGTTATGGCAATGTTCTTAGAAGTGTCTGGAAGTAAGAAAGAAGAATAAGGAGTTTAGCTCTACCTCCATCTGGGACAATTTGTTGTACAGAAGAAGTAAAAATGGTAAAAAATGAAAGTTTAGCCATGAATGCATTGCATTATTTTTGAGACAGCAGATTTATAGAAGATGATGAGATGTATGAATATGGTATTACAATAAAAGAGACTTTAGAGATAACTAATTTCCTTCTTAGTAAAAATTAAATATTTCTCATTTTCTTCCCTTTTGATCCCTGAGAAAACCTTTAAGTGTTGCAACTTATCTATATACACCTATGACTAAATCATGAGAAGGCAATGGCATACCACTCCAGTATCTTTGCTAAGAAAAGCCATGGACAGTTGACCCATGGAATCATAAAGGGTCAGATATTACTAAACAACAACAATGTTAATCAATATAAGTCAAATTCAGTAATAATTAAAACATCACATAAACCATTATTCTCCTTTCTAGCAATACACAGTGTTGATGGAAAAGATTGAGCATACATTTTGGATAAAACTGTTTCCACATAACTAGGGAAATCCATGTACTTAGTGAAACTCAACTACAGATTACAGGAATCTTGATGATTTTAGTTCTTTCAGGAAAAACAATAAAAAATAAAGCTGTGTCTCTGCTACCTGATCATCTGAGTAAATCTGCTCTTCTGATCTTGAATTGATGGAACAGTGACAAGTCCTTTTAATCACAATTATTATTAAGAGGGGACTGAGAAAGTTTTGCATTTTATTATAATGGAAAGCAATTCTTTTAAGTCAGAGCTTGATCAAACTCTTCTCTTTGACTATTGTATACCATGTCAACCAGTTCTTTACATGACAAAATTCTTCTTTGTTCCATCACTTCCAAACTATTTCTTCAGTTGTTTACAACAAAATATTTCAGATTGGCTCTCTGAGAAATGTAAGTGAACCCAGCAAGCTTTTATGTAACAGTATCCTTTCTTCATTAAGATCCAAATCTCTTCTTATAGCAAAATAGTATTAAGTCAGCTTAAATGCTGTCTTTTCTCTTCTGTTGCTACTTTTCTGTCAAGAAAGGATAATAAAAAGCAGCCAGGTACCACTGAAAGACTTCCCCTCTCGAAATGTAGATGTAACTGGAAGGCAGTAGCTGAAACTGCACCAGAATTCAGCTTTCTTCTAATCAGCAGACTCTTAGTCGTTAACCAATTCTAAAATTAATACCTCTCTTCTAGTTAATAGGTGCCAGCACAGTGGCTGAAGCATTTTTGTCAGCTGACTACTCCTGCTGACTTCAGAACCACTACTGCTACATTGTTAACTGCCTCTCGTGCTTCAAATTAGAGCCTGCTGGCAGTCAATGATTCATCTATTCCTTTATGAGATAAAACTCACTTTTTCTCTCTGTTATGAACAGTTCTTATTTAATCTTATTACAGTCTCAAGTTATTTAACAGCATTTTGTCAGCTTTAATTTTTCAAACTCTAGAATCAGTTACTGCAGATGAGCTGACATTAATTACTGCCCCACCCAAACTCTCAGATTCTCTCTATATTTAAATGAGGGACTTCTCTATATGGTCTTCTAGTCTATGTTTCTTTTTGACATTTTAGTAGAGAAATTGTTTCCTCATATATAAATTTTATCAGTTTTTCATATACAAGTTATTTTTCTGTCTACTTTGATAACCAAATTGTTGTCATGCAAAAAAGATCAATTCCTTGCACATTGTAAATATTGCATGTATTGGTTTCTTAGTTCTGCTTATTTTATATTATATCAACTCATATAAGTCTTTTTAGGTTTCTTTGAAGGTTTCTCTTATTTGTTGTTTCCTGGAGCTCAGTAGTATTACCTTAGATTTATGTATGCTAATTTGCTTTCTCACATTCCCCAATCTATGAGCATCTACTCTGTTTCTAGTTCTTTGTTATTTAAAAAAAAGTCTGTTATTAGTATTTTGTGCATATGTAATTTTCTTTCTATCTTTAACCCTTTGGTTGTTCATAGTTGAGTATGCTTGTGTATATCAGATGACATAATCATTCACCAATAAGTTATGTCTTAAGTTTTTTACTCTCTCTTGAGTCAATGTAGTTCCAATGCTTATTATATTATCCAAATATTCAGAATGAGTTGGAAGTATGCTTCTTTGCACACAAATAAATGCATCTCATACTTTTTAGTGATATCTGTAACCATCTGTACTCAGTAAAATCTTTCTTACTATCTCTAAGATCCTCTCTTTATCCATATGTCCAAAAATATCATACACAGCTTTCATGACCACAGAGAAATTGGTACTACTTCCTGATACCTTATGTGGGATTAGTTAGTTACAGAACCCCATTACATAATTGCAATTTCTTTCAATGTTTCACCATAAGACACCTTCTAGGAGCTGAAACGAGTCATTTAACATTACTGTGTTGATTTTTGGTTTGTACCACTTCTTGTATTCTAGAATATATTATTAGCATGTTTTCTGGTTGAAGTCTCAACTCTCAACTACACTACTATTTGCTTATAGATATGCTCTCTGGGTTTCACAAATAGTCTTCATTACTTTCCTAGGTATTACTCTAATTTTGGTGTCACATGACTCTTGGGACAGGTCATCAGCATCCATGTTAACCTTTCCTTGCAGGTAGTATATAGTGAATAAAAACAAGACTAGTGCTACTCTCTATCTTTGGCAAAAAAGTGTATTTCTTAGCACTTGTCAGAATATGCCTGCGAATTATTCACAATTAAAAATTTCCTCTATGTATATAGTCTTTGAACTTCTCCGTGACAGTCACTTCAAAGCTTAGAAGTCTAGTGTATGTAAGGAGTAGTGAGCCTCACTGTCATTAAGCCCTCTGCTGACAAATGCAACTACTTTCTGTGGACAATCACTCTCTTGGTACTTGGTACTCTATGTAACATCAGTTTGCAGAACAGGTTTGTTTGAGGATCTGTGTAGAACAACATTAGGTTCATGTGTGAAACAAGTGACCATGTCTTTTTAAACTTTCTCACATTTGTCTGCCCATTGATATCCATTTGACTTTGTAGGGTTAATATGATTTTTACATTCTTATACTTCTGTTTCTGGTTCTCTTTAATCATGCAGATATGAGTGGGAAGTGAGTAGTTTAGAAATAAAAGCATGTTTTTAAAACACATTGCCATAATAATTATAATTACCAAGTGCTGGAAAAGATTTTAAATCTTGAAGATTATGTGAATGTTAACAAGTCAGGATATCTTCTCGATTGAATAAGTGTTCATACCTTGTTGGGATACTATGTAGCTCATATGCTGGATAATGCTCTACAAAACTTATAATTGTCTACTTAAAAAAGCTAATCTAACTCTTTAATGAGTATCTCCTCACTTTATTCCAGACTCTTCCCAAAGATAATGAGGTCATCAATATATACCAATGCTTCCTGATAATTTAATGGCACCTTTGAAATATCTTGTGGAATGTAAACAAATGTTAAAATTCAGCTTGGCAGATTATATAAAGTTTTCTATGTTTCTTCTTCAGTCATAGGAATCTAGTAATAGCCACTGCATAAATCCAATATTAAGAACAACTGGCTGCCTACCAGTCTAAGGCATCTTGAATTCTTTGAATTGTGTATATTTTCATTTATTTTGTCTAGAGTTTGGTAGAATTTATTTTTAGATTTGCTCCCTGAATTTGACACAATTGAATTTTTTCCACTCTTCTTTGGTATTGCTATTATGGATGATATGTTTGTTGATGATGCTATTTGCCATTTCTTCTGAAATGTTCCATTATAGATAAAGGAATCTTCCAAGATCATTCTCAGAATGAATGAAAGTCAGTGAGTTTAAGAGAAATGTAGGTTACTCCTCAGGCATATAAAATATCTCACTCATAAAGTATATACCAGATAACATAACTTAGATCACTAAGTCCTGTCCCTTTAGTTGGATATAAATAGTTTATTTTGTGTCAAAGATCTCTGATTAAATGGTTGGAAGATGATGATAACTTTTGATTCACTATATAAGACAGCAGTATATTCCACATCCTCCATTTTTACTATTATTTCTATGGGGAATCTTATGATTCCAGATGGGTGGATCCAAAAGTGATATAGTCATCCAAAGTATCCTTTGTTTTCAGTATTTAGGGAAATCTTCCCTGGTCCTGTTTCTTTTTCTTGATATTGTTCTTATAAACCTCAGTTTTTGCAGCAAGAAAACACAAACAAACATCCTCCTTAGGAGCACATCTATACCATATATGGCCATATCATTTGAAGTTGCAACATAAGCTTAATTTGCTATTCTGATTGTCTCCTAATAGTTGTATTTGTGTGTCAATCAATTAGTCAATATACATTTATTAAGTGCTTACCTATGTTAAACACTAGGAATACAAAAATAGGCAAGCCATTCTCCAATTGATAAATGGTCAAAAAAAAATGAACAGACAATTTTCAGGTGAAGAAATTGACACTATTTCTAGTCATATGAAAAGGTGCTTTGCTAGCTATGTGACCCTGGGCAAGTCACTTAACCCCAACGGGGGGGGGGGGGGGAGGAGGGGGGGAGGAAAGGTGCTCCAAATCACTATTGATCAAAGATATGCAAATTAAGACAACTCTGGGATACCACTACACACCTGTCAGATTGGCTAAGATGACAAGAAATGATAATGAGGAATGTTGGAGGGGCTGTGGGAAAATTGGGTTATTAAGAGAGCCATTTCACCCCCAGAGAGAGAACACTATGGGAACTGAGTGTGGACCACAACATAGCATTCTCACTCTCTGTTGTTTGCTTGTGTTTTGTTTTCTTTCTCAGTTTTTTTTTTTTTTTTTTTTTTTTTTGGTGCCTCTTGATCTGATTTTTCTTGTGCAGCAAGATAACTATATAAATATGTGTATATACATATATATATATATATATATGATTTAACATATATTTTAACATATTTAACATATATTGGACTACCAGCCAGATAGGGGAGGGAATGGGGGGAAGAAGGGGAAAATTTGGAACAAAAGGTTTTACAAGGGTCAGTGTTGAAAAATTACATGCATATGTTTCGAAATAAAAAGCTTCAACTAAAAAAAAAAAAGAAAAAGATTGTCCACCACTTCAGAGCCAGGAGTAGAGTATCTTACTTAAATTACAATAAGGAGGCCAGTGTCTAGATTGAAAAAATATGTATAGAGGAGTAAGATATAAAAATACTGGAATTCGGTGGAAATGGGGGTTGTATGAAGACTTTAAACACCAAATAGAGGATTTTGTATTTAATCCTGGAAGTGATGGGAAGCTCCCATAGTGGATGATGAATAAGATTTAATATGGAAAGAGAGTGAGAGAGGTTGAAAGCCAATAGATTATAATTAGATAAGGGGATTTTAGAGTTCTTGAACATGGAGGTGGTGTATTTGGAATTGATATGAAATCAAGGTTTTGTATGATTTTGTGTATGGCTAAGGTGGGATGGAGAAATAGTGTGTCTCTCATTCCTTTCTTTAGAATTAGTTTCTGAAGGATTTCTGCCTTCTTTGAAGCTGCATTTTCAATATGATTGTCTTGTTTTTTTATATGACCCATACACTAGAGGATGTTACACAGCTATTTGCAATTAGAGCTTAACAGTGAGAATCCTTTTTACAAGTTTCTTGAATGTTTTCCATAATGATATTGTTTCTATCAACTCACTGAATACAGTATCAACTGTATCATGTCACTGTGCAATTGGTTCGATCTGACCTTGTTCTTTTTTTCAGAACTTACTGAATCAATCTCTTTCAGTGTTTGTGATATGGAGATCATGTATGTACAAATTTAGAGGGCTTCTGCTAACCTGTACAAGGGTGAAACATCAGTGAATGTAGCATATATTTTGGCATGGTGTATTATTGCCACCCAAAGTACCTTTCTGATTTCTGAAAACCAATCTGCCATATGATTTTTAGACTAGCATTCAGGCCCTGTACAAATCTCAAAGCCAATTCTCTGAGGCTTTCCATTAATTTATTTTTTTCTTTCTAGGTCAGAAATATCATTGGCATTATACAATGCTAATTATATGATGATTGTGACACATGGGTAATCCAAGTTTCCCAGGATAAATTCCCAGGAGGACATAGTTTCTTTCTGGTGAAGATTCCCAACTTAGTCCATTAAGATCATTCTGCTCTGAAATATCAGACTTTAGTATTTCCCCCAAGCAGTACTTCTGTGTTCAGAAATCAGTACCTGATTTATAACCTTTCTTTCTTTCTTCAGACCTTCCCTCATACTAGGGGACTTCAACAAACATAGTACACCCTAGACCAAACACAAAAGATCTTGGAGATCTAGTTTCAGATCTTCCCAGAAGAAAATTGTTTTTGTTTTTTTTTTTCTCTCTTTCTTTCTTTCTTTTCTTTCTTTCTTTCTTTCTTTCTTTCTTTCTTTCTTTCTTTCTTTCTTTCTTTCTTTCTTTCTTTCTTTCTTTCTTTCTTTCTTTCTTTCTTTCTTTCTTTCTTTTTTTTTTCCTTTTTTTGTGGCTTAGGGGACTTATTAAGTATTCTCTGCTTTATTCTCAAGTAAATGTTTTTTGACTTCTATATTCAACTTTTTTTCTTGACAAATGCCTCCTATTCAGAATAAGGTAAATAGCTCAGTTTTCATTATTTTTCTCTTTATATCTGGAAATTCTGAAAGATCAAATGGATTAGGTAATATAGAGTTTTCCTGAGCCCTGACCCTGTTACAAATTACATTGTAATTTCTCAATTCTTTCCATTTTTTCAATATTCTTAATTTAATATCTAGGTCTTATCCTAATGTAGCAAGACTCTGATACATTTCTAGTTAATAAACATTATATTTATTTTATTTAACTATGCTAACACTATTGTGTATAGTTAGGGTACTAGACTAGTGAGCAGAAGGCTAGTCTCTCCCTCTCTCTCTGGGCTCTCTTATGTGGGCAGCATCACTAGTTCCTATCTTCTCTTTTTAGGAATGACTTTCTCTCTAGCAAACCCCCTTGGTTCCATAACTTGGGGAATTTCCTTTCAAACCTTCTTTAGAAGAAGCAGTGGGAAGAGGAGTACCTGAAGCTATTGTTCCAGAAATACCAACTCTAGGATCTTACAATCTCATTATATCCTTCCCTCCCCAATACTGCTCTTCTCTCCCAAGTACACACCTCAATCCATGTTTAATCATTTTCTATTGAGATAGAGCCAGTCAGCTTCCATCTTCTATTTCTCTGCTTTTGGGAAGTTATAAAATATGAATCGATAAAACTTTTTTATAGCTCTGAGATACTGTTGTGGCAGGAAAAAATTTTTCACTTTATCCTGGATATTTTACCCTATTATCTCTTATCCTGCTAATATTTGCCCAAGATAGATTAATGTATGAATATTAGCAATGCAATAGTTATTGTTAACTACTTTGCCTTAGAATAACTGAAACAGAAAGAAAAAGTTTTCAAAAACTGAAAATCAAGAAGCAAATTTATTTCTCTCTTACCAGAATAAGAGTGGGAGTAAAGCAAAGGATTGCAAAGTACAAGTTCATCAGTTCTATTCTAAGCAATATGAATGGCTCCAAAAACAATGTTATTGTTCCACAATCTCTTTAACATCTCAGCATTCATTTTCCATCCATCACTTTCCTTGTGGCATAGGTAATAATACAACAATATTAGTGACTGTAACTGAGGGCAAGGGTGGGGTGGAGTTGGTGTTATACCCAGGATATTTGGGTTGCTTGCATCCTTGTATCAGTTTCTCTTTGCTCCATCTAAGAATATTGTCTTTATTCCAACTCTATTCTTTTGGATGTCATTCCTCTTATGGTATTTTTCCCTTTCTTAGGATGGGAAAAGCCTAACTTTCTAGTAATATTCTCCACTGACTCAAGTAGACAACGATTGAGGAGTTCTAATCCCACTTCTGGTACCTATATATCCAACATTTTCTTCCATTTTTCAAGCAAATTATACTTCATTTGTTTGAATGATTGATCCACTATAATAATATGCAACAGATAACAATACAGAGTCAAAATCAAACTGCAATATTATACCATAAAGCAATGTTTTAAACAAATAATAGAGAAAAGACCAGTAAAACAAAAATGCAAATTCATAGGAATGGGAAAAAGAACAGGCTGGTTATGATCCAGATCCAAATTCTGCCTCAAGTCTTCTGCCAGCCAAGGAAACCCAGTTGCAGTATTCCCTATTCTTTCTGCTTATTTTCCAAAACCATGCAGGGAGACCACATGAGAATAACAAAACCGCATATACTTGCCCTTAGCCTAGTGAAACCATGTCTTCAAGACAGGGCATTATAATGATAAACAACTAGCTGACCAAATCTATCCTTAGAATTGGTTTCTCAGTATATATAAGATTTCTCAGACAGTGTATGAATGTGAACAAGGTCAAGAATTGAAGAAGAGGAAGAGATTATCTTGATTATCTTTAAGAAATAAAACAGGGGGCAGCTAGGTGGAGCAGTGGATAGAGCACTAGTCTTGAATTCAGGAGGACCCAAGTACAAATCTGATCTCAGACACTTAACACTTCCTAGCAAATCACTTAACCCCAGCCTCAGGAAAAAAAAAAAAAAGAAAGAAAAAAGAAAAGAAAAGAAATAAAACAGGACTAATTACAAAAAAGAAAAAAAGACTGGGCATTATTATTTATCTTCCAATTACTACTAGATCTATGTCTAACAATTTTCCACCATCTATCTCTGTATTAATCATTGGCCATAGAACAGCAAACTATTCCCAAACTTCACTTCTTATTCTTTCATCCTCACCTTTTTTTTTTTTTTAACCCTACTCCATTTATGTTCCACTCCAATCCTGACCATTTCTTCCTCTATGCTCTTTGCAATTCTCACACTGAGAGGCAGTTGCATTCTCTGACCTCTCTCCTTTTCCCACTTGCCTGCAATTTATTTCATTCCCAATACACAAGGAACATCTCTATAAGTAAAGGCTGCTTTGCAACTCCTTCAAGTGTTATGATTCACAACTATGAAGGCTCTCGGAAAATTGACCTGCCTCTTCACCTAGGCATGGTCCTTAATATATTAGTGTCCCAGTTTCCCACATCCCCACCAACATTCGTCATTTTCTTTTCCTGTCATCTTAGCCAATCTGAGAGGTGTGTAGTGGTATCTCAGAGTTGTCTTAATTTGCATTTCCCAGAATGTTTATAATATCTATTATACATGAGATCAGAGACTGTATTTTGCTTTTCTTTAGATCTTATTTAGATCTCCAATGCTAGCACATAGTAGGCACTTACTAAATGCTTATTGACCACTATGAAAATAGATGAAGCCTTATGATACATATATAAAAATTTCCTTAAACTGTATTTTGATTAACCAAAACACCACTTTCTGTCATGACAGAGGAACTCCTGCAGAAAATCTAAACAAGATTAAAATGGATATTTTAAAAAGATGGCTTTTTTCAAGGCAGACTAACTTAATTTCATTGCTTTTTGGCTTGGCAGAGGGCTCTCTTGATGGCTCAGGGGCAGAAAGAGTGCCTGAGATTAAGCCTCCAGGCAGGAAACAATAGTATAAAAATAAAAAATTTGAAAAAAAACCCAACAACAGTATAAAGCCTGAGATATCATGCCCCATATCTTAGGACTAGGACATGACCATAATAGTTATTCAGTAAAAGAAAATAATGAGTAAACAAAGCAGAAAGAATCTGACTATAGATAATTACTATAGCAATAGAGAAAATCTCAGTTCATATTCAGAAGATAGTAAAGTTGAGAAAGCCATTTCTACTTCTAAAAAAAATTCAAATGATCACAAGTCCAAAAAGAGTTCTTGAAAGAGTTTATAAAGGACTTTAAAAATGAAATGAGAGGTTGAGGGAAAAAATAACCACAATCCTAGAAAATCAAGAAAATAATGAGAAAAATGCTACTCAATTGAAAAATAAGATTTAAAAGCTTAAAAAAAAACCTCCTTAAAAAACCTAAATGGAGACAGAAAGGAGTACACTTTCTTCTCAGCAGTTCATGGAATCTATACAAAAATTGACCATATATTAGGACATAAAAACCTCAAACTCAAATGCAGTAAGGCAGAAATAGTAAATGCATCCTTTTCAGACTATGATGCAATGAAGATTACATTCAATAAAAAGCCAGGGGAAAATAGACCAAAAAATAATTGGAAACTAAATAATCTCATACTAAAGAATGATTGGGTGAAACAGCAAATCATAGACATAACTAATAACTTCACCCAAGAAAATGACAATAATGAGACATCATACCAAAATGTATGGGATGCAGCCAAAGCAGTAATAAGGGGAAATTTTATATTTCTAGAGGCCTACTTGCATAAAATAGAGAAAGAGAAGGTCAATGAATTGGGCTTGCAACTAAAAATGCTAGAAAAGGAACAAATTAAAAATCCCAGACAAACACAAAACTTGAAATTCTAAAAATAAAAGGAGAGATTAATAAAATTGAAAGTAAAAAAAAAAACAACTATTGAATTAATTAATAAAAAGGGTTGGTTCTATGAAAAAACCAACAAAATAGACAAACCCTTAGTAAATCTGATTAAAAAAAACAAGAGGAAAATCAAATTGTTAGTTTTAAAAATGAAAAGGGAGAACTTGCCACCAATGAAGAGGAAATTAGAGCAATAATTAGGAGTTACTTTGCCCAGTTTTATGCCAATAAATTCGGTAACTTAAATGAAATGGAAGAATACCTTCAAAAATATAGCTTGCCCAGATTAACAGAGGAAGAAGTAAATTGGTTAAACAGTCCCATCTTAGAAAAAGAAATAGAACAAGCTATTAACCAACTCCCTAAGAAAAAATCTCCAGAGGACCAGATTTACATGTGAATTCTACCAAACATTTAAAGAACAATTAACTCCAATGTTATATAAACTATTGGAAAAACAGGGATTGAAGGAGTCCTACCAAATTCCTTTTATGACACAGACATGATACTGATACCTAAACCAGGTAAGTTGAAAACAGAGAAAGAAAATTATAGACCAATCTCCCTAATGAATATTGATGCTAAAATCTTAAATAAAATATTAGCAAAAAGATTACAAAAAATCATCCCCAGGATAATACACTATGATCAAGTGAGATTTATACCAGAAATGCAGAGCTGGTTCAATATAGGAAAACTATTAGCATAATTGACAATATCAAAAACCAAATTAACAGAAACCATATGATCATCTCAATAGATGCAGAAAAAGCATTTGATAAAACCCAACATCCATTGTTACTAAAAAACACTTGAGAGTATAGGAATAAATGGATTATTCCTTAAAATAATCAGGAGCATATATTTAAAACCATCAGTAAGCATCATATGTAACGGAGATAAACTGGAACCTTTCCAAGTAAGATCAGGAGTGAACTCTATCACCATTACTACTCAACATTGTATTAGAAAGGCTAGCCTCCACAATAACAGTCGAGAAAGAGATTAAAGGAATTAAGAGTAGATAATGAGGAAACCAAACTATCACTCTTTGCAGATGATATAATGGTATACTTAGAGAACCTCAAAGACTCTGCTAAAAAGCTATTAGAAATAATTCATAACTTTAGCAAAGTTGCAGGATACACAATAAATCCACATAAATCCTCAGCATTTTTATACATCACCAACAAAATCCAACAGCAAGAGATACAAAGAGAAATTCCATTCAAAATAACTGTCGATAGTATAAAATATTTGGGAATCTGTCTACCAAAGTCAGGAATTATATGAGCAAAATTACAAAATGCCACAAAAATAAAGTCAGATTTAAATAACTGGAAAGACATTAAGTGCCGAGCAAATATAATAAAGATGACAATACTCCCTAAACTAATCTATTTATTTAGTGCTATACCAATCAGACTCCCAAGAAACTATTTTAATGACCTAGAAAATAATAACAAAATTCATATGGAAGAACAAAAGGTTGAGAATTTCAAGGGAATTAATGAAAAAAAAAATCAAATGAAGGTGGCCTAGCTGGAGCTGATCTAAAACTACATTATAAACTAGCATTCACCAAAACTATTTGGAATTGGCTAAGAAATAGACTAGTTGATCAGTGGAATAGGTTAAGTTCACAAGACCAAATAGTGAATAACTATAGCAATCTAGTGTTTGACAAACCCAAAGATCCCAACTTTTGGGATAAGAATTCATTATTTGACAAAAACTGCTGGGAAAACTGGAAATATGGCAGAAATTAGGTATGGACCCACACTTAACATCACATACCAAGATAAGATCAAAATGGGTCCATGATTTAGGCATAAAGAAAGAGATCATAAATAAATTAGAGGAACATAGGATAGTTTACCTCTCAGACTTGTGGAGGAGGAAGGAATTTGTGACCAAAAGAGAACTAGAGATCATTATTGAACACAATTAACCATAATTAAATAGTGAAAAACAGAAATATTAAATGTATACTTTTAAGATCATAATGCAATAAAAATTTTTTTTAAAATAAGGGTTAAAAACTAATTGGAGACAAAAACAACCTAATCTTAAAGAATGAGTAGGTTAAAGATCAAATCACAGAAATAGCCAATAATTTCATTAAAGAGAATGACAATAATGAGAACATATCTAAACCTATAGGATATAACAAAAAGCAATAATCAGAAGGAAACTGCTATCTCTAAATGCTTATATCAATAAAATACAGAAAGAGCAGATCTAGGAATTGTGCATGCAAGTTAAACAACTAGAAAAACTAAAATCCCCAATTAAACATAAAATTGGAAATTATGAAAATTAAAGGTGAGATTAAATAAGACCGAATATAATAAAACCATTGCATTAATAAATAGAATTAGGAGTTGATTTTATAAAAAATAAAACAGATACAACATTGGTTCATATGATTTTTTAAAAGAAAGAAACAAACCATATCACTGGTATGAGAAATGAAAAGAGTGAATATGTGACTAATGAAGATGAAATTAAAGCAACGATTAGGAGGTATTTGCCCAATTATGTACTAATAAATTCAACAAATTAAGTGATATGGAAGAATATAAAACACAAACTGCCTAGATTAGCAGGAAAGGAAATAGAACACCTAAATAAACCTACTTTAGAAAAAAGAAATTTAACTAGCCATTAATAAGCTTTTTAAGAAAAAAGCATCAGGACTAGATGGATTTATAAGTGAACTCTGCAAAACAATTAAAGATAAATTAATCCCATTATTAAATAAATTATTTGGAATAATAGGGATAGAGCCCTACCAAATTCCTTTTATGAAACACATATGATATTGATAAACTGATAATACTACCTAAACCAGGAAGAGCAAAAATAGAGAAAGAAAATTATAGGCCAATTTCATTAGTAAATATGGATGTAAAAATTCTAAATAAAATACCAGCCAGAAGATTATAACAATTCAAAGATTATACATTGAGTCCAAATGGGATTTATATTAGGAATGCAGAGATTGATTTACATAAGGAAAACTATTACCAAAACTGATTATATTAATGATAAAAGTAACAAAAACCACACAATTATATCAAGAGATGCAGAAAAAGTCTCTGATAAAGTACAACATTTAGTCCTGATATGGGCCAGAACTCTGAAGTTGAAACAAAGGATTGAAACAAAGTGCTAAGTCACTGAATTGATAGAGACAATGATTATTTAACAGTTCTCTAGTACAGTGCATGAACTTAGTACTTACTATAGTTCTACAAGATTCACACCTTTGATAAGAGACCATATAAGCTCGACAAGCTCAGCCAGAAGGAGAATTAGGGAAGACTAGAGAAGTGGTGGCAGGCTGTCCTCCTTCACTTCTCCACTGAAACCAAGATCCGGAAGGCCTCCAGAAAAACTATCCAAGCTCCAAGTAAAGGAGACAAGACTTTGAAGGAATCAATAAAGGATTTGGACTTTAACTCCTGGCTGCACTTGTGGTTATTACTGAACTGAAACTAAGGCTGCCTCCAGAGACCCCAAGGAAACCTCAACAGAAAATGTTACATTTTAAAGAAGTATATTATATATTCCTATTAAAAACACATGAAAGCACAGATGTATGATTGATTTTCTTCAAAAGAAAGATTGGAGCAGAGCTGAATATGAGCTGACTAAAAAACAAAACTGTCTAGGAAAAGATAAAAATAGTAATTATGCTACATGAAAGAAGTGCAGAGAAAGAATTGTCACAGAGGCATTAGAGGGAGCAGCAAGGCTGGTAATTCTGAAAACCAACTCAGATCAGGAATGGGTTTAATAGGGAACAATACATACATATATACATACATACATAAACATACATAAACATGCACATATACATACACCATGAAGGATATAGCACTCTTCAAAATACATTAAAAAAAATAAGAGAGGAGGGAATAGGATAAGTTGAGATGGAGAAGAGTGTTTAATAGGAATGGGATAAGGTTTGTAGTTTAATGGCAATGGGATAAAGAGGAAAGGGAAAATGGGGGGAGAAGATAACTGAAGGATCCATGATTGGGAGGAAGTAGTAAAACCAAGACAAGTTAAGAAGAGTTAGCAAGGATAGGATATGAGATATGCAAAGCACTATAACAAGGATTAGGAGTAGAAGTTATTAAGAAATAAGGCTAGTAATCATTGATCTCAGACAAAGTCAAACAGTATTCAATCCAGAGACAAATCTACATTATGTGTCAGCTATATTAATATGGCATGTCTACACATGTGTAAGTGTGTATCTATGTATGGGTATATGCATGCATATAGGTAAATGTAAAAATGTACCCATGTAAAAATATACCCATGCTTCACTATAGCCTATTTGGGAGAGGTGGAAGAGATGAAAGAAGAAAAAGAGAATAAAGTAAAAAAGTACACATCAGAGAACAAAATCATGAATGCTTTCTTGAGAAGGAAATTTATCATTACCTATTTTGAATCTTCCCTGATGTTCTGCTGGGAACGTGACAATGTTTTGTTTTTTATTTTCCTTTTCTTTGTTTTTCTATTTTGTTTTTTCTTATTTTGTATTTAGTCTTAAATATTTTTAAAAAGGAGAGATTGTAATATAGTATACCTAGAAAAAAACAAACCTAGTAACTACATGAACATAATTATAAACACTTATACAAATAAAACCAGATTTAAATAATTGGAGAAATATTTATTGTTCATGGGTGAGCAGAGCCAATATAATAAAAATGACAATTCTACCTAATTTAATCTGTTGATTCAATGCCATCCTAATTAAATTACTAAAAATTTATTTTAGTGAGCTAGAAAAAATAGCTAAATTCATTTGGAAGAACAAGTCAAGACTATCAAAGGAATTAGTGAAAAATTAATGTAAAGGAAAATTTACTAGCACTAGATCTTAAACTATATGACAAGGCAGTAATTATTAAAACTATCTGCTATTGGCTAAGAAATAGAAAGATAGATCTTTGGAACAGAGGATACATACAGTATACAGTGGCAAATGATTATGGTAACCTTGAAATAAATGTAAAAATTTAAGCTTTTTAAATAAGAATTCATTTTTTGGTAAAAATTTCTGGGAAAGCTAGAAAACAGTCTGACAGAAATTGGGCATAGACTACTACTTAGCCAAAATAAAGTCAAAATGGATATAAAGGGAAATGGCAGAAGAAAAGTAGAAGAACAAAGGGGGCAGCTAGGTGGCACAGTGGATAGAGCACCCACCCTGAATTCAGGAGGACCTGAGTTCAAATCTGGTCTCAGACACTTAACACTTCCTACTGTGTGACCCTGGGCAAGTCACTTAACCCCAGCCTTAGGGGAAAAAAAAAAAAGAGTCCAGAAGAACATGGAACATATCATATAACAGATATCAAACTTATGGATAGAAGAGCAATATATAGATAAAAAAGAGAAGGAAAACATTATGAGGTATAAAATGAATAATTTTGATTCTATTAAATTAAAAAGGTTTTGTATAAATAAAACCAATATAGCAAAGATTAGAAGGAAAACAGAAATTGGGAGAAAAATCTTATAGACAGTTTTTCAGGTAAAGGACTCATATCTCAAATATATATATATATATATATAATATACACATATATATATATATATATATATTATAAAACTTTGTCAAATTTATAAAAATACAAATCATTCCTCAACTAATAAGCAGTTAAAATATATGAATTGGCAGTTTTCCAATAAAAAATCAAAACTACATTCAGTCATATGAAAAATGCTCTAAATTATTGAATAGAGAAATGTAAATTAAAACAACTTTGAGTTATCACCTTATGCTTATCAGATTGACTAAAGTGTTAGAAGGGGAAAGTGATAAATGTGAGAAAATGTTACAAAATTAGTACACTAATTTCCTATTGGTATAAATTAGTTGTTGGTAGAACTTTGAACTGTCTGCCGGAGCCAGTGCATCTTTGTCAAAAATTAGAAAATTAATGGTATAGAGAACTAAATTTAGAAGTTCCCTAGGGCTACCTGTGGCTCCCCCTTTCTTTTGTTTTTGGAGGAGTGTCTTAATATCTCTGTTTCTTCTCTCTACTATTGCCTGCCCTTGAGGATTAAAGGGTATGCCCGTGGTATGTAAAATCTTATACTGCGCACAAAAGTGTGTAAAATGTTTGGACGTATATGCAGGTCCATTGTCTGTTTTTATTGCTTGTGGCACACCCATAATTGCAAAAGCTTGTATAAGGAATTCAGTGACCACTCGGGCTGTCTCTTTTGCTGCTGGCATTGCAAATGTGAATCCTGAAAAGGTGTCTACCACAACATGAATAAAAGATAGATGACCAAAAGATTTATAATGGGTCACATCCATTTACCAGATTTCATTGGGTCTCAAACCACGAGGATTCTTCCCTGGAGGGAATGTAGGAGCATGGAAAGGAAGACAAGCTGTACAGCTTTTTACTATGCTCCTAGCTTCCTCTCTTGTGATTCCAAATTGTAAACGTAAAGCTCGAGCAGCCTGATGATATTTAGAATGAGATTCTTGTGCTTCCTGAAATAAAGGACTACTGGCTAACATGGTTAGAAGGCTATCTGCCTTTGAATTTCCATCAAAAATGGGACCTGGAAGTCCACTATGTGAGTGGACATGCAAGATATAAATCTTGCCTGGATGTTTTCTCACTTGCTCTTGAAGTTCCTTAAAGAGCTGATAAATATTGGAGGCTGCAAATTTTATTTGGGCTGTGGCAATTCTTTGTACTACACCTTCTGAATAGGCTGAATCAGTAATTATATTTACGTCTCCTGGGTAATAAGTAAGAGCTACCATGATAGCAAATAATTCATTCTGTTGAGTGGACTGAAAAGGAGTCCTGACTACTCTCTTTATGGTTAAATCATGAGAGTATACAGCACAAATATTTTCTTTGGAGGCGTCTGTAAAGATTGTTGGTCCTTTAAGAGGAACCCTAGAAACCTTTTCTTCAAAAATCCATCGCCAATTATGTAGTAGCCGGGTAATCTTTAATGGAGATCCATGTGCAAAATTTGGAGCAGTGGCCAATAAAATTTGCCATTCTGGGATGGTCTCACAGCATACATTAATTTGTGCGTTAGTATAGAATGTGTATATTTTTTCAGGACTGTGTCTGTCCCTGTTCGGGTGCCAAATTGCAAAGGTCTGGTCTAGCTCCTCTTGTTAGAATAAGCAAAAGTCCTTGCCCCACGTTGGGCGCCATAAGTAGCAAGCTGTTGTCTCCAGAAGCTGCCGGATCGCTCTCTGGGAAGAGATCTGCTGTGTCTACTCAAATCTCGCAGACAGATTCTTCTTCCTGTAACGAACCGTTGTCTCCAGGCAGTTGCTGTTAACTCTTGTCCTTAGAAGTGACTTCCCTTCCTGCAGAGAGCCCCGTCAAGCCTGATGCAATGCAGAGTCTTCTCTATCTCTGGGAGTCCTCTCTTTTATTCTCCCAGAGAATGGGCATGGGATAATGCAAGGGCTTCTGGGAAGAACCACCTCAGCCAATGAGCCTGCTCCTTCCATCAAGTCAACCTGAGTTCTCACCTTGTAATTGTCCAACCTGAATTCTCACCTTGTCACTATCCAGACAACCCGAGTTCTCACCTAGTAATCCCAACAGAGAGGTTTAGAATTATAATCAAAGAGTTATTAAACTGCTTATACTCTTTGACCCAGAAGTTTTACTATTAGGTCTATTTCTCAAAATAAATATATATGAAGGAAATTATATGTTCTAAAATATTTATAGCAGTTCCCTTTTTTGTAGCAAAGAACTGAAAATTGAGAAGATACTCATCAATTGGAAATGGCTAAACAAGTTGTGGTATAAGAATGTGATGGACTACTCTTGCATTGCAAGAAATGATTTTGGAAAAACATGGAAAGACTTGCATGGAATAATAAAGAGTTGAATGAGCAGAACCAAGAGAACTTTGTATAAAATAATAACAATATTGTTTTAAGGATAACTTTGAATGACTAAATAATTTTTAAATTATTTAAATGACATGACACTAAAATCAACTATGAAGGACTAATAAAGGAAGATGCGACATATGTCCATAAAAAGAATAAATAGAAGTATGTATAGTGTGGTTTTACATATACACACACATACACACACACACATACATATTTGTGTCTAATTGTAGCCTTCTACAATTAGAATGATGTTAAGAGGGAGGGAGGAAAAAAATAAAAGTGTACCACTCACACGCACATGCACATGTACATACACACACAAACTTAGAAGAAAGCACAGGAAAGCAGAATAGCTTTGAAAACAATGTATAGTATTTATTGCATAATTTATTTTTAAAAAAAACCTAAACTGTGAAATGAAAATTTGTAGTTTATGTTGAATCCTCTTTTTGTGTTGTGCTATGTACATGGAAATGTTATACCTCTTTTTTTAAGTATGTAAATTGAAAATAAATAAAAGTTAAAGAAAAAATTATGCTAATTATTTCAATCAATTACCTTTGAAATAAGTGGGAACAAATGCTAAAGATTTGTGAAATCATAAAATACTGTAATCAGAAAAAAGAATGGGGAGTGTCTATGCTAACTACCAGATGGATTACCATAACATCTACATATAGAAAGAATACCTCAGTATGCCAAGCCTTTCCTTACCTGTCATATATTGGTCCTAGGGTTAAGCCAAAGGAAGTATATGTGTATGGGTCTGTCTAACCACAAGAAAGGAGAGTAAGGATTTATGGCATTCTTAATTTAGGCTTGGCATCTATGAACTAATTTCCAGTAAAGAGAAACCCTATGTTGGCAACTTTCATCTAATTTATATAGTATTATACTGTTACTAAGTATTGAGTAGTATGAGTTAAAGAAAGTTTTTTTAAAAAGGAATTTTCTCATGTTGTGTTAAATTTACATAAAAGTATTTAGATGATTATTTTTCAGACATAGAAAAAAAAGGAAATAGGGGGCAGCTAGGTGGCACAGTGGATAGAGCACCAGCCTTGAATTCAGGAGAACCCCAGTTCAAATCTGGTCTCAGACACTTAGCACTTCCTAGCTGTGTGACCCTGGGCAAGTCACTTAACCCCAGCCTCAGAAAAAGAAAAAAAAAAAGAAAGAAAAGGAAACAAAGTCAGAGTATCTTTTAAGTCCATTATAAATTGACACTGAAGTTAATGTACTACTGGGATGAGAACATTCTGACAACTGTCTTACTTTTAGATGTGGTTCTATGTCTTGCTGATGTGAACTCTAACCAAGCCCATCCTATTCCTATTGTTAGGAATGACAGGAGCTCATCAAGTCCACACTATTCCCATTTTTCAACCTTATCTCACCCAAAAAGTGGCTGCCACATTTCTGGGACTATCAGCATGACCAGGGCTTGCCCAACCCACCAAATTGTAAGGATCCTAACAAATAAGGGATTCTTTCTATCTATGAGCAGGCACACTAGAGTACACTTTTGCCTAACATGTAATCTTAATGATGAAAGCATTCTCATAATGATATCCCTCTTCCTAATATTCTCATTATATAGCAGTTGACATGAACATAAGATACATGCAAGTTTGTTCTAGACTAGGACACTTTAGACCCTAACTCTTTAGACCCTTTTCCCTCACTTTAAAACCTTTAAGTAGTGTCCCTTGGCTCACAACCCCAGCTAGATCACCTCAATCTGCCTATGTGTCCTTTGACAAAATAAAGGACTCCTTGTGGCTATGAGAATGCCATTATGAGTTTTTCACATTGCAAGCCACTCTCAGAACCTTGTGCTTTTATCATTGTCAAATGTGCTATAGAATTGAGCAAGCAACAATTTTCAAATGATATAACTCTAAAAAGTATTTTCTTTAATATAACAGCATACAATGTATATTCTCACAAAATGATATAATTATGGACTATTTCTTTTTAGCAACAAACACATTTACTTTTAGCTTCATCTGATGATTGCACATTCATAGAATTTTAGAAATGGCATGGACCTCAGAAATGATTTCCTTATTTCACCATTGAGGAAATTGAGGTGCAGAGATTTAGTGACTTGCTACACAAAATTATTGCCTGTGCTGTAACTAGAATTCAGGTCTTCTATTTTCTGTTCTCATCAGTAACTTATTATTTTATTTTCATTTCTAATTGTTGTGTTCATATCTCCTAACCATTATGTTAGATGCTATACAAAGATATTTAAGTGTGGTTTAAAGCCTTATAATTTAATTTTTAGAAATTTAAGCTTACCATGGGATTAATTCATTGGGATTTATTTTGGAAATAATTTTGGCTAGTGTTGGAATGACATTAGCAATTTTGTTTTCTAATAGCATTCCAAATGTAACAAAATAAAATCTTCTTCTAAAACCAAATTATGAAATTAACACAAATCTGGAAGAGACAGATACTTAAAGACACATAATGACAGTCAGATTTAAAATGAAACTGGAAGGATAGACCTTTGGACCCAAAGGAATCATTCACAATTTGATTATAAGCCTATCAGTTTCACCTTTACAATATCTATCCAACATATCTCCTTTAACATGACAATTTTTCTACTCTTGTACTGGCCCTTATCACATCACACCTCAACTATTGCAATAGCTTACCAATGAGTGTGTCTTCCTGAGCTCTCCCTTGCAACCACCCATCCTCCATTCAGTCACTAACATGATTTTCCTAAAGTGGGTCGGATCATGTCTCCCCCTACTCAGTAAACTTCAAAATTCCTTAATACCTCCAGAATCTAAAACAAAATGGTTTGTTTTCACTCAAAACTTTTCATAAGCTAGCCTCTAGACCTTTCCAGTCTTTTTATACTTTACTCCTCACTGTAAACTCTTAGATGCAATGACCCTAGCCACCTAGCTGTTCCATGACAATCTTTTGCTCCAGACATTTTCTCTGGCTATCTTTTGGGCTTGGAATGCTCTCCCTTCTCAACTCTGCCTAATGACCTCCTTGGATTTCTTTAAGTTCTAACTAAAATTCTACCTTCTACAGGAAGCCTTCCCCAACTTTTCTTAATTCAATGCCTTCTCTCTGTTAATTATTTTCTATTTATCTTGTAAAAAGTTTGTTTTGCATATATTAGCATGTCACCTTCCTCAGATTATAAACTCTTGGAAAGAAGAGATAATCTTTTGCTTCTCTTTGTATTCCCGTGCTTCCCATCCTGCTTGACACATAGTAAGTACTTAATAAATGTTAGTTATCATGATTATCTACTTGGCTGCAGAGAACAGAATGAAGGAAAAAAAATAGAAATTGGAAAGGTAAAATTCAGGCATGAAGCAAGGAAAACTTAATAGGACTTTTCAAAAGTGAAATGAGCTGTATGATGGAAATCTTTAAAAAAAAAAAAAAAAGGTTGTGTCACTATTTGTCAGTTATATTGTAGACAGCATTGTGACTTAAGTTTTTATAAACTGGATTGCCTTTTTAAAGTTCCTCTCCAATTCTGAGATTCTGTGTAAACATTATGAAGATTTTAAGCCCATGTAAATATCAATTAAAAGCCTTTAAAGTGAATATATTTGTCACTATCTGGTTAAAGATGGTGATGTGGAAAAGACTTTAGAGGAATCCAATTTCCCATTTAAAAAATTTTCTGCAAAAATCTAAAGGGGAACCAAATCGAACAATGATCAAGAAATCCAAAGAGAAACAGCAAGAAGTTCAGTATTGCACAAGATGATAGCCACAAAGTGAAATGTACTCAGAGAAGGATAAAGCTAGAGAAGACAGAAGACAGCTCTAACTCCAATAAGCAGAGACCCTGGGAGCCCTAAAAACTTCTAAACAGGGGGACACAAACCAACGTGCTCTTCTAAATGGGATCTTGACTCTGGCCTGTGTGAACAGACGCAGGAAATAGACCAGATCTTTATGTTGTACAGAGGGCAGGATTGAGCAGTACAAACCTTGGATATATTACCAGAGACAGGATCAGCTCAACAACCAGTCCATTTTCCAGGGAGCCTTGTAGGAGACCTGAAAAGAGTTGGTTCACCAAAATGTGGAAAAAGGCTGTCAGAACTATAACAGGAAATATCTCTTGAATAGGGAGAGACCCGGAATGGTGAGACCTATCTGAAAGCTTTTGCAGTAGTCCAGAGATAAGGTCATGAGGGCCTGTAGTGATGGTTTAGTAGTGTGTATTTGTGGGTATACACAAGAGATATCATGAAGGTAGAAATGGCAGGACAAGGCAACAGATGGGATATGTAGGGATAAGAGAGTGAAGAGTTTAGAGTGTCACTAAAATTGTGAGCCCAGGTGCTTGGAAGTGTAACAATTAGCCATGGGAATAGGAATTTAGGTATTGCTGTTTGTCCTTCACTCTTGAAGAAAACCGTGACATCAGAAACGTGTTTCCATGACTTGCAAGTGAATTGGATTTAAGTGGAGAAACTGTGCAAAGTCACCTGCCTCACTCTCTCCTCTGGAGTCACTGGATCCAGTGGTAAGTTATAGATCAGGATGATTGGAAATGGCCACAGGTGTGGTGGGAGATCTTGATCTTTTTAAGGTTTTTCCCAAGTCTCAGCTTGACTGAGGCAATGCCCATTCTGTGATTAATGATAGGCAAAGAATGGTCTCTTTGGGGGCAGCTAAGTGGTGCAGTGGATAGAGCACCAGCCCTGAATTCAGGAGGACCCGAGTTCAAATCTAGTCTCAGACACTTAACACTTCCTAGCTATGTGACCCTGGGCAAGTCACTTAACCCCAGTCTCAGGAGGAAAAAAAAAAAAAAAAAAAAAAAAAAAAGAATGGCCTCTTTTACCTAGTCAAAAAAAAAAAAGAAAAAAAAAGAAAAAGAAAGAAAAGACCTTCAGAGTTTCTGGCAAAAACAGAAAAAAATTGCTATTGACACTCATTCTGAGCCATCGGGGCCCAAACAATGAAAAAATTTTGAGATTTGGGATGGGACCTATTGTTGGCCAATCACCAAGAGCCAGAGGGAGTTGAATTTAAGACATGGTCCTTAAGAAAGAAGGAAGAGGAGAGGTCTAGAGGAAAGATAATGAATTCAGTTTTGGACAGGTTGAATTTAAGATGCCTATTAGACTTTCAATTTGAAATGTCTATTATTATTATTAGTTTGAAATGTGAGATTGGAGGTCAGTAAAGAGATTAAAGTGAAGCATAAAGTCTCAGAATCAATTGCATAGAGATGACAGTTGAAGTCATGGAAGAAGATGACATCACCAAATGAAATCATATAGAAAGAGAAGAGGGCATAAGGCACAGCTTTTTTTTTTTTTGGGGGGGGGGAGAGAACATCCAAGATCATCCAGGAGTGATCTAGATGTAGATATAGTAAAGACATAGAAGGAATAGTCAGATAAGTAAGAGAAGAATTGAGTAGTATTATGAAAATGTAGAGGAAAAAGATTATAGGTCCTGAGTCATATAATTTGTTTTTTCTCTAATATTGAGATTACAGAAATTATTAAAACCGCAAAATTTTTCTCATATCATTAAGTTAGGTAAAGTTTGGGGACAGGTCTCGTTTACTTTTTCAACAATCCAGATAGAGTACCTGTCCTCTATCACTCTCTATATAGCATACCAAAGTTTTTATTCCTCTTACAAACCCTGTTTATAATTAAGAATACAAACTAATCAAAAACAGTTAAAGTAGGTAGATTTTATCTATAGAAAACTGGCTTTTACAATAATACATTGATCCATAATTGATCCATAATTATCTTAAGGGAAATTTAAAAGTTTCTATTATGCTGGGTAGAGGAAGAGAGGGAGAAGTCATATCATCTCCTTAGAAAAATAGATTAGCTATGTCCATCTGGATCCTTAGTAACATCAGTTTCTAATCTATGATCCAGCCTTCCTTCATTCTCTCTCTCTTCAGTCACTTGCTAACCTTACCTTGATTCATCCTTTCAAATGAATGAGAAAATGAAAATGAAACTTTTGATTCTACTGGGCATTCCTTTTAAAGCTCTCAGTCCCTCCTAGAACAGGAAGAAGAACATTGAACTACATTTCCCATAAGCTCTCAGAGTTAGTTCCTAAAGAACTTCTGCCTGCAGAGATCAGACTTCTGTAGGTCGTTCCCATGTAGCATAATTTTCTTAGAAATAACACTAGACTACATTTCCCTAGATTCCCACAGATTGTTCTGCCAGCAGCGATGTTTCCAATAGACTATTAAATATTTTATTATATACTGCTACACTACACCAAAAAGTAAACTCAGAAGAAGATAGTCATTCCATAGTAATTCCACAAACACAAGTAGAAAAGGCATAAAAAAAAATAATAATGTCAAGTACCTCAAAAATGGATAAAAGAAATGAAGTAATATATAAAAACTGAAAATAGAGCTTTAGAGGAACAATAATAATGTTGGGTGTCTTATTTATCTTTTTTAAACTTATTTTTCCAGTCTTACTTATTAAAGTGGAACTTTATGTTAAAATTAGATCCTGTAAATTCCAGAAAGAAATATTGGGTTTATGTTGTTTGAGAGATCCTACTTTTCAGTTGGCTATGTTACTCAAGGATCTACAGACCAAGTCAAAGAGTTTCAAACTTTTATCACATCCCAAACAGTCTGATATATAGAGTGACCTAACCTATAGAATAATTCTTATTTTTTGTCTAGGCAACACAATTGCTATGTAATCTTTGGAGCTCTAATAGTTCCTGGCTCAGACTTTGTCAGCTAATTAAAAGACCCTGTAGGTTTAGGGGGACAGAATTGTAAGTATGTCTGTTGTCTGACCTTCCTGCTCTGATTATTAGCTGCAGATTCTAGCCCAAATCTATAAGTTTTAATTCATGATTTTGCTATGTGATTAGAATATGGTCAGAATGATAACATTACAAGCTTGTCCCATTCAAATTCACTGACTTGGCACTTTAGTCCCTAAATGATGAATGATTCTGCTGATAAACCCAGAGACTCATTAGGAAAGGAGAGAATAGATGAACAATGGAATCAAGCTTGCCAGAATGAATGCAACAGCCTACAACTATTTTCTGACTTAAAAGAAACCTATGTATATAGTCTGGGGATAGACTCAAAAGTAACTCTCACATAATAGTTGAGAGGTGATAAGCTAGATTTCCTTTTTTACAAGATCCTGAACTCCTGCTAGCACAAAACAGAAAAGTCCTTGAGTCAGCTAGACATAGAACATAGAATAATGGAAGTTAAGCTTTTTACTTACTGAAAAGCGTAAACAAACAGGGAAAGTCCAAGGCTTTCTTTGTTCAAGACATCTAATTTCTGATACTAAATTATAATGATAAAGAAAATCATATAATTAAAAATTAGGACGTGTCAGTAAAAGGAAAATATATTCAGGGCAGTGAATGGAGAAGAAAGAAAAGTTTGCAATATGGGCCAAATGGGCTTCTATACATGTATCACTTTCCACAGGTAGTTAATACATAGTCAAGTTGACTCTATTTCCAGTAATCACTGGCCTTGGGGAAGTCTATTAAATTTCAGGAAGACAATACAGAGACTTTAATTAACTAATCTAATGTTGGCCTCAAGAATCAGAAACAGTGCAGATATTTATTTTTGGGTGAACTGATACAGTACAAAAGAAGTAGAGTAAAGGAAGAAAAAACAGGATTAGCTGTGACTGCACACTTACACTGAAGTGGAAACACTAAAAAATAATTATTAATGTCAAAAAAGTGAATATAGAGTGACTTTCTCTGCTATCATAATGTTATGCATTATGAAAAGCTCAAAAAGTAATCTCGGAAGAAGATAATAATTGTATAATGTTTACACATGAATAAATGGAACTTTTGATAAAATAATGACAAGAATCTAAGAATAGATAAAATAAATAAATTTTAAAATAAAATTAGCGTTTTTGATAAAAAAAATTAAATAACTTAGAAAGAAAGAAAACATCAAAATGGTAGACTCCTTTGAAAAATGGAATAAAGCAAATGTGATACAAGAAATATTAGAAAAAAGTCAATAGGTGGAAAAAAAAACAAATAAGGTATCTATAATTAAAAATCACTGAGAATAGGTTGAAGAAAGACAATTTAAAATTAATTTGATTCCCTGAAAACTAAAAACTATATTCAAATAAAAAAAGGTTTGTATTATTTAAAGAAATTCAATGAGGAAACTGATCTAAGAAAAGTGAAAATTGAAAATAACCACCAATCATCTCTTGAAATAAATCTCAAATTGAAAATGCCCTGGAATGTTATAGCACAAATTCCAAACTTCCAAATCAAAGAAAAAGGAATATTTCAAGTAGCCAGTGAGAAAGAATTCATATATCAAGGAATGACAGTAAGGATCATATAATACTGTGGTACAACTATTATAAAGAAAAAGAAATACTGAAATATGATATACTCAAAGTAAAAATAAACAGGGTTCTAGCTATGGATTAGTTATACACAATAATATTAAAAAGAAAAAAAAATGGACCTTTAACAAGTAAAAGAGAGAACTTTCAAGCACCCTTGATTAAAATATCAGAATTGCGTATAATTTTTGAAATGCAAATACAATATAAAAGAAATCTAGAAATATGAATATATTTGAGCAATTAGAAGGGGCTAAATGACAATCAAAAGATTATATTCTAATCGGTGTGAACAAACAAATAGATCTTCTGAATCCCACTTTTAAAAGTCAGACAAGAATAAAATAAAAACATAGGGCCTGGATGATGATTTTTTTTTAAATTTCTTACGTTCTTTATTAGAGAAAAAGGAAACAGAAATAGAGGAATGAGGAATAAAAGAAAAAAGAAAGGAAATTATTTTTTGCTAATTAGAGAACATAAGAGTATCTAAAATATGGAAGATGTGGAGAGGAGACACATCCTGAATCTCACTCTTATTTGAACTGAGGAAAGAGAGTGTATATATATATATATATATATATATATATATATATATATAAAATTAAAAAATCATAAGGAAAAAGGGAAAGAGAAAAAGGGATTTAAGAAAAAAGGTAGAGGAGCAGCTAGGTGCTACAGTGAATAGAGCACCAGTCCTGAAGTCAGGAAGACCTGAGTTCAAATATGACCTCAGACTGTGTGACCCTGAGCAAGTCACTTAACCCCAATTGCCTCAGGGGGGAAAGAAAGGTAGAGTTTTGGAGGGAATAGTCACAAGTAAAACAATCTTTAACTTCAGAAGTTGATTTTAAAAGTGGGATTAAAAGAGAAAAGTAAGTAAATAAGAACCAATATTTAGAGTTTGATCTAAGTGAAAAGAAAGGATAAAAGAATAAGAAAAGACAATTTCAATTATAGATTACTTTTCTAAGACATTTGACATTTTTGACTATTTTCTCTTCCTGGCTATTCTTTTTCTTCCATGGATTTTGGGATGTTGCTCATGGTCTGTTTTTTTTTTCCTCTTTGATCTTTGCTATGTGGTATGGCAAGTACTAACTTAAAATACTCAGAGATATCTCAAAGTGAAGAACAGAAGCTTTATTAGAATTTCACAAGAAGCAGATGGTCCACTCACTGGAGTTCTCCAGAGAGAGGAGACCAATTTTCACAGAAGTTAAGGGCAATTATATAGTTGCAAACCATAAGAATCCATGACTCCTTCCCCCACCTCTTATTTGCTTAATTTTCACTGCCTGTTTAGATGGAAATAGCATCTAAATTGTTAAATTCTAGCCAAGCCAATATAGTTAGCTTTTTGCAGATATATTTACCTAAATTTATGGTGGTCAGTTTCACAAGGTTTACAAATGCTTACTTGAGCTAGTATGAGCAATCTATTATAAAGTTTGTACAAAGAATTTAATTTTCCAAACCCATCAGATCTTCATAAACTAAATTTAGGTTATAGGTTCAATCTACCTTCATTGAATAATTCTATGAGAAACCATGTAATCCCTAATAAGGAAATTTATTTAGAGGTAAATAATCCATTAAGCTAGAATAACCAAGAAGACTTAATTTACTTCAGTCTTCCTCAATCAGCAAATAGAGATAGCTAGTTTGGATACTTCTTGAATATCTCTGGGCCATTAAATAATTAAATCATGTTTTCTCTAAGCAGTCAAATAAAGGTCCAGAAGGTTAACTCAAATATTTCTGCTAGAAGAGCAAGTCTTTTGCTCTTCTTCCCAGAGCCTTAAAGATTAATAGATCCTTGGGCTGAGTTTTGAATTTCCTGCAATTATTATTCTGAGAAATCCTGTTTCCCGTTTCACTCATTCCTCAGACTCTTTTGCTAGATCTTCATTCAGATTCTTTTGCTAATTTGGTTTTCCCCAAAGTCCTATCTTGGGTATTTTTCCCTTTTCTCTATTTTCTCATTTGGTGATGTGATCTGCCCTTAGGATTATTAACTCTGTAGATGATTCTCACATCTTTATTTTGAGCCCTCTTTCTCTCTTGAGCTACAGAAACAAGTCCTATTTGACATTTTGAAATAAATATCTCATAGTCAACTTAATTTATATTTTAAAAAATGATATATTATCTTTCCCAGAAAGTCTATTGAATCAGGGGGATGCCAACCCTAAGTCTGTGAAGAATTCTCCTGGTATAATGGGTGGAGAAAAATATGTTTCAGTGGTTATGAAGGTGACTAAAACAGGCACTGTTGAACACTTAGAGCTTGGTTAGATATCAAAGATGCTGAGGTTATTCACTGTATCCTGGACCGTGAACAATCATCTTTTTAGAGAAAAATAATAACTTTTTATTTTTCGAAATACATGTAAAGATAGTTTTCAACATTCAGTTTTGCAAAACCTTGTGTTCCAAATTTTCCTCCCTCCCTCTCCCCCCTTCCCCTTTCATAGCAAGTAATCCAATATAGGTTAAACATGTGCAATTCTTCTAAATATATTTTTACATTCATCATATTGCACAAGAAAAATCAGATCAAAAGGAGGGAAATAAGAAAGAAAAACACAAGCAAGCAAAGAACAACAAAACGTGAAATCCACATTCAGTGTCCAGGATCCTCTCTCTCTGGATGCAAATGGTTCTATCAGGTCTACTGGAACTGGCCTGAAAGAGCCAAGTCCATTATAGTTGATCATTACATAATCTGTTGTTGCTGTGTAAAAAAAAATTTTTTTTTGTTCTATTCACTTCACTTAGCATCAGTTCATGTAAGTCTTTCTAGGCCTTTCTGAAATCAGCCTGCTGATCATTTCTTATATTCAGCCATTCCCCAACTGATGGGCATGCACTCAATTTCCAGTTCCTTGCCACTACAAAAAGGACTGCCAAAAATATTTTTGCACATGTGGGTCCCATTATATTTTTTATAATTTCCTTATGATGGAACACTGCTGCATCAAAGGGCATGCACAATTTGATAGCCTTTCGGGTTGAATCAGTTCACAATTCTATGTATTAATGTTCCTATTTTCCCACATGCCTTCCAACATTTATCATTATCATTTCCTGCTCTCTTAGCCAATCTGAAAAGTATGAAGTGGTATCTCAGAGTTTCTTTAATTTGCATTTCTATTATCAATAGTGATTTAGAGCATTTTTTCATGTGGCATTAATTTCTTTGTCTAAAAATTGCCTATTCACATAAAATCATTTATCAATTGAAGAATGTCTTGTATTCTTAAAATTTGAGTCAATTCTATATTTTTAAGAAATGATGGCTTCCAAAAAGTTATCAAACTGTTCATACCCTTTGATCCAGCAGTGCTACTACTGGGCTTATATCCCAACGAAAATACTAAAGAAGGGAAAGGGACCTGTATGTGCCAAAATGTTTGTGGCAGCTCTTTTTTTTAGTGGCTAGAAACTGGAAAATGAATGGATGTCCATCAAATGGAGGATGGTTGGATAAATTTTGGTATATGAATATTATGGAATATTATTGTTCTGTAAGAAATGACCAGCAGGATGAATACAGAGAGGCTTGGAGAGACATGAACTGATGCTGAGTGAAATGAGCAGAATTAGGATATCATTCTATACTTCAACAACAATACTGTATGAGGATGTATTCTGATGGAAGTGGATATCTTCAACATAGAGAAGAGCTAATCCAGTTCCAATTGATCAATGATGGACAGAATCAGCTACACCCAGAGAAGGAACACTGGAAATGAGTGTAAACTGTTTGCATTTTTTGTTTTTCTCCCGAGGTTATTTTTACCTTTTGAATCCAATTCTTCCTTTGCAACAACAACAACATTATTCATATATCAAAAAAAAAAATCGTTTCTGCACATATATGTTGTATTTAGGATATATTATAACATATTTAATATGTATGGGAAAGCCTGCCATCTAGGGGAGGGGGAAAGGGAAGGAGGGGAAAATTCAGAACAGAAGGGAGTACAAGGGATAATGTTGTAAAAAATTACCTATACATATGTATGTCAAAAAATGTTATAATTATAAAATTAAAAAAAAAAAAAAGAAATGAGGCCTTTATCAGTACTCTTTGATGTAAATTTTTTTCCCAGTTTCAAAATATTCTCCTTGTTCTTTGGCCATAAATTTCTTTCTTCTCCACAGATCTGATAGGTAGAATATTCTTTGTTCTCCAAATTTGCTTATAGTATCATCCTTTATGTCTAAATCCTGAACCCTTTACAACCTTAGGTGGTATAGGGTGGTATCTTGACTTTTGTTCTGTCACTAGACTTTGATGATTATGGAAGAGAGAGGTTAGCACTTTGTACAACTCTGCCTCACTTAATCCAACTCAACTCAAAAATGCAAGTGTGATGTCATTTTGTATTCTTTGTAAACAAAGAACAAACAACATCAACAACCTTTAACCATGGACTTCACTCTCCAAGTTGACAACTTCATTTGTCCATTCCTTCTCTGTCCCTGTCCTGGCCACACTTTCCTCCCTTCCTCAGATTGATCCCTTGGTAAATTAATTTGATTCTATACTAACATCTTCTCTTGAGATCCTTGTGACATTAACCCATCACCAATCTTGCCCTTCCAATTCTCATTCTTAGATTACTCCTTTAGATTACTTTCTGTTGTCATTGCTTTTATCCATGTGGTGCTGAATGAAGCTAGAAAAAAAATGAAAATATGCAGATTGGATGCACTGCAAATTTCACATTCTCCACTAGATGTTTTTTATTTAAAGCTTTTTATTTTCAAAGCATATGCATAGATAGTTTTAAACATTCAACCTTGCAAAACCTTGTGTTCCAATTTTTTTCCCTCCCTCCCACCCCTACTCCTAGATGGCAAGTAAGCCAATATATATCAAACATGTACAATTTTTCTATACATATTTCCTCAATTATCTTGCAGCACAAGAAAAATCAGATCAAAAAGAAAAAAAATGAGAAAAAAAACAAAATGCAAATGAGCAACAACAAAAAGTAAAAATACTATGTTGTGATTCACATTCAGTCCCCACAGTCCTTTCTCTGGGTGAAGATGGCTCTTTCCATCATAAAACCATTGGAACTGGCCTGAATCACCTTACTGTTCAACTAGATCCTTACAGAAAAACAATCCTTTAATATTTTCCTCATTGATTCATCATACAACTCATCACAGGGGCTTTCCCAAACCTTTTTATTCCTTCGAGAAAGTCTTCCATGACTTCCCCTATTAACAGCTTCCCCCAATTGTTACTGAAAACCTTACTTAATATTTCATTTTTTAAAAAAAACGAGGCTGCTTACTGAGAGTCCCATCTTCTTTCTTCTTCTTTATCTCATAACATGCAGATGCTTTCTGACATGGCCTCCCCTTTACCTCATTTCATCTGAAGAAATTGCCCTCCCCTTGCCAAGACTAACCGTTATACATGTAGAAATGATCCTATTTCATTCCATCTTCTCCAAGATTGTCCCCTCTGCCATTCCTGCTTTCTTATTAATCTTTAGTCTCTATCTGCTCCCTGATTCCCTTCTATCTAAAAACATTTTTATGTTGCCTCCATCCTCAAAAACTCCAAACTGATTCATTCATCATTAGCAACTATTGTCTTAAAGTCCTTGGCAAGGCTTGTATACTCCTTGTATACTTGTACTTGTATCTCCACTTTCTTTCATTATCATCTTAACTCTCTGCAATCTGAGCTCTGACTTCATCATTCAACTCCAAAGTTCCTAGTGACCTCTGAATTGACAAATCTAATGATCTTTTCACAACTTTCTCAATCTCTAGACTGCTTTTGACACTATTAATCACTTTTTTCTTTGATATTCTTCTCTATACATTCTCATCCTGTCTCTGACCACTCCTTCTCAATGTTCTATGCTGGATCTTCACTGAAGTTACATTTGAAACCAATGAATGTCCCGGAATGCTCTCAATTCTGGGCCCTCATCTCTTCTTCCTCTATGATATTTCAATTGGTAATCTAATCAGATTCCACAGATTCAATGATCAACTACACAGAAAATCTTCTTAAATTCGATATGTCCAAAACTGAACTCGTTATATATTTCCCCAAATTTTCTCTTCTTAACTTCCATATTAGTGTCAAGGGAACCACCTTCCTCTCAGTCACCCAGATTTATTACATAAATATCATTCTCAAATTCTCACTTTCTTACCTCTCCATATCCAATTTGTTGCCAAATCCTATCTATTTTATCTTCATAAAATCTCTTTAAATCACCCATTTCTCTCCTCTGATGCTGACATCATTCTGTTTATATTCATTACTTCACTTATGGGCTATTGTATTTTGATTGGTCTCACTATCTCTTGTTTTTCTCCTCTGGTTCATTTTCCACCTCATTGTTAAATTGCTCTTCTTAAAACACAGGTTTAAACATGTTATTCCTCCTTATTCAGTAAAATACATCATCATCAAGGTCTTACCTTATAATCTATTGGTTGATCTCTGAGCCTTAAGTCTCTGTTCATTCATGTTTATCCTTAACTCAGCTAAAAATTTATATTCCTATAGTTCAGTCTGACTGTCACTCTCCTTTTAATAAACTCATCATCCATAACCTATCACTATCACCTTCCAGGATCAAATATAAAATTCTGTTTGATTTTAAAAACTTTTATACTTTTCCTGTCTTTTTATACCTCAAGTCCTGCCGACCTCTCCAGCACTCTATTCTGCAATCCAGTAACCTCCACTCTTCTTCCAACAAGACATTCAATCTTTCAACTTCATGACTTTTCAATGGCTATTTCCCACAGAATGCTCTCCTTCCTGGTCTCTTTCTCTTACCTGTCCTGGTTTCCTTAGAGTCTCTGTTAAAATCTATCATCTATAATAAGTCTTTCTTTTGTTGCTGTTCAGTAATTTTCAGGTGTGTTGGAGTCTTTGTGACCCCTTTGGGGTTTTCTTGGTACAGATACTGAAGTGGTTTGCCATTTCCTTTTCCAGCTCATTTTAACAAATGAGAAAACTGAAGCAAACAAAGTTAAGTGATATACCTAGTGTCACACAGCTAGTAAGTATCTGAGGCCAGATTTGAACTCATGAAAAATGAGTTTTTCTGACTCCAGGTCTTGCATTCTATCTACTCAGCCATCCAAATGCACAAGTTTTTCTTTATCTCCCTTAAAATTTTCTTCTGAGAATAATTCCAATTTATCTTGTACTGATCTATTGTCTTCCCCATTCAAGATTCCTAGAAGCCAGGGACCATTTTTGCCTTTATTTATACGCTCAGTGCTTAGCAGAATTCCTAGCATGAATCAGGCTCTTACTAAAATTTTATTAATTTAAATAAATAGTGAAGGAATAAGGATTGCCATATCATATTTCAAATTACCATAAGGCAGTGTTTATCAAAACAATTGGCTACAAAAAAATCAAACTTTATTTAATGAAACATAAGACAGGGAAACAATAAAACATAATAGTATAGTGTTTGATAATTCCAAGGATATCACCTGCTGGATTAAGGGCTCATTTGATGACAAATATTATTTGAAATTATCTGACAGAACTTAAACTAAGATCACCATCTCATGCCATCACAAATGGATACATATTTCATATGTAAAAGATCATACAATGCATAAATCTGTGGAGAAGGGAAGGCAATATCTTTCACAACTGGGTGTAGTTATTAATCTACCAATAGATATGATTATAAAAGTAGGATTATTTTGATTACATGATATTAAAAATTTTTTGCACCAAAAAATCATTGTAGTTAGAATTATATAGTAAAATAGAAAAATATTTTTGCTACATATTTCTCCAATATCCAATTCATACATATATATATATATGCCTATTTAAATATACACATACATATGGAACTAATAAAAATATAAAAGAATAAGAGCTATTTTCCAAAAGACAAATCATCAAGGGATGTGTCAAGGCAGTTTTTAAAAGAAGAAAAATCAATGTATTAGCTATATTTAATAAACTCTAAATTGTTTATTTTTTAACATAGTTAAAACAAATATGAAAAGCCATCAGATTGACAAAAGAGGAAAATGGCAGATATACCAGGAATATTAGGAAGGACAGATACACAAATGCATTATTGTTGGGCCATTGAATTAGTTTAACTACTATGGAAATTTTTTTTAACTTATTCTCCTAAATCACTGAACTGACAATATGATCCATTATTTATAATATACCAAAGAGATCAAAGACATAAGGAAGGAAACCATATATAACAAAATATTTATAGAACTGCTTTGTGTGTGTGTGTGTGTGTGTGTGTGTGTGTGGTTGTTATAGCAAAGAACTTAAAACAGAGGAGTCCAATTAAGTTGGATTGATTGAACAAATTATAGTACATGAATGTTATTTAATATTATCATGCAGTTAAAAATGACAAAAGAAATGAATTCAGAAAAATGTGGGTAGATTTGAATCTACTTATGCAGAGTGAAAAAAAAAACAAGAACAATTTATATTAGTCATAGTATATAAAGGAAAACAACTTTAAAAGACTTAAGAACATTGATCAATGCATTGACTGATTACAACTACATAAACTAATGATAAAAATTCTCCCTAGCTCTTAGCAAAAATTGTAGTTATTATTATCATTAAAATTAATTAAATTATTATTCATCATAATAGCTAACATTTATATTATACCTACTCTATGTGAAGCATTATGCTAAGTCTGCAATTTTGATCTCATTTGCTCCTTACAACTACTTTAGGAAGGAGGTGCAATTATTCCTTATTTTAGAGATGAGTAAACTGAGACAAACAGAAGTTAAGTTACTTGAGTTAAGTTAAATTACAAAGCTACTAAGCATATGAGGCTGGAATCCTCCTGACTTTAGCCCCAGTACTCTATCTACTATGTCACCTATCTGCCTGATTCAATATATACTTTAAAATTAAATATATATTTAATGGAAATTTATTATTTCATTTGTACATAATATTCACATTATCATAATAAAATATAGCTCAACTTTTCATTTAGATTTACAGTAAACCTCCAATTGAAAAAGTTAATGAAATATATATATTCATTTGTCTTATTTCAAATCCCACTTCTGATTTTGGACAAGTTATTAACTTTTCTGGGCCTCAGTTTCCCCACCTGTAAAATTAAGGTGTTGGAGTAAATGATCTCTGAGGTAAACCAGACCTACATCTATGGTTCTATTACAAATCTAATTTATTTATCTTTGTTATTATTGCATTTTAAAATTTACAAAATAAAGCAAGCAGTTCTGTAACATAGTAAAATAAAAAAAAAATTGCACATAAAATCGCAAATCTACAATCTACAAATTGATATTTGTAATTCCAAGAGATTTTTTTATGTAAATTTCTTTTTTTTTTCCCTTCCTCCTCTTTCCAAAAATGGCCACCATTAGACGCAAATAGATAACACACACACACACACACACACACACACACACACACACACACACACACACACATATATGTAAGGTGTATTACATATATTCTATACCTTTTTCTATTTATCAGTTTTTTCTCTGCATGCAAATAGTTTCCTCATGTGTCCTTTATAGTTAATTTGTGAATTTATAAATTTCAAAAATATTAATTCAGTTGTTCTTAAAATAATATTGCTATTACAGTATACAATGTTCCCTTGATTCTGCTTATTTTTGTCTTTATTTATGCAAGTCTATGTTTTTCTAAGATTATTGAGTTCATCATTTCTTATAGCCTTTCCCCAACTGATAGATTTCCTTGCAATTTTCAGTTCTTGCCACCACAAAGAGAGGTGCTACATACATTTTAAAACATGTAGGTTCTTTCCTTTTCCACCTAATCATCTTTGAAAATAGACCTTGTAGTGGCAATTGAGGGAACTAAAAAGCAGAAAAAGCATGAAACAATTGGTGGGAAGACCGGTGATTCTTAAAATATCTTCACTTCATTTTGTGATGCCCTTTTTAACCAAAGGCAATTATGTTCATGTTTTCACACTTTTGAAAATGCTCTAATCCAATTATTTATTTCCTGTCCTTGAGGTATATATATATATATATATAAAACTCAATCAATGTTCACATAACTTTCCTCTACCCTACTATTTCTTATAACTCATATTGAATCTCATTCTCTTCTCTATCCTTGACCACTTCAACGTTTATGCTTCCTAACTTTTGCCTTGTCCTTCTGGATTCCAGATGTACTTCATGCTCTGAACTTTATAATTCATATAAACTCTGATACTCAAAGGCCTCATACTACTCATGCCTGATTTTCCTAGTCTCTTGCTCTCTTTCTGCTTAATGGCTCCATTGTACCTTTCACATACTCTACCATTACCTTTTATGCACTCAATGATATCTCTCTAGAAAAAGCTGTAAAATTTAAAAGGATGTCACTGGACATATATTTTCTGAGACTAGAAGCACTAAGCAACTCTAAGAGATAGTCATAAAAGAAAGATGTGGATTGCTTACGATTAAAAAATTAGTGAGGAAAATAAACACAAAGAGAAGACAATCCATAGGAGAAGTATGCTAGCATGAAGGATCAAAATAATAGGTTTAAGGTCAATATAAAAAGTCAGAAGTGGGGATTGCAATGTTTGTTCAAACTGTGTGCAAATTGAGGAGTAGAGGAAGAAAGAGTGGTAATTTGGTTTTCCTCAACCGGCTACCACTATTTCTTTAACTCCTGCTATATCAGGAAGTCACCAGGAATGATTGGAGAAAGAACCTTTGCAATTTCCTGGACATGAGCCCCAAGAAGGTTCAGAGTTGGCTGAATTGTATTCCTGAGGCATGAATTTTGCCAAAGTTCAGTGTTTGGAATAGATTCTGAGCAGAATTCTTGTGGGTACTCTGCCAGAACTGGACACAGAATGTGCGGGAAGATTGTCTTTGCCCTCTAGACAAGGAAAACATGATACAATTCTTTCTTTGCCTTTGAGGTAAAACATTTCTTGGGAGTGGGGTAGGGTTTCTTGACCAATATAAAGCAGTGAAAGAAGATCATAAAAGTTCTATGAGAAAGAGATGAGGTCGACTTAGGAAAACTGGGTTGGGAAAGACTAGGGTATTATTGATAACTGAATAAAATGATAAAAATATGGCTGAAAGAATGAGCATAGTTTCTACAGTTGGGACCCTACTAATTCTAAACTGTTAGTGTATCCCTGGTAGGGAGAAGGGGGCAGGATAAAAGATAGGGGGATGTTCATTGATTAGTTATGATGGTTATATTATCAAACTCTGAAATGAGACTATTTGATTTCATAATTTATATGCATATGGGATAGGGATATAAGAAACTCTTGAGTGAGGAAATTCATTTTATTAAAGCAAATTAGCAACTACAATTTATATTCTCAGAGTTGCCCTGAGCAATGAGAGGTTGTGATTTGCCTAGAGCCATAAAGTCAATATGGGTCAGAAGACATAAACTAAAATCTTCCTGGTTTCAAGAATGACTATGCATTACTCTGTTACCTTTCTTCTGTTTAATGGCAAATATTTACTTTTTAAGTCTTGTGATTCAATGTACTTGTACAAAAAGTTGGTACCTACAATCTGGAAAAGTGCCAAATACTGACACATACACATACATATGTACATACATAATTAAAAAATCATATGTTCAGTTAAAAAATGCTTGTCTTTCTATATTTATATGATCTGATATAGACCCATATCTATATCCATAGCCAGATACACACACACACACACACACACACACACACACACACACACACACACACACACACATTTGTATAAACATTTGTCAATGAGAGGTATTTCAAACTAATAAGATAGTCTACAACCTGATATTTTCATCAGTTGAGAGCACATTTCAGAGTTAATCAATCAAAGATATAAATTAACTTATACTCGAGTTAGAAAGAAATAAAGTGCTTTGATACATTAAAGGAAATGAGATGATGAAATGTCTTGAGATTGGTTGAAGAAATAAATATGCCTGTGAATCAATAAATATTAGAGAAGGAGATTTAACCAGGAATAATTCATCATCTACTTCAAGAGTCAAGCTTCAAAAGCGCTTAGCGAAGGCAGGCCTCTTGTACCTGAATGAGAGGACAGAAAACAAGGGATAAGTAATCCCAGAGTGTCACATTCATCCTCCTTCCCCATTGTTCATATCAATGAAGGGACTGGACCAGTAATAAACAATGCATCCATCTGGCATTTGAGAGAGAGAGCAAAAACTAGACAGGGAAGGCAGCTTCACAGAGCATGAATTAAGTGAAGTGTAAGTGGAACTTCAGGTTTCTACAAGGACACCTCAGGAGAACTTCATGAGGATTCCAGGAAGGAGAAAAAGGACATTTATATAATTAGGAGCTATGAGCTAATTATCCATTTACCTTAAGTTCTCTAAGTTTGTATCCACTTTATTCTGTGTGTCTTTGTGGGAGAGTATTTTAGACATTTTGGGGTAAGGTTGAGGACTGATGTTTTGTACCAATTATTCTCACTTTACATCCTTATTAATATCAACTAGATAATAAAGGGGGATCACACTAGTGGGGGCTTATGAACAATACTGCTAGAAAATCCACAATTCTCAATTCTCGCCCTGAAAACTTTCCATGAAAGTAGTTGATCACTGATTACCTGACCCACCAGACCTAGTAGTGTTTGGGAATCAAATGAGATCAGAGTGGGTACTATATTTTATATATATATTTATAATTAAAATGTAAGCTTCTTGAAGGCATTGTTATATATCTTTTATGTAATGAATGCTTAATGTTTATTGATTTATTGGTTGATTGACTAATTGAAAAGTTTAAAAAATTGGTATGACTGAATGGGACTGATTGGATGAAGTATTTCTCAGTATTGTCTGTTTCCAGAATTGGGACCTTGGAGGGGTTATTTGATTTCTGGAGGAATGAGCTTTGAACCTGGAGATACAGGAAGTTGCAGGAAGTGACATGACCTGTGGGAGGCAGCCAGCATTGGTGACCGTTGGTCAAGAAAGATTACCTCCTTTTACTCTATCCAATGAGAAGGCGCCAGTTTTGTTTTTAAATCCTGGACAAGCTGGAAGCTGGCCAGGTTCCAGGAGCATATGGTGGAGTTGGGATGCCTCCCAGGTGTGTTTGGACCTCTCCCTGCAGGGATTAAATAAATACTTTCTCTTGGTATCTGATGTCTCTGATTAATTAATTGGGAAGGGGGTCTTGCACCCGACCTGTCCCACACACTGAAGAACAAGTTTTGTGGGGAAATTATCAAAATATCATGTATTTTAGGAACTTCAAGTAAATCTATGATCATAAAAGAAAAAGTAGATTAACCTAGTGAATAGCATAATGAAAAGTGGGTTCAGAAAGACTTGAGATCAAATCTTTCCTGTAACATTATCTGTTCTACTATGATTAAAACACTAAGGTTTCTGAGCCTAAGTTTCCTAATCTCTAAATGAGGTATAACAGTATTAATACTAAACAAACTATAGGATTGTTGTGAAGCTTCAATGAAATAATATGTGTAAAATGCTTTACAAACTTTAAATTTCCTTTGTTGGTTATTAATCACTATTATTGCTTTATTCTCATTATTTGATGGAGTTCAGGCAGAAATGGTTTTGGTACAAATAATCATGTTTGTGTTTTTGATTCTAAAAAATGTTCTGAAGGAATATTTTTCAGGTAAATAATAATAATATAAAATAACTGCTTTTTGTAGTGAAATGAAATTTATGGAATTCAAAGTTATATTCTATAGGCTCATTTAAAGTAATGTTTTTGTGATACCTTCAGTGGCAAACAGTATGATAGAACTGAGATGAATCTCATCCTCTATGTGATTTTGATTTTTTGCTAGCTTTCTGTATTTTCAAAGCTTTTTGTTATGACATCTATAAAAATTGTATTTAAATTTTTATCATTCAAAGTTAATATCCAAGTCATTGTTGACAGTAGAATTGTCAACATGTTCTGCTGTTATATAATGAAATATATGAAATGACCTTATGATATCACTATCATAAACTCATTTTTGAAGAGCAGAATTATCAGACTTTAAGTGTCCCCCAAAGTCCCTAATACAACCTAAACAAAGTTAAATTTTAATTATATAGATTTTTGTGATAATCATTTGTTCAATATACATACATATACATTTGGATGGTTAAGTTAATGTGATCTAGGAAGGATCTTTTGTTCATTCCAGAGTTGTTTATCATCAATCATTATGCTTCAAAGATAAGCCTTTAGCTTCTGACTTAGGACTTTTTTATTTAGTAGCTTTAGATAGTTGTAGGAAGACAGGTAGTATGGTGGAAAAGGTCTGGGTCTAGAATCAGAAGGATCTGAATTCAAATCCATGCTCATATGCTTGCTTCAGTTTTCTCCACTATAAAATGGAGATTATAACAACACCTACCTTAGTTGGTTGTTGTGACGATGAAATAAAATAATATATGTAAAACACTTATCACAATATCTGTTATCTAATAGGTATTAAATAATTATAGCTGCCTTCTCCCTTTCTCCCTTCCCTAGACTTTGACTTTACTGTAGGTAATGATGTAACTAACCCTGAATTACCATTACAAATCTCTATTTCTACAAATGCAATGATATGACTCAGTCATACGTTTGATACTCTTCTGTCAAAACATTTCATTGAATTTATGTGGATGTCACTCATGGAGGACCATTTGATTCTGTTCTTGGAACTTAATTGTTTTATGGGCTCCATCAAGTGGTAAGTCACTTTTAGTTACACTTGGTAAATCCAGTGATGGATACTTATTATCCGCCTTTTTTATTGCTTAGTGAAGTAATTCCTGTTTATTCTAGAAATGCTTTTCTGTGTTTTTGAGCTGTTTATTATGTGCCTGATGTCATCAATCTTCTTTTTTTGATTGAAAGTATTAATATTAGTTTCTATAGTTATCTTAGACTTATAGACCCTATGCTTTTAAAAATATTGTGTGGTTTTTTTGGGTAGTATTCTTTCCAAATCTGTTATGATCCATTTTATAGTTCTGAAAGTATTCTATTCAGATTATATACAAAATAAATATAATGTATTTTGGAATTTTTATTATTTTTGAGAGGGAAAGTGCTAGGAGCTGAAAATGAAAAGATCAGGGAAGCCTTCAGGCAGAAGATGCTACATAAAATATGTCTTGAAAGAAAACAGGTATTCTAAGAAACAGAGATAAAGGAGGGAATGTATTCTGGGCATAAGGAATAACCAGAAGTAGGAGATAGAATGTTTTTGACCATTTGATTTCCTTCACACAGAATGAAGGGAAGTGACAAGAAGATTAGAGATATAGTATATGTGTTTTGCCTTCAACTGTCTATCTAGATGTGGCTCCTTAGAATAAATGGACATTTCTAGAGACCAAGAGGCTAAATTATTTTCACTCTGCAAAGAGAGTACTAGATTAGATTGTATCTAACTCTCCAATTATATATTGTTAGTCTAGAGGAAATAATTTTTAGATGCAAGCTGTGCTCTTGATTGCTATCTTTTAATGGGGAAGGGGTGCAACAAGCAGAGATTGACTTCAAACACTTGCTTTCCTTCCAACCAAATGTTAGTTATACAAATACCAAACATAATGTATAGCCAATGAATTGATAGGAAATAGAAGTCAGAGAAGTTATACAAATAATACTCAGAGTGAATGAACTCTCTCATAGGTAAGATTTTTCAACTCCATCATGAGAAAGAGACAGAGACCAAGACCCAAGTCTTATTAATGGGGAACTTGCTTGAAATCCCTTGCATAGTAAGATCGAGGTGCTAAATCCCTTACTTGGAGTCCTTTTCTTTCTCCCTTCAGTTACCTCTCTCTGGAAAAAATCTGAAATCACTTATCTTCCTTCTTTAAACTGGCAGCCAGAAAAACAATGATCTCTCTTCTTCCAAGGTCTTTCCCGTTTTACCCCTCATGCAAAGGTGGGGTATCCAGTAACCATCCTGTGAATAAAGAGATTCTTATGAAAATGGACTTGAATCCTGGATTTCACTTAGCTGTAGTCTTAGAAACAATATGGAACTAACATACTAAGTAAGGGAGTGACATGATTAGATTTGCACTTTAGGAAAATCACGATGGAAGCAGGAGAATGGATTAGAAAAGGGAAGAACTTTAGGAAGTGAGCTCAATCTAAAAGCAATTAGAATTCAGACGTTAGGTGACTAAAGTCTGAACTAAAATGGTAGACATTTGAGAAGACAGTTGCAAGGGATGTTTTGGAATTAGAAATGATAACATTCAGCAAAACATTATGGTTTGAGGACCAGGTTTCAAATCTGTGTGACTTGCTATCTGAATAATCTTTGGTAAATCTCAGTTTTGTTATCTGTAAAATGATGTTAGGTGTGTGTGTGTGTATGTGTGTGTGAAAGTAATTTTTTTATACCTCATATATGTGACTATATATACATTTAGACGAACAATAACTCTTAATAGTGAGTCAATTATTAAAATATTCAGAAACCATGGTGAGTGTCTTAAAAATGATGACTACCAATTGGTATATTTTCTAAACTTAAGTGCTTTAGAAAATAAATTTTCAAATAAGGTATTGTTGATGTAATGGCCGAGAACTTTAAGAATACTTTTCTGAATCCAAATTCACACATCACTGATGGTCAAAAGTGGTTAGAGAAAGGAAGTAGTGGTTCAGTTTAATTCATCAAATATTTATTAAGTTCTCACTATATATAAGGTCTTATGCTAAACTTTAGGGACAGAAAGACAAATGAAAACTTATGGTAGCCCTCAAGGACCTTATATTTTAGAAACAAACAAATAAACAGAGAAGTAAATATGAGATAAGGAATGAACTGATCTAAGTTGAGCCTGGAAAGAAGCTAAAGAGGTAGAGGTGAGGAGAGAGTTCCATTTTAAGCACAGAAAATGGTTTATACAAAGCTTGGGAGGTAAGAGGTTCTGATCTGGAACCTGATTAGAAGCTGTAGATTAAACAAAAGAATATGCAAAAAAACTTGGCTGAAATTTATAATTTTAATCTCGTAAAATAGAAAATACTGGTTAAAATTCTTTGAAGCCTAGAAAAAAACATTTAATTAAAATTAGCAGTATAGATTTAATTCAGGGTGAATTGGGGAAATCTTTCACCCTTCCATTACCATTTGTTCAACACACTGAATGCAGAGCTGGGCCTGAAGTCAGGAAAACACCCGAGTTCAAATGTAGCCAAAGATATTTACTAGTTTTTTGACTTTGGGCTAGTTACTTAGCCTCTGTTTTCCTCTATAATAATAGCACCTACCTCCCAGGGTTGATCTGAGGATAAAATGATTGTTTTGTGCACAGGTGTGTATATATGGGTATGTATAAATATACACAAATATACAATATACATATATGCAAATATATATGTGTATGTATATATGCTTATATCTATATTACATATATCTCTCTATATTAATGATTCTAGGAACTGCACACTTTGTTTTTTCTATTCTCAGGGAGTTTATAATTTAGGAGAGGAATAAGAGTATAAGATATAATATACTGAATTGGCTCTCCCTTTTAATAGAACTTGTATGTAATAATAATGAATTCAGATTATAATATATACAGATTCACTTATGATATCTGATGGGATGTCATAAGTTAATTCTTTGTTTTTTGTTAACTTTTAACAAAACCTAAAAGGGATAAGTTGATTGTTTCTTTTTTTCCTCTTTCCTCCTCATTTCACTGGGCAGAAAGAAAATGGGAAGTGATTATCTCTTAGTTAAGCTGGACACAGGATCTTTATTGGGCAGGAAGAAAGAAAGAAAAAGCATTGATTGCCTAGGAATCGGAGCTCACTCTATATACTCATTAGTTCTGATCTCCATCACCCATTATGAAATCTATCTGATCCATAGGTTGGGATAGAGTGATTGAGAGACTGGGTACTTACATCTGGGCCCCAACTCATCAATGGTTCATGGTTAATTGGATCCTTTTCTAGCCTTCTTCTTCTTCCAAGTATCTTCAATTCCAAGGTCAACATCACAGATCCTGAGAACTCTGGGGGGAAATCTCAGTTTCCATAGATACTTCTGGTGTCCCGAGTCTCCTTGGCAACAATTCCAGACTAGTGAGCCAGCGCCTAGATACAAATAACTACATTACACATAAGTACAATATAGGGTGTGCACCCCAAATGAGATATATAAGCTGTAGTGAAATATAGCTGTGACATTTTGTCACAGAAGAAAAATATCAAGTTTAAGTTTGTTTTACAGAAGTATTCTCTAGTTTGTTTATGTGTGTGTGTGTGTATGTGTGTGGGTGTGTGGGTGTGTGTATACACATATTTTTTTTTTGGGGGGGGGTAATGCCATGAGAAACAGGATGATGGAGGGGGAGGAGGATATAGAAAGTGGCAGGATATATGGCTTATACCTCCTTATAAAGAAGATCATTGGGATCCTTCGATGTTGTCAGTTGATGATAGAAGTTCCAAAGAATGAATGGAATTCAATTTAATTCATTAAATATTTATTAAACATTCCCTTCATACACTATGCTAAGCATTGGGATAGACACAAAGTATAGATAAAACACAGTTCCTACCTCTATGAAATTGATATTAGGAAGAAGAGTACTATTGTATATTATTATTATTTACATCTCAAATTTATATAATTTAAGGTTTCCCAAACACTTTGCTCAGAACTGTCTTGTGAAATTGATATAATAGAACTGTGTCCCCCTGATCTTTGGAGGGGTGGACCTGAGTTAGAAAAACTTTGGGAGCATCCTCAATCCTACTTTATTCCCAAGGGAAACTCTCACAATAATCCTCACCTGCAATTCATTTGGAGATCTTGGCATGGGGCACAATCACCACCCATTATTGACCTGGAAATTAGTCCCTAAATTCATCTGGAGATCACTCCCTAGTTCTGGACCATAGAAAGCTAAATATAATCAAGGCTCTTTGCTAATTCCTAATCAGGAAATAGCCCACTTGAGAGAGAGCTGCTCAGTGAAAATAAACCCATTTCTGCCAAAGATCTCGCTCGGAGATTGGGATTGCAAAATCTTTCCCAAAACCTGTGACACTGGCCTGGGGACCCCCATCACTGTTAGGATATCCTCACTCCTCAACAAAGGAAGCTTTGAGGCTTTAAAAATCTGAGAGGTTTATGAATCTTATTGCTAGGCTATTGCAGAGCAAAGTTCTTAGGCATAGAGGGAAATTGCAAGATGAGCTATTAGTAGGGAAGGAATGGCCTTGAAGCCAGAAAGTCAGAGGCAAGGCCAGGAAGAGAATGAAGACAGGCCGACCTGGACTTTTGCACAGAATGGATACTCTGGAAGGGAATCACTTCTGGGAGAAGAAGCAGGCTTTGTAAAAGAATATTCCAGGGTGTCTGCTCTAGGGCAAAGGAGGTTATAGGTGCTGAAGGAAGTCCTCAATTGAGACAGAAGTAAAGATACAGTTTTGAAGCTCCCAAAATTAGAAAAATGGCTGAGAGAATCTCTTTGGCTTACTCACAGAACAGGAATATTCCTTTATAAGTCTTCATTCCAATCCATCCTCCAGTCAGCTGCCAAAATGATTTTCCTAAAATACAAGCCTGCCTTGTTGCCTCTCTACACAACAAACTCCAGTGAATCCCTGTTACCTCCATGATCAAATATAAAATCTTCTGTTTTTAGCCTTTAATACCCTCATGAGTCAACCCTTTCCTATTATTCAGAACATTTAATACTTTATTCCCCTCCAAGCATTATATGACCCAGTTACTCTGATCTGTTGCTGTGCCTGGCAGAGAAAACTCTTGACTCCATTTTTCTGCACTATCTATTGTCTGGAGCCGATAGTGATTTACAAGAGATGTAAATTGAATGGCTAAAATAAATAAGCATATTTTCATAATTATTAAATTCTGTGTTTTCATTATACAGTTAGTTTCCCTCAAACAATAGAAACTTCTGATTAAGAACATTATTGTTGTAGTCATGAAAACTCACAATAATGTGGTGTTATGAAAAAATATTTTGGAAAGAAATCATTTAAATACTTAGAAAAGAGACTAATTTCTCCTTACTCTAAACCACACCTTCCATTTGTAGTTCTTAGTTTCCCTAATGTGCTTTGACTCAACTTTAATCCTATTTCCTTCAAAAAGACTTTCTTGATTTTCCCCTCTCCTCATCTTGCCCAATGCCTTTCTTTATACATTATCTTCCATTTACGTGTATAGTTATTTACATGTTATCTCCTTTTTAAAAATGTGAGCTTCCTCATGGCAGGGACAATATTTTTGCCTTTTACAACAAAAGTATGCTCTAGTCTCACTTTTTTTTTCCCCCTGAGGCTGGGATTAAGTGACTTGCCCAGGGTCACACAGCTAGGAAGTTTTAAGTGTCTGAGATCAGATTTGTCCTCCTGAATTCAAGGCTGGTGCTCTATCCACTGCGCCACCTAGCTGCCTCCTAGTCTCACTTTCTTAGTGTGTCAGAAAAAGTACTTCTATCCTAGGTGCCCTGAGCAACTTTGGAGTTTCTTCCAAGCTGTTTTGAGTCTCTAAAAGCTGTGGTCCCTCCCCATTCCTCCTTAGGTGACAGTAGATAACTACTTATCAATTGATTAGTTTTTACAGAAAGATATTTATTTTGAAAATGGAACAACAAAAATATATCTTCTAAAGACTATTAATTCAGTTCCTACATAACAATGATTTCACCAAAATATTATGATGTGACGTTACTATAGGATAAGTTGAGGTACATTCTTCTTCTCCTTCTCCTCCTCCTCCTGCTCCTCAGTGGCACTTCTTCTTTCCTCTAAAATGGAAATGCCTGTCTTCTTTATAGAATTATCTATTACCAAATTCCATGAATGGAGTCACTAATGAATTCTTTATGAATTCTCATTTTCTGGGAGACAATCAATCAGACCTGCAGGTGAAATTACTTGGAAGAGTGATCCTTTGTGTCCAGCTGTAGTTTGGAAATGCCCTAAGAGGAGATATGTGCTGAGAAGCCACAATGAAGACCACACCTAGTGAGAGATTTTCCAAGGGAAATACAGTGACCAAAGCCACTCTTGCTTGTGGGAGGAGTAGAGGCTCAATAGTGAGTATTATTATTATTTTTTTTTTATGTCTGTGATATGAGCCCTATCTGTTTCTATTGATCTCTAAATAAAACTTGCTTATTCTTTGAGGCTCATAAACAAGGAGAAATCACACCAGGAAAAATTTCAGATTAGGAAAAATAACCAGTTACTTAATGTTGTGACATCAGAGAATTATGCTGCAAAAAATTTTGATCCTCCCATTAACTGAGACGGTGAGAGATGACCAAAATCTAGGAGACATTCTGGACTCCCCTCTATTGGTCACTTCCCATATCTAATCTATCAACAAAGTCTATTTCATCTTTGCAATATCTTTCAAATATGCCCTCTTTTCTCTTCTGATACTGCCACAGGCCCTCATTAGTGCCTTGTAAGAGGCTGAACTCTTTGTTTGACACTCTTAAATGAGCCTGACTATATTAACTATATGGCTCAAAGAGTGCCAAATATAATTATTTATAATTATAATAGAATGAAGAAACAAATTTTATTTTATTTTAATTAAATTAATTTTGAAAACACGATTAAACATTGATTTTTTTTTCTCTCTTCTCTCATATCTATCATCTTCCAGTGGAATACAAGAAAAATATTCCTATAACAAATAAGTATAATCAAGTAAAACAAATTTGACATTGGCTGTATTTTTCCTTATTCTTTGTTTACAATGTGATCTCTAATCCCTAATTTTCTCAGCTCTCAACCAGACCATATCAACTGCACTATCTATTCTTCTCTTTTTCCTATCTTGATCCCTTGGTGAACCAGTTTAACTCTACACTATTCTTTCTTGGTTCTTGGGCTCATTATCATATTGGGTCAAGTTTAAGGGTTGACTCCTACCATCTTCACCCTTTGCTTTAACACAAATGCTGCTAAATGTAGGTGGAGAAAATGAGGCAATTATTCTGACTGGATCCATGACCTCTGCTAGGAAATTTTTCTATATTCTGAAAAAACTCTCACTTAATCCTTTCATTCTTCCTTAACTATCATCTATATCTATTCTGCCTTTTGTGGCCAAACTCCCCTAAAAAGCTGTCTATAATAAAGTGCATGTACTTTTCCTCCTCTCTTCTTAATCCCTTTTGTAATCTAGTTTCTGACCTCAATCCAGTAACTATAAGAACTCCATATTCTTTCCAAATTAATGATCACTTAACTGTCATATCCAATCATCTTTTCTCAATCATCATTCTCCTTAACCTCTCTTGCAGCCTTTGACAGTCAGTGCTGGTCCTTCTCTTTTTCTTAATATTCTTTTCTGTAGGTTTTCATTCTCTCCTGGTTCTTCTATCTATCTGATTACTCCTTCTCGATTTCCTTTGCTTGATCTTCATCTAGATCATGTCATTTAATCTCAGGCTTCTCTCCTGTGTCCTCTTTTTTTATCTCCATCTGTATTATTTCACTTGATCATCTTGTTGGGGTTCAAGCAAATAATCTATAGTGTCATTTTTGAAAGAATTCTGGACTCAATCTCCAAATCAAGTAAAGGAATTTATTAAGAATGATTGAGAATCAGGCACTCAGAATGGGTTGTGCTCCTTTTAGGAGGATTTAGCAGCCCAACAAAGCAAGACAAAGATATTCATGGAATCTGATTACATCACAAAATATGTAGATTTTGAGGTTATATAAGTTTGCTAACTTGGGGAGGTCCTAAAGCCTTTAAGGAACTGCACATGACATTATCTATAATACATTCAGAAAAACCTGCGGGTGAGGGGAGGTATTAATATATGATAATGATGTTATAATTATCCAGATTTTGTCATAAGTTCACCCCAAGAACAGCAAAGAAGGATAATGTGCAGGTGCCATGTCAGGGGACAGAATAATTAAAGTTTATGGCTCAATGTCTTAGTCTACATCTATTTTCTTGTTGGCTGATTTTTATGGTATATCTGGACTTGATGGATGATGAAATTATAGGCTATGTAGACCTGTACTTGTATATGTCAGCTAGTGACAGAGAATTTCTGTAGGGTTTGGGCTGGAGGCAACAATCAAAATCCCATCAATCTCATCAGCTTTTGATGGGGGTTGAGGTCCCTTAAGATTCCTCTCTGACTGCCCAACCCATGGCTGACCTTGACTCACAAATCCTGGTCAAAGGCATCCTTTGAATATCCGGGCCCAGCCCCACTATCAGCTCAGCTTCCCCCAGTCTTTACCAGATCTGAGCTAACTGAAAAGCCCTACCCCCCAAGAACTTGGGGGGTATCGCCCATCATTTTCTAGGTATAAAAGAAACAAGCCAGAAGGCCCTCTTGGCAGGAGCCCTCCCGCCAACACATGGTATCCTACCGACCATGTAAGGGTTCCTGCCCGCCCAGCAGCCACCTCTGGCCCTGGTGTCTTTATAACTTAACTTTACTTCCAAATTCCTACCTTTTATTTATCAATCTAGGTTTTCGGGCCTGTAAATTCATTTTACAGGACACTGTGCCTCATGGGATTATCTTAATATCTATGCACCGAAAAATGGGGTTCCCCCTTTCCTTTCCCTCATTACTTTCATTGATTTGTCATCTCCATGTAGATTCTCAAATCTACCTATTTTGCTCTAACTTCTTTGTGCAGTTTTGCATCCATCTTTCTTTCATACATCTTAAACTCAGTTTGTCCCAAACTGAACTCATCTTTTCTCCTAAACATTCCTTTATTCCTAACTTCTCTATTACTGTCAAAGTCAATACCAACATTCCATTTCCTCAGGCTCTGATTATCTGTCATTATAAAATCTCACTATTTCTCACTTCCCATATTCAATCTGTTGCCAAGGCCAGTTGATTTCACCTTTGAAACATCCATTGAATACCAAATCCTAGCTCTTTTCTCCTCTGATATTGTCACTTGCCTGGTTAGAACCCCTCATACATACAAGATGTCTCCAATCTCTTTCCATTCCAATCTATCCTTCACTAACCACCCACATGATTTTCCTAAAATACACATCTGTCCAATGTAAGGGCCCTTTAAATGGGCGGACACAGTGCATCGGGATTGAGGCCCAGAAATTTCTGTGGATATTAGGACTGCCCTTGGGCGGGATCCTGGCCATATTGAGATAGCTTCGTAATGGGTGACTCTCTCGCTGATTGGCTGTGTGTGTGACCTCACAGGCCCTATATAAGCCCACTGCAGGCAGCAACTGGTCTCTTTAACCTCTGCTGTTCACCTTGGCTCCTAGCCTGGGTGGCCAAGCCAAGATGGGTAGCCGAAAGAGGTAAGGATTTTGGTAGTGAACACATGGGTCTTCTGACCAGGTGTTCACTCGGGAACCAACAAGTCAGGGCATCAGCTAGGGCATTATGTGAGTAGGTATAATAAAGGCTTTTAAGATTACACGTGATTGTTCTTGAGTGCGCTACCGGTTACTAAGCTATAGATTCAAGAAATTGTGGCCAGAGACCTTAGAAGGCCTCAGTGGAGGCGAGCTGGGTAGAGCTCACACTGCAAAGGACAGTGGTCAAAGGTGCTCTGGTGGGTCTAGGACAGACTAGTAATTGTAACTGCCAGGAGAGCACGTTACAAATGGCGCCCAACGTGGTGGACGCATCAGAAATTATCAGGTTTTAAAAATATTTAATATTCAGAATTAAGATTCTGAAAGATCCGGTAGAAACGCCACTTAAGAGGGAAGACAAAGAAGCAATATGGACCCAGGTAAATCTGGGATCAGACTCAAGGACACAGCTGAACATAATGCTTATTATATAAAGAGGTTAAAGAGCCAGATGGAAGATCTTTTAACAAAGATCACCACTGAAGAACAGCAGGAAGCTTGTAATCAAGCTCCACAAAGGCTATCCCCACACCCAGTAAATAGAGCTAGGAGAGGGAGCAACCTAGAGCTAATGCGATTGTATGACAGTAGAGAGTATAAAATGCCACAGCAAGAGTTGCTGGAATTGCAGGTTAAACTACAGATGGAGATAGAGAAAGAAGAAAAAGCTAGGTTACTACAGATAGAACAGGAAGAGTTCAAACCAGTGGCTGAAACTAAGGAAGGAAATAAACGAATCACATGGACTTCAGTTGTAGAAATTCTTCTTAGCGTTTTGTTGGTTTACCTTGTGCATTGTTGTTTTAAGGAATTTATTGATTACTCTTTCATTGAGAAGAAGTTTAGTTCTTTTTATGTGCAAAGCTCAGGTTTGATTTTAAATCAGCCTTTGGGGAATTTTCCAATTCTTCTTCCCTCTGCCTCACCTTCTTGGGCCAAGGGAGAAGGGGGAGGAGGAAAAGGAAGGGCGATAATACCATCAGCACTGCCCATTAATCCATTTAAAACTCCTGTGTCTTCATTTCAAAGGACAGGAGTAGGCTTTATGCCCCAAGGCAAAAAGGAATTGTGGAGTATTGAGTATAATCAGAAAAGTTTTGAAAATACAGTTCAGTTAATTTCTAAGAAACCTTACAGGGATAAGACCTTGCAGTTAGAGAGAGTGGAGTTTTATACTTGTAAAACTGCTAGGATCGTCTTTGGAGAGTTGAAACTCCTCTTTTCTTACCTCGTGGATTTTCCACTTCCACAGGTGAGCTTGATTTCCCAACCCCCTACGGGTACTTATAAAACAGTGTTTATGTCTAGAATGGGTTGGAAAATTGCTGTTTTAATCACTAGAATAAATAGACAGTGTGTGATCTTTGACCCAGGAGGAAAATATCAGATTTATTGATTCACACTCCTGAAGTACAATTCGGTATCAGAAACTCAAACTTTGATTTTTAGGCAAAAGAATTCAGGGATATAGCCAGAGTGTTCTAGTAAAGTCATTACTGCACAGACTATCCCCAAGATCTCTTCTAAACAAGAGAAGGGAATTTTGGGATATGTGATTGCTTACAATTTTAAATTTTGATTTTACATTTTTAAACACTTTTGATTTTACATCTTCAAAGTATTTTGATTTTACATTTTAAAGTTATTTTGGTTTTATATTTTTAATCTATTTCGGTTTTACACTTTTAAATTATTTTGGTTTTACATTTTTAAATTCTTTGCATTTTACCTTAGCAATGCACTTCGGGCATACACAGAAAGTGCAGCTAAGTGACAGACTGACTTTTGTCTGACTTGTTAATCTTTTTGACAACAACTTTGTTTCCACTGTGATGTGGAAAGGCCTGGATGGCATTTGGAAAGGCCCAAGTTGGGCCCCGGGGACATTCCTTCCTAGGTGCAGATCCAGCAGCAGAGTTCATCCCCACCAGAGACATTTGTAACCTGGGGATCCAAGAGAAGGACCAGACAACAGTCCAGAGAGACCAGCCAGATGTCCGCAGCCCTTCAGACGCTGATGGCAGCGATGCCCCTCCTGACCGTGACACCAGAGACAGCAGACACGGTTCCAGTGTTGCAGCTGAAATGGACTGTTTTGGGTGATACGCAATATAAAGACTGTAAATGGACAATGGGCCTGCTTGCTTCTCCCGTGGTCACTTGCCATATGGTGGCCTGGGAAGAGGCTTTGCCCTATGCTTTCTATTGAAGGACTATGCTTTTAAATTAGTGGGTGAAAAACCAACACACCCACCTGCCATTGTTATTGAGACAATGTTACTGGACATGACTGCTTATGTGCACCTGTGAAACTAGAATTGTTCTAGAATTGTGAAAAGTGCAATAGAGAATTGTGATAAGCTAGAATTGCTCTAGGATTGTGAAAAGTGCAATAGAGAATTGTGATAAGCTAGAATTGTTCTAGAATTGTGAAAAGTGCAATAGAGAATTGTGATAAGCTAGAATTGTTCTAGAATTGTGAAAAGTGCAATTGAGAATTGTGATAAACTAGAATTGTTCTAGGATTGTGACAAGTGCAATTGAGAATTGTGATAAGCTAGAATTGCTCTAGAATTGTGAAAAGTGCAATTGAGAATTGTGATAAACTAGAATTGTTCTAGGATTGTGACAAGTGCAATTGAGAATTATGATAAGCTAGAATTGTTCTAGGAGTGTAAAAAGTGCAACAGAAAATTGTAAGAAACTAGAATTGGTCTAGAACTGTGATAAATGTAACTAGAATTGTGACAACATACCTACTGATATTTGTTAACTAGAATTGTGATGTTTTACCTTGTTGACTTCCCACCTCAGTGTTGACATCCTACCTCATTGGCATCCAATCTCTTTGGCCTATTATCTCGAGTATGACTTTGATGAATGGGTTGAACATTTGGGCCACTGTTGAGCCTGGTTCTCATTGTCATACTTCTGTTTACTGATCTGCTGCTTTGTACCTCCTTGGGCATAACACTCTGTCATCTCATGGACCAAGTGAACTATAGCTGGTGCTAAAAGTTTAGCTTGGTGAGATGTGCGGTTCCCGCAAAACAAGAGAAAGGGAATTGTAAGGGCCCTTTAAATGGGCGGACACAGTGCATCGGGATTGAGGCCCAGAAATTTCTGTGGATATTAGGACTGCCCTTGGGCGGGATCCTGGCCATATTGAGATAGCTTCGTAATGGGTGACTCTCTCGCTGATTGGCTGTGTGTGTGACCTCACAGGCCCTATATAAGCCCACTGCAGGCAGCAACTGGTCTCTTTAACCTCTGCTGTTCACCTTGGCTCCTAGCCTGGGTGGCCAAGCCAAGATGGGTAGCCGAAAGAGGTAAGGATTTTGGTAGTGAACACATGGGTCTTCTGACCAGGTGTTCACTCGGGAACCAACAAGTCAGGGCATCAGCTAGGGCATTATGTGAGTAGGTATAATAAAGGCTTTTAAGATTACACGTGATTGTTCTTGAGTGCGCTACCGGTTACTAAGCTATAGATTCAAGAAATTGTGGCCAGAGACCTTAGAAGGCCTCAGTGGAGGCGAGCTGGGTAGAGCTCACACTGCAAAGGACAGTGGTCAAAGGTGCTCTGGTGGGTCTAGGACAGACTAGTAATTGTAACTGCCAGGAGAGCACGTTACAGTCCAAGTCACTCCTCTATTCAATAAATCCAGTGGCTCTCTATCAATGCTAAATTCAAATACAAATTTCTCTGACATTCATAGCTCTTTATAACCTACATTTCTTTTCTGCTGATATTCTAACCCCCATCTACCCACCCAATACTCCTCAATCTAGTGGTATAGGCTTCTTTGCTATTCTAGGAATAAAAGCGTCTCTAGACTCCAGGTACTTTCTCTGGTTGACCCCCATTCTTTTCAGGCTCTTCCTCCTCATTTCTTCCTTCTGGTTTCCTTGAAGTGCCAATAAAAATGCCATCTTTTACAGGAAGCCTTTCTTAACCTCTCAATTCTAATGCCTCCTCTCTTTTAATTATTTGCTTTTTTTTTTTTTTTTTTTTTTTGTAAATAGCTAGTTGTATATACTTGTTTGCTTGTTGTCTCCCTATTAGATTATGAGTTCCTTCAGAGCTATAATTGTCTTTTGCCTCTCAGCACTTAGAATTTTGTTGACTGAGTGACCCAGCTCATCACTGTCAGGAAATGGGTATTCTTAGTAACTGGTGCTCTGGAATTATGATTGATGGTTATATTTTATTAAAATTCTTATGTCATCCAAAGGTTTTTGGTTTTGCTTCTAAACAGTATGATTGATTATTATATAAATTATTCTTTTGGTCCTCACTTTACTTTGCATCTGTCCATAAAAGTCTTCCCAAGTTTCTCTAGAACTACCATTTCTTAATTTCTTACAGTAATAGCATTCCATTATATTCATATGCCATATAATTTATTCAGACATTTCCTAGTTGATGGGCACTTTCTGAGTTTCTGGTTTCTACAAAAAGAGCTGCTACATATATTTTTGAACACATAAGACATTTCCTTCTTTCTTTGATCTTTTTGAAATATAGATCTAGAGGACAAGTAAATTGGATTTAAGTGAGGCAGACTGTGCAAAGTCATCAGCTTCACTATCTCCTACACTCTTTGGAGTTCAGTGGCAAGAATCAGGATGTTGAAATGGCCCTACATGCAATGGGATATCTTGGTCTGTTTAAGGGAAGAGCTTTCCCAGTCTCAACTTGTCTATGGCAATAACCATTCAGTAGTTAGAGGCATAACATTTGAGGTGTAGTTCCAAATTGCTTTCCAGAATGATTCCTCTATCCACTATCTACTACCACTACATCAAAAAATATGTTACAAGAGTTAAATGTGCCTATTTCCCATAGCCCCTCTAGCATTTGCCATTTTTTTTATACTGATGGTCTGATGGTAGAGCTCCATAAAACAGTTGCTTTAATTCGCAATTTTCTAAATATTGGTAATTTAGAATGTTTTTTCATATGGTTTTATATAGTTTAGATTTCTCCCTTTGAGAACTTCTTGTTCATATTCTTCAACCATTTATCATATGTCAAATATTTCCAATTTTTGAATATAAATTAGTTCTTCATATATCTTGGATACGAGTACTTTATCAGGAAACTTTGCTGCAAAGATTTTTTTCCCTCAACTGTTTTCCTTCCTTTCATAGTTGCATTGGATCTGTTTGTGTAAAAACTTTAAAATATTATGTAGTCACAGTTATCTTCTGTGATCCCCTCTATTCTTTGTTTAGTCATAAGTTCTTCCCTTAGTCATAGATCTGAAAGATAATTTCTTTCTTGTTCCTTAAATTTATTTATGACATGACTTTTGTGTCTAAGTCATATATCCATTTGTAGCTTACCTTATTGTATAGTATAAAGTGATTGTTTAAAAATTATTTTGTTAGATTCTTGTTCAGCTTTTCCAGAAGTTTCGATCACATAGTAAGTTTTTTTCCAAATAGATGAAATAATGTACTTAGTTTTGTCTGTACCCAATCTGTTATTATTTTGTTTAAAAGTTAATGATGGATATCTGGAACTCGTAACTTTAATCTCCTATCTTTGGTTATTTAATAAGAATAAATTATTTAGCATCAAAGAGAATTCATTTATCTATAACATTAGACATTTTTCAAAATGTTTTCATATATTATCTCATTTGAGAATATTTTAAACACAGGACTGATCCTAAAATAAGGGATGTAGGCCATGATTTATGTATTATGATTTGAATCATACCAAAAACACACCCCAAAATATGCTATTCTACTGTGATTCAACATTGAAGGAGTCTTTCCTGGGAAGAGGGCAGAAGGTTGCCTGTCTGCCATGTTTTCTACCAAATGGTTTCATTGTGCCAAATTAATCCCCAGTAGGTATGTCCGTGAATAACTAATCTCGGTTTTAGTACTCTTGGTTCATGCCTAAAGAAGAGAACCAAAACAGGTCCGTATTGGGTCAGGGTAAATATACCCAATTCTTTGGATACATGGGGAAAGATCATGCTGGCATCTTGAGAAGTAATGCATCAATCATATTATGATAAGGCACAGAGAGTACATAATGTGTATGTCCAGGGTCATTTTTAAAGAATTAAAGCTCCAATTGTTCCCAAATTGATTAAAGATATTTATCAGAATAACACATTCACCAGGTTCTTCTCTGTAAAGAGAGACAGATGAGCTTATATAGGATTTAAATGCTGAGTCATACTATCAGCTAGGGGCTGAAGTATGATTGGTGCCCTAAGATTACTATTAGTTGGGGGCTGGATTAGGTCATGGATCTTATCAGAGGGGCCTTGCACATTGCATTTTCAAGGGCATTACTCATCACCTAGGTAGAAAGCATGGCCCAAGGAATGGGGTGGTGGGAAGGGGACTGTGGAGCAGAATGGGAAGACTTTGGCAGCAGGAACGCAAAGCAGGTAGAAAATTACTAAAGGAGCAGGGTTTTGGGATCCATTTTCATGATTTTTGTAGTAAGAACAGACTAAATTATCCATATTACCTAAAGGTTAATTCATTAACATATTAACGTCATCACAAAATAACTAAAGGCTAAGCTTTTAAGGATCCTTAATTTACATAATGTAATTTACATAATGCAATTCTGAAGTTTATCTGCAGTTTACTGATAGTTAGATGAAGATAGTTAAAAGGAGATAGATAGAGGGAGAGGACCAATGTTTGGGGGTCTAGATGGCTTTTCTTAATTTAGCATATAGTCTCAGAATGTAGCCTCAGTTAATTTATGAGGAGTTTTGCAAGTGGCTTCCATTTCCCTTAGTGTTCTTACTTCCTAGTATTGTTCATTTGTACTATCTAGAATATAACTACTATACTAATGGGGGTAGGTAGGATAGGAGAGGGATGGTCAGAGGGTCCAGAACAAGATACAATTTCATCCACTTCATCAATCTTCCACTATGCCTAAAATTCCTTAAGGACCTTCTGGAGAACTATTATTTATAGCACAATTACAAATATTATTTACTTTTCTACCATAACTACAATCGTGATTTGATGTCTCATCATGATGTGGAGATAACCCTGGATTATGGAAGGTTATGCCAATAGAATATAATATCCATCAGGTCTTGCCAAGATTGAGAGACTTTGAATATATTACAGGAAAAGGATTCTACTTTGCTAAATTTGGAGAGGTTTGTCATTAGGAGATTAGTTATATTGGTTAATGAGATTTTTGGGGGGAGTCTATATTCACTTAGGCATAGATAAGATGTGATCTTTAAAGGGATAAAATAAGGTATCAGTACCATGTGAGAGGTAACAAATTTGCCAATACATTAACAAGTTCAGGAAAGCATAAAAGTCACAAAAAGGAACCAAATATATAACCCCATACTCCAATATTATTGAGCAAGTCATCCTGTTACATTTATGGGAAGAAGAAAATAGAACATACAATTATGCTATTATTAAGCCTATATTGAAACTGATAAGTATACGTAGTCATTTCTAGGAAGTGAGAAGCAGAATTTGTTCTTTGCTGTAGTAAATATATAAACAGCTCCATTTTTTTTTCTTAAAAAACAAACAGGGTTGTTTACAAAATATATAGAAAGGAAATAAAATCATTTCAAGGAAGATTGTTGCTACAGTACTTCTTTCCCTCTCCTAACTTTGCCAAAATAGCTTTGAAACTTTTTGTGATCCTGAGTTCAACTGCTGCCTCAGATACTTAACACTTCCTAGTTGTGTGACCCTGGGCAAGTCACTTAGCCCCAATTGCCTCAGCAAATGGAAAAAAGAAAAAGAAGAAAAAAAGAAACTTTCTGTGATTGTGAAATAGTCTTATTAGACTAGAAAAGAACCTCTGGTTATAGCAAAAGATAGTTTCAAGTAGGGCAAAAGTTTAGTCAAAGAAAACTCATTTTAAAATGTATTCCTCCTATATTTCCAGATTCATTGAATTTCTTGAACATTTTTTGAACCAATGATTTCTTTGCAATTTTATGCCCTTACATAGCAATATGATTGCTAACACCAATACTTTATATATCATACCATGAATACTGTTTCATGTCATTCTGATAACTTAAAATCTCTTCTAGCCCATGACTTTCAGAAAATTTCTTTTCTCCCTTAACTTACTCTGGCAACCCTATCCATTGGGCTTCTTCCGACAATTGCTGAGTTTCTCCCAGAAGCTTGCAATTGAGGAAGCACCCCATGCCATGCAAGCTCAACTTTAATGACTCTCCAGCATATTCTCCACCTTGCTTCCATGTAGGTAGGTTCTTGTTCCAACCTCTCTCTTTTGTGTTTTTCAACTTCTTTAATGTGTAGGGGTTTTTTTTTTCCTATTAGAATGCAAGTTCTTTGAGGAAAGTGACTGTCTTTTTTTTTTTTTTTTTTTTTCTTGCTTGTTTTTGTATTCCCATAACTTCATAATGATGGATTCCTTTAGATAGAATATATTCATGGAATAGGCTCATGATGGAGGAAGCCAATGCTTCTCTAACTTTGGAGATAAAGTTGTCTAAATATACAGTAATATTATCTTTCGTATGTAAAAAAGAACTGCTATGTTGACAATCACTTGTGCATGTCTAGCAATCTTTTAAAACAATGCCTTTATGTGAAGATTTCATTTTTTTTTTTTAATTTTGGGAATATTTATGCTATATGTTTTTCTCTGTTTTAAATTTGGTCTAATGTGAGCATATAGCCCTTCTTCATATCAAGTGAAAGTGAGTAATCTCATTCCATCCTTTCTTCTTCAATAAATTGCCCCTTCTGTTCTTCTCCCTTACTAATCTTCCATCTCTGTCTATTGACTCTGCCTTGCTGATTGTAAACATGTCCATGATTCCCAGGGCATCCTTAAAAAAACCTCACTTAATCTGACTATACTTATTAGCTATCATCCAACCTCTACTTTTTTGTGACTAAACCCTTGGAGAAAGCCATCTAAAACTGGCGCCTCCCAATCCCTTCTAAATCTTCTTCAGTTTGGTTTCTAACTTCATCATTCAACTGAAATTCCTCTCTTTAAAGTTATCAGTGGTCGTTTAATAAAAAATCTAATGGCATTTTCTCAGTCCTTATCTTTCTTGGTCTTGCAGCATTTGACACTAGTATAATTTTTCCCTCCTGAATAATCTGTCATTTCTAGGCTTTTGTTACACACTCTCTCCACATTTTCCTCCTTACCTGAGTCATTGCTCCTTCTCAGTCTTCTTTGTTGGATCTTTTTCAAGTATAGAGGACCAGGAGGTAAGAATCCATTCCAGGTTTTGAATCTTACAGTAATTTAGCTCATCAAAACTCCCTTATTGAAATAGCAGACTGCTTGTCAATATAATAAATTAATAAGCTAGCTACTGAAGCAAAATGCAAACATTGCTCTTTGGATTAAAGGCAAACCTTTGAATTTAGGACAAGAAAAAGAGCCCACAATAGAGACTAAAGGCATTTGGGAGAAAGATACTTGAGACAATGGTCTGATAAACTTTATCCTGATGTATATCTCAACTATATTTGCATCTCTAATTAGCCAAGATCCTGGACTTAATCATTTACATCTCAATAGATCTTGTTTGTTAGGGAAAACTATAAGAACTTCAAAGAGTGTACTTTGTATCTATCTAGTCTATGAGCATTTGAGGGATACATATATATGTATATATATTCGTGGTCCTGAACAATAAACTCTCTCCTCCTGGCCCTAGTAAAAGTCCCACTCCATCTCACTACAGGACTTGGACTCCAACACTCAAGGTCAGTCTGTTAACTATTATGCTAGTTTGCTTGGTGAGCTCCTTAACTCTCATAGATTCAACTACAATCTTTATGTAGATATTTGTTGCTTTACTAAACTTTTTCCTTACCTCACCTCATATTATTAATTGCTTTTGAACACGTCAAGTTGGATGTCCTGTAGACATCATAAATTCATTATATCTCAAACAACTCATTCTCTTATTTCCAGATCCTCCTCTCTAGTGAACTTCACTGTTACTGTCATCTCAGTTAGTCACCCAGGATCACAACCTATGTATCGTCTTGGATTCATTTCTTACATTTACCTCCTATATTCAATCTGTTGTCATCTTTAGTTTCTACTGGAATAGCCTCACACATACTATTCTCTGCACTGAGATACCATTCTTTTAGTCCTTTATCACTTTTCACCTAGTCCATTGCAATAGAATTCTGGTTGTTCTTCCTTAAGACTCTCCTCGATCTGGGCTCTACTCAGCTGCCCAAAAGATTTTCTTAAAGGCTAATACTATCAAACCTCACACATCACTCTACTGGCTCCCTATTACTTCTAGAATATCATCCAAGGCATGTTGTTATATAACCTCATCATCCAAAGAGATATTTGAAGACAATGATTATATTATCCACAAATTTTCTCTTTTTACAGGCTAAACATTTCCAGATGTCTTAAATGATCTTCATATGGTATTATCTCCAAGCTCTGAATTGTTTTGGTTGCCTTCCCTACTCTACCAACTGGACATACTTAATCATGTCCTTTCTAAAATGTGGTCCATTTTAATGGTTCAGATGTCATCTGACCAAGACAGAATAAAATTTTACTATTGTGTTTCTCATTCTGGATACTCTCTTAAAGTAGCCTAAGGTACTTTTCTCCTTCCCCCCAATACTTGATATTATATTCCTGCTGAAAATATCAAAATTAATATTACTTCTAATAGTATTCTTCTAGTAGTAATATTCTTCTAGTTTCTACTGTATGAGTTTAATTGATTTTATGCTATGCTAAAGCAAATTCAGGAATTATATGAACAAAATTACATAAAAAACTTTCTTTATAAATAAAATGAGATTTAAATAATTAGAGAAATATTCAATGTACATAGTAGGCAGGTCCAATATAATAAAATAACTATTTATTAATTATACTAATTTATATATTCAATGATATCCAAATTAAATTACCAAAAAGTATTTTTTGACTTAAAAAAGACAATAGCAAGAATAAAAATTTAAAAGAAAAAAAATTAAGAATAACAAAGGAACAAACAAAAATATAAAGGGAGGAGATTTGGTAATATTAGATCTTTAAACTATATTATAAGGCTATAATTATCAAGATTAAGTTTTGATTGAGAAATAGAAAAGTAGATCAGTAGAAAATAATAGACACAATTTACGGCAAGAAATAGATATAAAATTGTATCTTAGATGTGTAAAGATTTGTGTTTGGGGCATAAGAATTTATTATTTGCTAAAATAATAATAATAATAATAATAATACTTGTTGGAAGAACTGGGAAGCAGTCTGGCAGAAATTGGGCATAAACCAATGAATACATGACCTAGAGTAAAAGATTGGTAGCATAAAAAAATTTGAAAAAGATAGAATATATTAGCTTTCAGATATGGATAGGAGAACAATTTATGAATAAACAAGAGATAGAGAGCTGTATTGATTTTATAATTGAGTCAGCATTTCTGCTAGTTAAAGTTACAAGTAAACTTATTATCATCCCTGATATCATCAGGGTCCTGAGAAGTAGAGGCTCAGCAGTTTGAAGAGGACAGCTGCCTTTAAATGACCAATCTGTAGTTTCTTGATTTGATTCACAAAATATTTGCTAAAGCTTCTTTCTTTTCCCATTCATATCCCTCTCCCCTGCTGCATTTCTATGGCAGAAAAATTTCACTGCGTTTTTGTCTCTGTTTGTGTGTCTGTCTCTTATTCAAAATGCTTGTGCTTAGTCTTTTATGGAGCTTCTCCCCAAATTCTCACAGTCCTTCCCATCCAGGCAAACTACAATTTTCTCATTAATCCTTAGAGTTTATATTTTTATTCTTTAGATATTGCCATCATTTTGACATTATGTGCTCCTTGAGACAGGGACTATGTAACCACATTAGTCTTTCCTGGACAGTAATATATCCTTTTCAACATACTGAATATCATCCATTTCTACATCTAATTTAACACTGATAAAAATAAAAGGTAGTAGATTGTTTTCAGTACCTACTTAAAGTATACCTCCCCCACCTCCCACACATAATCTTTTAATTTCTCATTCATAGAACACTCAGAGCCAAGAACTCTAGTTTTGTATGGTACAACAAATCTCATGATTGCTCAAACCTCTGCTGGCAAATACAATAGTTTCTGTTGGCTATCACCATACTGGCCTAGAACTAGCCCTACCCTTCCAGATTGGCAAGTATATTTAGGGCAAAAGGATTGTTTGGGTTTGCTTAGGCCCATTTTGATACATATTTGAAGCAAGTGAACAAATCTTTAAAAGTTTGTTCACAATTTGGAAGTTATGCCCAAAGAGCTATGAAACTGTGATCCCAAAGAGATCATTAAAAAGGGGAAAGGACCCACATATTCAAAAATGTTTATAGCAGCTCTATTTATAGTAAAGAACTGGAAATGCAGGGGATGCCCATCAATTGGGGAATGGCTGAACAAACTGTGTTATATGAATGTAATGGAATACTATTGTTCCATAAGAAATAATGAGTAGGCAGATTTCAGAAAAACCTGGAAAGACTTTCATGAACGGATGCTGAAACATGACTGAAGTAAGCAGAACCAGGAGAACATTGTATACAATAACAACAACATTGAGTGGATGATCAATTTGGATAGATTTTACTCTCTCAGCAATATAATGATCTAAGAAAATTCCAAAAGACTGATGATGGAAAATAATATCCATATCCCAAGAAAGAATTATGGAATCTGAATGCAGATAAAAACACACTATTTTCACCTTTTTGTGCTTTTTTTCTTTTTCATTGTTTTCCCCTTTTGTTCAGATTGTTCTTATACAACATGACTAATGTGGAAAGGTGGTAAATATGATTATATATGTCTAACCTATATTAGACTGCCATCTTGGGGAGGGGGAAATCAAAATCTCATAAAAGTAAATGTTGCAAACTATCTTTACATGTAATTGGAAAAAATAAAATACTATTAAATAGGGGGAGAATAAGTATGGAAATAAAATTATCTGTTGAAAAAAAGTTTGTTGATTGACATAACAAAATATGAGAATTGTATAAGAATGAAACTATAGATCTCTATTATTTAGCTTGTTTTCTTTTGAAACACATAATCTATCAAATGGTATTCAAAAATGTAAAATAAAATAAGAAATTGTTCATGTCTGTCTATCCATCTTTAAATGGCTTTATAGGTTTTAAAGCAATTTTGTACAGCTTTTCTGCTTTTGTAGAAGCTCTTCTACTGTAACTGGTCATAACTATTCAAATGAGGTCATTTAGTGAATTAGCAGTAGCAGCCTAGTTTTTGACACATTTGATATAGTAACTACCAACTCCCAGAAAAACCCTAAAGTTCTGCTATATGGTGAAGTCTGGATTCTTTTATCTTTTTTGGGTCAGAGCACATCTTGTTGACATACTATGTGACCTATGTATTTTTAAGGAGAAGATTTGTGAATATGGCATTTGTCAATAGGAAACTTAAAGCTTTTTTTTCCCCTTCTGCTAATTAAACATTTTCATTGTTTTTTTTCCAAATTCAATAATATTATCAAGAAAATTAATATTTAGAGTTAGTATACATCTTTAAAAATTTTTCTCTATTAGTCTTTGGAAAGTGGCAGGTACCCCCAGAATACTTTGACCACATGCCAAAACTGGTAAAAATCTACCTGAGCATATAAAGGAACTCTTCTCATTCTTCCTTCATCTGATAATAGCCATCTAAAAAATCCAACCTAGAAAGTCACTGGCTGCCTAAAAGAAAAGTCAGGACACTTGACCTGAACTTGAAGTCTTGGGGTAGTATATGTTTACTTCTTCTTTGGTACCACCATTCTATGTGATGTCTCAGGGCCATTGTGTTTCGCAATGATGTCATTAACCAGCAGGTTTTTTAGATGGTGTCTGAATTCATCCAAATAAAGGAATTTTTCTAGATCATTATTGTAATGATTAGGAGTCAATGTCAGCTGTCCTGAGCTATTCCTTGGATAATTCCCACATCATTTATACAGAGGGAAATGCCTGCTTCCCAAATGATCCCTATATTCTTCTGGCACTGAGAAATCACCAGTCAGAGTTCTCTGGGTCTACTTTAAAAGGTGAAAAGCTATTGTTCTTGTGATATTCTCTGTCTTCATTTGGTTCTTTTCAATTGTTTGACTCTACAAAAGCACATGGATGAACTAAATGTGTAGGTACTGAAGCCCAGCTTGTTGTTTGGAGTATTCCACTAATAGAGCATCTTAAAATAGAGGAGAATTGGTTCCAATTAAAGTTGACACTCTGCTAATACATAGTGAGTATACACATGCCAGAGCAAATGAGTCCACTGCTTTGACACTAGCAATTTCTTTGGAAGACTTCAAAGTTGTCCCAAAATATACTAAATATGCATAGATTTTTTTTCCCTCCTCCTCAGTCATCCCAAGAAGAAAACATTTAAGAATCTGTGATAACATTTTTTCAGAATATCGCTATAAAATAACTGGAATGTGATAGTCACTTACCCAAACTTTTACCTCAATTGTTCTGCTTTGTTATGACCTTCAATCTGGATTGTGAAACACTTTTTTTTTTTTTTTTTTACTTCAGAAAGAGGATTGTAAGCTAATTTTGAGATACTGTCCCTACCTGAATTTTGTCTACTATTAATTAATGGTAAATTAGAACTAGTAATTTGCACTTACTACAATGTCTGGATTGCTCCCCAAGCTCTGAGTCCTCCAAGTCTCTGAAAGACATAGAAGACTATCTATGGACTGTGTAATTTAAATTCTTCTCCCCTTCTCCCATCACAAGTAGTAACAATTTTGTATCAATCCATGCATATTCTCATTTAATTAGTCTTTCTTCTAAACCATGATGCCTTAACAAGGTGGGCAATTGTGATTAGGGGAACAGGATCATCCATGCAGGATTGATTACAGGAAAAAATGATGAGCTAGCAAGAACACTGAACTTGGAATCAGGAAACTGAAGGTTAGATTCTTGCTTTGATACCTGGGAAAACCACTTAGTCTTGGAATCTTTTTTTTTTTTTTCATATTTAAAATGAGAGAAATTATGTTTGTGTTATCTACCTCAGTATTGTTGCAAAAGAAACAGTCTTTCAACTTTAAAATGAATCTATATACATATGTATATGCACACACACATACATATATGTAAACCTTATACATAGACAGTATGTACTGATGAATGGTGAATTTGTTAACAAATACCACCTCGAAGGGACAGATGTGAGCATATTAGGTACATGGTTTGTAAAGTACTTTAGTTCACACCATCAGCCTGAAATTGTTTTCTTTAGATTGACTTACAATAATTTCTACATCCTAAGGCCATTTCTCAATCTTCACTTCTGAAAAATCTTTACCGACTTTTGGTTTCCTGTTAAATGTACCGGAACCAGTCTCTAATCTGTGGGTGATCGAAGCTGCATGAAGCAGGCCAGAGACAGGACAGTCAGAACACCAAAAGACATTTAATTAATTTCAGAGTGAATAAAGTGATGTTTGTAACTACTTCCTTTTCCTCCCCTAAGAAGGAGAGCTTAATGCTGCTAAGGCTGGGACCACTTATATACATGAAAGGGATTGGATCATAATACAATCATTCTTAGGTCTTGAGACAGTTGTCAGGGTTGTCATTTATTGGGACAACACAGGCGTTTTTGGGTCCCATTGGAATGGTGATTGTCCCAAGTCTTGGGGATGGTGATTACTCTGAGGGGTACATAATCAGAGTAATGTGGGTGATGTAGACACAAGATGGTAGGAGGCACCAAAAGTTGGGGTTCAGTCATGTGAAGAATTCACAGAGGCCATTCCCGCTTACAAAAGGTAGATTTATTTAGGGGAATAGGTTGCAGACAAAATGAAGGGATACAATAGATGCCGGGAATGCAAATCTGAAATAGAGTGGGAGATAATATGAAAGAAAAATTCCTCAGAGAAACTCACAACTTCCCAGTAGAAAGGGAACACCCCATGAGGTTAGGCCATGCCTTTAGCTGGCAGGCTAAATCGTGAAAGGGACTTAATACCCTAAAAAGTTAGCTATAAGGAGAAGTGGAGTTGAGAAATATAGTGGAGTTAGGGGAAATACAATGTCGTATGGTGAGGGGAAGCAGGGTAAGGAGAAAGATGCCAGGAGGTAGAGTACCATGGTGGGCTGACCCAAAGGAGGGTAGCTTATAAATAGATTTTATTGGGAAATTTTAACCTTAGGGACATGACTGCGATTTTTGACAGGGCATGGCAAGGTGAGATTGGCTTTAGACCTCTACAGAAGGTGAGTCTTAGGGGTTGGATTTCAGACTGGATGACCTCCCCAGAGAGTGGGATCATGAAACTAAATTGATCTCTATCAGGGCTTTCTCCCTGCTTGCCTCTGGGATCAACTTTTTAGTTTCTCTCTGTCCAATACCTCTGTCCAAGGACCTCATCAAGAGTTCTGTTATGGGAACAGGAATATAGTACCTGGTAGTTACTAGAAACAGGGATTTTGAACATGTGATTGATGGCCCTGGGAAATAAGAGGGAGCTAAATCTCTCAGTGAACACCTGATACTGATCTAAGCAATGTACTTTGCCAGAAGGTGAGGTCATCCAGAGCAAAGGATTATTGTTATGCTATGCTCAGGGCACAGATTGCTTGCTGAGTCTTAGCTCTGGAAAACAGGGTATCTCCACAATATTTTGATCCCTCTATGTTAAAATGAAAACTATTTAGCTTAACAGTGAAGGCCATTTCATGGCACAGACTTAAATTTCCCCATTTAGCAGTTGTATTCTGGGGCTCCAGCCCGGGATTATAAGTTTAGGTTGAGGAGTATCAGCCTGTAAAAATTTTGTCCAGTGTATATTTTGGTTCTATAATGAATTTACAGGTACATAATGGTAAAATTCTCTATTTATGCCTCTCTTTATTAGATGACTTAGGAATCCCACCAGAAGAAAATTAGATTTTTTTTCCTTCATTTGCTTTAGACTGCAACTGTAATCTTTACAAATAGACTAAGTTGTTTGGAGGGTTTTTTTTTTTTTTTCTTTTTGGAAATTTTTGCTTTTTCGAATGTTTATGGAACAGATAATAAGAGCATGAAGGCAAATAAAAAATAAGGTTGCTGTTCTATTTCAGAAGAGTTCTTGGGGACATCATTTTAATCTCATCAATAGCCCCTCTATGGCTTCATGTCTAATTGGTGAGGTTGAGAAGAGGGACCCTAGAAATCCCATACTGGCGTCATGAGGTATCTTAAAAGAATTTGCAGGCTTGCATCCATCGCCTAGTCAAGGGGCAAAGTTTATTGAAAGTGAAGCAGGTTGTGGTCCCTTTAAGAAACTAGTCCTTTCAGATTGATTTATTCCTTTCTGATTCCCAACCCCTCCTAGCTGATGCATTATCAATTCAAGAAGCTAGAACCTTTGATTCACAAATCCTTGTCAGCAGTATCCCTTTGAATTCCAATAGGAGATCTGGGCTTGTCCCAGCCCCCACCGGATCTGAGACAACTTGGGCTCTCCCAGCTCCCAATAGATCTGAGCCAACATGGAACTGCACCCACAGGCCCCTTTACCTAATCTCTCATTATATAAGAGCCAAGCTGGAGTCCTCTCTTTGCAGAAGTTCCAAACATGGCAGCCTTATGCCTTGCACACCAAGGATCTCTGCCCACTGGAATAGTTTCTGGTACCCTCTTATCTCTACCTTCACCTTTTACTAACTAGACTTGAACCTTACTTCTAATCCCCATAATAAACCTCTTTTATCAATCTAGGTTTTCTGGTCTGTAAATTCCTTTACAAGAGCTGTTTGTGCCACCACTAGACCTCATTTAACTCTGTATCCTTGTGCCGAATCCTGAGGAGTTGCAGGGGAACTCCATTTGACTCCCTGAACCCCGAACCTGCCACTAGACCTCAATTTCATTTGGGTACCCCAAATCTAAACCTCATCATTTTAGTTCTCCATCAAAAGTAAAGTGACACCATTACTAAGCAGATTGAATTGTAAGGAAAGAAACGGAACCCAGGTGAGTAATTTTATCTAGTATGCTAATTTTATGACTCAAGGGCTAGGGAGTCTATCTTTGGCATGTTAATTCTACCGCCCAAACGTAGGACTAGGGAGTAATCTCTGGATGAATTAAGGGTGGTCTCTGGAATTTGATTATCCCTGACCAGATCTTGAGTCAGCAATAAACTAAGAAGTAATCTATTCAGAATCTGACAGGTTGGACAAATAGGAAATTCCTGAGGCAGACTCCAAAACCAAAAGTTTTAGGGCTTCATGTTACATCACAATTGTTCTAGCAGTGTCTGAACTGTCTCCTATTTTGCACTAGATAGTACCAGTTCTTAGGACTCTCCTTTCATCTTGTCTAAAGGGACACAGCCAGTCAACCAATTCAGTACTCTATTTTGTGCTAGAAAAAGTTAGCATAAGAACTTAAGATAGGTATCCTCTGGGGCTCCAACTAGCCTTGCACCAACCCCATCTTCAAAGTTAAAGTCTCAACTCAAATTCAATGATGATAGTGATAGGGAAGGGTATATAGAGAATTCAAGGAAGACTGTACCTCTGTTATAAGGGCTCACTGAGCCTTTTTCAGGGCTGTTCATCCACTTTTGGTGTTCACCTGCCACCCAACTTTCCTCTGTACTCCAAGAAGCTATAGTATGGACAGCAGCCACATTCCAATAAAACCAGCTTGGAGGACAGACTAAATCAGGCTGAGGGTAACTGACAGCTCTCAACCATAACAGCGAATTAGAGGGATGTCTACCACAAACATGGAAAGATTTTCCTCAGTAGGATGATTCTATTTAAAATACTCTCTTAAAGTATGAGTATTGGTAGTTTCCAAAATAATTTGGCTACAGAACATTTTGAAATATGCTGATGGAATTAGGTTTTTAAAAATTAAATTAAATTAAAATTTTTAAAAATGAATGAAAATCTATTTTCTTTCTCTCCCAACCCCAGCAACTTTTTGTTCCAAGTGCCATGAAAGGGCTGTAGCAGGGGACACTTAGAGATTGATCTGATATCAAAGATGCCAAGGTCATCCACTGGGCTATCTTGGATAGTCTTTTTTTTTTTTTTTCTGGTAAGACAGAATTAAGTGACTTGCCTAAGGTCACATGGCTAGTAAATGTCAAATGTTTGAGGATGGATTTGAATTCACATCCTCCAGGCTTCAGGACTTTATCTCTGGTACTCTTGACTTTTGCCTTGCCACTAGTCTCCCATTTCAGTCAGGGCCATCTCCAGGTGATCTCTATTTATCTGGCTACTGAACCCAGATGGTTTTGGAGGGGAAAGTGAGGCAGGTGATTTTGCATAGACCTCCCTCACTTAAATCCAACTCACTTGCATGTCAGGGCACTTCCTCCAGGATATCATGGTCCTCTTCAAGAAGGAAGGACAAACAACAGCAACAACAATAAGGCTTCAATGACTCTGGATAAGAGGGTGAGGCTGAGGACTTTAATGCAACACTGCCTCACTTATAAAACTCATGTACTTAGAGAAATGGAGCATGAAGAATTATGTAAATAGAGAAAAGACTAGCAATCTGTACTATAATTCTGATTCTTTCTCTAAGGGAAGTCTCCATTGTTTTAGATCTCAGGCTCCATCCACCTAGATATTCCTGTGAGATAAACTAGAGACCTCCTACCCAACAAAGATGGTTTGAGGAAGATTAGCTACAAGGAAATATTCTCACTTAATAGATCTAATCTTTGGCCATACTAAGGTTATTAAATTATAACCTCCAGATTATCTTAACTCAAATCATCTGATATCTTATCCCTGTAACTCAAAGAAGAAACTGGCTGAGCAGCCTCTTCTGATGGACTCCTTTTGTCTAGCCTAATGATCTCCAGTCAAGCAGAACAAGATGGGAGGAATTATTCTTTAGGAGGTTTTTAGAATCTCTGCATTGAGGAATTCCTTATTGGGAGAGAGGGCATAGGCGGAATGTTGTCACCTTTGGTGCAATAATCAGGACTAGAAGATGCCCCAAATGAAAGATCTCTGAACTTATTGTGGCTGTTAGGTATCAGCTTTCTCACTGGCTTCGGGGAAAACTAAATTCATAAATAACTATTCTTTGAGGAAATAAAATATTTATTAAGCATCTATTATGTGACAGGCACTGAGCTAAACACTGAGAATACACTTAAAAAAATAAAGATAATCCTTGTGCTCAATAAGCTTACAAGCTAAGAGGGAGGCAAAAAAAGGAGTGTGAATGTTGGGAAGACACTAGAGAATACATGGCAAGGGAGTCTCTTGTCCTTTTGAGTGGAAACCAAGTAAAACAGGAGATTTACAGTAGTTGTGGTCCTTTGTTTGACTACAGAAAGGTAAATATGTCATGTGGGCTTATGCATTATAGGTTTTGGACCCATGCTTGTTGAATATATTTCCCCTACTATGGCTAAGTAAATCTTTTTTGTTTATTGTCTATATACTTCCAAATGTTTTATGTAATAAGAGGATCACACAACTAGGAAATATCTGAAGCTGAAAGTCTTACTGACTCTAATTCTGTCATTCTATCCACTGAGCCAACCTTTGCATCCCCTAAACTTGGTATTATGCATTGCACATAGTAAATGCTCAGTAAATGCTAGTTAACTATGTTTTGTTTATGTGCAGAAAGTGATTCATAGATTCTTTCAGTGTTGTGCCACAGTTCTCTTTTAATGTCCGGACCCAGTTTCCCTAATTGTCCTATTCAGTTACTCAGGTTGTAACCATACCCCCTTAATGTTTGATGGGATAAAGATCTTTATCCATTTTAGTCATCATTAGAATATCAGGAGCCTCTCCAGTACCTCCCTCCATTATGTTATCTTAGGTGCCTGCCTCCATTATGTCATCCTCATCCTAGATTCTTCCATCCATTAGGTCATCCCCATCCAGGTACCTCCCCCATTATGTCATCGGTCTTGTAACCTTATAAAAGAATCTTGTATCCTCCATTCAGTGCTGGATTCTTTGAGACCATAGTCTCCTTCAGCCCTGGGACCAAACCATGGATCCATTTGGTCCCAGTATTTCTCTCCATCTAATAAATTATTGAATTGTTCTCTAATCTCTATCTTGCTCAGTTTCTCTGGCATTACATTTAACTTTGCATTTTGGGTCTACTACACCTGGACAATTTTCAATTATGATTTAAAAAAAAAAAATCATGTCAGAATATTACCTAATCTATTTATTTAGTGCCATACCAATCTGACTCCCAAAAAACTGTTTTAATGCCCTAGAAAAAAATAACAACAAAGTTCATATGGAAAAACAAAAGGTCAAGAATTTCAAAGGAATTAATGAAAAAAAAAATCAAATGAAGGTGGCCTAGCTGTACCAGATCTAAAATTATATTATAAAAAAATCATGTCAGAGAATCCAGTGATCTTAGATTATTTCTTCTTGACCTGTTTTCCAAGGCATTTTCTATATCTGATATTTTTCGTTTTCTTCTACTGCTTCAATTTTTAAATTTTGTTCTAATATTTCTTGGTATTTTATGGAGTCATTGATTTCTGTTTGGTCTTTTCTAGTTTTCAGGGTTTCTTGGTTAAAAGTTTCTTTTTTTTTCTTCTATATTATTTATTCTTCCAATTCTTTCTACTAGAGCATTTGTTTATTTTCTTAACCTTTTACTTCATTTCTTTTATACATTCATATGGTTTTTGTAGACAGTTCATTTCCTTCTTTGATCTCTGCTTGGTAGATGTGCTCTATCAAGTTATATAGGGCAGAGTATGAATTGTACTCCCTTTTTATGGGGGATTTCTAAGTTTGTAGTTATTTTTGTCATTAGTCAGCTGGGTTTTTGTTTAACTTGCTCATCTCTCCAGCTTTAGTTTCTGACATGGAGTTTTGTGCTAGGGCAAGGAATCATATCCTTCTGAGATTTTGGGTAATCTACTTAATCTCAACTGATTTCCTATAATGTGATTTTCATCTCTCAGTGATTTTGATGCAAAATATTCCTCTCATTTTTAAGACTTTGGTGTTTATGAAGGGAGCATTAAGGGACCTCAGAACCTCTGGACCTGGGTTCTTCCTCTGTGAACACCATGGAACCACACTGGTTTCTATCTACTGATGCTCTCCAAGCTTTCTGACCATTTTATGACTTTCTCAAGAGAGCCTTCTGCAATTTCTATGTTTAGGCACAGAGCCTTGTAGGTTGCAATTTCCCATCTCTGATTGAGATAAGACATACGGGAGGAGCTAGAGGAACAGCTAGGAGGAACTAGGGTTAGCTTTCAGGGAAGAGTTTTCTCTTTCCCATAGATTTCTGGGTAACCTTTATATACTATAGTTTCTCATGATATTATTTTGTTAGGTATGAATTTCAAGATTTTGTGGGAGTAGGTATATTGGATTTGGGTGGTCTGCCTCCAGCCAGCAACCATTTTCTCATTGTTCATTTGTGCTGCTATCCCAGATATATGTACTGATGAACAAGTTCTACATGTTGTCTTTTCAAGAATACTACTACTATTATAGTATGGAATACTGCAGTGTATGAGATGTTCAGGGAGGACTAGCAATTCTGGTGGGGGGTTTTCTGAGCACTTTTCAGGGCTACTCATCTAGCTTTGGTATATATCTGCCACCCAACTCATACCTGTGGCTCCAAGAAGCGTAGCATGTGCATCAATCATCCCCTAGTAAAACCATCTTGGTAAATGCGCTAAACTAGGTTTAGGGTAATGAACAACCTCAAGCCCATTGGTGAGTTAGAGGATGTTCACCCCAAGCATGTAAAGATTGTCCCTAATGGACTGAGTCAATGAGAACTATATGTTCCAAACTGCCATGAAGAAGGCTGAAACTTGATCAGACATCAGAGGCACCAACGTTGTCCACTGCATTTCAGGGAGTGAGGGACTAATCAAGTGCCACGGAAAGTTTTATTGCCTTTTAGGGAAAATTAATCTTGTTCTAGAGAAGTGCCCTAAGTCTCCATCCACATACCAATTTGAGTTGAACCCCTGAGGAGGCAATATCCTATTATTAATGAGCTCTAGGTGTGTTTTTTTCCCCATGACTTCTCCTCCATCATATATCTTGTATCTGTTCCTCAACATACAATCACGTCATCTTGTATATACCCTTGATTCAGCATCCTTATTTCTAGGATTTTAAAAACAAATTTGTATTTTAAGCAAGTACTACCTTTCGCAGCCATCTTTCTCCATTAGACAAGTAAGTTATATGTTTCCTAATAAAGCAAATTTGATTGGTAATTATATTATTTGGTCCTTCTATCACTCTTAACTATCTCCAAAACTTCTGCCTTTTGTAGCTAAACTCGAAAGGCAATCTTTAATAAGCATCTCTACTTTCTCTCTTCTTAACCCACTACAATCCAGTTTCTGCCATTATTATTCTGTGACTAGAAACTGCTTTCTCCAAAGTAACCAATAGTCTCTCAGTTCACAAATCCAAGGGCCTTTTCTCATTACTCAATCTTCTTAATCTCTCTGTAGTCTTTGACACTATTACTCACCCTCTCTTCCTTGATACTCTTTTTTTTTTTTTTCTCTAGGTTTTCAGGACACTATGCTTTCCTGGTTCTCCTTCCACCTGACTGTTCCATCTCTGTCACCATTACTAGATCCTTATCCTCTAGTTTTAAATGTTCCTCAGGATTCTCTGTGTATTTTTTTTCCTTATTCTATAAAAATTCATCATCTTGTCAGCTTCCATGTATTTCATTTACATCTCTATGCTGATGATTCTCAATTCTATTTCTCTATATATTTCCAATGATATCTTCAGCTCCCCTTCAGATATCTCAAACTGGATGTTCAGTATAAGTTTTGAACTCAACATGCCCCAAAACAGAACTCATTCTCTTTGCCCTTAAATCTTCCCTCCTCCCATTTCCCTTATTACTGCAGAGGACAATCCCATCCTCCCACTCCCTAAGGCTCACAACGTTGGAGTTATCCACAATTTTTTACTATCTCTTATCTTCCATCTCTAATATGTTGTTGATGCTATTTTGCAAGATTCCTGGCATTTGTTCCCTTCTCTCCTCAGACCTGCTACCACTTTATTATCTCATGCTGTGACTACTGCAATGATGTGTTGGTGGATCTGCCTGCCCCAGTTTTCTCCCCACCAAAAACATCCTGTATTCAGCAGAAAGTACAGCTCTGACCATGTCATTCCCCTACTTAATAAACTTCCTATTGCTTCCAGGATCAAATGCAAAATGCTTTTTTTGGCATTCAAAACCCTTCATAACCTAAACCCCTCTGACCTTTCCAGTCTTCTTACACATCACTCCTCCACATGTTCTCTTTGATACAGTAACTTTGGCTTCTTTGCTGTTACACTCCATATTTTACCTTTGGGCATTTTTTTTTTTTTTTTTTTTTTTTTTGGCTGTCACCTATTTCTGGAATGGTCTCTCTTTTTTTATCTACCTACTGATTTCCCTCACTTCCTTTAAGTCCTGTCAGGACCCGCAACCCAAAACCATTCCTCTGTTTGCTCCTCTTATCTTATTATTGGAAAACACCTTGTTTTCTGGTGCTAAGACCCAGCAAGCAAGGTGAGTCCTAAGCTTGGCATACCAACAATTCTTTGAGCTTATGAAATTTGGTGCAGCTACATCACAGAACTGATTCAAATCAGCTCCTGGTTGTTCCTGAGCTCGGACAATCACATTCCCATCATGAAACCCTGCTATGAATAGACTTTTAATCACTAGGCAAATACCTTATTATTGCTCTTACACCTCACTTCTGCAGCATTATTTTTAAAATAAATTTGACTCAGTTCCTCATATATCTTGGCTATGAGATTTTTATACTTACTTTTGAAAAGATTTCCCCCAGTTAATTATTTTACTTCTAATTTTAACTGTGTTGGATTTATTTGTATAAAGAAAGCTAGTTGGTACAGTTGATAAGAGTGCAGGGTATGTTATCAAGAATATTTGAATTCAAGTCTGGTCTCAAATAATTACTTGTCATAGGACCTAGGACAAATATCTTAGCATGTTTGTCTCAGTTTCCTCATTTGTAAAATGGATAATAATAGAATCTATTTTCCAGGGTTATTTTAACAATTAAATAAAATAATATTTATAAAGGACCTGGCATATAGTAGGTATTTATACTTGTTCTATCCCTTTCATATACAAGTATTTTAAAAATTAAATGCAGTTAAAATTGTCCATTTAGTTTTCCTCTACCTTGGTTGTTCTTATACCACAAATTTCCTCTATCAATAGACATGAAAGATAGTTTCTTTCTTGCTTCAATAATTTATTTAGGATGTTACCTTTTATCTCTAACTCTATAAATCCATTAGATTTCATCTTAGTAATAATAATTGCTAACAATTATATAGCACCTACATGCTAGCATTGCTCTAAGTGCTTTAAAATTATTATATCATTTGATCCACATAGCAACAATCGGGGAAATAGGATCGCTTAATATATTTTACAGATGGGGAAACTGAGGCAAACAGATGTTAAGTGACTTGCCCAGAGTTACACAACTAATAAGTGTTTGAAGCTGGATTTGAACTTAGGCCTTCCTGACTTCAGACTCAGTACCCTTCCTGCTGCACCATCTGATGTATATATAGCCGAGATGGGTAGCCGAAAGAGGTAAGGATTTTGGTAGTGAACACATGGGTCTTCTGACCAGGTGTTCACTAGGGAACCAACAAGTCAGGGTATCAGTCAGGGCATTATGTGAGTAGGTATAATAAAGGCTTTTAAGATTACACGTGGCTGTTCTTGAGTGCGCTACCGGTTATTAAGCTATAGATTCAAGAGATTGTGGCCAGAGACCTTTGAAGGCCCCAGAGGAGGCGAGCCGGGTAGAATTCACACTGCAAAGGTTAATGGTCAAAGGTACTCTGGACCTACAGCAGACTAGTAATTGTAACTGCCAGGAGAGCACGTTACAAATTCTCAGCAGAATCTGAAAGAATTCAAAATATGTAGCAATAAATTTCTATTTGAGAAAGCATATATAATAGAAGATGTTGTATTAGTAACTGTCCTTTTCTTGGCTTCCTTGGAGGTTTTGTTTTGTTTTTCTCTTCTGTGTACTTTTAACTTTATTCTTTTTTTTCCCATTTCCTTCCCCTCCTTCCACCTCCTCCAAAGCAATCTATTGTCAAGCACAGATATATTTATATGTACACACACACACACACACACACACACACACACACACACACATAAATATATACCTACATACATCCACACACAAATATACATTTACACACATATATGTATTCACAATACACATACATCTAAAACAATATTAATGTGACTTACATAACATAGATTTCCCTTTTCTAACTGAATCTTTTAAAAATGATTTTGTCAGAGATCAATCATTACTACCCCTATTTTTAAAAAATAAATTCTACTTCTAATCACTGTTATTGTGTCTGTGTATATATTTTGTTTCCTATTCCTGCTAACTCTTCTACTTTACTCCTATCCACTAACTTGCCTTGCTCTCTCTCTCTCTCTGTCTCTCTCTGTCTCTCTCTGTCTCTCTCTCTCTCTCTGTCTCTCTCTGTCTCTCTCTCTCTCTCTCTCTCTCTTTCTCTCTCTCTGTCTCTCTGTCTCTCTCTCTCTCTCTCTCTCTCTCTCTCTCTCTCTCTCTCTTCCCTAAATTAACTCATCAGAGACATCTTCAGGTACACAGAGAAAGCATTTATGTTCTCTCTCCCACAGGGAGAGCATCCCAGCTCCCAACATGTGCTTGACCTGGCAAGGCGGAAATAGTAAAACTGGTTAAATAGCAAAAGATCCAAGTTTTTCATTGGATGGACTAAAAAGGAAGTAGCCATTATCGACCACTTCCTGTAACTTCCTGATGCTTACACCTAGGTTCTGACCTTCCTAGAGACCCCTAGGCCTATAGATCATGTAACTTCCTGCAACCTGGGCCTAAGGCCTGACTTCCAGCCTTGCAAACCTTTGTGAATAGGGATCATGTCATTTGGACCTAAGATCTCACTATTCCATCTCATAGACTGTTTGAAAAAATTTTACCCAGTCTCATTCAACCTCATTCCCATAGCATAATTACATTTTTACCTTTTCCTACAAAGTTTTGCTTTTGAGAGTCACATCATATTCAACTGTATCCCAACTTTCTTTTGAACCACCTAATTACTAATGACAATTTTTAGACATAAGGGCATATATTTGCACATATAAAAAAACACTTTGTCCTTATTGAGTCTTTTGAAATTAGTCTTTGATGTTAGCTCTTTTGTGTCAAATTTTCTATTGAGTTTAGGTTTGTTTGCAACAAAAAAAATAAAAATTGATGGTTCGTTGAATGTCCATTGTTTTTTCATTTACTATTGTACTTAATTTTGGTGAATAAAATATTTTCAGCCATAAGAATAGGTTTTTGGTTTTTTTTTGATTGTTGATTTATAATATTGCAGCAGTCTTTTATTGTAGCCACCTATATAGGTCTTGTGTAATTCTAATTGTAGCTCCAGGATATTTTAAGAGTTTTTATTTTTGTAGTTTGTAAAATTTTCTCTTTGATCTCAGTGTTTTGAAATTTAGCAATGTTTTCCTTGTAGGATCTCTTTCAGGTGGTAATTGATGAAAATTTTCTAGTTCTACTTCCCCCTCTTGTTATGTCATTTCAGGACAATTTTCTTTAATTATTTTGAGGTTCCTTTTTTTTTTTTTTTCTTTTATTTAGCTGTCAGGTAGTCAAATTATTCTTATGCTATCTCTTTTTAATCTTTCTCCAGATCTGATGTTTTTGCACTGAGAATGCAGTTCTCAGTGGACAGAAGGTCCTGGCAGAAAAGGGAGCTGCCAAAGTCCATCTGCAAAAGACCTTCATTGATGGAAGCTATTTTATTGTCTTGGTGGGAGGTTGGGACAACCCAAGCAGATCAGAACCAGTGGGGTCTGGGCAGCCCAAGCAAGTTAGAATGGGGGCTGGGACAAGCCTGGATCTCCTATTGGAATTCAAAGGGATGCTTTTTGACCAGGATTTTTGAATCAAAGGCTCTTGCATCCTGGAAAGACAACTTGTCTGGGGAGGATATGCCTCAGCCAGGAGGGGATGGGAATCTGAAAGGAATCACAGATTAATAAGATATACAGTTTCTTAAAGGGACCCCAAGCTGCTTCAAGAAGGTGGGATTTTGACTTAGATTTGAGAAAGCCAAAGAAGCCAAGAGGCAGAGATGAAAAAGAAGAGAGTCCAGGTATGAAGAACAGTTAATGAAAATGCCTAGAATTGTTAAATCAAATGACATTTGTTTGTGGGGACTAAGGCGCCAGTGTCTCAGGAGTGCAGAGTACATGCTGTAGTGTAAAGTATAAAAAGATTGGAAAAACATTGGGATGTGGGTTTTATATATTGTGTACTCAATATTCTCCTGCTTGATCTCTTTATTTTCTAATCAGTATCAGAACATTTTGCAGTTGAGATCTGGTATTGCTAAGACAATCCCTTTATGTCCCACTTCATCTTTTTTTTTTTTTAGTTTCTTGAGGTTTTGTTGTCATAGATGAATTCAATATTTTTTCCTGGCTCTATAATCTTTTTGTTGTTTAATTTGTATGGCAGGGGAGGGTTTGGGGAAGATGTTGGAGTAAATTAGTAAATTTTAAGCTCTTCTGATTTCCCTCACAAATAGAACAAATTTGCACTTTAGGGTGAACATAGATCAGTGAAAAACCAAAAAGGCTTGGAGCAGAAAAGGGGTCCTCCTGATACAAGGACACAATCTGAAGAAATACCCTGGGCTGGGATTAACCTGTCTAAAGTACAAAATACCTCCAGCTAGCTCCACAGAAAAATCAAGTGAGGACCCCTCAGAGCCGGCTAGTTATAGCTGGAGCCTCAGCAGGAATTTCAGAGACTTTCACTTCCCAGACTGTGTAGAGTGGAAATTTGAGTCCCTGAAGACAGAGTGAACCTTGGCTGATTGGAAACATCAGGGTCAGCTGTATTGCTGAGATGCCTCCCTGGGCAAGAAGGAATCAGCACCTGCAGAAATAGTGGGGCAAAGGCACTGCTGACTATGGGCACTTGCAGGAGGGAGAGCTCTTGTTTTAGAGTTCCTAGACAGAGTGTAAAGTTGAAGGGAAGCTTGAGGCACCATTTCCCCACCCCATGATTAGAGGTGCTTACAATAATACATCTTATTAAAAAAAAAAAGTGAATTGGCAAAGAAGAAAGCACCTCATCATTTAAACATATTATGGGAACAGGGAAGCCCAAAATTCATCTTCAGAGAAGAAAATTATAGTTTAAAAAAAAAAAAAAGCTTTTATCCCAAAGAATAATGTGAAATGGTCCCCTGACCAGAGAGAATTTATAGTAGAACTCAAAAAAGAATTAAAAAATCAAACAAGAGATGTTGAGGAGAAAACTAAAGAAAAATATTAAAACCATCCAAGAAAAATAAGAAACTTATGAAAAAAAACTTAATCAATTAGAAAAGGAAGTATATCACTTCAGAGATGAAAATAACTCTGAAAATTAGAATTGGGGAAGGGGAAGCCAGTGAAGCTATGAGAGCTCAAGAAAAAACAAAACAGATTATTTAAAAAATGAGAAAATAAAACAGAATGTGAAACAACTCATAAGAAAAGCAACAGCTCTGGAGAACAGATCAAGAAGAGAAAATATAAGAATAGGGCTGCCAAAAAGTTCTGACCAAAAAGAGAACTATGTGGCTCAATACACCATTTAATGAGGGCAGCTAGGTGGTGCAGTGGATAGAGCACTAGCCTTGAATTCAGGAGGACCCAAGTTCAAATCTGATCTCAGACACTTAACACTTCCTAGCTGTGTGAGCCTGGGCAAGTCACTTAACCCCAGCCTCAGGGGGGAAAAATACACCATTTAATAAAAAGCTGGAGAGATCTCTAGGAGCAAAGCAAAAGTTTATTGTACGATTCTCATGAGAATCGGGTGTCCCCTACATATTGAGCAGGCAATAGAAAGGAGGACAGGTTTTACACTTTAAATAGTCCCTAACACCCCTCCCACCATTGACCATCATTCTCATTGGCTGAGTGTTTTATATTCTTAAGTGGGGAACTACCCAAGAAATTGAACTTGGCCAATAAGTACATAGTTGCCCATATTTGATTGAAGTAGGGAGAAAATAATGTCATGGGAGTTTAGTAGGAAGGAGACTTAGGTATGTCCTTGAGTTAATGCTCAAGGACCTTCAGGCCTACTCCAATTCTGAAGTAGATGAAGACTTACTGGATTTTCACAACTGTCCTGAGAGATCTCCCCTCATCTAGATCAGAATCTTGAAACAATAATGCGAGAAATAATCCAAGAAAATTGTCCTAGAGTGATAAAACATGAGGGGAAAGTAGAAATAGAAAAAATCCATCAATCATTATCTCAAAGAGATCCTTTGTGGAAAACATATAGAAATATTATCCCCAAATTTCAAAACTTCCAGATTAAAGAAAAAATTTTGCAAGAAACAAGAACAAAACAAATATGCTGGAGCTACAATTAGAATTGTACAAGATATCAGCAGCTACAATAAAAAAATTGCAAATCTTGGAATCATATCTACAGGCAAGCTAAAGTTTTGTGACCAAAAATATTATATCCAGCAAAATTATCTTTAATTTCCAATGAGAAAAAAATTGATATTTTATGAGCTTGCAGATTTTTGGGATTTTCTATCAACTAAATACAATTTAACATATTAAAAACTAATATCAATGAACAATTTTAAGGAACTCAACATGGACAAACTGTTTAAACATAGACAAATTGCTTATGTTTTTTCTACATGGGAAATATATATTTTATGTTTAAGATTTATATCAACAATAGGGTAAGCTCAAAAGAAAGATTGGCAGAGTAAAGATAAAAATAGTAATAATGTTATACAAATGAGGTGCAGAGGAAGAATAGAAACAGGCATTAGAGATGAGAGAAGGGCTCATAGTTCTGAAAACCTATTCACATTGGGAATGGGTTCAATAGGCAACACTAGATATATGTCTTAAAAGATGGAGCACCCTCCAAAATCTATAAAGAAATAAGGAGGGAAAGACAGGTGGTTGGGGAAGCAAAATGTTCAGGAAGAAGACAAAGAAGGGATCCCTGGGTGAGGAGAGGTTAAGTAATAGTAAACCAGATTATGGAGCAGAATCACCCTGTCAGAGTCCCCTTCTGATCTCAGTACCCTGACTCCGCCCCTGCCTCAGTCTAACCCTGTCTGAGCCAGGTGTATATATGTTATTGAGAACTCTGATTGTTTGCTGGATTCTTGGAGAAGATAGTCACATTTAGCCCTGGGACCAAACCATGGATCCAATTTGACCCCAGTATATCTCTCTATTTAATAAATTATTAGATACTCTCTAATCTTTATCTTGCTCAGTTTCTCCGGCATTAGAATATAAACATATTTTTTCTTAGTTGTAGTTTGCTTGGAGGTGTGGGGAATGAAAGGGAGTATGTGTGTATGTATGTATCTACATTTGTATATATAAATATATGCTTTCTCAACTATAAACTACTTGGGGATGGTGGTGATGGAAAAAAGTGAAGAAAAAGACTAAAGTAAATAAGGTGTGCAGCAGAGAAGAACAATTTCAAGTAATTAAAGAAAAGATGGACATGCATGAATATAATTTCTTTTACTAATATATGTACTTTCTTAAATTGGTATTTGTTGTTATATATTTTGAAATTCTCCCTGATGTTCTGCTGGACACATGATAATGTTCTCTTTTGTTTTGTTTCATTTTATTTTGTATTACTTTTCTGTCTTTTTGCATATTCTGCTTCTTCAAATAAAATAAATTTGGAAAAAAAACCCTCCAAAAATAAATTTTAAAAATTTGTACAGTACTTAGTATTTGTCATTTATATTACCTTTGTTTGACTTATTCATGAGCAACTGATAATTTCTTCAATGTATTTCTAAAAACATTGTGATATCTATATAGTTGCTATGTGGTAGATTCTCTAATATTTTGTATATTCTGTACCTTTTTTTTTTTCCTGAGGCAATTGGACTTAAGTGACTTACCTATAGTCACACAACTAGGAAGTTTAAGTCTCTGAGACTAGATTTGAACTCAGGTTCGCCTGACTTCAGGGCTGGTGCTCCATCCATTATGCTACCTAACTGCCTCTATACTGTTCCTTTTTAAAATGGAATTTATTTTTCTATCTCTTCCTGCTGTATTTTCTTGATAAGTTCATGATGTATTTATGAAGAGATAAAATATGCACCAAGACTGGTAAATATAAAATAGATTTGGGAGAGCAATAGATGGTAAAAGAATTTTATATAAAAAGTAGCATAATAGAGATTCAGTTACACTTCAATCTATTTGAAGAAATCAAGTCGGACATCCATCACAGGTTACAAAGAGTTGCTACTAATTATCTGAATTAACAAGGGGAAAGATAAGTTCTCTAGTGGAACTCATAATTAACCAAGAGGAATAAGCCATTAAAGAGAAGGCTCCCTGAGGTGGGAGAGAATATCCCATGGTGGATTATTCCTGAAAAGGAGTTAGCAAAGATCTTCACCATGAGAAGATCTTTTATAGGGGAAATATAATCTTGAGGGTTTCACACTGTAAACTTGGAAAGGGAAGGAGGAAGAAAATAAAAGATGGGAACTGGGAACAAGGATGTATATTGAAATGTTGGGACTGTATTGAAGACGTTAACAAAAGAATCTAGAAAATCCCAGATTCCCATCATAGTTTTCTAAAGATGCTAACAAGGCAGTCTGGGCATATTATGGCTGCTTTAACTATGGCAGTAAGATAGTCTGGGAAGCTAAATTCCCATTAAGATTATGCTAACTAGACAGTCTTGGGAAACTGACCTAATCAGAATTGACAAAGGAGCAGTATGGGATTCACATCATTTAGATTTATAGTATGTCTTACTTACATGAAGTGTTATACAGGTAATCCATGATGTTCCCTGGTATAGCCCTAACCAGATTAAAATGTAATTGAGAAATGTTTAACAAAATAAATAAGAATACAATAATCTATATTATTGTATTAACTATAACTATAAACTATAGATAATGCTACATTTTTAAAATTAAAAATCATAAAATTTTCTGGGAATATATTTTTTATAATTATAAAAATGAAAAACATTGATATGTGTAACTGCCAGGAGGGCATGTTACTAGCTCAGTCAGTAGAGCATGGGACTCTTAATCCCAGGGTTGTGGGTTCGAGCCCCACATTGGGTGCCATTTGTAACATGCTCCTGGCAGTTACAATTACTAGTCTGTCCTAAGCCCAATAGAGTACCTTTGACCACTGACCTTTGCAGTGTCAACTCTACCCGGCTCGCCTCCTCTGAGGCCTTCAAAGGTCTTTGGCCATGATCTCTTGAATCTATTGTTTAATAACGGGTAGCACACTCAAGAACAGCCACGTGTAATCTTAAAAGCCTTTATTATACCTACTCACATAATGCCCTGACTGATGCCCTGACTTGTTGGTTCCCTAGTAAACACCTGGTCAGAAGACCCACATGTTCACTACCAAAATCCTTACCTCTCTGGGGTATCCATCCGCTTGACTCAGGGAGCCAGGTTAAAGAGAGCCATTGCTGTCTGCAGTGGGCTTATAAAGGGCCTGTGAGGTCACACACACAGCCAATCAGCGAGAGAGTCACCCATTACGAAGCTATCTCAGTATGGCCAAGATCCTACCCACTGGGCAGTCCTAATATCCACAGAGATTACTTCCGGGCCTCAATCTCCCATTGCACTGTGTCCACCCATTTAAAGGGCCCTTACAAATATGTATACTAATTCTTGTTTGTAAGCATTGATTAGTATAGGTATAGCTGATCTTAGTTTTCTATTTTCAAATGTCTAGTTTGTGTTGGAAATTTTGGAGCAGGCAGGAGGATGAGAAGAGGAAAGCAAGGAGATGGCTTCCTTGATAATGCTCAATAATTTGATTTTATCAGGAACTTCATAGCAAAGAGGATAGGAGGGAAGGCCACCTTGACACATTTAGTGTAAATGAGATAAGTTTATAATACATGGAAAGCAGAGATAACAACCTTATATGCAGACACATAAGCAAAAGCACATAGGTAAAAGAAGAAAAGAAATTTAAAAATTAGAAATATGTACCTCCAAAACAACAAAAAAATTATAAGAATTGAGATGGTGAAATTGCCATCAAAATTAGTAATGTAATTTTGGAATTAGTTATTAAAATTTTAATGTATTTTAGTGAAAGGTGAATTTATAAAGGAGTGTATGGCAAAAGTTTCTCAAATTCTTTGTGCTGAAAAAGTTAAAAATTTTTATAATATTTCATTATCACGAAATAATGTTGAAAGAATGAAATTGTTGCTAACATTAAAATAAAAAATTATCTGATTGAAATTGAGTAAATTCATATGAATATTAGTGGAATGGCTTCAGTAACAGGATTTATTTGTAAGAATAAATTTGAGAAGATTTTGGAGAGCAGACAGGACTTTCTGTAACCTCCTCTAGCCTTTTCTCAAACCAACAGGAGATTAAGCCTAGAGACTACTTTTGAAGTGATAGAACCCACACATAATTGGATAATTGGAGAAGATACCTTGGAAGAACTTGAGTGGGAGGGGAAGAGGAAAAGAAAGGGGAACACTAATAGAAAGAAAAACAGAAGTAGTAGAGGAAAGGTGTAAGAAAGGGGGAGGGGCACTAAAGGGGAAGGATTATTTGAGGGAGGTGTTAATCAGAAGAAAAATACTAAAGAGGGAAGGAGGAAAGAGAGAGAAAAGCATAAATTAGGATAAATAAGATAGCAGGGAATCTAGAATTAGTTATTTTAATTGTGAATTAGAATGGGATGAACTCTCCCATAAAATGGAAGAGGATAGCAGACTGAATTAAAAGCCAGAATCCTACGATATGGCATTTATAAGAAACACATTTAAAGCAGAAGTATACATACAGAGTGAAGGTAAAAGTCTAGAGCAGAATCTATTATCGTCAGGTGAAGTAAAAAAAAGCAGGGGTACCAATCCTGATCTTAGATCAAATAAAAGCAAAGATCTAATTAAAAGAGATAAGAAAGAAAACTACATCCTACTAAAAAGTACCAGATAATTAAATAATATCAATACAAAACATATATGCACCAAGTAGTATAGCCTCCAGAATGCTAGAGAACATAAGAGACCTGTAAGAAGAAATAGACAGCAAAACTACACTAATGGGGGATTTCAACCTTACTCCCTCAGAACTAGATAAATCAAACCACAAAATAAATAAGAAAGAAGTTAAGGAGATAAACACAATGTTAGAAAAGTTAGATATGATAGATCTCTGGAGAAAATTGAATGGAGACAGAAAAGTGTACACTTTTTTCTCAGAGGTTTATGGAACCTATAGAAAAATTCACTGTGTATTGGGATAAAAGCTTCAAAACCAAATTCAGAAAGCAGAAATAGTAAATGCATTTTTTAAAAGTTCATGATACAATAAAAATTACATGCAATAAAAGGCCAGAGGAAAATAGACCAAAAATTAATTGGAAATAATCTAATCCTAAAGAATGAATGGGTAAAACAACAAATCATAGACATAATAACTTCATCTAAGCAATGACAATAATGAAACAACACACCAAAATTTGTGGTATGTGGCTAAAGTGGTTAGTATGGGAAATTTTATATCTCTAGATGCTTACTTGCATAAAATAGGGAAAAGAAATTCAATGAATTGGGCTTACAACTAAAAACCTAGAAAAATAACAAATTAAAAACCTTCAAATACTAAATTTGAAATTCTGAAAATAAAAGGATAGATTAATAAAATTGAAAATAAGAAAACTATTGAATTAATAAAACTGAGAGTTGGTTTTATAAAAAAAAAAAAAACACCAACAAAATAGATAGTATTAATATGTCATCATTTAGTGCTGAACCTTAACCTCGTCAGCTAGAATATTTAAAAAAAAAATGGGGTGAGGCCAAGATAGCTGAGAGTAGACATGTCTTTATCTGAATTCCTCCTAGTGTCCCTAAAATCAACAACAGATCAAGCCTCTAGAGTGATTTTGGAGTGAAAGAACCCCACAAATGGTTGACTATAATGAATTTCCAGAAGAAGATAATTTGGAAAAACTTCAGAAAAGGTCTGTTTCAATTGGATAGGGGAAAAGATTGCCAAGTGCAGATGCAGTACAAGGAGACAGGCAGAGAGTCAGGGCTTTGCAGCATCTCACACCAGGGAATCTACTGGGAGGCTCTCAGGCTACTCTGTCTTGGTTACAAGCCAGTGGATCAGCTCTGAGACATCCAAAACAAGTATGAAAGGCAAATAATGGGCCTCTGAACCTCAGAAAAATGCAGGACCTGGCCACACCTATCCAGCCCCAGAAATCAGTTAGCAGCGCCAGTCCCAGGGCAACCTAAAGAGGCTGTAACCTCTGCCTTACGAGTGAACTCAACCTTTAAAAGGAAATGAGCAAAAAAAAAGCAAAAAAACCTCTGATCATAGATAGCTTTTATGGAGAAAGAGAAGAACCTCAAATACTAAGGATCCTAAAAGCAAATCATCTCCAGATGAAGCCCCAAAGGGTGATATGAGTTGGTCCCCATTTCACAAGGCTCTCTTGGAAGAATTCACAAAGGATCTTAAAAGAGAGAAGAGAAATGGGTAAAGGAAATGACAACTTGATAAGACAGTTTGGAAAAGGAAAAATAGAAATCATCTGAAGAAAACTCGTTAAAAATAGATTTGATGAAATAGAAAAAGGATATAATTCCTTACAAAATACATTGTAGCTAAATTTCAGAATTATCAAATTAAGGAGAAAATATTGAAAGCACCCAGAAGGAAATAATTCAAATATTGAGGAGCCACAATCAGAATTACCCAGGATCTCTAAAAGCTTCCACTTTAAAAAAGTGAAGGGCATGGAATCTGATATTCTGAAAGGCAAAGGAACTTTGATTGCAGCCAAGAATCAACTAAGCAAAACTGAGCATTATCTATCAGGGAAAAAGATGAACATTCAGTGAAATAGGAGGATTTCATTTATATCTCATGAAAAGACAAGAGCTGAATAGAAAATCTGATCTCCAAATGCAGAACTCAAAAGAAACATAACAAGGTAAAGAGAAAAGGGGGAAAAAAATAACAACTTTCTTTTTAAAGTTAAAAAGCTTATATCCCTATGTGAAAAGATGATATGTTTAACTCTTGAGAGCTGTATCTCCATTATGGGTATAAAGAGTGCAGGTATAATTTGATTTTATTGGGATGATATAAAAAAGAAACTAAAAGAAGAAAAGTGCTTCTATTGGAAGAAGAGGAAGATGGACTTAAAATGAGGGTAAATTACATCTTAGAAAGAGGCAAAACAGACCTATTACAATCGAGGGCAAGAAGAGAGGGGAATGAGCATTGTGTGACTCTTACTTTTGTCAGATTTGGGTTAGAGAGAATATCAGACACATTTGGCTTCACAGAGAAACTTGTTTCATTCTATAGGGAAGTAGGAGGGAAAAGGGGAAAGGGGAAGGCTGATAGAAGAGAGAACAGAAGTAGACTAGGAAAGGGATAAGAAAAGGGGAAGGGCTGTAAAAAGGGAGGGCAATTTGAGGAAGGGGGTGGGTCAGAAGCAAAATACTTGAGTGGGGGGAAGGGGCAAAGGAAAGAGAAAGGTATAACTGGGGGAAAACAAGATAGCAGAAAATACAGTTAGTAATTTTCACTGTGAATGTGAATGGGATGAACTCTCCAATAAAAAGGAAGTGGGTAGTAGATTGGATTAAAAACTATAATCCTACAATTTGTTCTTTATAAGAAACACATTTAACATAGAATTATATTGTCAAAGTAAAAATAAAAGACTGGAGCAGAATCTGTTATGCTTCAGCTGAAGCAAAAAGAGCAGGTTTGGCAATCCTGATCTTAGATCAAGCAAAGCAAAAACAGGCCTAATTATAAGAGATAAAGAAGGAAACTACATCCTATTAAAAAAATACCATAGATAATGAAGTATTAACAGTACTAAACATATAAGTACCAAGTGATATAGCATTCTAGTTCCTAGAATAGAAGTTAAGACAGTTACAAGAAGAATTAGACAGCAAAATTGTATTAGTGGGAGATTTCAACCTTGTTCTCTCTCAGAACTAGATAAATTGAACCACAAAATAAATAAGAAAGAAATTAAGGAGGTTATTAGAATTCTAGAAAAGTTAGGTATAAACCTTTGGAGAAAATTGAATGGAGACAGAAAAGAATATATTTTTTTTCAGCAGTACATGGAATCTATACAAAAATTGACCATGTATTAGGGTATAAAAACCTCAAAATCAAATGCAGAAAGGCAGAAATAGTAACTAAATTTTTTCAGATCATGATGCAATAAAAATAACATTCAACAAAAGGCCAAAGGGAAAATAGACCAAAAATTAACAACAACAACAACAAAAAATCTAAACCTAAATAATGAGATTAAAACAACAAATCATAGACACAATAATTTCATCCAATAGAATAACAATAGTGAGACAACATACCAAAATTTATGGGATGTAGCCAAAGCAGTTCTGAAGGGAAGTTTTGTATTTCTATATGGTTACTTGCATAAAATAGAGAAAGAGAAGAACAATGAGTTGGGCTTGCAACTAAAAAAAACTAGAAAACAAACAAATTAAAAACCCTCAATTAAATATTAAATTTGAAATTCTGAAAATAAAAGGGGAGATTAATAAAATTTAAAGTAAAAAAAAAACTATTGAATTAATAAAACTAAGAGTTGGTTTTATGAAAAAAACCAATAAAATAGATAAAACTTTAGTTAATTTGATCAGAAAAAGGAAAGAAGAAAAACAAATTGTTAGTATCAAAAATGAAAAGGGAGAACTTTCCATCAATAAAGGAGAAATTAGGTCAATAATTCAGAGTTATTTTGCCCAAGTATATGTCAATAAATCTGATAATCTAAGTGAAATAGAGGAATATTTACAAAAATATGGATTGCCTATATTAACAGAAGAGGAAATAAATTACTTAAATAGTCCCATTTTAGAAAAAGAAATAACAAGCTATTAATCAACTCTCTAAGAAAAAATCTCCAAGACCAGATGGATTTACATGTGAATTCTACTAAACATTTAAAGAACAATTAATTCCAATACTATGCAAACTATTTGAAAAAATAGAGAAAGAAGTCCTGCTAAATTCCTTTTATGACACAGATATAGTGCTAATACCAAAACCAGATAGGGTCAAAACAGAGAAAGAAAATTATAGACCAATTTCCCTATGAATATTGGTAAAAAAAATTAAATTAAAGTAATAGCAAAGAGATTACAGGAGTCATCCTCAGGGTAATACACCATGACCGAGTAGAATTTATACCAAGAATGCAGGGCTGGTTCTATATTAGGAAAACTATTGCCATAATTGACTGTATCAATAACCAACTAGTAAAAATCATATGATTATCTCAATAGATGCATAAAAAGCATTTGACAAAACCCAGTACCATTCCTATTAAAAACACTAGAGAATATAGGAATTAATTAGCTTTTCCTTAAAATAATCAATAGTAATCTATTTAAAACAATTAGCAAGCATCATATGTAATGGGGACAAACTAGAACCATTCCCAATAAGATTAGGGATGAAACAAGGTTGTCCACTATCACTATTCAATATTGTATTAGAAATGTTAGCTTTGACAATAAGAAAAGAAAAAGAGATTTAAAGGAATTAGAATAGGTAATGAGGAAACCAAATTATCAGTCTTTGCAGATGATATGATGGTAAATCTACAGAAATCCTAGAGAATCAACTAAAAAACTACTGGAAACAATTTACAATTTTAGAAAAGTTGCAGTATACAAAATAAATCCACATAAATCATTAGCATTTTTATATATTACCAACAAAGCTCAGCAGCAAGAGATACAAAGAGAAATTCCATTCAGAATAACTGTTGATAATATAAAACATTTAGCAATCTATTTGTCAAGAGAAAATCACAAAGTATATGAACACAACTGCAAAACATTTTCCACACAAAAAAAGTCTCATCTAATAAATTGGAAAAATGTCAAGTGCTCATGGGTAGGCCAAGTGAATATAATAAAAATAACAATAGTATCTAAATTAATTTACTTATTTAGGGCCATACCAATCAAACTCCCAAGAAATTATTTTACAGATCTAGAAAAAATAAGAACAAAGTTCATCTGGAAAAACAAAAGGTCAAGAATTTTGAGGGAATTAATGAAAAAAATGCAAATGAAGGTGGCCTAGGTGTGCCAGACCTAAAATTATATTATAAAGCAATGGTCATCAAAACCAGCCAAAACCAGTTGGTATTGGCTAAGAAATAGAATAGTCAATCAGTGGAACAGGTTAGGTTCACAGGACAAGATAGTCAATTACTATTGTAATCTAGTGTTTGACAAATCCAAAGACTCCAGATTTTGGGATAAGAACTCACTATTTGACAAAAACTACTGGGAAAATTGGAAACTTGTATGGCAGAAACTAGGCATTGACCCACATCTAACACCATATATCAAGATAAGGTGGAAATGAGTTCATGATTTAGACATAAAGAATATTATAAGGAAATTAGAAGAACATAGGATAGGTTATCTCTCAAATCTGTTGAGAAGGAAGGAGTTTGTGTCCAAAGAAGAGCTGGAACTTATAATTGAACACCAAATAGATAATTTTGATTATATTAAGCTAAAAAGTTTTTGTACAAATAAAACTAATACAAACAAGATTAGAAAGGAAGAATTAAATTGGAAAAAAGTTTTTACATTTAAGAATTCTGGTAAAGGCCTCATTTCTATAATATGTTGAGAATTGATTCAAATTTATAAGAATTTAAGCCATTCTCCAATTGATAAATGGTCAAAAGATATAAACAGGAAATTCTCAGATGAAGAAATTAAAATCATTTCTAGTCATATGAAAAGTATTCTAAATCACTATTGATCAGAGAAATGCAATTAAGACAACTCTGAGATACTACTACATACTCTCAGATTGGCTGAGATGACAGGAAAAGATAATGATGAATGTTGGAGGGGATGTGGGAAAACTGAGACACTGATATATTGTCCATTCTGCAGAACCATTTGGAACTATGTTAAAAAAAATTAAACTGTGCATACTCTTTGATCCAGCAATATTTTTACTAGGCCTATATCCCAAAGAGATCTTAAAGGAGGGAACAGTACCCCATGTGCAAAAATGTTTGTAGCAGCCCTTTTTATAGTAACAAGAAACTGGAAACTGAGTGGATGCCCATCATTTGGAGACTGGCTGAATAACTTAGGTGTATATGAATGTTAAGGAGTATTATTTTTCCATAAGAAATGTGGTGAGTTTAGATGATTTTAGGATGATTTCAGAGAGTCCTGGAGAGACTGGCATGAACTGTTGCTAAATGAAAGGAGCATTGTACATAGCAACAACAATATTATATGATGATCTATTCTGATGGATGTGACTCTTTCCAAGAGTGAGATGATTGAGGCCAGTTTCTATGATCTTGTGACAAAAAAGAGCCATGCAACCAGAGAAAGGAGAGTGGGAATTGAATGTGGATCACAACATAACATTCTCACTCTTTTCGTTGTTGTTTGCTTGTATTTTGTTTTCTTATTCATTTTCTTTCCTTTTTGATCTGATTTTTCTTGTGGAGCAAGAAAATTGTATAAATATGTTTACACATTGGATTTAGCATATATTTTAATATGTATAACATATTGTATTGCTTGCTGTCTAGGGGAGCGGGTGGGGAGAAGGAGGGGAAAATTTAGAACACAAGGCTATGCAAGAGTCAATGTTGAAAAATTATTCGTGCATATGTTTTGAAAATAAGCGTTAACAACAATTTAAAAAATGTGATAAAAATACTTTTTTTTAAAGGAAGTATATGAGCTTCTAGAAAAGCATAATCTTCCATTATCAAAACTTGTGTGTGTGTGTGGCTATAGAGGAATCAATGACAATTTTCTTCATTATTCTTAGAAATTAAAATTGAACACAGAGTTTTATTATAGAGATATTCACTGGCTTCCCTGTAATAAAGTTTTGAAGTTATTTTGACAATTTAATCACAAAATGAAAACATTTTTAGAGATGAAAGGAAAATCACTTTTCCTATTCACCAATTGAATAATTAGAACTGATTTTAGAATTTGGCTTTGATTGTAAGTACAATACAACTTTTAAATAAGTCAAATTTAAAACTTGAAGGATGAAATCAGGTTGTAATATATCACTGAAACATTTAAGACAAAACTTGGTCTTGGGTAAAGGCAACTAAAAATTGTGATTTCACTCATTTTTTATATGTAAAATTTTTATCAAGAGTCATTTGGTTCTTGTAATTTCTGCAAGTATGCTATAAATATTCAGGAATTATATTTGAATTTTAAAGATGATTTGAAGGATTCAAAATGTGTGAAAGTGTTTTTTTAATTGTTTAGTGCCTCATTTTCTTTTGATGTTGAAAGAATAAAAAGTAACATTCAAATAGAGCTTGTTGAAATTCAGGTTCAGAATACTGAAAGAAAAATAGAATGAAGCTAATGTTCCAGATTTTTATTCTTATTTACCAAGATATTTTGTTGAAATATGGATATTTGCTGCAAGAATTTTAGTATATGTATATGTATACTAGCAGTATATATATATATATATATATATATATATATATATATATATATATATATATGTATATATATATATGTATATATATATATATGTATATATATATATATATATATGTGTGTGTATATATATATATATATATATATATATATATATATATATATGTACATTAGCAGTTATTTTCTATCCTGAAGATTAACAAATGAATATTTATCATCCATATGAAAACTGAATTAGGACAAAAGCTTACACCTGATATTGATAAAGAAAGTTTTTGGCAAAAGATCCCAAATTTCTAGCAAACAATATTAAATTAATTTCAGAACTCTTTGCAGCACTATTCTTTTGTAGTGATTTTGAATAAATTTTTTATTATAGTTTTTTATTTACAAGATATATGCATGGATAATTTTTCATCATTGACAATTGCAAAACCTCTTGTTCCAACTTTTCCCCAGATGCCAGGTTGACTAATACATGTTAAATATGTTAAAGTATAAGTTAAATACAATATATGTATACATGTCCAAACAGTTGTTTTGCTGTACAAAAAGAATCGGACTTTGAAATAGTGTACAATTTTTTTCTAATATCAAACAAACCTTTAATTTCTAGTTTAAATCCAGCTTGCTTACTGTGTATGATTTTTTTCAAAATATGCTTTTATACATTTGTAGTCAGCAATCATTTGTGTAATGTATATTGAGAAGTATGGAATGATCTGTATGAACTAATTCAGAATGAAATAAGCAGAGACAAGAAATCAATATACATTGTTAACTATAACAATGTAAATGCAACCCTCCCCCCAAAAAATCTATATTCCAAAAAAAATCAAAAATAAATGTAACAAAATTATAAAAATCCAAGCAGGATTCAAAGGAAGAGATATAAGAAGACAACTCCAAACTATCCTTACATAGTGTTAGGAGGTCCACAGGTGTTACATATTGCATATTTTCAGATTCTTAATATATTGATAAGCTGTACTGATTTTTTTCCTCTTTAAAAATACTAGAGTGAAAAGGGAGGGAGAGAGAGATTTTGTATAACTATAGCAATGCATGAAACAGAAAATATCAACATAAACTTGTTAAAAGAAATGTGCATTAATTTCTAAAAATTGAAAAATATATATCCCAGAAAATATTTGATAGGATCCCAAAAGATTCAGATTTAAAGAGTGAAAATAATGAATTTTTTTGGACTTGTTGATTTTGAGATACATTTCATATATCCAGGTGATACAGCCAAGCGAATTATCTAGCTGGCAGTTGATAATAAGTGATTGGAGTTAGGAAAGGACTAGATTAGGGAATAATCATTTTATATACTATAATTGAATCTATTAAAGTTGATGAGATCTTCATGAGAAAAGATGTAGACTGAGAAAAAACAGGGCCCAGAGGAGAGTCCTGGAAATATTCAAATTAAGGAAGTAAAAGATGAATGATTATCTAGTACAAGAGACTGAGGAAGAATTGTCATGTCAATAAAGAAACCAAGAGAGAAAAGTGTCTGGGAGCCAAGTCCTTTTAGAAAATTAAATTTAAATGTCATAAATTAATGTGACTCATTAATTTGTGTGACTCATTGCCCAAGGGATTCTCTTCCACAAAAGAGACTCCAATCCTTCTTCACCAATATTTAATGTCATAAATGAAGAGTATTGCTAATGTAGGATGTGTGTGTGTATGTGTGTGTGTGCGTGTGTGTATGTGCTGTGCACATGTATGTGTTTCCTATGTAGATTATTTGTGTCAGCTAGTTCTGTTTAGATATGGTTTATAGGGAGGAATGAATGGATATCTCTAGACTTTCTTCTGGACACTGTTCTTTAAGGGATTAATTCCTATAAAGATTAGGGCCATAAGGCTAGCCATTCTTTGTTCCTCAGAGAGATAGGGTAATCGGCCAGTTTCTGCCCCTCCCTAAATATTTTTATCTATTTCACATTAAGAGGGAAGATGCACAATATTGCTAAGGCAAAACTCCCCTTTCTTCCAGATGTCAGTTGCTCAAAGACCACATATAGTAGAAAGTATATAAACCCTTTTGTTCATGCTGCAAGGGAAAAGAAATCAAGGAAGTTACACAGATGAAAATATATCAAACAATAATTAGAGTAAATCGGCTCTTGCTAGTAGTGAAATTTCTCAGATCAGCCAAGAAAGTTCCAGTTTCCCAGTGGAAAGTTCTCCAAAGTCTCAGTTGATAAACTGAGAATAGGGAAATGACCAAGGATTTGGGTTTTCTATATGCCAGAGACCTCCCAGATTTATTTCTCCCTTTAAGGACTCTCTTATAAGAGAATGTGGTAATACATATATTGTTTTAAAGCTAGAAGCCTGGAGTTACCAGGTCTCTCCTCAGCTCTCACCAATCCTGCCCCTTAACCCAGGCATAGAGGAGTCTCCATCAAAATTCATTTAGTGATGAGCACTCCCAATGTAGAAAGTTTAGAAGTGATGTATAGACAGTAATATGATGATAGCTAGAATTTGAATGAATAAGAAAAGGACTGGAAAATAAATATTCCTATGAAACTCCAGAGAGTCGAGGAGTCATAGAGAAGAGAAAAAGTAGAGAAAGTCTCTGGGAAACAGACAAGAAAAGGATCCACGCTTCCAAAGCCTCTGATTCTTGGGAAACTACATTAAGAGTTTTCGTAATCTTATTTTATTGTTCATTGGAAATATGGCAAGAATATGATCTGGAACTTCTGTAGTTGATTCTTATATTAAGAAACACAATTATGTATTGGTATTACTCTGATATTCTGCTTTCTGTACTGAGAAATCAGTTCAGAGAAATGGAACAAGTGGATTGATATCTTTCCAGAACTGGAGGGAGGTATGGGAAGAAGTGGTTAGGGGAAACAGGTGGTGAACTGCATGATGCTTATTTTAATTGCTTATTATTAATCTTACCTTTCATTTTTATTATTATTTTAGTAAATTACAAATTTATCCTAAATATGCTTACATCAAGTAGAATAAACATTCCATTAGGGTGTACATAATGATTTTATGCATTCTGGCATTCAAAGCTATCTAATTAGGCCAATATTCCTGAAAGTATTGAAGGAATTGCTATTTCATTAAATGGTACTGTCTCATTACTTAATTCTGGGGCCAGCAAACTACAGTCTGTGCATCAAATCTGGCTCATTGCCTCTTTCTGTATATGTTTAAATACATGATTTAAAAATATAAAAGCCATGGAGAGACTTACATGAACTGATGCTGAGTGAAATGAGCAGAACCAGAAGATCACTATACACTTCAACAACAATACTGTATGAGGATGTATTCTGATGGAAGTGGATATCTTCAACATAAAGAAGATCCAACTCATTTCCAATTGATCAATGATGGACAGAATCAGCTACTCCCAGAGAAGGAACACTGGGAAATGAGTGTAAATTGTTTGCATTTTTGTTTTTCATCTCAGGTTATTTTTACCTTCTGAATCCAATTCTTCCTTTACAACAAGAAATTCAGATCTGCACACATATATTGTATCTAGATATACTATAACACATTTAACATGTATGGGACTGCCTGCCATCTAGGGGAGGAGGTGGAGGAAAGGAGGGGAAAATTCGGAATAGAAGTGAGTACAAGGGATAATGTTGTAAAAAATTACCCATGCATATGTACTGTCAAAAAAAAGTTATAGTTATAAAATTAATTTTTAAAAAAGTATAAAAAATATATAAAAGCCATTCTTTGATTATGGGTTATATGAAACAAGAAGACATGTCTGGCTCATGAGTCATAGTTTGCCAAACTCTTTATAACATAAAGAAGTCCACAAGAACTTTTTAAAAGGACAATGACTAAGTAAATAAATTTTAGTTCTTGGTTGGGCAGAGAATCAACCCTATGGGCCATTAAAAAGTATGAATAGGTTTTAGTCTCTATACATTTTTAAAAGTTCTCAAGAATATTATCAGTACCTTATAAAGTATGGATTCAGTAAAAGTAAATATTTTAAAGCAAATTTTAAAAATCAGATATGCATAAAGTTATATTTGTGTTGAATTCTCCATATGAAATGTACATTTATGAAGGTTCTCATTAGTACAATATAATGACAATACTAGTACAAGTCAGTGGGGCTGGTAGAGAGTGGAAAGGGGAAAGGAGAGAAACATTTCTGCAGTACCAATTATGTACCAGACAATGTGCTAAGTGATTTCTTTTCCTTAAAACAAGCATTATCTCATTTTCTCTTCCCAACAATACAATATGATAGTCCTATTATTATCTCCATTTTATATTGGAGGAAACTGAGACAAAAATTAAATAATGTAAGCTCATCTCACAGCTGAGGCTGGATTTGAACTAATTTCTTCTTGCTTCTAGGAGCAGTGTTCTATCCAGTGTGACCAGATGCTTGGAAGGGTTTGTGAAAGGATGATACTGAACAATAGTTGTTTGTTTTCTTTTATAAAGTGATAGATATAGCTTTGAAGTAAAAACCAAACAAAAAAATTAGTTCCTGTAATCAATCTTTCATCAACTGTTATGATGCTTGACATTATATTGTTCCACAAATAATGCTTTGTAGCTTCAATGTTCAAAGAATCATCGAAATTCAAAAAATTGGCAAATAGAGATTAATTCCCACACAACATTCTTCAATGCCCTTGTTTGAGACAATCCAGTGTCATCAATTGAATGCATTTTCAGTATAACTTAGGCTTTCCAGGAGGCTAGGTTGCCAGATTCTAGTCAAATATTTTATTGTAGGAGGCATCATATTGTAAGCATCAAGAACTTCTATTTCAAAATAAAATTTTTCACTCTGGTAGTAATCTTCATCTGTGAGTACTTTTAGCTAAAAGTAGTGAAGCTTTTTTGGATTAGGAAAAAAATCACTTTTATATTAGTTCTTAAGCTTTTTTTTTTTATATATCCCTTTGGAAATTTGACATATCCCATGCACCCTTTCACAGAATAAATGCATGAAATACAAAGAATTAAAACAGAAATAAGTAAACCAGTTTTATATGTTAATTTGGAAGAAATTACATACAGTATAAAACTAAAGTTCATGAGTCCCCGAGTTAAATATCCCTGCTTTAGATATATAAGGTAAATTGGCTTTAAGCTCTGCAACCTGTTTAACAGTTTAACTCTTAACGGGCACTCTTTGATTGGAATAAGAAACCAGAAGGAAAGGATCAAACAGGAGAAATGTTTTTTTGACAGCCTTGGTAACTGGAGTAAATTACTCCTTAATTGTAGCAGATGTTTTTCTTGGATGTAGAAGAAGTTTGTTTCAGAGAGACGAACAAAGGCAATTTTTTGGCAAAAAATACTCTATTTAATGTTTGTGGCAATCCTTTTTGTAGTGGCTAGAAACTGTGTATACCCATCAGCTGGAGAATGGCTGAGTAAGTGATGGTGTATGAATCTTATGGGATATTATTGCTCTATAAGAAACGACCAGCAGGATGATTTCAGAAAGGCGTGGAGAGACTTACATGAACTGATGCTAGTGAAGTGAGCAGAACCAGGAGATTGTTATACATGGCAACAGCAAGATTATACTATGATCAATTCTGATGGATGTGGCTCTTTTTAAAAATGAGATGATTCAGGCCAGTTCTAACGATCTTGCGATGTTGAGAGTCATCTATACCCAAAGAGAGAACTGTGGGAACTGAATGTGGATCACAATATCACATTTTCACTTTTTTTGTTGTAGTTTGCTTGAATTTTATTTTCTTTCTCATTTTTCTTCCTTTTTGGTCTGATTTTTCTTGTGCAGCAAGATAATTGTATAAATATTTATTCTTATAATGGATTTACATATATTTTTACCATGTTTAACATATATTGGATTACTTACCATCTTGGAGAGGGGATGGAGGAGGGGATGAAAATTGGAACACAAGGTTTTGCAAAGATCAATATTGAAAAATTATCCTTGCATATGTTTTGAAAATAAAAGGCTTCAATTTAAAAAACCCTATTTAAAATGGCATCACAATTGTAATTTTTACCAGTGTTAGGCATTCTAACTCTGTCTTCTCTTGCTAAATGTGTCACAAAAGAGATTTTTATTAAATCAGATAGATATGGTATTTTACTATAAAATTAGTTGGTTATTGAAATGAGTTTATATCTTTAATGTCTTAAAAACAGCTGCTGAATCAGCAGCAACAATAAAACAACTACAAATGTGTTTGCTAATAAAAAAGAATGATTCTATCAATACTGCATTTTTTTCTACTAACAATCTCATTCATAGCTATGCCTTATGTTAGTATGTTAACCAAACTTACTACTCCTTTGATTCAATTTTCCTATTTTTCTAATCTTCAGAAATTCTAGAACTGTGAGCAGGATTGTACCCAATCAAAATTGTAAGATAAGTAGATAAAGTTTACAAAACAGACTCATATAATATTAGAGATGGAAGAAAGTCCACATATTATTTAGTCTAAATATATCTTTTTGTGGATAAGGCAAATAGCACCGACTATTGGACTTTTTGACCCTCAATTCCTTTAAGCCTCTCTCTTGGCATTTTGTTCCATTTTGGGGTATTCGATGCCATTATGGTATTTCTTGATAAACTAGATGCTTGTTTCCAGGTAGCCAATGATTTTCTTTTTCCTCACTTATATGGATTCTATTTCTCAGGCTGCTGCTTGGTGACTAAAGCTAATTTGGCAAATGAATTTGAGATATACTGATGCCTGACATGGATTTAATATGATACTGTTTTCAGCTAACATTTGTGCTTTTTAAAGTTAAAATATATATGCATATATTTATACATGTGTATAAATACATATGTATTTATACCTTGTTTTGAGCCATCAGATATTTTACAATAGATATTTGAACAAGCTTGATATAAAGTATAATCCTCAAACAGTTTATGAAGTGCTGACAGTAAAGAGAATTGGGTACTTCAACAGTGACAGTATGTTTTTATATTGACCATTTTATCTGGTCAGAGTTTTGTTGCATCTTTATACTAATTTTATATTATTTACTGAAAGATTCTGATTTCTTAATTCTCTATCACTCATATAAGTCTTTCCAAATGTTTTTTAATTCTTTTTATGTTCAGATTCTTCCATGTCCCTCATGGTAATGTCCCATCATATTATCCTATTGATAATACATTATCGATAATTGTTCTTAGTTTTTGTTGTCACAAATTAATGCTTATATTGTTAATAGTGGCCTTCAAAAAAAGGATTAAAAAATTTAGAAGTTCAGGAATTATTAGGTAAATCAAGCATCTCTGTTCCTGCCTCATTCAGAAATAGAATTCTGTAGGCCTCTGATCTTCTTTTGGCTATGGTAGGGACTATGAGAAGACACTATCTGGGAACTGGATTTATATGAGGCAGAACTCTCACCTCTTTCCAGAACTTATAATTGACTAGAGACATATAGTCTAAGATAAATATTTCTGGAGATAGTACTTTAGCATTTCTTCTCTGTGGCAGCTTTTAGTCCAGAGTCGTCCACATTCAGATGGCAACATAAAACAGGAAAGAGATGGTCATCTGGCCAAGGAGAAGAACTCAATCTTGCTTTCTCACTATTCATCAACACTATTATATCAGGCATAAAAAGGTAGATTGATTTTCAAAATCTTAGTATTCAGAACTAATAAGATGTTATTCCTGTTGTACTACATTTTAGTTCTTCTTCTTCCCAACTGTAATGCCAAAGCTAAATAAAATTACTTGGGCACTGGGGCCATGACAGAGACTGACATTTCATACTCTACCCTACTTTCTCATTCTGGTGTTTTGAAGTTTCTCCCTGAAGCACTGAGGAAGCTTTCAATGTTCCTTGCCAAAGTACTCACTAAATTTCTCATCTCTTATAAAATTTCTGTTCTCCCTCCTTTCCTTTAGGATGAAAAGGAGAGTGTTCTTCTAGACAAATGTACAATCTTTTTAGTCCTTGAGTCAGAATATGTTGGGGATTTCTAGGAATGACCAGTATTCATCTTTGTTGTCCAGAGTACTTGTTTGGCCTCCTTAAGGGGATACTACAGGGCTAATAAATCATCTTATAGTTAAATTCAGTATTCTCAGTTCTCATTCTCATTGACTTCTCTACCATTTTTTTACATGACCATTTCTATTAAATGAACTTATTAATATTTTTGTGATCTTATACTATGCTATTCCTTCTTTCTGACTGATCTTTTTTCAGCAATCTTTTCTTGTTATAACATCTCTTAAACTTTGACTTCTCCAATATTTTTCTATAATTGCTATATATTCTCTCCATTGCAAAGTTCATCCATTTTCATATCTTTCCCTATGATCTCTAAGATGACAACATCAAAATCTGTACATTTTCCTCCTAGTTTTTCATCTACCTATAGGGGATAATAGGATCATAGCTTTAGGTCTGGAAGGGACCTTGGAAGTAATCTAATATAATTCTCCACTATTTAATGTAAAAGAAAGTGAGAGTCTATAGAAATTAGTTGATTTGCCAAAAAGGTAATCAGATTATAAGTAGAATTTGATGTGGATCCTCTGACTTTAGGACCAACATTCTTTCTACTTCTCTGTGATGACATATTGAACTATGCTTGTCAAGAACTTAATAATTACAATTTATCACTGTAATTCTTTCCTCTCCTTAAGCAGAGTATTGTTGTGGCCAAAAAAAGAAATCATAACTTGATGGCTAATAATTAGAGTAGACTAAAAATCTATTCAGTTAATGAATCAATAATGGATTATACTCTCATATGAAATTTTTACAAGACAGAGTGACTTAATCCTCCTAAAATAAAAAAAAAGTAAATCGTATTATTATTGTCTAGTTACTGTAAAAGTTATAAAGGACTAAAGATCCCATAAAAGGAAGTTCTAAGAGAATTGACTACTTCACACTAGATTCTATTGGTTAAAAAAGCAATTTGAATCAGGACTTTCTTTGTGAGGTCAAGTTTTAAAGTGACATTAAAACTATTAGTTTCTCCTAAGTGTTCTACAATGCCTACTTTAACTGCTTTCATGGCTGCTGGAACAAATTGTTCTTGTCCTCTAATTCCACTGGGGGAAATCTTTAGATATTTGGGGGCAGACAATGCCCTAACTTACCAATAGAATTAAGCCCAACAATTAACCACAAGCTGGTTTAGCCTGTATTCCAAAGTGGTTTTACTTAGATGTGGCCACTGTACATGCCACAGCTTCTTTTATTTTCTCTCCCCCATTTTGTTGTGTTTTGTTTTTAAGTTATGGAATAAAACAAGTTATTCCCATAGCATAGTATAATTTTAAAAAGAGATAATTACCCTTGAAGCTTGAAATCTACTATGTACAACTTGCTATCATTTTAAATAACCACAAAATTATCATGTAAATTTTTTTCCTTCCCTCCTCCCACCCTAGAGATGGCCACCATTAGACAAAAATAGATGTATATATATATATATATATATATATATATATGTAAATTATTCTATACATACTCCTCTATTTATTAGTTTTTTCCCTGGATACAGAAAACATTTTTCTTCAATGTGTTTTTTGTAGTTAATTTGGATATTTATAATAGTCAAAGTAACTTATACATTCAAAGTCATTCTTAAATTAATATTGCTGTTACTATGACAATGCTCTCTTGGTTTTGCTCATTTTATTCTTCATTATTTAATGGAGGTCTCTCCGTGTTTTTCTGAAATCATCAAGCTCCTAATTTTTTTTTTTAAACATCCTTTTGCATTTGGCCAATTGTATTTTTAACTTTTTTTTTTTTTTTTTTTTTTTGGCGAGGCAACTGGGGTTAAGTAACTTGGCCAGGGTCACACAACTAGGAAGTATTAAGTGTCTGAGGCTAGATTTGAACTCAGGTCCTCCTGACTCCAATGCCAGTGCTTTATCCATTGCACCATATAGCTGCCCCTACTTTTAAAAGAGTTCTGTTGTTCAGTGGATTTTTTTTTTCATTTTGCCAATTCTATTTAAGAAGTTGTTTTCTTTTTCAATTTCACCAAATTTGCTTTTTAAATTGTTTTCTTCAGTGTATTTTCCCATTTCACCAAATTAATTTTTAAAGAAATGATTTTCTTTGGTCAACTTGTTGCCTTTTTTCTCCAAATTTTCTCCAAATTTCCCCAAATTATCTTCTCACTATCTTGCACAGCTCTCATTATTTTCCCCTATCTTCCTTTTATCTCCCTTTTAAGATTCTTTTTGAACTCTTCCAAGAGAGCCTGTTGAGCTGAAGACTAGTTCATAACCCCCTTTGAGTCTTTACCTGGAGGCATTTTGCCTTTGCTATCCTCTTCTGAGTATGTATTCTGATCTTCCCTATCTCCATAGTAACTCTCTATGGTCAGAGCTGTTTTTGTTTCTTTCTTTATTTTTAAAGGTTGAGGTCTGCTCCTAGGACACAAAGGAAATTGTCTCAAGCTTTTTTCTGCAGGGCAACAGGGGCTTCTCACTGACTGTGCTGGGGCCAATGTCACAGGCTTCCCCTCTGTGCTGAGTCTGTTAAGCTGGAGTTCAGGGGCTCACAATTCTTTGGTAGTTGTGTTGAAAGTCTCATATCTGGTCTGTTGATTCTGAACCAAGACAGAGTAGCCAATGTTGCTGTTTTTTGACTAAGAGTCTCTCACTACATTTCCTGCACCAGGCTTCCCTGCACTGGGACTCCCCTCCCTGCACCTGCAGTTAGTCGTGTTCTCCCCTGCAGAATTGAGTCCTTTTATGAAGTCCTTCCAAAATATGTTAGGCTGGAAATTATTTTCTCCAAATATTTGTGGGTTCTATCACTTCACAATCCATTCAGACGCCTGATCTAATGTTTATTCTGAGGGAAGCTGAGGAGAGTTCAGGCAATGCCCTGTCTACTCTCTACCATCATGGCTCTGCCCCCTTCCCCAAGCTTGTCATTTCTTATATCACAGTAGTGTTTCAACAAAATCACATACCACAACTTGCTTAACCATTCCCCAATGGATGGGCATCCCTGCAATTTCCGGTTCTTTACTACCCTAAAAAGAGCTATAATAAATATTTTAGAACATGGAAGTTTTTTATTTTTTCCCTACTCTTCTTTGGAAATAGACCAAGTAGTATTATAGGATATGGGTAGTTTAATAACTCTTTGGGCATAATTCCAGATTGCTCTCCAAAATGATTGGATCTATTTATAATTCCACCAATAATGAATTAGTGTTCTAATTTTTCCACATCCCTTCCAGTATTTGTTACTTTCCTCTTCAATCATTTCAACCATTTTGGAAGTATGAAGTGGTATCTCAAAGTTGCTTTAATTTGCATTTCTCTAATCAATAATGATTTAAAGTATTTTTTCATATGATTATATATTGTTTTGATTTCTTCATTATAAAACTGCTTGTTTCGATACTTTGACCATTTATCAATTGGGGTAATGACTCATATTCTTATAGATTTGACAACGATTTTTGATATATTATACACAGCTTCTTGGAGTCACAGGTGAGAGCTTGGTAGCAGGTAAACATTAAAAGGCAGATGAGCAACCCTGAAAAGGGCTCAGTAAGACCTCACATCAGAAGTGTTAGGTTTCTTTAAATACCCCATATACCTATCTTGACTTTTAAAGGCTCTCTAATTGAACAATAACAGTAACTCAATATAATTTCATTAAGAGGAGAAAAGAAGAAAGTACATAAATGTACAAAATTTACATTTTCAAGTAAGACTTAATAAATATTATTTTGTATAATTAATTGAAACCTTGGGAGGGCTGGAAATAAGAGTAGGATGCTGTAGTCCTCCAAGTCTGCATCCAAATTTGAAGGGTATATGTACGTGGCAGTTTTTGAATGGCTTCCTAGTTCCCCTTTTTTTGTATAGAAAAAGTTCCATCTTTGACATTTGTTAGATATACTCTGTCCTTTTCAAGGGTATAAGCACGATTTTTGGTAGGAAGTATGATTTATTCTATTTCTAAATCTTCTATGCTTTGAACTCATTGAGTTGCAATAATTGATTGAGGGAGATGAGAATAGGGTACTGGAATATTTCTGAATTTAATCAAGATTGGTAATCAAGAGATATGTGGAAGACCTTATCTATGATCCATAAGGATATTTGGAGCCCAGTGGATATTTATCTATAAAGTTATTATTGGGGAAATAAGGAGTGGCTTTTTGAGCTGACTCTGGATGTGAAAGCAAAAGAAAGAAAAAAGCAATGAATATTGTATTGCTTTATATAGGAGAGTGGAAGCAATGGAAATTATATAATAGCTAATTAATAGAGAAGTTCTGTTTCTAAATTGGCCAGTGCCAGGAATGTGTTGTTCTCTCAAATGACAATCAAAGATCCTTAGAAAAGGATTCTTCCTTGAACATATAAAGGCTGATTCAGATTCAATACAGAGGAAAGGAATGAACTTCCAATACACAAAGACGCTAACAAGGGAAGAGAAGTCTTTAAGTATATATATAAACATTGTTATACCTATACGTATTTTTTTTTTTTTTTTTAGTAAATAATACCTTTTTAAAATGCAAGTTTATTTTCATTTTTGATTACTTTTCCTCCCACTATCCCTCTCCCCTATCAATTGCCAAAGCAAGAAAAACTAAACTTATTATATATATGTGTGTGTGTATATATATATATAGTCAAGTAAAACAAATGTCCACATTAGCCCTATCAAAAAAAAATTTTTCTTCAAATCATACATAGCTTCCCTATGTATAATGAATATCCCAAACTATGATTGGTTCTATTGTGTTGATCAGAGTCCCTAAGTCTTTCACAGTTGCTTATCTTTACAATATTCTGCTACTGTATAAATTGTTCTCCTGTTTCTGCTCAATTCACTTTGCATCTTTTCATATAAATCTTCATTTTTTTCCCCTAAAACCAACTCTGTCCTTATTTCTCATAACACAAAAACATCCCATTACATAATATGTAATAATGTATTCAGATTTTCCCCAATTGATGGGTACTCTTCTTTTTATTATTTTTATTTTTTTGCCATTATGAGAAGAGCTCTTAGCTAATCATTTAAATTCTTTCCCATAACCATTTCAATGTGGTGCAATTAATCATCAGAGAGGGTTTTATCAGAGGCACCTGGTAAAACCTCCAATGATCACTGAACTTGATGTTTCACCTGACTTTGTATAGTAGTTACTGCTCTTATAAGAGTCAGTGGAGAGATTGCTATTTACTACAAGATGAAACCTGCCATTTCTTCTTTTATGACCTGATTATGGAGGGCTTGGTAGTCTTCAAATGACAGATGGACTCATAGGTCCTTTGGAGAAGGTTAAGTCAGAGCTTGAGTTTTTTGTCTTCCAGGTCATTCCAGAAGTCACTGGATTGTCCTCATGTAAGAAGTTTTAATAAATTCATTATTTTTTATTCCATTCAGACTCATTTACTCTAATCTATAATGCAAATGTAAAACCCTTTTGGGAAATATGAAGTTGAGAAGATTAGATTTAAGTGAGCATGGGGATGCCAATTAAATAAGATAATCTTTTTATTTTTTATATCCCAGATGAAATGAGATGAAATAATATGTGAGTGTGATAGCATCAATATCTCCTAATATAGAGAGCCACAGATAGTAGGGGAACTCTGGGTAAGGTATAAGATCCTTCAGCCCAGAGGGAACCTGCTGACAATGTCTGGTTCGGCTCTCCATCTCCCCTGGGGGCGTCTCACCCTTCCTGAGAAGTCAAGGAGGGTGTGACCACCTGTATTCTATTTGAAGCAAGGGATACTTACATCCTAGGTCTTGCCATATAGAATCTATATCTATATTTATAGCTATATATCTATCTGCATTAAAACAAATGGAGATTTAATTAGCTCAGGACATTGGACTTAAAACATTGTTATAATTTCTCTTTGGCCTAAATACAAAAATCTAGTACATAAAAGGAGGGAAGGAAGAAATGAATGTTTATTAAGAACCTACTATGTGCCAAGCACCAAGCTACAAACATTTCATTTTTTCTTCACAGCAACCCTGGGCTGTTGTGATAATGGGGTAATGTGCACTACATGGTGTACACATCCTTCTGGACATATCTATCTTTGCTGTTCCCTGAACTTAGTATTCTATCATTTAACTATATGTATTTGCACAGATTGTCATCCTTACATGAAATGCATCCTCTTTTAAACTGTCTCTGAGCATCCTCTGTTTCCTTTGAGTCTTCCTAAAACTTAGCTTAAGTGTCACCTGTTATGGAAAGTCTTTCCTGGTCTACCTCATGTCAGATGCTCTCTCTAATCTTAAAGTATTTTGTGTTTATCTAACTATTTCACAGTTGTTTTGCTTTTGAATTGTCAATGTTTACTTGCACAGTACACTGGATTTGGCATTAGAAGACAAGAGTAAAGGGTAGCTAGGTGGTGCAGTGGAGAGAGCACCAGCCTTGAATTCAGGAGGACCAGAGTTCAAATGTGGTCTCAGACACTTAACACTTCCTAGCTGTGTGACCCTGGGCAAGTCACTTAACCCCAATTGCCTCAGGGAGGAAAAAAAAAAGACAAGAGTAAGTCCGTACACCATATTTACTACCTATATAATCTTGGGCAGGTCAAAATCTCTTTGAGCCTCAGTTCTTTCTCTGTAAAATGAGGAGGCTTGTAATTTAAATAGCGTCTTAGGTTCCCCTTATCTCTGTTATTGTGATTATTTATATACTCAAATGGATATCTGATTTCAATGCATTCACACAAGCCCATCCTGTGCTACTTTTCCAAGTCTGTTGATTTGGTTATCATAGGGAATTTACCCATAACAATAGATGTCTTTCTCCTACACAACAAGAACATCAGAAAAACAATCTGCTTGTCCATTCTTCTTCTTTCATCCTGGCCATCTAACTAGATTATCATCACTTCCTATCATACATATTTTTGAAGACATCTTTTACTTCAGTTCTTTATTTAAATTTCTTTAGAAGTTTTATTTTTTCCCTTTATTAATATACTCTCCCATTTATACTTTTCTTCCACCCCTTCATTGAACACACACACATCATTGTAAAATAAATTTCTCAATATAGACATGCGTAATTTGGCAAAATAAATTAATACTTTTTTTTCAAATTAGGGATTTAATTATAATCCATAATAATCATAGGAAAAACAATTTATTCAATACATCAAATTACTGGAGAGGCAAAAATGCTTAAAAAACAGATGTTATGATTCTCTAATAATATGATGAAAATCTAATTCACCAAAGGGACAAAGTTCTTGTCTATTTTAAAGAAATAGAAAAAACAAACAAAAAAATAAATCAGTCAGATGTAATAAGCTGTACTCATGTTAATAAAGTTTCATTTTTCTTAACAAAATGAGACCTCTAAAATTCCAAATAAAATATTGAAATTAGTCCTTAGAAAAATTGGAATGTATATGTCAAGTACAATTTAGATATCATCAATGTGTTTCAAATATGTTTCTTTTTAACTTGTTGGAATCCATTTTTAATCAATTCTGTTATCCTCCTCTTTCAGTTTGCTATTGGATCCATCCCATTCACCTTCATGATTATGGCCTGGTGAGCCACGAATTAATTAATTACCCAAGGTGGGAGAAGAACAAGGTACTTTGAGATCTAGTTCCCAAAGAAATCACAATTAGAGAGGTTGGAGTTGGGAAGTGAGTGGTAAGGAAAATAAAGAAGGAGGAGCCTGAAATTACCAAAGATTTCAAGAATAAGGTGGCTACTGTAAAAGTTTGGGTAAGAAGTAATAATGGTTCATATATCTGTATTAGTGGAGATGTGAAAATAGAAAAGATAAAATGTGGAATTGAACTAGATTTGTGGAATGAGTGAGAATGAGGAATAAAGAACGACTGAAGTATTTGGCCAGGGTAATTTGGAAGATGGTGTTACTGTTGGAAAAAAAGGGAAAGTCTGAGGAGAAAAGAAAATTAAACTCTAAAATGTTGAGTTTTCAATGTTTATAGGATATCATTCTAAGGTACTTATATCTTTATCTATATCCATATATTTACATGTATATTTTTATCTACATCTGCATAGAGTATGTATGTTTGTATGTATGTATGTTGCCCATGTAGGTTATGTGTGCATAAATGAGTCTACCTATTTGTCACCATCAAGAAAGCATGAATAGATTTTCCTCTAGGTACCTTTTTTTTTTTTTTTTTTTCCTGAGGCAATTGGGGTTAATCAACTTGCCCAGGATCACACAGCTAGTTGTATTTGAAGCTGGATTTGAACTCAGGTCCTCCTGACTTCAGGGCTGCTGCTCTATCTACTGTACCACCTAGCTGCCTTTTGGATACCATTCTTTAATGAAGACTTTGATTTTTGTCCAGAGCGGAGCAGGAAATTAAATCTATTTACTTTGACTACTCCCTTCTGGGGGATTGGAGATTGGGTAGCAAGGTAGAATTATATCTATCTACCTTCTAAAAATGGTTTGTTCTAGGGAAATAATGTTCAGGTTAAAATATCTCTACATTAATATTTATTTAATGGCAAAGGAATGCTCCAAATTATATATCCAAAGATCTTCTCATCAGATGTCATTTCCACAATGACCATCATGCATAATGAATAGCAAATAAACCCATTTATACAAGTCTGAGCAAACTTAAATTAGAGAAGTTATATAAATTAGAATATACCAGATAATACCCAGAGTAAATTATCTCACTCTTAGAAAGATGTTTCAGTTCAATACACACACACACACACACACACACACACACACACTCCCTAAATTTTACCAATGTGAAATTCATTGAAGGGTCAGGTACAGTAAGTTGGGAATAAGAACATGACAGAAGTGGCAGTTCATCTGCATGCCAACTTTTTAGTGGCTACCTAGTAAACTTTCAGGGATCTCTCCCTGAAGGGAAATTGAAACTGTGTCTGTGTTGTCTCTTGAAGCTGAAAGCCCAAAGAACAAGTTTATCTTAATTGTCAAGCTCTCATCAACTCTCCCTCAATCAGGCACAGAGCATTTAGTAGTCATTTAAACCAGGAAGAAGAATTTCAAGCAAATGGGCATGAATCCCAGTTTATATGTATGTCTATCTGTCTGCCTCTGTGTCTCTTCCTTCCCCCATCTATCCTCCTCCTTTTCTTTCTTTCTGTGCCTCCTTTTATTTTCTTTTCTCCTTCCTATACTTTTTTCTCTTCTTCACAGCACTGGAGTATAGTTCTACTATTATACCCATTTTATAGATGAGGAAATTGAGGTTAAATAACTTGTTCACAGTCACACAGCTAGTAATTATATGAATTTTATTTTTATCTTTTTTTCCCCTCAGCCAGGGGTTTAATGATGAGTTATTAACATTTTTTTCCTCAATTCTCTCAGAATATTAGAATGTTACACTCATGCAATTATCTCAGAGAATACAAGTAAGATTTTCTCTGATTCCCTATAATATTTAACATTTCACATCTCCTCTGATCACTCTCTGTGACTATTCAATGATTCGTTTATAATTGTCTCAGAGTCTTCAGACCTACCTAATGTCAAAGATTCTCGGCAGGTTTTTAACTCAAAAATCCTTGCATCAGGGCATCAACAAAACTACTACTTATTTTGACCTGAATAGTTCTGATATATACAGCAATGTTAACAAGTATTACTTAAATAATCAAGAAACAAATGTTGCAGATGTATCATAAGATTATCAAATCTCATCTGATAGTTTATATTCAAGGCATGATAAAATATAGCATAGGCAAATTACATATTTGTAACATAAGCTTACACACCACACACATTTAGGTATATTGAAATTATAGCCATTCAGTTCAGAAGAGGCTCACAGCAGGAAAGCTAAATACAATCTACACATATTAAAAAAAAATCAATATTGACTATGTTGTCCCATTTATCTACTAGGTAGTACCAATGGCTCTTCTCTGAGGAGTCCCAAGTTGATATTGACAGCTTGTATCAGCTCCAATGAGGTGGAAATGATAAGTAAATGCTCTTTTCTCTATAGTTACCAGAGAATTCAAGAGTCAAGGGTAGCCTCTTGGCTCCATCTCTTACCATGAAATAATACCGTTCATTGAGCATGTATATATGGATTTGCCTTATACCTGGTCAGAATGTTAGCTTCAATTTACTATCAACTTATGAATTTTTTTCTGACATAATAGTGTTGGTTCCCTATGTGAGCCAGAGGCATTACAATTTAGGATTGTCGATTTAGAATTGGGAGGAAACTGAGAAGACATCTGGTATAACTTCTTCATTTTACACATGAGAAAATTGAGACCCAAAGACATTAAATGATATATCCAAGGTCACTGAGTAGCAAGTGAATATATGAAGTTTTAATATTTTTTTCAATAGTATTTTATTTTTTATATTTTACATGACAATTTTTAGCATTCATTTCCACAAAATTTGGGTTCCTTATGACCAAAGAGCTACAAAATTGTGCATACCCTTTGATCTAGCAGTGTCTCTACTGAGTTTGTATCCAAAGAGATCATAAAGGAAAGAAAAGGACCCTTATGTGCAAAAATATTTGTAATAGCTCTTTTTGTAGGGACAAGGAACTAGAAACTGAGTGGATGCCCAGCCGTTGGGGAGTGGCTGAATAAGTTATGGTATATGAATTTAATGGAATATAATTATTCTATAAGAAACAAGTTGCCTGATTTCAGAAAAGTCTCAGATAAACTAATGTGTGTAGAACTAAGAGAACATTGACACAGCAGCAAGATTATGTGATGATCAACTGCATTGGACTTGGCTCTTCTCAACAAAGTGGTGATTCAAAATAATTCCAACTGACTTGGAAAGAAAAATGCTATCTGCATCCAGAGAGAGAACTATGGAAACTGAATATGGATTGAAGCATAGTATTATTTTAGCCTTTTTTGTCTGTCTGTTTTTTTGTTTTTTCTTTCTCATGGTTTTTTCCATTTTGGTCTAATTTTTCTTGCACAGCATGGAAAAATATTGAAATATGCTTAAAGAATTGCACATTTAACCTATATCAGATTGATTACTTTCTTGGAGAGAGAGGAAGGGAGAAAAATTTGAAACACAAAGTCTTACAAAAAATGAATATTGAGAACTATCTTTACATGTATTTGAGAAAATAAAATACTATTAAAAAAAGAAAAAAAATAATTTTAAAGTCCAAATTTTTCTTGTTCTTTCTTCCTAAAATGGTAAACAATTTGATACAGATTATACATATGCAATCATGTAAACATATTTCCATATTAGTCATAGTTGTGAGAGAAGAAAAAGACTAAAAGGAAAAAACCATGAAAAAAACCAAAATGAAAATAATATACTTGATCTGCATTGAGTCCATCAGTTCTCTTTCTGAATGTGGATAGTATTTTCTATCAGGAGTCCCTTGTAATCGATTCAGATCATTGCATTGCTAAGAAGAGCTAAGTCATTCATAGTTGATCATTACACTAGGTTGCTCTTACTGTGTACAAACTTCTCTTGGTTCTCCTCATCTCACCTGCTGCATCAATTCATGTAAGTCTACAGTATTTTCTGAAATCCTCTTGCTCATTATTTCTTATTACACAATAGCATTCTATCATATTCACACACCACAGTTTGTTTAGCCTTCCCTAATTGAAGGCTATTCTCCTCCCAATTCCCTGGCATCATAAAAAACTTTGTACAAAGAAGATCCACTCTCTTTTTCATGAATGTCTTACAAATATCCTTACACAGAGAGGAACAGGCCTTCCTTTGTCAAGATCAAATTTGTTGTTACTTAAGCATCATCCCTTCTGGGGCTATTAAATAGATTGAGTTCCTAAGTTTAACACATTTTTCTGAAGTTGGTTAAAACAAGTTTTCTCTGTTGTATGAAAGTACTTTAGGTTAGGAAAGGAAAGGAAATTAAAGTCATTGGTATAAAAGATGAAGGAGTTAAATTTCAGGAAGAGAAACAAAGTTTAGTGTTACAAATAAGTTGATGCCATCTGGCATAAAATTGCTTTGACTTAGAGGAAAACAAAACAAAACAAAAAAGCAGTTTTATCTACTCTCAAATCCTGCCTTAGGTTAGATGCAATAGACTTCTATTATACTGTATTCTTATTTTCCTTTTAAATGTCAAAGAAATACATTTGGCAATAGATCAACTTGTTGGTAGGAAAAAAAAAGTTGGTCCTTATAGCATTGGGCTCTGGGACAAAGGATTTTTAAAAATCAGTTCTCAAGGTGACTCATGTGAGGTTAGCAAATGGAATGATAGCCTCTAATCATTCTAAATGAAATTTGAGAGGACAATGCTACTGATCAAATAGATGACATTGAAAAAAATGTACATCTTCCATTCTCAGATTTCTAGCTGACCCAGAAAGCATATCTAATATTATTGAATAGAACTAAAATAGAAGATGCTTTTTCTAATAGTAAATGGAAAGGATTATTAACCAGTACAAACATCATATTTGAGGAAGAAATCTCTTAACTTTAGATAATGATTATATGGTACAATCTTGATAATTCATCTTATAGTCAGAACATACCAAAATGAGCCTTAATTTCTTATTCAGTTCTATTACTGGGAAGAATCCATAAGCTTACTGATGGTAAAATAAGACTTGGAAAATATTTCTGACTTTTTTGCTTCAGAAAAAAACTTATTCTTTATGAAGACACTATGTCCTTTAGCCTGGAATTGTGTCTTTCTCTATGTTTAATACACTATTTATACAATTTAATTCATATGAAGCTTTTTTATTGCTCATCCAACTCTGAAAGCCTCATAAATTTGTATGACCTCAATTTGATTTAGCTTAAGTACACATTAATAATCCTTGACAAATAGCAGCTTATTATGCAAAATTTAGCTATATAATGTATTTGATAAAATAGGAAACATTAAATGTTTCATGTAAATTCCCTTATGGTCTTCTTTCATCTGCTCCCAGGTATTTGTCAGTATTTTTAAAGTTGAAAGAGTTCTACTTGTTATTTCTTTGGAGCTTTGGCTCTGACTTTTCAATGGAGAGGTGGGGTATTTGTGTAGAGAAGGTAGGAAGTTCAGAGGGTAAAGCAGATGGAGATATTTAAAAACTTATCCTATAATAACCTTTTAAAGTCCTTGTATACTAATAAAATAGCTATCTTTCTGTTTCATTGCTGAGTGGACAAAGATAATACAGCACTAAGTAGTTTGCCTTTAATTTGTAAGATAGATGAGCAGTGAAGGTCAGATATTCAAAGAATCTCAGAGCTGGGAGGATTAAGACCATCTAGTCCAGTCTGTATCTGAACAGAAGCATCTCTGATAAGAGTTCATCAATTGGACATGGCTCTCTTCAGCAGTGAGGTGATTCAGGCCAAGTTCCAATGGTCTTATAATGAAGAGAGCCATCTACACCCAGAGAGAGAACTGTGGGAATTGAATGTGGTTCACAACAAAGCATTTTCACTCTTACAAAAAAAAAAAAAAAAAAAAAGTTCATCAATGTATCAAATGATGGAAAGTTCATTATGTACTGAGGCAGTTCACTGTGCATTTCGGTAACATGAATTATTAAGAAGCTTGCCTTCTTAAACAGGCAGCGAAGTGGCTCAGGAGAAAGAAGCTGGATTTGGAGTCAGGAGTCAGTTAGTTATTAGTTGTGTGATCCTGAGAATATCACTTAACTTCTAGCTGCAAATCACTTTCATGCCTCTGAAGTTGCCACAGATAGTATTGGCATGATATTGTTTAAAGGGTCACAAAGAGCTGGATGTGACTGAACAACCTTTTTTTTTTATATAGTTATTATGTGCCTCATTAAAGCTTGTAACTCTGTTCCTAATTTTATGCCCTGGATCCAAGAAAAAGAGCACTAATTCCTGCTCTGTATGACAACCCTTTAAAATAGTTGAAGACACTTCTCATCAGAGGTGTACTGCCAAAATTTCACTAATGGATCTCTGGGCAAAAAATGTAAGCAGGACACACAATTTTAATCTACATTATTAACATTTTCTCTATAACTTTTTTTAAGTCTAGACAATCAACAAAGCAATAAATCCAATCTTGACTTTTAGTGTTGCCAATTTTCAAAGTGTAAAATCTCACACTGAAAATTTAACAATTGGCTCTTAAGAGCCAATACTGCTGGCTTCATCACAGCCCTGATTTTCATGCATGTATGTATTTTCATACCCTCCCTACCTACTCCTTAATTAATCTTCAAAAAGCATGATTTGAATGTCCCCACTATATCAATCACAATTAAATTTTTCAACTTGTCGATTTTCTTTGTAAAATGTGGCTCTTAAGACTGAACAAGATACTTCCAGTTTACTCTATAAAGAGCAGAACCAGATGGAACCTCTCTCATTCTGAAAACTGTGTATGTATCAAGTTAACATAAGTACATTTCCAGTCATCTTACAGCTTATTCCCTAATATATATTCTTTGATCCTGACTGTTCTGCAAAGGAGACATTCCATCTCTCAGCACCAGGCATTTTCTTTGGCTGTTCACTATTTCTGCACTACTCTTTCTCTTCAATTACTACCGATATGGGCGATATGGGCTGTGGCCCTTTAAGATTCCTTTTCTGATCTCCAACCCCCTTTGGGACTGACCTATTTACAAGATCTGGTCAAAACCACCCTTTTTTATTCCGGGAGAGATATGTATCTGAGCTAATTTGGGCTGTACCCAGCCCCTATTCTAATGATCTGCTCAGGTTTCCCAACCCCCACCTGGTAGGTTCTGGCCCTCGAGGAATCAACCTGGGCTCTACCTATAGGCCCCTTCAAGCAAATAAAAGAGCCAACCTGGAATCATCTTTTGGCAGAGAGTTGAAACGTGCAAGCACCATGCTTTGCATCACAGACTCTCTGTCCGCCACTTTTGGTGTATTTCTTCCTTTATCTAATACCTTTTACTAACCAGACTTTAACCTTACTTCCAAACCCTACAATAAATCTTTTTTATCAATCTAGGTTTTCAGGCCTAGAGAGGGGACTCTCGCACCGTCACTAGAACTCATTTAACTTTGTATCCTTGCGCCGAACCCAAAGAGGTTGCAGGGGAGCTCCATTTGACTCCCTGTACCCCAAACCTGCCACTAGACCTCAATTAATCCTAATTTTATTTAGGTATCCCTTATCTAGACCTCATCACTACTACTGACCTCCCTGGATCCCTTTAAATCTCAACTGAAATTCCATCTTTTACTGGATGTCTTCTCCAACTTTTCTTAATTTCTAGGCTCTTTCTTCTGTTATTTCCTATTATAAGAAACAAAATATCTTACCAAGAATTCTACTGAGTCACAGATGAATGCAGCAAAGATTTATTTTACATTCTTGCAAAGAAGAGTGCCTAGGTAAATACACACATCTTTGAAACTCCAAAAGCAGCATTTTATTTCCTATTCTGAAGCACAAGTCTCTCCACTGATTCTCCATTATCAATCTCCACCCTTCAATACATAGCCAGTCCTTGCTCCCAAGGAGTTTATATTCTAAAAGGGGGAAGGTAACCAAGGAGGTCTAAGGGCAAAGAACAAAAGATTCTTTTCAAATCTCAAGCCATCACTCTAATTTACAAACGTCAATCCCTGCCCCCAAGGAGTTTACATTCTTTGGGGGAAAATAATCTCCATCCTTGATTATTCCTTGATGTTCTTGTAGGTTTCAATTTTTTAATTTAAATTTTATTTCTCCAATTTAATTTTTATAACTGTGGAAACCAATTGCCTATCCATTTTTCACACTATTGATTTTGTATACAGCTTGCTTTGTATATATTTGTTTGAGGTTGTTTTCTCATTAGATTGTGAACTTGAGGGGAGAAAAAGTACTCTGACCTAGTAATAAATAATATTTCTTCCCTTAGATTTTAGAAAAGATATATTAATGATCCCAAGGTCCTTTGACCTTAGAATGCTATTGTTCCAACAATGTCTGTCAACACATTGTTGACTGTCAGATACATGATCTGATGATCAGTGATAATCCAATTCCTGAGACCATTCCTCAGTTCTACTTCTGGACCACAAAATTGGCATATCAGGACACGAAGCACTTGATCTCTCTATCTTTTTCCAATAAAATCATCTTCTTGCTCCAGGTTCTTTGCTAATCGCTTTTGGAACATTAGCCTACTGTTGTCAGTGTAATAAATCTTTTGCCCCTCAACTTGGAGACTGAGTTTGCAAATTCTTTGGCCATACCTACGACACCAACCTGGGGACTTTCAAACATTGTTGGGGTGCTTTACCCCTCAACATATATGTCAGGATATCTTTGGATCCTGATTTCAGCATCCAATGTATACATTATTCCTTTCAGCTTTTTGTGATTTGTAAATTTTATAAATATGCAATGTGTGTTTATCCAAAGCATCAGTAATAATATTGAACAAAACAGGATCAAGGGCAATTTCTGGGGACGTTCCCTTCTTCCAACCTGTTATCAAACTCTTAACCATTACTTTTTGGAGTTGTATGAGACGGGTGCTAGATACCCTTACCCAAATTACCTACCAGAGGCATCTTCAGATACAAACAGAAAGCATTTTTTTGGTTCTTGCAAGGAGAGGTCCAAGCATATCAGCTGAGCAGCTCAGCATAGTGTGTGACCCTGGGTCAGAAAAAGGGAGTGAATTAAATAGCAAAAAACTTAGGTTCATTAGATGGATTGAAAAGGAAGTAACCATTGACCAAAGGTCAGCAATGCTATCTACTTCCTTAGATTTAAGGTTTGATCTTTTCTCTGAGAACAAGGATCAAGTGATTTCCTAAAATACAGGCCTAGGGTCTGATCCACTCCATCTTGATGGGACTGACTGGGTAAAATTTTCTCAAGTCTGAGACTAGCCCTGAGTCACATGATCCCTATTTCTAGAGCTGGAAGATCAGGCCTTGGGCCTCAGGTTGCAGGATGTAGAGGATCATAGACAGTGGGGGAAGTCTGGGTAAGGTATAAGACCTTCAGCCCAGAGGGAACCTGTTAACAATGTCTGGTTCAGCTCCCATCTCCCCTAAGGGCTCTGGGCTTTCCTGAGAACTCAGGGAGATGGCGACAACCTGTGTTGTGATTGAAGCAGAGGGATACCAGGTGGCAAACTACATACAATAGCAAGTTGTTTATGTGGTCCCACATGGGTAATATATACTGGGTATATGCCCAGTGTTGCGTTGGTTACATAAGAGTATGAGGGTACATAAGGGTGAAAGAACTGGGAATAAATGGACTCCATATTTCCACCATCCTCAGGAGTCCCGCCTCCTCACTTCTCCACTAGGACAGTATATTTTAACTACTCCAGCGTGGGGGCTCTAGAAAGTAGGACCCAACAGCAGGAATTCACATGATCTCTGGGCCTAACTCTCTAAATGTCAAACCTCAAGTCAGTGACAGGAAGTTACAGGAAGTGACGTGACCCACAGGAAGCAGACATTGGTGACCATTGGTCAAGGATGGTTACTTGAGAAACCTTCATCTGGTCCCATTCAGAGTTGATTACTCATCCAGTTCTTTCCTCCCTTCATTTCTTCTTTCTTCCTTTTCTTCATCCTTTTCTTTCTCCCTTCCTTTTTGGTTGCCCCCTTCCCTCCCTTCCTCCTCCCTGGCTCGCCTCCTTCCTTCCTCTTTCACTCCCTCCCTCCTTCCCCTCTTAAAAAATTGATTCTACTTTTTATTTCTTTGATTAGGGAACCTCTTTCATCCTATGCCTAAAAAGCAGTAAAACTCATAGTATTGATGTGAACTATTTCCCCTGTCAGAAGGAAGCCCAAATCCTATTCATATAGAATAATATGATGTCAGAGTCTTATTGTTAATTCATCCACCCTGTCTCCAATCTAATTAGCATCTTTAAAGACATTCACAACAACCTTTGAGATAACCTTGATGGAATTTACCTTTCCCTGGCGGTCCTATTACCATAAGGTAACTCAGTCATAACGTAAACTCAAACATAATTGCATACAAAAAGGCAGTTAGCTTTCTTAGACTATCTTGATTGTCATATCTTTAGACAGGACTGGGACCTGGATGCCAGGTACATTCCATCTAGCTTTTGAATCTCCCTCTTGATTTCCAGCCTTTACATCTAGGAAACCTTAAAGCCATACTTCCATTATAAAAGATCTGGTTATGATGAAAATCTTTTCTAAGTTCTTTTCACGACTAAGTCCACTATGATATTACTCTCTTCCTCCTTATAGTGCCTTCCTTTCCTTTAATGGTAGCTTTCTCCTTACTTGGGCTAACTCTAGTTAGTCCAACTATGTATTTTCCCAATTCTTTTTCATATTTACCATTCCTGTTGTCTGTTGTATCCCTTCATTTTGTCTGTAATCCTTTTCCCTAAAAGAGAATTACCATTGTGAATTTGTCACATGTTTATTTTGAACTAGGAATTGCCATCCCAACCACATCAGTATCAGTTCAGCACATGGTTTGGCTTTACTTTTCCATGTCAGAGAATTCAAATTTGGGCCTGCAGGTTATGAATGCTGCCAGGATCAGATGAAAATATAATTGGAAAATCTTTAAGAAAAAAGGTAAAAATAAAATTCAACATCAATAAGATTAATGTGTGTTTCTCTAAGTCAAAATGCTATTCACAGGAATTCATTTCTATTTTAATTTGATAGCACTACTCCATACAATAGTTCTGTCTCTTACTGCTCTTAAGCTCAAAGTCCTTCTTTATTGTGATATGGGAGCCGCCTGCCATTCTACAGGTCTGAGATCTCCAGCAGCCACTGGCAGGCGGCTCCCATATCACAACACTTCTTGGTCCTGAAACATTTCTTCTTTGCTTCTCTCAGCGTTAGTGATTTCCACTATTCTATCTGGCATATGATAAGCCCAAATCAATCAATTATTTTTAATGTGGTTTTGGTAGACAAATTAGTTCACATTTTATTAAGGAAATAACTATCAATGCCAGAACCAAGACCTCATCTCTATTAAGCTTGTTAAAGAAATGTCACAATTGAGCCCTGCCCATAGTCTATGATCTTCCTTTCTCCATTCTCAGTTAATAATACCAATCCCTGAAAATTACATTGGAGTCCTTTTATGTGTATTGAGATTTAGTCCTAGTTCTATGTTTCTTTTTCTCTAACTGTGAAGGAATAAGCATTTCTTTCCTTTGCTCCCCTTTCCTCCAAAGAGTTTTGTGATCCTTAATACTTATGATACTATGCCAAAGCTGATCTTTTTTACACAAAAAGAAAAAGATGATACTTTTTCATGCCTAGACCTAAACTATCCTTATGAACTTAAGTAATAAATCCAATGGACTTTTCCCAGCTTGAAAACTTTTCACATTGTCAATCACTCTCAATTTTAAGATATTTTCTTCTCTCTTGGGTTCCATGACACTGTCGTCTAACTTTTCTTCTTTTTATTTAATTCCTCCACATTCTTCTATGCCAGATCACTGAGTATCAATGTCCTCCAAGGTGCTTCTCTTCTCTCTCTTCTCCTTCTCTGTCCTCCCCCTTCTTCTCTTATACCCTCTCTTCTCCTCTCCTTTTCTCTCCTCCTCTTCCTGTTCTCTTTCTTTTCTTTTCCCTCACTTCTTTACCCCTCCTCCTCTCCTTTTTCCTCACCTCCTTTCTCTTTTCTCCTCCTCCATAATTCTAGAAGCATATATTAAGAAACATTCCAAATCCAATACAAAAAAGCATTCATGATTCTTTTCCAGGTTACACACATAAATTATGGGCTGATGTACTGACAGAAGCAGAAATCTAGATTAAATCTAGCTAAAACTACAATTATACAACCATGTCCATGGAAGCTAAAAACACATGCATGTCTGTTTTATTTTGCCAGTATTCTTTCATTATTTCATATTTCATTTCCATTATTCATTGAAATGCATGGGCATGTGCCTACCATCATCCTCTGTCAAAACTGTTAGCAATTTCCTCTAAAGCACATGTGCTTCTTTTTCAAATATTCCAAGAGTCTCATTAACAAGAGATCTGTTAGGTATGCCAATAGTATATACTGCCAGATTGTACCCATCACTCACTTTCTTTCAGGTCTACTAAAAACAATAGATGTAAATTTCAAATATGTGACTTTCAGTCAATCAGAAAACATTTATGTTTACAAAACTGCCTACTATGTGTCAGATACCATATTAAGTGTTGGGGATACTGAAGGAGGCAAAGACAGCCCCTGCCCTCAAAGAGCTCCCAATCTAATGGGGGAAACAAATACATATAAACAAGTCCTATAGAGGACAAATAAGAAATAATTAACAGTAAGAAGGCATTCAGAATAAGAGGAGCTAGGAAAGGTTTCCTGCTAGGATTAAATAGGATTTTAGTTGGCATTTGAAGGAAGCCAAGAAAGTCAGAAGGCAGCGATGAGGAAAGAGAGAATTCCAGGTATGGGGAATAATCAGAAAATGCCTAGTGTAGAGAGATAGAGAACCTTATTTGTGGAACAGCAAGGAGACTAGTGTAGTATAGGAAGATTGAAAAATTAGGAATGGTTTGGGGAGTAACTTATAAAGCAGTTTGAATACCAAATCAGATTTTGTATTTGATCATGGAGGTGATAGGAGGCCACTGGAGTTTATATATTAATTCAGGCTTGATGATAATTCAGGAAAAATTCTGTAATCAGATCTGTCCAAAAGTGCGAGGATTTGAGGAAGTAGTATATTCTCTTTCATTGGTGTTTTTAAGTAAAATTGTTGGGTATGTTGGAAAGAAGATTTATGGGTAGGAACAGCCTTGACTGATGATCTCTTATATAAACCTTCCAACCTCAAGAATTTATTTTTTTGTCTTTGCAAATAAGGCTAAAACACTTCAACATCCTCTCTGTGGAAACCTCTGGACTTTCACTTGCAGGTGGAATTCCCTAGATGTAGGGATAGGTATTTTACGTTCAAAGTACATCATATTCCCCAAAATTATACTTCAGAAACCTGTATTGGTAAGTTTACTTTATAATCCAGCCATTAGACATAGTTAGCGCAAAGCAAAGGGTATTTGTTGAAATAGTATTATAACAGCAATAGCAACAAAACATTCCAACCATAAATCAGGGTTGGAAGGGTATATTTTCCCACTCTATTTGTTAATACAAAGAAAGGGCACTCATGGGGTATTCATTTTGAATATATCCCTTCTTACAGGCAGACTGTTTCTCTTAATGATACAACTCCAGATGTTCATGGATAGCTTTCTCAACACACAAGTTTTCCCTAGGCTTGGTGCCTTGACTGACTGGATTTACTCCCTGCTGAGTGTAGATTTTTCTATTGGTTAAGTAATTCCACTACAAGATGCTATAGCTAATGAAAGAAAGGAAAGGGAAATCTTTTCTCACTCTCACCCCAAAACTCAAGGAAAGGAATTGATTGCCTTTCAAGAACTTTTTTATCTCCATAAATCTTCTTTCTGCTGACAGCCTACAATACTCAAGAGATGTGTCCTCTCTTTACTTTTCCCCAGAATGTATGCTTTGCTTATTAATGGATCATTCAATGCCTTCCAGCTTTTTCTGAAGAGCTTCTTTGCACACTATAAAGAGGTAGCATCACATAATGTTTCCTATACTTTATTCAAGAATTTAATACCTTACTGTCTCTGTTACTGGTCCTTACCTTCTATAATTTTTTAGCTTAGCTGAGAGAAATTTAACTGACCAATAGTCTCCTGATTATTCCTCAAGACACTACATTATTAAAGATAAAGAATTAAGATGAACATTAATCATACTGGCAAAAGATTATCTCAAAATGATGGCAATGAAAGGACCAGGTTTTCATAAAGAAACAAGATACAATAAAATTTCCTAAATACCAAGATAGCTAAAGAGAAACCCTGATATTCAGCTGTCTAGGTGTTCCATAGACTCCTGAAGTGCTTAACAGATGGTAAAGCATTCATATCCTTAGGAATATCCAATGCAATTTACTAGGCATAGAAATGAGTTAAACATGTAATATGGGTTAAAATAAGCATAGAGATAAATTATGAGTGTTCAACATTTCATATTCCTCTTAAGAACTTTTAGGAATATTCTACAAAGCTTGTGAGAAGAAAATTCAAGCAGCAAGCCCTATAATACTTACAATGAGTTTTTATTTCATATTCATCAGACTGGCAAAGATGAAAAAGGAAAAGCAGAAGGTCAATTTTTGTAAGGTTGGTGAAAAGAAGGACACATTTTTGCTCTGTTGGTGGGTTATGAATTTTCTCAACCATTTTGTAGAACAATTTGGAATTGAACTGATAGAGTCACTAAAATGTACAAAGCATATTGCTTTGATACAGCAATATATCCAAGTAGGTCAAGGACAGGAAAAGAAGGACCAATATATACAAGAACCTTTTAAAAAGAACTTTTTGTTGTAATAAAGAACTGGAAACAAAATGGGTGCTTATCACTAGGGGAATGTCTGAAAAAAATTATGGTATATAAATGTAATAGAATTTTGTTGCCTGATAAAAAATGATGAATGTTAATGAATCAGCAAAATAAGAAAAGACTTTCATGCAGTGAAACATCATGAAATGAACAGAACTAGGAGAACAGTGTATATGATGAATAAAGTAATTTGCATATCCAGAAGGAATACAATTTCTATTACATACTGTTAGTGGGGCTTTAAAAAAAAAGATGATTCTCTAAATCTATAGGTATGATAGACTAGGTAATCCTAGGCTGATGAAAGTTAGATAAAGGAAACAATTCTGGAAGAATCTAAATGGTATAGAGTATTTTAAGATAGCATTGGACCTAAAGAGTAGAAAATAATCTAGAACTAAAGAGCAGTGAGATAAAACAGGCATTTAGAAAAGGGCTAATGAGCTTTTTTAATGAAATCATGAATCCTAATGAAATGTGAATCATATGTACTATACATAATTAGTGAAGAGACAAACTGCCTAGTGAATGCCACTAAATTTTCACTACTTAGGGAACCTCAACCCCAAGTTTGTGCTATTAAGGAGTGAATATGTAGATTCCTGAAGAAGGTAGAAAAGTATTCTTGTTCATGAGTCTCTAAGGTCTCAGATATGAGCCTTTCTGTATTCTTTGTTAAATTTATGCTACATCCTACACTTGATAACTTGGAGAATTACAGAGAAACTGAAGTCACAGCCAAATTCAGATATTTTCAGAGTAGAGATTTTCAGATGGATAGTATGTGGCTAGTGGGGGAATTATTGTTAAATTTATAAGCTCAAACCTAGATCCACATCCTTAGAGCTTTTTCAAAATAAAGTGGGTCATATAATTTTATTACATTTGTGTGGGACAGTTGTGACCACAAAAAACAATCAGAGAGAAACTCTGAAGGTAACAGAAAGCCAAAAGGGATGCATTAGAATCTCACAAGAAAGAGCAACTCCCAACAGACAAGTGTTGTGTCCTGCTTTCTAGAGCCCCCAAGTTGGAGTGACAAAATGAGCCATTGCTTTCTAGAACCCCCACACCAGGGTGATCAAAATATCCTGCTTTCTTTTGTACAAACAAAACAAATGCAGACAAGATTAGAAGGGAAGCAATAAACTAGGAAAATATTTTTAGTTAAAGATTCTGATAAAAGCCTCATTTCCAAAATATATAGAGAATTGATTCTAATTTATAAGAAATCAAGCCATTCTCCAATTGATAAATGGTCAAAGGATATGAACAGACAATTTTCAGATGATGAAATTGAAACTATTTCTAGTCATATGAAAAGGTGCTCCAAATCATTGTTGATCAGAGAAATGCAAATTAAGACAACTCTGAGATACCACTACACACCTGTCAGATTGGCTAAGATGACAGAAAAATATAATGATGAATGTTGGAGGGGATGTGGGAAAACTGGGACACTGATGCATTGTTGGTGGAGTTGTGAATGGATTCAACCATTCTGGAGAACAATTTGGAACTATGCTCAAAAAGTTATCAAGCTGTGCATACCCTTTGATCCAGCAGTGCTACTACTGGGCTTATATCCCAAAAAAATATTAAAGAAGGGAAAGGGACCTGTATGTGCAAAAAATGTTTGTGGCAGCCCTTTTTGTAGTGGCTAGAAACTGGAAATTGAATGGATAATGACAAATGTTGGAGGGAATGTGGGAAAACTGGGACTCAATGTTTGGTAGAACTATGAACAGATTCAACCATTCTGGAGAGCGATTTGGAACTATGCTCAAAAAGTTTTCAAACTGTATATACCCTTTAACCCAGCAGTGTTTCTACTGGGATTATAGCCCAAAGAGATCTTAAAGAAGGGAGAAGGACCCACATGTGCTAAAATGTTTGTGGCAGCCCTCTTTGTAGTGGCCAGAAACTGGAAACTGAGTGGATGCCCCTCAGTTGGAGAATGGCTGAACAAATTGTAGTATACGAATATTATGGAATATTATTGTTTTAAGAAATGATCAGCAGGAGTGAAATGAGCAGGGTCAGGAGATCATTATATACTTTAACAATAATACTATATGATGATCAATTCTGGGGAACATGGCTCTTTTCAACAATGAGATGAACCAAATCAGTTCCATTTGTTCAGTAATAAATAGAACCAGCTACACCCAGCAAAAGAACTATGGGAAATGAGTGTGAACCACTACATAGCATTTCTGCTCCCTCTATTTTTGTCCGCTTGCATTTTTTATTTTTTCTCAGGTTATTTTACCTTATTTCAAAATCCGATTCTTTTTGTACAGCAAAATAACTGTATGGACATGTATACATATATTGTATTTAACTTATACTTTAACATATTTAGCATGTATTGGTCTACCTGCCATCTTGGGGAAAGGGTGGGGAGAAGGAGGGGAAAAGTTGGAACAAAAGGTTTTGCAAGGATCAATGCTGAAAAATTACCCATGCATATATCTTGTAAATAAAAAGCTATTAAAAGAAAGAAAGAAAGAAAGAAAGAAAGAAAGAAAGAAAGAAAGAAAGAAAGAAAGAAAGAAAGAAAGAAAGGAAGGAAGGAAGGAAGGAAGGAAGGAAGGAAGGAAGGAAGGAAGGAAGAAGAAAGAAAGAAAGAAAGAAAGAAAGAAAGAAAGAAAGAAAGAAGAAAGAAAGAAAGAAAGAAAGGGAAGGAAGGAAGGAAGGAAGGAAGGAAGGAAGGAAGGAAGGAGGAAGGAAGGAAGGAAGGAAGGAAGGAAGGAAGGAAGAAAGAAAGAAAGAAAGAAAGGAAGGAAGGAAGGAAGGAAGGAAGGAAGGAAGGAAGGAAGAAGAAAGAAAGAAAGAAAGAAAGAAAGAAAGAAAGAAAGAAAGAGAGAAGAGAGAAGAAGAGAAAGAAGAGAAGAAAGAAGAGAAAGAAAGAAAGAAAGAAAGAAGGAAAGGAAGGAAGGAAGGAAGGAAGGAAGGAAGGAAGAAGGAAGGAAGGAAGGAAGGAAGGAAGGAAGGAAGGAAAGGAAGAAAGGAAGAAGGAGAAAGGAAGAAAGGAAGAAAGGAAGAAAGGAAGAAAGGAAGAAAGGAAGAAAGAAAGAAAGAAAGAAAGAAAGAAAGAAAGAAAGAAAGAAAGAAAGAAAGAAAGAAAGAAAGAAAGAAAGAAAGAAAGAAAGAAAGAAAGAAAGAAAGAAAAATGACCAGTAGGATGAATTCAGAGAGGCATGGAGAGACTTACATGAACTGATGCTAAGTGAAATGAGCAGAACTGGGAGATCATTATACATGGCAACATGACTATACAATGATCAATTCTGATGGACGTGGCTCTCTTTAACAATGAGATGATTCAAACCAGTTCCAATTGTTCAGTAATGAAGAGAGCCATCTACACCAAAGAAAGGACCGTAGGAACTGAGTGTGGACCACAACATAACATTCTTACTCTTTCTGTTGTTGTTTGCTTGCATTTTGTTTTCTTTCTCAGTTTTTTTTCTTCCTTCTTGATCTGATTTTTCTTGTGCAGCAAGATAACTGTATAAATATGTATACATATATTGGATTTAACATATATTTGAACATATTTAACATATATTGGATTACCTATCAGGGGAAGGGGAAGGGGAAGGTGGGAGGAAGGAAGGGAAAATTTGAAACAAAAGGTTTTACAAGGGTCAGTGTTGAAAAATTACCCATGCATATGTTTTGTAAATAAAAAGCTTTAATAAAATTTCTTAATAAAAAATTAATAAAGAATCTGATTCATTCACTCCACTTTCCCTGATGAGGGCAAATGCCCAGGTATATACAATTGCTACTCAATTTGCAATACCTCCCCATTATTTTATGTAAAATCTAAAAAGTAAAATATATTTCTTTAATCAGATCAATAGTATCTATCAATCTATACTTAGGTGCAATTTGTTCCACTCTTATTCCACTAACCCCTCTTAAGGCAGCAGAACTCAGGGGACAGCTTTCACCTATTCTTCATATCTCAGTTTCCCCACTGCCTTTTAACTTTAACCTAATCTGAATATTTTAGAGCCAGGTTCCCTTCTTTTGGAGAGACATCTCCTCAATACCTTCTTATTTATCTTTAGACATATTACACGCCTTTCAGATACAATTTGTTTTTCAATTACACCAAATTTTCTTGCTTTTACTTTTTTGATAAAGGGAGAAAGCAAGACAAATCTTGAGATATAGAATATAGGTAATATTTAAATAACTTTGGACCAAATTTCACAAAGTTTATACCACATATCCAGAAGCACTGACAAAATGTTAAAACACAGCTCATACAATGTTTACATATTATCCAATATACAATATAGCAAGCAACATAGTAGCTTAAATATATTTCATCTAATTAAGAGTTACAAACATGACCTTTTTGGATAAGTTACCACAGAAGCATTTTTTTTCTTAATTAAAGCTTTTTATTTTCAAAACATATACATGGATAATTTTTCAACACTGATCCTTACAAAACTTTTGTTCCAAATTCCCTCCTCCTCTTCTGTATGGCAAGTAATCCAACGTATGTGAAACATGTTAAAAATATATCTTAAATCCAATATATGCATATATATTCATACAATTATTGTGCTACACAAGAAAAATCAAGTCAAGAAAGAAAACAGAATGCAAGCTAACAACAACAAAAAGAATGAAAATGCTACATTGTGATCCATCCTCAGTTCCCACAGTCCTCTCTCTGAGTGTAGATGGTTCTCTTCATAACAAGATCATTGGAACTAGCATCAATCATCTCATTGAAAAGAGCCACGAAAACAAAATTTTTAACTTAAAATTAAATCAAGTACAGATTTAAATTTCTAGTACAATACTTTCATGTTAATACACACATGTTTCTAAAATTTTATGCCAGATTTATAATTTTATAATAAATTTTTAAATAATAATACAATTTTAGAATCAGAATTTCAATTTAAACATATACAAAGCCCCAAAATTTAAGGTGGCAAAAAACTGCTCTTTTTACAGTAGTTTTAGAAAATTGCAAGATGTAGGAGCCTGGAAGAAAGAGTTGGAGAAATTTGGGTGTCCAGTTGTAGCTCTGTGGACCAGTTACTAATCCACCCTCCATGCCAGAAATGCTGGGGGCCATGTGCAAAATCCCACAAGAGTCCAGGCCAGCCAGACACCAGCCTACCCAGGAAAAGATTCCACAAGCCTTTCCAATGGAGAAAGGCTTGGAAAATTCCAGGAAAGGCTTTGTTTTTGTTTTTATTTTGTTTTTTTTTCCCTTTTGCAGTTTTTCTGTAAGCCTCAAGTTCAGGCCCTCACCAAGCTTTTAAATTACACCTGCTTAAAAGCAATAGACTAACTCAATTTAGTTGATTGAGAGTGCTAAGCAACTTAAAATTTAATCTCAAAACCCCCAGAATCTGCTAAAATGTTGTAGCAGTTCTGTAACTTTTTCTGTAGATCTAAACTGGCCAGTTCTAGGTCCACAGAAAGATCAGTTTTGTTTTGTTTTTTTCCTTTATGGTGTGACAGTTAAAAACTTTCACCATCTCAGAACTAGTCTTTCTTCTCTCTAGCTAAAAGTAGTTCCATAAATCCAATTATGTATACAACACTATTAAATACCATATAGCTAGATTTTTTAAATTCAGCTGACTAAGAGAATGAATCATAGAAAACAAAATACAGGCTCACACAAACACACACTGCTTTTAAAAATCAAGCTCCAGATCTCAGCCCCACTTTGGGGTAGAAGCAAGGGAAGGTAGTTCTGGACCCAAAGTCCTAGGACTGGGTATTGAAGGCTCCTTAGAATTTAAACCCAGCCATTGGGGATGGACAGTTCCTCCGAGCAAGTAAGGTACCTGCCCAAACAATCAAATTTAGTCTCTATGCATTTTGGTACTCCATCCTAATTCTTTCTAAAGGGCTATTTTCCCTGGACATTAGATGCGCTTTTAAAGCCAGTTACCTTAGATCCTTTCCTTAGGTTCACAGTATATTATTCTCTTTTTGGAGGATTTACCTGATCTTACCAAAGGAAAATGGAAGAATCCTTATGGACTTGAACCATTTAGAATTTTCCCAGGATCAAAGGGCAATGGGAACCTTAAATTCTCCCAATCCCAATCTCAGTTACCCTGGCAGTTTACCAGTTCTTGGCAGAGGAAAAGCAGGGAGGATTCACCCAATTTTACCAATGGAAATGGACCTTTCCCAAGGTTCACAGTAGCTTATTCTCTTTTTAGTCTCATCAGTTGCTTGCCCTCTCCCTGGGTTGTTTCTTACCTGACTGATTTCAAACTTTTCTCAGCTGATTTATCTCTGGGGCTGAATTAATTCTCTATCTTTGCTAGCCTATTTCCATTTTTGCTTTCTCCAAGTGTCTTTCTTTGGGAACTTACTTGATGGGAACGGAATTCCTGAGTTGAGTCCAAGAACCACCAAAGAACTCTTCAGAGGGTGCCTGCCCATGGATTTCGTCAGGGAGAGAACAAAATATTCCTGAAGGAGTCCCCCAACTGTTAGGGACAGTGGCAACCACAAAAACAACTAGAGAATCTCAAGGTATGAAAAAGCAAAAAAGGAGGGGCCAGCTAGGTGGTGCAGTGGATAGAGCACCAGCCCTTAATTCAGGAGGACCTGAGTTCAAATCTGGTCTCAGACACTTAACACTTCCTAGCTGTGTGACCCTGGACAAGTCACTTAACCTCAGCCTCAGGGGGGAGAAAAAAAAAAAGAAAAAAGGGATTTATTATGATCTAGCGAGATGATGTAATGTGATTTTTGGAGTCCCCTGACCATGGACCTTCTTCTGTAATGAATCCTTGGTCTTCTAGCTTTGCAATCTGTCTCAGTAAATTGAGCATAACCAACCTATTGAATCCTTGGTCTTCTAGTTTTGGAATCTGCCTCAGTAAACTGAGCATAACCAATCTATCTGAAGACCACCTTTAATTCAACTGGAGATTACTTCCTAGCCTTACCATTGGGTCATAGAATTAACATATCAATGATTGAAAGCTGTATAAGTTTATCTCCTTGCTTCAGTATCTTCCCCTTATAATTCAGTCTGCTCAGTAATGGCAATACATTGCTTTTAATAAACTATGCCCCTTAATTAGGAGATGGGTTCAAGCCTGTAAACTCTTTTGAGATACCTTGTGACACTGGTCTGGGACTTTTGGGGTCCCCCTTCTCAACTTGAACAATTTCACTATCCTAAATGTCTTTCTCTGAATATTCTCTTTTTTATTAGTATCTTTCTTAAAGAGTAATATCAAGAATTGAATATTATGCTTTACAGGAGGTCTGAGGAAAGTAGATAGAACTATCATTTCCTTATTCCTGGAATTGATACCCCTCTTAATGCACCTCAAGATGCCTTAGATTTTCTTTCTTTCTTTCTTTTTTTATCTACTATAATATCATTGCTGACACACATTAAGCCTGGAGTTTATGAAAACCTCCAGATCTTTTTCAGGACACCTATTACCTAAAAAGGAAGCTGATTTCCTATACCCACATACAAAAGCTTTACATTTATCTCTATTGAATTTACCTTTTTGTTCTCCATTATCTAATTTGGTGATTATTAACTCCCATGAACTCAAGTATGATCCCTATGAAGATGACTCTCACATTTAAAGATCAAGCCCAAAACTTTTTGCTGAACTCTAGTCTCCCATAACCATAATCTTCTTAGGGATTTCCAACCAAAGATCCTGGAGGAATCTCAACTTCAATATGCCCAAATTAGAATTCTTATTTACCAAAAAGCCCCTTCCCCTTGCTAATTCCCATATTATTTTCTAGGTTGCCCCCGTTTCAGTCACTAAATTCAATTCTCAATGTCATTCCAAAGTTCCTGGTTCTATTTTCAAAATGTCTCTTATCTTTTCTTTCCTTTCTTACACATAGCTACCACCTTAGTTCAATTCCTCATCACCTCTTGCCTAGATTACAGAATTAACCTTCTAGTGAGTTTTTCTCCCTCAAGTGTCTCCTGGACCCCAACAGCTTTTCCATTCAGCTTTCAAAGTGATTTTTCTAAGACAAAGGTCTGATGTTACCCTTATCTTTTTTTTTTTTTTCTTGCCTCCACACTTAATAAATTATACTGATGCCATATTACTGCCAAGATCAAATATAACATCCTTTGGCATTTAGTTTTTTTTTTTTTTTTATATAACATTCCCATATTTATAACCTTCTTGTTCCCTTTGCATTCCAAGATCCAGTTATACTGGTTTTCTTGCACTTCCTTGAACACAGTATTTTTGGTTTTTTGTGTTCTGTGATCACATTGTATCATATGTCCACTGTATATAGAATGCTTTGTCTTTCAACCTCCTCCTCTTTTCTTTCTTGATTTCCTTCTAGAGTCAGTTCAAATTGTCCATTCCTCCCCATTGGTAGTGCTTTCTCTCCTTTCAGATCATCTTCACTTCAAACTGGATGTCTAGTTAACATCTGAACTCAATATGCCAAAAACTGACCTCATTCCTAAGGTAGAAATTATATCCATAACATTCTCTTCATCCACTAATTTAATAATCTTGTCTAAAAAAATGTTTAATTTTTATAGTATTACTTCTGTATTTGGGTAAATGAATGAAAAGGTGTTTTTAAGTGCTTGCTATGTGCAAAGCATTGTGCTAACACTGACTTGCTAACTAATGTAAGATAAATAAGGAAACAATACAGTTCTAGCTCTCAGGGACCTCACATTCTAATTAAGGGAGACAACACACAGGTTTTTGTTCTTGGGGGGGGAAGGGGAGGTCACAACAGATGCTGCATCCTCTTTAATGTAATTTTCACTAATAAAACCACATGTATTTTTGGTGTTGAACTATCTGAAAGTGCCAAGAATTTAGATTATGAGAAATTGCTTTTCTTTGGAGATATTACTTGAGGCAAGGGTTTCAGGAACTATGGAATCAGTTATCAGGTCAGTACCTACAAAGGTTAATTTTCTGGATGACTTCAAAGGTAAACTAGAGAGAAAGCCAGTTGGGGGAGGGTTGCTAGTATCCCCAAGGCTCTTGGAATTAGAGCTCTGGGCTGTCTCCACCCAGGTATGAGGGTAGGTGGTGGTTCAGATTGTGGTGGTGCTTTGGCTTTACAGACACATGTCACTTCCTGTATCTCCCTCAAAGTATCTTGCCATTCCAGTTAGGCTGGCTTAGCTACCCTGTTGGTACCATTTGGCTGGCAGTTGGTAAGGAGGGTTAGCAACTTTTCTGAAGTCATGACAATGGATAAAGACTGTGTGGGCAGGATTGAAAACAATGTGAGTTTACTATTTAATGATCCATTCTAGAATATTTCTAGGAAGTGAAGTCAAGTTCACTGGCATATAGAAGTCTCTCTTATTTCATTTTTTGGAAAATTTGAAAATCTTTGTTTTCTACAATATTCCTAGGAACTTAAGTTCACTGGCCTATAGTTTTTCCATGTTCTATCCTGTTCTTTTTTTAGAATTTTGTATTACCTTTTCTATTTCAATTATTTTTCAAAGAGCTGACAGGATCTCAACAATTATATCCATTGATCCTTTCAGGACCCAAGTTCATCTGGTCCACATGGCCTAAATTCATCAAAGGCAGTTAGTTGCTTTCTAATCTCTTTGTTTACTTGAGTATCAATGCTCTACTCATCTGGACATTTCTAGTTTAAATGCTGCTTGTTGAGAAAACAGATACAAAATATCTTTGCCCTCTTTCCACTTATTAGTACCTATTCACCCTGTTCTTTAAAAAAAAATCTTTCTGTTCTCCCAACATGAGTAAAAAAAGAAAACAAAAATCTCTCTCTTTTTTTTGTCTTTAGTTCTTTTCATTTTCAGTTCATTATTAATTATTAATTCCTTAATCAGTCTGGAATCTAGATGTAACTATGTAACCTATAAGTTGTGCATTTTCTGTTATAAAAACTGGGCCCTCCGAATTTTGGGGAACTACTGAAGAGACTCTTCTTTCAGAATTTTAAATTTTATAAATTTGTAAATTTTTGGTAATATTGAAGAAATTGATAACAAAAATCTTAAATGGCAATTATATTGTCATTTATTCATTTTGGTTTTTATCAAAGTGATTTTATAAACTTTTGCATTTGTTGGTTCACTGAATGTTTAAATCCTGATATTGATTATATTACTGAATTCTTATTGACAACTCTAACAAAGGAATTTGTATCCCTGGAATATTAACATCCCCATTGAGAACTGTATCCTTAATATGTAAGGAGAAAGTAAATATCTTATTTTAGTCAATCTTTAGGTGATTTTCAAGTGTCTTGTTTTATCCCCAAAACTGAACCTTAATGATGAGAACATTATAATAATGGGGGGGGAAAAACTAACATGAATATTAGGAGGACACTGAGTTTAGAGCTGCTTGGCACAGAGTGAGACTGGTTGGGCTGAAAAGATCTTATGGTTCACATCACAGTTAACTTGGAGGAAGAGCTCCACTTCTCCAGGAATAGTGTAATCAGACTTTGGGATACTTGCCTGCCTTCCTTTAATCAGAACATTACTGATCATGCATAGTAAGTCCTCTTGGTGAGAGTGACAGCAAGTTTGCAATCATAAAGATAGATTTCTCTAGCCCCTACCTAGCAATTCAGTTAGGGAGGGTAAAGGGGAATCCAAGGCCAACATTCCTGGTAGAGGGTTGGTGTCCTGAAACATAGGATTAGTTAAAAAAAAAAAAAGTAATTGATTGCTAGCCCATAGGTGTGCTTATAAACCTTTAGTTGAAAATTAAACACCTGGTTCCTGGGCCTAAATGCTTGTTGTAGTGATGAGGAAGGTGAACCCATCTACCTCTTACCAAGAGAGCCATCCTACATGACAAATAATATTTTCTTAAAGAGGAAAAAAAAGTTAGCACCATTGATAAATACATTGAAAAAAAGTCTGAAAATATGGGCAATGTGTAACATTTGTGGAATGTTACATCTCCATGAAGAGGTAAAGTAAGGCATTTTCTCAGATCTCTTTATTTGAATCTTTCTTGATCTTTGTGATTCTGTTGCATTTACTTCTATTGAGGTTTAACACTTAAATACAAAATCAGAAAAGAAAAACAACAACATTGTCATATATAAGAGCAGACCATAAGGAAGAATTTATTATAAAACAATAAATTTCCATTTCAAAAAATCCTATATAAAAAATTCTATGCATTGTTTTCAGAGCTGTCCAACTTTTCATTGCTTCCTTGTTAGTTGTCTTTTGTTCTCTGCTGTGTACTTTTAACTTTATTTTTTTCCCCTCACTTCTCCCCCTCACCCTAAAAAAGGCTACAATTAAGTGTACACATATACATATATATCTATAAACAAAGACATACATATATACATGTGTGTGTGTGTGTATATATATATACATATATATAATCATGCTTTGCTTATTTCTTTCTAATATCTGCTTCTCTGGAGATAGATAGTATCTTCCTTCATAAATTCAAGTCTTTTCATATTTTTTTTTTTTTTTTAAATCAACCATCTCATCATTTCTTATACTTGAAGATGGGAGCAGTAACATCCAGGGGTACTGAGTGTCAAAATCAGGTAGCAGGTGAGAAATTCATGACAGTGTCTGGAAGAAACAAATCTCACAAGTAGATTAAAAAAATAAGCAATCCCCCCAAAAAAGCAAAAGTGGAGTTAGTATGAGGATTACATGATTATATGAGAGACAATAACCCGGAATCCCACCCAGAAGAAGACTTGGGTGGTAGATGAGTCCATCATGAATGTCTCACATCCAGCCAGTTTAGTGCTCATAATGGCTTAGGGTGCAAATATTGTATTTTTTTTAAAGTGTTAAGCATTGGGTAGGCAGGCAGAGTAGAGATGATATTTAATTTTAAGTACATTAGCCACAGCTTGGGTTATTTGAGAAATGAAAGCTGGACCTCACTGTAAAGAGTTCGGCAGGCCAAAATAAGATATGATCTCTTTTAGCAAAAATTGAACCTCTTCAGTCTTGCAAGGGAAGTTAACCAGTTAGTAAAGGTGTCAATAAAAAACAAAAACAGTTTGAAGGGGGCATAAGTGTAAAATCAGTCTGCCAGTTCTCTCCTGGATAGGTACCTCTCCCATGGATGGGCTTCAGGATAGGGGGAGGTTTAACAGTCTCTTCAGGATTTTTCACAAGAGATTAAAGGGCTTTTCCCTAATTCTAAAGCTCTGGTGAGGGCAATGAGTTTGGCCCTCTGAGCAGAGATTCCAGGGAGAAGTGACTTAGTCTCAAAGGTGCTATTGAGGGTCACCTCAGAGTAAACTGCCTTCCTTTTCCTGTTTTCAAGAAAACTAGACCCATCAATAAACCATTCACCATCTGGGTTTTGAGAATAATGTCCCTCAAGTCAGGCTGACTGGAGTAGACAGAATCAAAAACTTCCTTACAATTTTGAATGATGTTACCCTGACTGAGCCCTGTCAGAGAGCAGGGTATTAGGATTGAGAGTATGGCACACCTGGAGAGCTAAAGAGGGGATGTCTAGCAGGAGAGCCTGATATCTGGTAAGCCTCCCACTACCAAGCCACTGACTCCCTTTGGTTTCCAAAATGCTCTGAACTAGGTGGGGCTTAAAACCACCAAGGGTTGGCCAAAGGTGAGCTCAGAGGCTTCTTTAATTAGAAAGGCTGTGAGAGCCAGTGCTCTAAAGCAGGAGGGTCACCCCAGGAACACCAAGTTAAAAAGCCTTGGCCTGATCAAGACCCTCATGGAAGGAGAAGTGTGTCAGGCCCTTGAATAGCTACAAAATCTAACTATACCAGGAAAATATGCAGTGACAAGATCTAAACCATACCAAAGATGATTCAAATTTTGTTTCAATAATCAATAGAATAACAGTTAGGTTCCATAAACAGTGTATTAATTTAGGGACCTAATTTCATACAAATATATATATATATATAGTCATTTACCTAATTGTTCAGGATAAAATGATTACATATTTTCAGACTTAAAACAGCAAGATCTTATGTACTTGTGTTGTGCTCATGGCTTCTACTGACCACTTGCTCTGATTATAGAAATTTACTATAAGAAGAAAAAGCAGGGACATGATTATAATAGCATCAAAACAGGTTCTTTAGGCTTCAGCCTGAGAGCACATGCACGGCAGGATAAAGTATCCTTACCTAATCATGCAGTAACAATTCCACATCATAACCAGACTCAGGAATAATCAGGTGGGAAACAAAGAAACAGAATTGGGAAACTGAGTCAGAAGGATCCGGACCTTGAGCATAGAGTAAGCAAAATAAAAGAAAACATTGTCATGTGCCTAGTGGGATATCAAGGAGAATTCAAAATATATAACAAATTGCCAGATCAAGAAAGTATATATTTTAGTAGAAGAAATTATATTCATGAATGAGCATTTTTCCTTATTTCTTTATAGATTTCTCTTTGGTTCTCTGCAGCTCACCTTATTTACTTTATTCTTTTTCCCCCCTTTTTTATCCCCTCCCCAAACACACTACATTTAAGAAAAAAATATATTTATACATACATATATGGATATATAGATACAAACACTCACCCACACCCACACCACATACACACATCCTTCCTAGCTACCTCTTTAATTAAATTCTGCTCCATCACTTGCCTTGCTATTAATTAACCTCCTCCCATCTTAGGATCCCTCCCTTGTCTTTTTCCTTCACCCTTTGCTTCCCCATCCACCCAGCCCCCCCCCTTTATTTCTTTGTAGATTTTGAAGGTTGCTATGCCTTTCATGGTATATATATATATATATATCTAGTGTTAGCTATTGAACCCATTCCCAATGTGAGTAGATTTTCAGAATTATAAGCCTGCTCCCCCTCAATGCCTCTGTGTCTGTTTTTCTCTGCACCTCATTCATATAACATGATGGTTATTTTTTACCTCAATTCTGCCAATCTTTCTTTTGACCTATCTTATTATTTATGTGAATCTTATGTACATATATTTAAAAAACACAAATAATTTGTCCATGTTTAAACAGTTTGTCCATATTAAGCTTCTTAAAATTGATCTTTCATATTGGCTCTTATATGTTAAATTTTCTATTAAGTTCAGATTAGGTTGCTAGAAAGATCTGAAAATCTGCTAGTTTGTTGAAAGTCCACTTTTTTTCATTCAGTATTACAGATAATTTTGCTGGATATGATATTTTTGGCTGCAGTCCCAGTTCTTTTGATTGTCTATAAATGATTCCAGGACCTGAAGTCTCGTACAATTCTAATTGTAGCTCCAGCATATTTGAATTGTTTTTATCTTGTTTCTTGTAAAATTTTCACTTTGATCTGGTGGTTTCAAAATTTGGCAATAATATTCCTCTGTGTTTTCCACATAGGATCTCTTTGAGGTGGTGATTGGTAGATTTTTTCTATTTCTACTTTTCCCTTATATTCTATCATTCCAGGACAATTTTAATGGATTATTTCCTGCATTTTTGTGTCTTTTTTGGCAGTCCAGATTTTCTAATAGTTTCTCTTCTTGATCTGTTATCCAATTCTGTCATTTTTCTTATGTTTCATATTCTGCTTTATTTTCTCATTTTTTAATAATCTCTTTTGTTATTTCTTGGTCTCTTATACCTTCACTGACTTTCCCTTGCCCAATTTTAATTTTCAAAGCATTATTTTCATTTTTGAGACTCTGAAACTCTTTTTCTGGTTGAGTAAGTTTTTTTTCATAAGCTTCTTGTTTTTCTTGGATGGTTTTAATTTTTTTCTTTAGTTTTTCCTCAATGTCTCTTATTTGATTTTGAATTCTTTTTTGTGTTCTTTTATAAATTCTCTCTTGGCAGGAAGCCATTTCATATTACTATTTGGGGTAGAAGGTTTTTTTTGTTACTAAAGTATTTTCTTATGAAGATGAATCCCAGTCTTCCCTGTTCCCATAATATATTTCAATGGTGGGATTCTTTTTTCTTTGCTGGTTCATTTTTATTTTAAATAGAAGGTATTAGTGTAAGCACCTCTAATCATGGGTGGGGAGATGATGCCTTAAGCTTCCATTCAGTTTTCCATTCTGATCAAGAATCCCAAACCAAGAACTCCACCCACCTGCAAATGCTCACAGCTGGCAGCAACCCTGCCCCACTGCTTCTGCACTTACTGGATGCTAGTTCCTTCTTATCCAGGGTGGCATCTCAGCAGCACAGCTGGACTTGACATTCTCAATCAGTAAGGTTCTCTCAGTCTTCCCAGGCTCAAACCCTGACTCCACAAACAGTCCAGTAGGTAAAAATCTCTGTGGTTCCTTTTGAGGCTTCAGCCACACCTAGCTAGTCCAAAGAGTCCCCACTTTATGTTTCTCTGGAGCTAGCCAGCATGTGTTTGCTCTTCATAGTTAATCCTGGCCCTGGGTCTTTCTTCAGATATTCTCATTGTATTAGGCAGACCACAGTTCTGTCCCATAGACTTTTTCAGGACTCTATGTTCTTCCTGAGTAAATTTGTTCTATTTGTGGGGGAAACTAGGAGAGCTTGAAAGTTACCAACTTACTCCACCATCTTCAAAGAATCCTCTCTGTTCTCCTAACTCTTGCCCAGTTAAGATGTTTACCTGTGACAGTTTAGGAAGGCATGCTTTTGAATAACTTATGGCATTTCTCTTGAATGATGGGTTTCTGACAATCATCCATCAGGCAATCATACCCAAATTCAAACTCAAAAAAAATTATCAGTTTACAATATTAAGAGATTTTATCTCTAATAACAAATTCTACTAATTACAGACTAGGGCTAGGTGCATTATTTTAAACCATTTACCAAGACTTACACACATAAAAGATTTTGTTTAATATCTTTTATATATTTAAACTTATCCTGGTACAAAGGATCAATCATTAAACAAATTTATAGAGTATTAGTAAACATATTCCTTTTGGGGACATAATGCTTCCCAAACAAGCTTATTTCTCAAGCCTGATGACCTTGTTTACCCTGATGGTTTCAAGAAAACTGGCACACTTACAAATTAAGGGGAGTTGACAGAGACCCCAGGGAAGGGGCTAACCTTGCTGTTGTCCACCTCAACTTTTTTAGTGGTTTTGTAGGCTGTGTTATTTGATATCTCCCCCCACTCTGTGAAGGAGGAAAAGAGTGCTGCACACTCCCATATTTGAAGGCAAACTGATAAGATTTTCACCTCATCCCCCTTGTTCCACATACACAGTAATTACCCATTTTAGATTTAACCTGATAACAACAACTCCAAATAATCTAGTTAATAATCTTAGAATTTTCATAAGTAATAGCCAATAGTCTTAGCTATAATTTCCTCTTACTTTTCTAGCAAAAATAGAAATACCTAATTTCCTAAGTTACATTTACAATACATTATAAAATAGGGATTAACAATGCTGAATAAACTTTCCACCTTCCTTTAGTTGTTCAGTTTATTTTGTCCAGAAGTTGTTACAGCTATGGAAGTTCTCAGGGAGGGCTTTGGCTTCCTCTCCTGTATCTTAAGTAATTTCCCCTTTTGTCTTAGGGAGAAAACGAGACAATTCTTAATATTGCAAAAACGAATAGGAGTCTTACATAATTTACAGTTAAGTTTCCAATTTTAACATACACACCACTTTTAAAGGTTATTTTACAATTGACTTAACTTTAATTTATAAGATTCCTTAAATTCTAATTAAGTGTTATAGACAAACTAAATTCCCACTTGGTTATTTTCTAATTTACACAAACCCATTTCTCTTTTGTGAGTCAGGAAAAGGTAATTTTTATTGACAGGACCTCCAAAAGTCTAATTCCAGAGACCTTCAGAAGTCTAACTCCAGATAACACAAAAGCAGACTGTTTGTTGTCAGAATTTTTAAAGTAGCAGCTGAACTGCTTTTCTGCCTTCCTAAAGTTCCCAAACTCTTAAATCTTCTGTTAACACTATAGATGCAAATAGATTACAATTTACATATCCTTTTAGTGGTCTTTGACTAGAGCTCCTTTAAAACTGCGTTTACTATCATATCTCAAATAACAAATTTCACTGAACTGAGTATATTTTCTTTCTCTCTGTCTCACCCTTCTATTCATGTATCTTTGCTAAAATCAAGGAAGGAGGGAAAGGGGAAGAAAAAGAAAGATTCTTTTTCTCTTAATCATTCTCCTCCTCATCCTGGGGAGTCCTAGAAATGATAATCTTAATTTAGTTGATTTTATTTCCAATTTATTTCATGCATATATACACAAATAATTCATCTCAACATTGGTATTGTATGTTGGTCACATCTAAAAATTCACAAAATTTATCAAATATGAAGCAATTATGTCCAATAAAACAGTTAGCATTCATATAGCATTTGCTTTATGCTAAGCATTTTTGCAATCATATGATCTTCACAACAATAACCATTATCTCTCTTTACAAATCAGCATTCTCTTTTCTTAATCTGATCTTGAGATGAAAGGGGCTATATAGATCTTGTTAGCAATCCCCATAACTGAGATACACTCAGGACTCCAGAGAGTGGAGCATGCTGAAATTTAGGGCTGTGGAGAGGGTCCCTTAATATCATCTGAGGTGCTTTCCCAATGGAGTAGAAGGGGACTCCAAACAAGATAGGAGTCAAGGAAGGGTTAACAAAAAGTTGCTATTTATCTAGTTTTTTTTTGTTTGTTTGTTTGTTTTTTTCACTTTTCAGAATGGGGTAAATTCCTGGAATTATCCACAATGTCTCAGAGATTTTTCTTGCAGTCTTAAAATGACTAATTGCCAAATTCCTCAATCATTGTTCTGAAAACTTTGAGAATCTGTTAAGATGTTATTTTAGTGGTTCTATAATTTTAATTAGCTAATTTTATTTCTGTGGCCCCAACTTGATCAGAGTCCACAGGAAAACCAAGTCAGGCTTTTCCTCTTTTAAGGTGGGAGTCAAGAATGCTAAGAAATCCTTCCCAGCATTCTAACCACAGCATAGAAGTTTTTTCTTGTTGGTTACATCTTAAATCTTTCTAGGTAACAAAATTTAGCTTACAGTGTAAACATGACATAGACATTCTGCACAGAAACACAGACATAAACAAAAATGACATGAAAGAGGACTGTTCCCTCTTTGCCAAAAACCATAAAATTTCTTTGCCAAAAACAATTCTATAGCACCTGCCTCTTTTGGCATCCAGAGAAGGTGAAAAGGAGGCAATTTTGCCCAGGAAATTTGTCCAAAATTGCAAGAATTTCCAAGTCTGGGTGTCCCCAGTCAAGGAAAATTTGCTGAGCATGGAGCTGAAGATGATCTAGACTAAGCCTTAAAATTCCCATGGGGCTTGGGGTGTGTCAACTTATCAGATTGAGGGAGAAAGGAATGGGGTGCTTATCTTGACAAGGAGGGTGGTGAAGCCAGTGGAAACCATACTTTTCCCATACAGGACAACCAAAAGTTGAGGTATAAAGGAGACCCCAAAAAGTTGGGATTACAGACCAGTGTTGCGATGTGTCTCAAAAAATTTGCAGGCTTGACCCCATCTCTGAGAAAGGAGCAAAGTTTATTATAATTGTAATGCTAATTGAAACTGGCTAAGTGCCAAAAGAATTTAACAATTCTTTTGAACAATTCCAGGAGCAAGAGGATAAATTTTAGAGAGACCAGGAGTTTTATGTTACTTATTTGCAAGTTTTGTGGCCTACAGGTAGGTTTGAGGGCTAATCTATTCCCTATTGTTTCAGGAACTTCATCACTGACCAACAGATTTTTTTGTCAGTCAGCAATGTTTGTAGAACTTTATGCTTAGCATAAAGGGGACTTTTTATCAGTCAAGTATAAACCCCATTCAAGGGTATAGAAATTGTAGTTATTTTATTTGTATAATTCCAAATAGCTTCCAAAATGTCTGTATCATTTTACAGCTCCACCAACAAAGTATCAGTATACCTATCTTTTCTACAACCTCTCCAACATTAATTATTAATATTTCTTGGTCATTTTTTTACCAAATTTGCCAATTTGTAGGATATGGAGTGAAATTTTTGGATTGTGTTTATTAGCATTTCTCTTGTTATTTGTGAGTTGGAGTATTTTTTTAATGTGGCTGTGCAATTCTTTTGAAAACCATTTGCTCTTATACTTTGTCCATTTATCTATTTAGAAAGTTATTAGTTGTACACATATAAAAGTGGCTAAGAGGTACAGTAGGTAAGAGTGCTGGAGCTGTGAGTTCCAATCTAGCCTCAGACACTTACTAGCTGTGTGATCCTGGGCAAGTTATTTACCCTTGTTTGTCTCAGTCCTTCATGTAAAGTGCGCTGGAAAAGAAATGCCAAATCATTCCAGTACCCTGGCCAAGAAAACCTCAAATGGGATTCTGAAGAGTGAAACATGACTGAAAAAAAATGACTCAATGTAGAAGGCCAATATTGAATAACCATGAACAGGTAAAGTCCGGTCCAGGTATAAATAATTGTAAAGACATATTTGATAAAATTAGGATAATTTTGATGGAGAATGCATTCCACAGAAATAAGCCATTTGAACTATACTATTTATCCCTTAGCAATAAATTAAGGATATACTTGAGGTAAATATATTAGTATGATAATTTCTGCTATTTACTATTCTGTTTTGACAAGTACTTTGGTATTGATAAAACATCACAACTATTTACAATTCTGTTGATGTTCATGAACATCACACCTAGGCTATTTACAATTCTGTGTTGATAAGTATCTTGTTATTGATGGTTGGGGTAGATACTGAAATGTGAAAGTATGGAATGTGCATTAATCCTAGAGGAATATGATGTAACTAAAAATAGTTAGTGATGTCATAGCATTAGCTTAAATGGTATATTGAGTCTGCCACTCAGATTAATAAATGAAGGCTGCAAAGCATGTTTTCCACCTGGCCTTGGGTATTCATTTCAGATTCACACTCTTGGTTTTCATTGGAGCTGGCCTCCAACAACTCAACAAAAAAGTAGATATAAATATATGACATATGTATACATAAATATATAATATATATACTTATGTATTTAGTAATGGTTTTATGTGTGGGATACCAAACTCCATCAGAGAAACTTGACATAAAGATATTTTCCTCTTTTGACCATTTTTGTTTTTAATTTTGATGTATTAATATTGCTTGTGCATGAGCTTTTCAATTTCAAGTTCCCTTTTCTGCTTTAAACAATGTATTATGTTCCTCTGGTTATTTTGCCACTGGCTCTCTTCCCCTCACCCTTGAACCCCTCTTCTTATTTGATACCCCTTTCCCTCTACAGTTTTGTTTGTTAGTTTCTTTTTCTCTCTCCCTTTTACTTGGTTATCATTCAAATGAAATTCTTTCTTAATGGTTTCCTCCTTCCTTATAAAATCTAATGACTTTTCCCCATTCTTCTTGACTTCTTGGTAACCTTCTGACAATGCTAATAATTGTATTCTCCTAGATACTCACTCCTCTGTAGATTTTTGTGACAGAGGTAAGATTGATAGTATATTTACCAGATTTTCTCTGATAGGCCTAGGAATAAGGACTGATTGGCATTAGTTAGGAGAGTATTAACCCTAACAGCTCACTCTTGATTTTTTCTACCTGTTTATTCCTTCTCAGTTTTCTTTACATGGTTTTCATCCATGTCATGTCCACTAATCATTGGTGTCTTTCATGGGGCTCTGTCCCAGATCTATTGCTCTTTTCCTTCCATACTATATCCATTGATGATATTGGCTCCCAGGGGATCAATAAAAATTCTTTGCAAATGACTCTCAGATCTATATATCCAATGCTAGTACACTCTCCTGAGTTACAGTCACACATCAGCAAGTGTTCTTTGGACATCTTGATGTTCTATAGGGATCTGAAATCAATATGTCAAAAACAGTTCATTTTACTCCTAAACTTTCCTTACTTCTCAGCTTCTTAGTTACTTTAATGGGCACCATCACCTATCCAGTCATGCCATTTCCAACCTCAGTGTCATTCTCAATTACTCTCTCTCTTTTTTTTTTTTTTCAATAAATTACTCCTTGAACTCTTCTCCTTCAGCTAGTCTTTTTAAAATTAGTTTTTAAATTTTATTTTTGTACCCTTTCCCAAAAAAGTTTTTTTCTCAATGTTTGATTGCGGTGAACCCTGAAACTGTGTCTCCTTTAATCCATAAAAGAAGGGATATTTGCGGTCTCAGGCTTTCCCCTGGGAAAAACATATCTTTCCTAGGCAAGCCCTTCTCAAGTTAAGTGGCTTCATTCAATTGGAGATCTTGGTCAAAACACCCTCCACTGAAATTGAGATCTTTTGGGGGTGGCCCAGATCCCCTTTAGGGTATTCCTAGATTCTGGGAAGAAGCCTTCAAACTCCCAGTTAACTGATTTTATTCAATTGGATCTAAGCCCCGGATAGTGACAACAATGAAGGAATCTCATTAAATTTTGAATGGAAGCTCAAGCCTCAGATAGTTAATAAAAGACAACTCTGAACCTCAAATCTTTGTAGAATCCAAAAAAGGAATTATGCTTGCCAAAGAAGCTCTCTTCTTGGCAGAGCTATTCTGCCAGGAGTCTTGCCCTCTGTGAAGATATTCTCTTCTCAGTGTTAACCTTTGCCATTTTCCCTATCAGGACCTTTTGCCACTAAGAAGTCTGTCTTCCTAACAGGCTGATTTCTTAGTGAACAATAAAAATCCTCTTTCTCACCACAAACAGACTTTGGGTTTGTCAATACTAATGCAAACAAGATTAGAAGGGAAGTAACAAATTGGGAAAATATTTTTATAGTTAAAGGTTCTGATAAAGGTCTCATTTCCAAAATATATAGAGAACTGACCCTAATTTATAAGAAATCAAACCATTCTTCAATTGATAAATGGTCAAAGGATATGAACAGACAATTCTCAGATGATGAAATTAAAACTATTTCCACTCATATGAAAGAGTGTTCCAAATCACTACTGATCAGAGAAATGCAAATTAAGACAACTCTGAGATACCACTACACACCTGTCCGATTGGCTAAAATGACAGGAACAAATAATGATGAATGTTGAAGGGGATGTGGGAAAACTGGGACACTAATACATTGTTGGTGGAGCTGTGAAAGAATCCAACCATTTTGGAGAACAATTTGGAACTATGCCCAAAAAGTTATCAAACTCTGCATACCCTTTGATCCAGCAGTGCTACTATTGGGCTTATATCCCAAAAAAATACTAAAGAGAGGAAAGGGACCTGTATGTGTTAAAATGTTTGTGGCAGCACTTTTCATAGTGGCTAGAAACTGGAAGATGAATGGATGTCCATCAATTGGAAAATGGTTGGGTAAATTATGGTATATGAAGGTTATGGAATATTGTTGCTCTGTAAGAAATGACCAGCAGGATGAATTCAGAAAGGCTTGGAGAGACTTACATCAACTGATGCTGAGTGAAATGAGCAGAACCAGAAGATCGCTGTACACTTCAATGCTGTATGAAGATGTATTCTGATGGAAGTGGATATCTTCAACATAAAGGTAGAAACAAGATTTGGCAACAGATTTAAATGTAAAGTAAGAGTGAGGAATTGAGAATGACACTGAGGTTGGAAATGGCATGACTGGATAGGTGATGGTGCCCATTAGAGTAACTAAGAAGCTGAGAAGTAAGGAAAGTTTAGAAGTAAAATGAACTGTTTTTGACATATTGATTTTAGATCCCTATAGAACATCAAGATGTCCAAAGAACACTTGCTGATGTGTGACTGTAACTCAGGAGAGTGTACTAGCATTGGATATATAGATCTGAGAGTCATTTGCAAAGAATTTTTATTGATTCCCCTGGGAGCCAATATCATCAATGGATATAGTATGGAAGGAAAAGAGCAATAGATCTGGGACAGAGCCCCATGAAAGACACCAATGATTAGTGGACATGACATGGATGAAAACCATGTAAAGAAAACTGAGAAGAAATAAGCAGATAGAAAAAATCAAGAATGAGCTGTTAGGGTTAATACTCTCCTAACTAATGCCAATCAGTCCTTATTCCTAGGCCTATCAGAGAAAATCTGGTAAATATACTATCAATCTTACCTTACCTCTGTCACAAAAATCTACAGAGGAGTGAGTATCTAGGAGAATACAATTATCAGCATTGTCAGAAGGCTACCAAGAAGTCAAGAAGAATGGGGAAAAGTCATTAGATTTTATAAGGAAGGAGGAAACCATTAAGAAAGAATTTCATTTGAATGATAAGATCAGAACCTAGACTGCAAAGAGTTTAGAAGCAAGAGAGAGGAGAGAAAAAAGATGACTTTCTCAAGTTTAACTAAGAAAGGAAGGAGAAATAAGGGTTGATATCTAGGGCAGATCAAGAGAGATTTTTTTTTTTAATTTTGTTTTGATTTGTTTTTAGGGATGAGTGAGACATAACTATTTTGAAGACATTATGGATAGTCAAGAATGAAGAAATATATAAACCACAACCACTAGAAAAAGGGAAAGGTAGTATTGAATAGTAATGAAGTTGTCCATGTGAGTACAATGCTGTTAAAATAAGAAAATCTCTCAAGAATAACTTCAGTACCTCTAAGATAAAAGTTCTTTGAATAGTTAATCTCTATAGTCCAGTGGAAATATAAATTATGGATTCTAACATTAGCAAGAGAATGGATTGCTCACCCCTTTGAACTGAGAGATCTACAAAGAAAGAAGTATAAAAGACTAAACATCTACAGAAATAACATTTGGTCTGTTTTCTAAGCCATGAAAAAGATGAAAACTCAAGTTGTTTAGTCATACAAAAAATACTTTTGTTAGAGAAAAATAAAGCCATAAATTGAGGATAAAAGAAAGATAGCTTCTTAGGGATAACATGATGCAAATTATTGTTACCTGGAAAGATAAATCTTACAAAAATCATTGATTTAATGCTTTTAAAAAGAGGGACATTAGTACCTCAGACCTGACATCTCCATCCTGTATTAGTGACAATATTGCTAATTTATCATAATGGTTCCTAATATCATCCTATTTTGCTCATTATAGGTTCTACATACTCAAACTATCTTTCCAGTATTTTATTTGATTGCCTTACCTAAAGCCTACATTCAAACAAAGTAGTTAATTTAGTTACTTAATTTCAAGTCAGTCTTGAAAGTACTTGGAATTTTGTCACCCCTTGGGGATACATGATGGAGTGGCTTTTCTTATCCATGATGAAGATTGGTTTAATTGGTTGCTGAGCCAAAACTCTGAGGATATACTAAATGGAAAATCCTTGCCTGTCTAGTATCTTTATGCTGACCACAAGATGTAGCCTAAGTTCTAGAGGACGTGTAGGGGATTGAGATGACATGTCTCTCCCTACGCAGGCCATTGCATAAACACATGGCCTCCTAAACAAATGTGTTTATATTTTCCTTCTGTTGGTATAGGGTCTTGTGAGACCTCACAAGGAGCTGGCATCTTCTCTCTTTCTAAGTACCTAAATTTCAGAATATTCACCACTGGAGAAGTTAGGGTAGTAACATCAACATTCTCAGAAGCAGTTCCAGGCTGGCTGAGCAGGAGAGGGGACCACAAAGAAAGAAACCTTCAGGGGGGAAAAATCACTTGGCATTGATTAAACTACACTTATTGGAGGTAAAATGTAAAATACATATTGAGCAGCCCTGTGGCAATTGTCCCAACAGACCTTTTGTGCTAGCCTCCCAACTGAGTGTCATTATACTGTGATTTATTATTGCTTAATGTTCCCTCTGTGTGAAATTAAAACTTTTTGTTCCAAACCTCATTCATGTTTATATTCTCATTACCTTTTTAAATCCTCTTTCCCTCCAGGACTCCATAGATTAGAGCCAAAGACAGAACCGTTCTTCAAGATTTTGAAGTTTGGGGAGCCTTGGTTGCATATTAAGGAGAAAGCAGCCCCCGAGCAAGGAACCCAGTGTAAACCACAGAAGCAGGCCTGGCAAAGGTTGCTAGCTCCTGTGGCTTTAGCCTAGTGGTGTTTTGCCATCTGTTGTGCCAAATATACAAAATTATGCTATTTGTGACCAACCTGTGGTAGAGTTCATGTTGTTCTGATCAGGCACAGTCGGACACACTGTACGTTGACACAGACATAATGATGTAATTTTGGTCCTCTTCAAGCAAAAATAACAACAACCAAACAAAACAAAATTGTTGACTCTCTAGGTTATAGGAAGAATACAACGTTAATAATTAAAATCAATCATCTGAGATGATTGGAATACCTGATTCTGGAGGAAAATGTGTATGATTCAAGTTGTGATCAAAGAGATTAAAACAAAGATGGTGCTATTTCAGGAAAGAATTCAGCAAATCCCAAAGCTGAGATGGAAAAAGGGACTAGACTTAATAGCAGTGTTTTGAAAGATGTAAAGTCAGCATAGAATATGTTGAGATAAATGCACTACAGTTTCAAGCAGTAGATATTGGTGAGATGTTTCACTTCCTTGTCTGACAGCGCTGACAGCCTAACCCCCTCCTTCCTTTATTGCATGTGAGCCAGTGTCTCTCCTTTGCTGTCCCTTTGTTCTAACCACTGCCTTGACTTTGCCTCAGGATTAAACAAAAATAAAAATGATTATTTCCACTGAATTTTTCATTTTCCAGCCAGTTATGTAAATGCCTAGACATAGTTTCCATTGATGCCATTCTTTGCCTTCAAAAATGAAGATGGAACTTTAGAGGATCCTGAAATAGTTGAAAGATTAATGTAAAAGTAAAATCGAAATCCATATTTCAGCACAAAAAGGAGCCATAGCTTGTAAAAACATAGAGAGATAGAAGTTTTGATGCACTGAAATCAAATAATATTTGGACTTTTGCTATCAGATTCTGGAGAAAATGACAATTATTTAGCTATCACTGATTGTCATAGTTCTCACTCACTGGAAGATCAAGGAGATTAGTTTTTACCCTTCCCCTAGGATTCTCTAGTATCCTTAAGAGAGTTGGGGATGTCTAGGTTCTCAGCAAATAGCTCTAGTCTCTACTGATGATATTATCGCAAATGTATGGGGGATGCCTTGCACCCCCATTCTATCCACTAATAGTTAAATTAGATTTTACAAGGAAATAAAAAATAATCACAAATCACAAATGTAAAAATTTACTTTTTTAATTTACTGTAGGCATAAGCCCCTCTTCTTCCACCTCAGTCTCTGAGAGAAAAGGGGCATTAGGTTCATAGTTTAACTCATGTCCTATAGAGTGTAGTGCCAGTTTCAAGTCCAAAACTTCCTAAAGGTTTCAGTCGTGGGTACCTTGACTTCTTTAGCCTTTCTTGTTAGACTGACTGAAAGTATTATTCCACCTGGATTCCTGGCTTAAGATCACTGTGACTCAAAATCCAGGTCCAATGAGTCCCATGAACATTGGCACATGAAAATGAGGACAATGCAGAACAAAAATATTTCTGGCCCATTTAAACGTTAAAAAGGGAGGGAAAAGGACCCACATGTGCAAAAATGTTTGTAGCAACCCTTTTCGTAGTATCAAAGGGCTGGAAATTGAGTAGATGCTCAAGAGATAGGGAATGATTGAATAAATTATGGTGTATGACTGTAATGAAATATTATTATTCTATAAGAAATGATGAGCAGGCTGATTTCAGAAAGGCCTGAAAAGGCTTATATGAACTAATGCTGAGTGAAGTGATTGGAACCAAGAGAACATCATATACAACAAGATTATGTGATGATCAATTGTGATAAACTTGGCTTTTTTCAACAATGAGGTGATTCAAAGCAATTTCAATAGACTTGTGATGGAGAGAGCCATCCACATCCAGAGAGAAGAAGACTGAATGTGGATCAAGGCATAGTAATTTCACCTTTTTTGTTATTTGATTGCTTTTTTTTCTTATATTTTTCCCCCTTTTGATCTGATTTTTCTTTTGCAGCATGATAAACATGGAAACATGTTTAGAAGAATTACATATATTAAACTATATCAGATTGCTGTCTAGGGGAAGGAGAAGAAGGGAAAGAGGGAGAAAAATTTGGAACAGAAAGTTTTACAAAGGTGAATGTTGGAAACTATCTTTGAATGTATTTGGAAAAATACTATTAATGATTTTTAAAAATAAAGTTAAAGAGGGAATAGAGGAGGAAATCATTATTATTATTATTACCAAATCATTTCAAGGTCCCTGTGATGTGCATGAACTGTGCTCTTTACCCTCTTAATGTCTCAGCAAGGAGGGTAGGAAAGAGCTTGCCGCAGAAGAGGTTACAGAAAAAGGATGCCCATTTGATTCTCAATGGTTCTTTTTTTCCCCCCCTAAGGCAATTGGAGTTAAGTGACTTGCCCAGGGTCATACAGTTAGCAAATATTAAATGACTGAGGCCAAATTTGAAGTCAAGTCCTCCTGACTTTAGGGCTGGTGCTCTATCCACTGCACCACCTAAAAGCCCTCACTGGTTCTAAAGATGTAGCATGTCTCCGTTATGCATCCAATCAAAGGAGGCAACCCCCCCCCCCATAGGAGATCTCTCTCATAGGAAATCTGAAAATACCCAGGGAGGCCCCCTTTGGAGTATATCCATGTTAGTTGAAATGGGCATTATTCCAAAGGCCATGTTACATTTATAATCATTTTCTCTAATAATTACAAAATAAACAGATGAGTAGAACTGCAATATATTCCATTTCCCCTCACAAATATCTAACCCTGTCCACCATTCAGGTAATGAAATGTCAGTTTTTGTATATAAAAATTGTTAAATGAAAATTAATGATCTTTGAATGAATGGCTTTGTGTTAGAAAACTATCACCATCTCCTTGACTCTTTCCTTACAGGATATTCCTGAGCCAGCTTAATAGCTGTACATTAGAATAATTTTTTAGGAAATAAAAAGAAATATTAGTACAAACTAGATCTATATCTCTGTTATCCTTCTAGCTGTTTGTGCTGTGAAAATATACTTGAGCACTGAGATGGTTGATAAAGGCAGAAACAAATAATGAACATTTTCTTCTATGCTTTGTCATTGTGAACACTGAACAAGATTTTGAATAAGAATTGGAGTTGTACCCCTATACCGACTCCATGCTCTTCAAAGGAAAACAACTATAAAAGACTTAAGAACTATGATCAGTGCAATGATTAGTCACGACTCCAAAAAAATGGGGATGGAACATGTTTCCCACTTCTCAGCAGAGAAGTCATAAACTAAAGGTACAAAATGAGATTTAATATTTTCAAAGAGCCATTTGTGGGTTGCTTGGATATGCTTATTTGTTACCAGTGAGAGATTATATTTATTTGGGGCTAAGGGAGAATAATGACAAAAATAAAGGAAAGAAAAGGGTATATATGAAATGTTTTAAAATAATCATTTAAATAAAAGAGCAGGAGGAAATTCAGAAGGCAATGAGGACAGGCAGAGCAATTTTAGAACTACTATGTTACATTTAATGTATGGCTTTAAAAATAGTTTAATAGATTCCCATATAATCATCTTTTTTGGGGTTCTTATTCATATGTGGAAATGTTCACATTTGTTATTTGTCAAGTTCTTAAAAATAAAAAGAACATTTTAGAATTTAAAAAAAGCTTTTTGTAAATGACAAAAAATGATAGGAATAAAAATAAAGTACCTTGGTTCTGAATCTGGAAGATGAGAAAAATCTATCTCAAAATATTGAAGAGCCCATGAGACTGCAGAGAATGACAACTTATGGAGAGAACAAAATAAAGTCCAACTAATCAGACTGAACTAAGACAATGTCCTGCCAATTGAGATCATGAGCTATTTTGAATAGAATGGTTAAGGAATCATAGTTTTTTCCAGTTGTATTAAGTCACAGGGGATACAGAGCTGTTATTGTAGCTGACAGAATCATGCATTCCACAGTCCACTGACCCTATAGAATGATGAAAGCACAATGCTATCCATCTGCCAAAACTTGTTGCTATCTCTGAGTCCTTAACGGGAATGATTCCAAGCAGTGCTATAGCCAAAAGATTGTTCTTTGAAGCCAAAGAATGCAAACTTCTTTCAAAGAAGATTAAGTACAAGCTGCAGCATTTATTTATTTATTTTTATTTTAAAATACAATTCACTAATGATTAACTCCAAGAGCTATTATGTATATTTAGTTAATTTTTTTAAGTTATAAGATATACTGTTCTTTTAATATGGAGTAATTTTGTGATGAAAAAGACAGAAAAATATTTTCTGTAAAATTATTTTGTCAAATAACTTTAGATATTGCTTTTATAAATGAACATTTTGATAACTAATCTAAATAGAAAATCTTTGTTTTAATAAACATTGATAATTTGTGTATGAAAAAAGCAAAACTTTCAGGTGGGATTTGAACAGTTTTAGATAGAAAATAAAATGTGGTATTTAGCATGTATTGGTCAACCTGCCATCTGGAGGGGGGGAAGGAGGGGAAAAATTAGAACAAAAGGTTTGGCAATTGTCAATGTTGTAAAATTACCCATGCATATATCTGGTAAATAAAAAGTGGTAAATAAAAATCTGGTAAAAAATTTTTTTTAAAATGTGGGGTAAATACACAGACTCAAATCTCTTGGAATTATGTCTATTTGTCTAGAAACAGTTCAATGTTATAAAGAGAAAGATCTTTGCTTTATTTTAAAATGGAAAAATATGAGTTTAAAGAAGCACAATTTTAAGGTCACCAAAGAAATGGAAAACCCTGTTGAAATGTTTAGATCTCCAAGCATTATGGATGCTTAATTAATGTATAATTAATTTATGCATAACTTTTATCATTAATAAGAATAAAACTATTTTTAGAAATAAGGACTAATGTGAATAATTGGAGACTGAGATATAATTTTTAAAAAGATTATAAGTTTTATTGGGAGCAGTTATGTGGTGCAGTGGATAGAGCTCCACTCTTGGAATCAAAAATGAATTCACATCCATCCTCAGATGCTTAGTAGCCATGTGACCCTGTACATGTCACTTAACCCTGTTTGCCTCCATTTCCTCATCTGTAAAATGAGCTGGAGAGGAAAATGGCAAACTTCTCCAGTATCTTTGCCAAGAAAACTTCAAACAGGATCATAAAAAATTGTACATAACTGGAAAATGGTTGAACAACAACAAATCTGTTTTGTAGAGGAACTTTGGGGAGGTGATTTTTTTAAGTGAAAGAAGAATCAGAAGCCTCTCATTTAATCTATTGGAGTACAAAGGAACAGAATATAAGAATCTGACAGAGTATTCTGAGACAGAGCAGGGGTTCTGAAAAGCTTTGTTGAGTTTTTGGCAATTAAAAGCAGCATGATGACAGAAGTCTTCAACTAAATGATTCCTGACTGGTAGAGAACTGCTTTTGTTAGTCAAGAGGTATTACTCTGCAGTGCCATCTAGAGTTCAAGAGAGGGACTCATTAAGTCCTGTTGCTCTTTACTGCCACTGGAGAAAGAAAAGCAGAGGGGACTGTTGGCTTTGGCTTAACTGGGGCTCTATTACTCTGAGCTCCATTCTAACTAGACAACAGCATGCAAGTGAATGAATAACTGATGGGTTGGTCTACATAACGCAGAGAAAGCCAGTTTGATGAGCATTGCAATACTCTGAATTGAAGAGAATTTATATTAAGAAGTGACAGTAAAAGTAAAACTAAGGAGTTTATAAATGCAATGTTGAAGTAAGGAAGAGTATTTGCTCAGTAAAAGGTTAAATGAATCAAGTAGTAAACAGAGGAGCAGTTTCTAAATAAATGAATAACATTAAGTCCTATAATTTGGAGTTATGACTTGCCCTAAACTCATGAATTTTCTACTTAATTGTGCCTTTTTAAAGAGTTCCTTTATATAAAAATGGGTACATTGGTATATAATTCATGTATATGGATATATAAATAAAACACATAGATGGATCATATACCCTTCCATGAATGATATACATGTATATGTTGTAATTTATTTTATGCTTTGTTTTTTTTTAATCTACAAGATGACTACTATCTCTTTTCTTTTAAGTAAATAGTAATGTTTAAATCTAAAATTATATTACAATGAATGACTGATTGTATAAATATCATGTATTGTGTGGTTACATTCCATTGAAGATGGTTGTATAGATAGGAAAAAATACACACTCTACATGGAAGCTCAAGAACTAGAGGAGTAAGTAGGGGAAATGTACTTCCCTTCAATAAGATTACCTCTCAGATCCTGACGATTGCAGTTTAACTATGTGGTTGATAGTGGTCTACCTAAGGGAATTCAGATCTGCTACTGTGGGAGCAAGTTGGAATTAATGAGTTAACCCAAATCTTTCAGAGTTATTGTCACACACTTTACAAAGAAAGATAAATTTTATCATTATACCACCACCCTGATTACATTGTGAGAAGCATATGTGTGTGTGTGTGTGTGTGTGTGTGTGTGTGTATTTTATTTACTCTAACAGACAATGTACTTCTATTATTACATTAGTCTTTCCCTTTGGAGAATGTTATTTTACAAATATTAGCTAATTCCATTTTTTATCTTTTAAAGTACATTATAAATCAGTTCTTAACTACTTCAAATAAGCAATTACATTCTTCTATTGATTAAAATTGTATTTTTGTAATTATGTTCTTGTAAAGATGAATGCCTGGTCTTAATTTTTTGAAAGATGAATTTTGTCATGACCAAATTGTTCAACAATTTCTTCATCATTCCACATGCCATAGAAAAGAAAACATAGATTTAGAGGTTGATAAGAAAAAGTGACTCACATTTCCTGATTTGCAGGGAATCTGGTTGACTAGATTCTTTTTTACAGTAATTTTTCTCTGCAGCAGAGAGCTCATTTCCGCCAGAAATACAAGGATCAGAGTCATGAAAACAAATCTCTTAAACTAAAGCAAGAGCAGCGTTTTTCCAGACTGCTCATTGTGTTGCTGTTTCTCTTACTAATATGGTTCATCAGTTTAAAAAGAAAGATAGATGGGATATAGAGTGACTGTGATAGTTTTGGTAATATAAGGAAAAGCAGGTTTTCTATATATGAACGTTGTAGCTTATATATTTAAATAGAGATTTGGAGAATTTACTTTGCTTAGTCTACTATGCTGATTCCTCCCAAGGTTTTGTTATTTTGTGCCCTTAGTAATAAACCTTTTTTTCTCTTTATCTCTATATCTTTTACTATAAACATTTCTATGATGAAGGCACACTAGGAAAGAAATTCTTGCTCACATATCTATGACACTAATGCTTGGGAAGCAGTTAAATGTGTTACTTTTCTACTTCATATAAATGTTAAAATATAGTGAATGTGAGTATTCCTAACATGTAGGTGTTCAATCAACAATTTCTAAATCTCACTTAAGTGTCTTATTGTCACCTCTTCTTCCATATGTGAAGTATTTTATATCAGTGAAAATTTACCACTATGTCAAAAGAAATGATTTCTCAAGTAGTAGGAGCATTCTTTCCAGATGATTAATCAGATAATCAGAGTAAATAACTTGAGGGAAAGCAGACTGGGGCACACTTTAAAAAAAAATTTGGCAAAATTTTATTAATGTCATTTTTAAAAACCATAGCTATTTTTGATAGTGTCATCTCTTCGCATTCCCAGTTTAATTCACTAAATCACAACCCCTCTATGTCTTTGTAAAATAGATTCACCAATTACTGTTGCCAAAAATGTTTATTTCTTTGTAACCAAGTTTCTTACAATACATATAAACATATACATAGATAGATATACAGAGAGAGGGGAGGTATATATTAGCATAAATATACAAGAATATCATGCAAATTCTCTAACTCTTATATATTTGTTTGCATTTTGTCTCCCCTATTAAATTGTAAGCTCCCTGAGGGCAAGGGCTGTCTTTTACCTTAGTAAAACTTAGTTTTTACTAAGCAACTTAGCAAGTACCTGTCACATTTGTTGTTTCATTGTTTCAGTCGAATCCAATTTTTCATGCCCCGTTTGAGGTTTTCTTGGCAAAGATACTCAAGTGGTTTACCATTTCATTCTCCAGCTCATTTTACAGATGAGTAACTGAGGTGAGCAGTGTTGAGTTACTTTCCTAGTATCTGAAGCCAGATTTGAACTCATAAAGATGAATCCTCCTGACTTCAGGGCAAGCACCTTATACACTACACTATCTAGCTACCCTGGACACATAGTAGGCACTTAATTTTTATTATACAATCAATTGATTGATTATGACTTTGAGATGCAAGAGCTCTTGGGTTCTTCAAATGGATTATATTGATAGCTTGAGGAGATTTCTGGATCTAAGAGTATGAACATTGACAGGAGTTATCCACATTCTGTAGATCCAGAAAAATTTGGGATAGTTTAAGCTATCCTATTTGCCCATTACAAATGGTGGACCAGTCAGGCCTGTGACATTCTGGACTGTAGAATAGCACTGCCTGTTACATAGCTCAGACTAACATTGATTAGGATGGGGGACAGTGCTCAGAAGTTCCACAAGTGGCAGTGTCTGACACAAAGAGACTAGGGACAATACCTGTGAAGTACTTGGCCCAATACAGGATGGTATTACCAGAGCTCCATTGGCAGCAGGCAGCAGCATGGGTCTCAGCAGAATTGATACTGACATGAGCAGTCATCAAGGTAGATCCATAATAACCTTTTGCTTATTGTGATCTAGAATGTATAGAGTGTAGCATCCAAATGGCCCCTGGGTCACTCCTTCCCAGAAAGGACTTAGAGGAGCAAGGAAATAGAATTTTTGGGAAGTATAGAGAGAAAATGAAACTTCTTACCCTGCATGGACCAAGGAATATGGTAACTCAGCAAAGGCTTCTAAAGGAACAACAATTTTCATACTCCAACCTCACTCCTTCCCCAGGTTTTACCTGGAAACTGAGCAGATGGTAGTAGGTTCTTGCCATTAATCTTATCACTGGGTCAGGTTGCATGTCCAACTTCAAATGATCCTGTCCTATATAAGTCTAAGAACTTTCATACTCTGCAGGTATTCCAGATGTTTCTGCTGCTCTTCACACCTTTATATCAGGAGATCTACTGTGAATTTAGAAGTGATATAATTGGTCATTTGCTAGGCTATTGCAGGCAGAAGTGACTCACTGCTTGACCACTGATTGACCTACCCATGTACCAAGAAGATTTTATATACTCAATAATTGGTTTAGTCACCTTCATTTAGGAAAAGAATGCAAAGCTCTCATGATAAAAATCAGTTTAAGCAATCTTTTTTCTAATCCATGAATGTAAGTTTAGTAAAACTTTATCACAATGCCCTCCTGGTGGATAAGGACAGAAGAGAGAAAATCTTTATGCAGTAATGTCTGGAGCCTAACTCTTGATTACTGTAGATATTCTCGCTCTCCCTCTCCCTCTCTTTCTCTTCCCTCTTATCTCCCTCTCCCTCTCCCTCTGCCAATCTGGCCAACAACTGTAATTACATAAAGGTGTAGAGATTGAGAGTTTTGGTTTCATAACCCACTACACATCCACCCACTTACTATCCTTGCTTACTGTTTTTTGTTTTGTTTTGTTTTGTTTTGCTATTTTTGCGTTTTGGTTTATCTTTTCTTCTTCCCAGGCTGACATGCCAAGCTTCATACATCCTAAGGGTTACTGTTAACTTAAAACTTAAAACTTAATCAGCACAGGAGCACTAAGACCCAAACAACTGACAGAACTTCTTGTCTAAGGGATAAAAATGTCAAGATGCACAGGAAGTCAGCAGTTCCTCCTTCTAGCTTCTGAGCAGAGGACTGTTATGGGCAACACAAAGGCAGTGAAGTTTCTCCCAAATGAATCAACATTAAATCCTTGCTAAATATCCTCTTCCTGATTTGAATATACTTCCTTTATTATGGGCAAGTAGGCTTCTGCGTTAACTGTCTAATGTTTTGTTGTTCAGTCCTTTCAATCATGTCCAACTCTTTAGGATCCTTTTGCTTTTTCTTGGCAAAAATAGTGGAGTAGTTTGTCATGTCCTTCTCCAACTCATTTTATAGATGAAGAACTGAGGAAAACAGGGTAGTGTTGGACTTGCCCAAGGTCACACAGCTTGTAAATGTCTGGATTTGAACTCAAGATCAGTCTTTCTGACTTTAGGTCTAGTATTCTATTCATTGTGCCACCTGACTGCCCTATCTAATATTTTATCAGACTCATTCTAATCTTAAGTCAAAACTTTCTTTAGTCAGATTTGGCTTACTACAGATGGTAAATAAAAAATAATATCTATAAAACATTCTACACATAGATATGAGATGGAATCTCCCATCAATACATAGTTTCTAGAGGAACAATGGTCTTAGGGGGAAATAGTAATGTGGCACATATATAGAAAACACATGGTAAGGCATCTCACAGTACTTAAATCACAAGGTCTAGAAAGTCCTTTCTCTTTATGTGGTTATTTCTGCAGCTCAATTCTTGATTGGTAAGGTTAAATCTTACTTGATTCCAGAGTCAGCTCTCTTCTTCTTCTTCCACTTTTGGGTAATTATCTCTCTGTATCTGTATTTCTCTGGCAGGTACATCTCTGTTAGCTGCTGGTACCTAACAAAGAATAAAAACCTAACATGAAAAAAAAAAAAAAGAAATGAAAGAATAAGTAATCAAAAATTTATCTCAAAGATGTGAGAACTTTATCTAATGAAATGTATTTGAGATCTAATAGCTAAAGTATGAGCTCCTCTAAGCTAGTAGTTCTCATAGTAACTGAAAAAAGGACAGAAAAAATTTAAAATATCTCCCTGTGAGTTTGCTCTCCCCCCAAAAAAAAAATCACAAGTGTGTTTTTTTTTAATTATTTCAAATTTAAATATAAAATTTAAAAAGGAAAAAAATTGCCATAAACACAGCAGAACATGAAAGGATTCAAAATATAAGGCAATAAATTTCCATTTCAAGAAAGCCTATATAAAATACTAAACATTGTGTTCAGAGCTATCTTTGCTTTGCTTTCTTGTAGATTTTCTTTTGCTCTCTGCTGTGTGCTTTTACTTTATTTTCCTCCTCTTTCCTCACCCCAAGAAGGCAACAATTAAACATGGTTATATTTATATATGGATATATATACATGTATATATATATCCATATCCATATATATATATACATAAATATATATAATCATACACATATATATTCATATGCATCTATGTAAGATCATATTAGTCTTTTCCTATTTTTCTAAATCCACCAGCTTATTATGTCCTACACCACAGCAATATTCCAACCTTATATTTTCTAGTTATTTAAAATAGTCTAAAACAATATTGATTAATTTGGCTAACATATAATTTCTCTAATTTTTCTTTTGGTTAAATCTACTTTAGCTTTAACTTTGTCTGAGACCACAATTAGCCCTGATCTATATTTTATGTTTGTGTTTTATGGTCTTACATTTTTATAACATTTCCTAAAGCAACATATTGTTGAGTTTAAAATTTTATTATTTCCATTTTATGTGAATTCATCCAATTCACATTCTATGCCATAATTACTTGTTGCTTATTTTTCTTTTTCCTGTTTTCCTCAATATCCTTTTCTATCCTATCCCTCCTAATTTCTCTACTTTATTTCTATCTGATATCTTGTCCTGCTCTTATTTAATCTATCCTCCCTCCAAGAATCCCTCCTTTATGCTGTCTCCACACCCTATCCCCTTGCCTTCTTATTTTTATCAGCGTTTAGAAGACTTTTATTCCCTTATAAATATATTATTTTCTTTTTATCCAATTCCCATTAATCTACACATCCCTCTATGCCCCCCCCATCCTATTCCTTCATCCTCTTTATTTCTTTTTAAATTTAGAAGATTTTTTTTTTGCCTCCAAATGATGTATATGTTGTTCTTTTTTAAAGCCAGACCTGCTATGAATAAGGTCCCTTTATTTAAAAAAAAAAAAAAAAGGGGGGGGCAGCTAGGTGGCACAGTGGATAGAGCACCAGCCTTGAATTCAAGGGGAACCGAATTCAAATCTGATCTCAGACACTTAACACATCCTAGCTGTGTAACCCTGGGCAAGTCACTTAACCCCAGCCTCAGGGGGGGAAAAAAAATCTCTTCCTGGTCTTTACTCTCATTTTCTTTCTGAATTTAGGAGACTTTATAATGTTATAATGATGTGTATATTATATATATATATATATATATATATATATATATATATATATATATATATATATATATATATACACTCTTTTACCTTTTTTTTTTTTTTTTTTTTTTTTTTTTGCTGAGGCAATTGGGGTTAAGTGACTTGCCCAGGATCACATAGCCAGGAAGTGTTAAATATCTGAGGACAGATTTGAACTCAGGTCCTCCTGACTTCAGGGCTGGTGCTCTATCTAGCTGCCCCTCTTTCACCCATTCTTAATGAGAATTGAATTTCAGAACTACCAGTCCTCCTTCCCCACCTAATTCCTGTTTCAGTTCTTGCTCTCACACCCCATTTGTAAGAAATAATTATTCTTTTTACATTTTGCTACATGGTTTTGCTTTTTAGAATGACATTAGACTCAACTCTGCCTCATTCTTTCTTTCAAACTAGCTAATTAATAATGACAGACTTACACATATGGTTTATATTTCCACATATAAAACATAAAACAGTTTATCCTCACTGAGTCCCTTACAATTAGTCTTTGGTGTTTACCTTATATCCATATTCTTGAATCTTTTGTGTCAATTTTTTTTTTTTAAGTTCTGATCTTTTGGCAACAAAATCCTTAAAGTATGGCAATTCATTGAATAGCCTTTTTTTTTTTCTTTGCCCCATTCAGATTTAACTTTACTAGGTATGACATTTTCAGCTACAACCCCCAATTCTTTTGCTCTTTGATATACAATGTTCCAAGACTTGCAATCTTTTAGTGTAGCTGTTGCTAGATCTTGTGTAATTCTAATTGTGGCTTGGCTATTTTTAAATTTTTAACTTTTTTTCTTGTGCTCATATTTTCTCTTTAACCTGAAAGTTTTGGAATTTGGTTATGATATTCCTGCAATATCATAGGGTCTTTTTCAAGAATTGGTGAACGGATTTTTTTTCTACTTATATTTTCCCCTCTTAATCTAACCCTTCAGGACAATTTTCTTTTTTTCTCCTAATAAGATTTTTTTTAATTAGCTTTCAAGTAGTCTGATTATTCTTATGTTTTTTCTTCTTAATCTGTTTTCTAGGTCAATTATTTTTCTCATGAGATGTCTCACATTTTCTTCTATTTTGTCATTCTTTATGTTTTATTTTATTATTTCTTGGTCTCTTATAACTTCATTAATTTTCCCTTGGCCAATTCTAATTTTCTTTTCTTTTCTTTTCTTTTCTTTTTCTTTTCTTTTCTTTTCTTTTCTTTTCTTTTCTTTTCTTTTCTTTTCTTTTCTTTTCTTTTCTTTTCTTTTCTTTTCTTTTCTTTTCTTTTCTTTTCTTTTCTTTTCTTTTCTTTTCTTTTCTTTTCTTTTCTTTTCTTTTCTTTTCTTTTCTTTTCTTTTCTTTTCTTTTCTTTTCTTTTTTCTTTTTCCTGAGGCTGGGGTTAAGTGATTTGCCCAGGGTCACATAGCTAGGAAGTGTCAAGTGTCTGAGAGTATATTTGAACTTGGGTCCTCCTGAATTCAAGGCTGGTGCTCTATCCACTTCACTACCTAGCTGACCCACCAATTCTAATTTTCAAGTTTAAGATTCTGGATCTCCTTTTCCAGTTGGCTGACTTTCCTTCAATAATTTTCTTGTTTTTCTTGGATTGTTCTTTTTTTTTTCCCTCAATATCTTTCATTTGATTTTTAAAGACTTCTTTTGAGGTGAATTTGGGGTAAACAAGCAACCATTTGACATTATCTTTGGTTAGGAAAGACTTTTTTTGTTCAATATTTACCTCTGAAGACAAACACTATTCTTCTCTATTCCCTTAGTAAATGTCTATGGTTGATTCTTTCTCTTTTGCATACTCATTTTTTTGTTTGTTTATTTGATTTGTAGCAGCTTGTTATTATAATCCTATTTAGTTCTCTGGGACCTCTGACCTCAGGTCCTTTTTTTGAGCTTTGTCTTTGCCTCAACCTCTATTTGCCTTTCCCTCTTTAAGCCACATTTTTCTGGAACTCTCTGAGAACCTTCTAGTGGCTATAACCTTCAGTTCTTCCCTCCCTCAAACCTCAAACACTTATTAGCTATATGACTCTGGGCAAGTCATTTAATCCTTATTTGCCTCAGTTTCCTTATCTTTAAAATGTACTGGAGAAGAAAATGGCAGACCATTTTAGTATCTTTGCCAGGAAAACCCCAATAGGGTCACAAAGAGTTACACATTACTGAAACAACTGACCAATATAAACAATATCCTTGTTTAGTCTCTTATAATTACTCATGCATGTTTACTTTTATGTGTTTCTTACCTTGTATGTTTGAACTTCAAAGTTTCTATGCATTTTTGTTATTTTAAAATGTAGCAAACATTCTCACTCATGTTTTTTTTCTTTTGTTGTTGCTATTGTTTTTAATCCCTATGCTGTTTCATTAAAGATCCATTTTCCCCTATATGAATATGCTTTTTTTTTTTTTTAGGCTAGTTATCCTTAGCTATAAACTTATATCATTTGCCTTGTGGAAAATCATATTTCAACTTTCCCCCTTACATGGTGGCTGCTAACTTGGGTGTCCTTCTGACTGTGCCTCTTTAGTTCTTGAATTCTTCATTTTTGACTGCATGAGTGATATTGTTAACTCTGGATTTTGACTATAATGTTCCTGGGAGCTTTCATTTCACAGAGAAATTTTGAAGTTCAAATACAGGAGTTAAGAAAAACATAAAAAAGGAAGGCCAAATGAGCAATCATTCAGAGACAAAACAAGGATAAATGCTTATATTCTAAAACAGGTGAGGCTGCATGTGTCTCCTCTGAACCCTATTATCATCAAAGGTTAAACTCCATTAAATTTAACTTCAATCTACCCCATGTGATCATATTTAACTATTCTAAAACTAATTGACCTCTCTCTTTTCTGATGTATTACAGTAGCACTTATTTTCCTACCTCAGATTCTTGCAGTTAATATTTTACTTTAATAATTAAATGTAGTAGATAGAAGCTGGCCTGTAAGTCAGGTATTTGTTGCTGTTCAGTTATTTTCAGTCATGTCTGACTCTTTGTGACCCCATCTGGGATTTTCTTGGCAGAGATACTGCAGTGGTTTGCCATTTCCTTCTCCACCTCATTTTATAGATGAAGAAAATGAGACAAACTGGATCAAGTGATTTGCCTAGGATCACCCAACTAGTAAGTAAGTGTCTGAGGCTGGATTTGAATTCAGTTCTTCCTGAATTCTATCCCTGGAATACTTGGGGTGCAAAGTTCTATCTCTGATATATGATTAATTACAAATTCTCATTGCCCAACGTCAGTTAATTAGACTAATTTGCAGAACCTTATTAGCAGTATGTTTTGGTAAAGGGAATTTTCTCACAATTTCCTATATTATAGAAATCACATTTGTATCTATTCCTCCAAACAATTTTTATCTTATATTTTTCTTTTTAAAAATATCAGTCAAGAGAATCTAAGTTTACAGCCTCAGACATTTTACTAGTGTTATGACTCTGGCCAAGTCAATTAATCTCAAATGCCTTGCCAACAACCAATAAACAAACAACAAGATAAAATAACTTTATTGATGTCTTTTGTACACTTAAAAGCATTAAGACTTTTCTCAATAATTCTTTCTCCCCCCCCCCCCCAGTGTGCCACTCCATATAACAAATATTTTTAAAGACAAAGAAGAGGGGGTAAAAAAAATCCACAAAAATTAATTAATATGTTGTGAAAATTTGAAAATATGTGCAATGTATAATTCTTGTGGTTTTCCTATAAAGAGGTAGGCTATTTTCTTTCTCTTCATTAGAGTTTTGCTTATTCTTTGTAATTTTGCAACATTCAGTTTTGATTTTGTATGAGTGTGGTTGTTTATTTTGTTTATGTCGTTTTAGTCACTATGTATAGTGTTCTCTTGGCTCTGTTTACTTTGCTCTTCATTATTTAATATAAATATTTCCTGCTCTGTATTCATCACATTCAATATTTCTTATAGCATAATAATATTCCATTAAATTAATATAACATAATTGTTTAGTTATTTTCCAATTAATGGCTATCTACTTTGTTTCTAATTATTCTCCTTGACCAAAAAAAAAAAAAAAAAAAAAAAAAAGTAGCTTTAAGTATTTTGTGGGCACTTTTTTTTTTTTTTTTTTTTTTAACAATGGCCTCAATGGAGCATGAATCTAATCTTTGGATCAAAGACTATGGACATTTCAGTCAGACTATGGACATTTATTCCAAAACCCCAAATTGTTTGAATGGTGAACTAATTCACTATTCAGGTTTTTTGTCATCTTTGCCAATTTTCAGAGTGAGGTAAAACTTGAGGGATATTTTGATTTTCATTTCTCTTACTGTTAGTTTTTTCCTTTCATTCCTTTTCTCCTCCCCCTCCCTCCCTTCTTCATCTCTCTCTCTCTCTCTCTCTCTCTCTCTCTCTCTCTCTCTCTCTCTCTCTCTCTCTCTCTCTCTCTCTCTCTATCTCTCTCTCTCTCTCTCTCTCTCTCTCTCTCTCTCTCTTTCTCTCTCTCTCTCTCTCTCTCTTTCTCTCTCTTCCTTTCCTTCCTTCCTTCCTTCCTTTCTTCTTTCCTTCCTTCCTATCTCCAGTTTTCCTAATCTATATCTGGCCACTGGACCCAGATGGCTCTGGAAAAGAAAGTGAGGCAGGTGGCCTCAAATTATTTGTAGCATTTTTTTCGTGTGTGTGTGTGTGTGTGTGTGTGTGTGTGTGTGTGTGTGTGTGTGAGAGAGAGAGAGAGAGAGAGAGAGAGAGAGAGAGAGAGAGAGAGAGAGAGAGAGAGAGACAGGGACAGGGACAGGGACAGGGACAGGGACGGAGACAGAGAAGGGAGGGGAATTTTTTTTTAAAGACCCAAGAGAGTTCTCACTCACCAGTCTGGGTTCTAGACGTTGAGGTCAGATAACAATAGTAAGGAATTTATTCTAGCCAGCCAGGGTGGATTACAAGAGGGAAGACAATCTATCCTAAGACTGACAGGAGTTTCTTTATATAGTAAAGAAAACTTTAAGGCAGTATTGATAAGCAAAACATTCTTCAAAGTTACATTGTGTGAAGCAAAGAAAAGAAAGATGGCTATTCATAAAACACAAGTGGTTATACAAAAAATAATAATATACTTGTCGAAGAAAAATGCGTATTTTTAGCTACAAAAAAATTGATAAGAGAATTATCCTCTGAATATAGTTGCGTTCCCTAAATCATAGAAATCTGCCAGTTAAAGCCAGATAGGGAGGAGATCTTTCAGGATTCTGGAATTCTCTACCTTTGGCAGCAAAGTCTTTTGGTACTGATAAGAGGCAAGAATGAAACACTGAAGGACACTAATTCCTGCAGCTGGTGCTCAATTTACTAGGGGTAATTTACAGCAAAATGACGGGTACAGAACAAGATGGAGTCAGTAGGCCTTGAAACAGAGCTGTTTCTAAGGGTAAGGTGCAGGGAGGGAGAAGGGGACTGAGGGGGGTTGTGTTACACAAACATGTCAAGGAAATTCATGAGGGTTCTGGTAATGGATATCAAGGCAAGAGCAGTAAGGGGTTACTCACTGGAAACTGTCAACTTCAAAAAATTTGCTGAAATCAGTCTCTGGGGTTTATGGGGTTCATAAAGATTGGTGATGATAATTTTGTTCACTTCTACACCTTTCTTGAATTTCTGTTGTTTGGGATGTTTATAAAGCAAATAATTAGTTCAGATGCAATTTTCTCTGTAGAAATACCCTTTTTTGGGGTGGGGGGAAGTCATCTTGTTTTGCTTTTTTTAATTGTTAAAATTTTAAGTTATGTCACCTTGGATTGCATATTGAGCTCCATTATATGTAGGATCTTTGATTTTGCAGCATAGGATTTTTTTTTTTTTTTGGTGGGGGGTGGGAGTTTGAGGAAGGGTGGTGGGGGAGTTTTGAGTTTGGTTTTGTTTTCCTCTACAGTTGATCTATGAATAATTCTGATTGATAACTTTGTGGTCTGTGTTTAGAAGTCCTAGGCAGTTTTCTTGTGTGTGTGTGTTTGTTATGATGTTCACGTTTTATGTCTTGTCATATTCTTTTGGGAATCTTTAAACCTGTAAGTTGTCTCTATATATTCTATCTTAAAGATCAGGATGTTTTGTTTATATAGACATGTTTTCTTTGAACATTTTTGCTTTTTGCTTCTCTTCTTCCAGATTTTTCTTTACTCCTGTATATTTGCATTCCCAATCTGTTATTCTCTTTTACATTTCTTTGGCAAAATTTGCTATCTTCAATTAAGATTTTTCTACTTTGCAAGATCATAAATTCTGTTTTCACAATTCTTAATTGTTTATTAAACCACTCAGAAACAGCTTGTTGTGTTTCCATGCTGTGCTAGAATCTATAGGGCCCTCTGCTACATTAGCTATTGACTAGTTTTCCCTTGTTTCATAATATTTATTCCTTTGTACTTGGACATGTTTAGATGATCTAGAGATAAATTATTCCTTATATTTATGATATATTTGCTATTATATTCATAATCTGAATAGAAGATTTATTTGCTGATGCTCAAGTACTTTAATTGAATTTTCTTTCTTTTAAGATCTTTGGTAATTTTAGTGTTTTTTTCCTTATATTCTTCTACTAATCACTTTCTAACTCTTTGATGACAATTTACTAAACACTTTGGCTTCAAAGTTGTTTCAGCCTCCTCTTACACTGGACAATTCACTTTTCACTGGCCTCAATCACTGCCCAAGAGAATATCTAGGAGGAGAGAGTTAGTCCCAGTTGGATGCCAGATACCTTTACTTTAAGCCTACTAGATCCATATATATTCTGTTATCTTCCCTAAATTCCTTCTATTCCTCAGTTCTCTGGCAGCTCAGAGCATTGCTAAACTACAATCTAAACCAGAACAAACTTTTTTCTTTTGTTTTCCAAAGTGTAGGGAAGGAACAAAATAGAGATGAGTTCTCTTACAATCCTGTGGATCAGTTTATGTATCTCTGCTGGAGTATGATGGTTGATGGTGAAGAGGATATTTAGTGAGCATTTTAGGGGTTAAGGATTAGCTTTCTTTGCTGTTCATTCATTGGACCATTGGACCATGAAAAATGCTGAAATTGTTTTATCTCTTGTGTCTAATTTTGGCAAGTATTAAGAAGTTCTAAGGGTTGGAGAAATGTTTAGTACTGTATCTTATTGGTCATGTGACCCAGAAATTCCCTAAATTTCCTCTTTTCAAATTTTCAAAATTTTTTTCCCAAAAATTGCTTCAATAACATCAGTTTCTCTCTGAAATAAACTTAAGCTTCTTGAAGTCAGAGACTCTATATCTTCTCTAATATTTTACATATAATAGATAATAATGATTAATTGATCATTGAGGTTCATTTTACAGAAATTAGAAGAATAATTTTAATAATGAGATCAATAAGATGCATATAACTTACAAACTATAATCCTCCTTTCTATCTTTCACAGTGGAAATTTTAAAGGTTTTTTTCATGAAATTTTTTTTTCTTAAAGGTTAATGGAGTCCATATTCAGAGTGTACCTCATTATTGATATTTGTATCAAACACTCATTTTTCTGAATTAAAGTCTTTGGAAGCATAACACTACAAAGCTATCCTCCCATTGGCAGTGATAGAGCCTCTGAAATATAGCAAATGCCCTGTAATTTTCAAAGGGGAGCAAAGAGAATAAGATTACAATCACACACAAAAAACGATCCCAGCATACATAATGTTTAACTTAAATTAAAGATTGGGCTTAATACTTCCTGATTACTATAATTTTAAGCAGACTATTTGATGTTTCCTTTTATTAAGAGATCTTTATGTTAACAAACTGTTTTGGCATGATTTAGCTTTCATATCTATAATTTTCCTCTCATGGTTCCATTACTGTCATAATAAAAATTATTTTGAAATCATAGTGAGGTGAATTTTTAGACTATGTTCTTAGCATTTACAGAACAAAAGTGTAAAAGGTAAAAAAAAATAATTAAATTTCAACAAGCCAATTAGAAGTGCTGAGACATTCCTAGAGCAATTGTATTTCTCAATTTTGGCACTGTATTATCTGGTAAATGAATACAGTGTTGTGATGATAAGCAACGTGTCAAGCTTAGTTATCTTTTAAAGTACTCATCATTAGCTCAAATGAAAATGAATCTGTGTAAATTATATTTAGGCACCATTGTCAACACCTCACTCTAGGATTTAGACAGTCTATCAAAAGATCAGCAAACAAATTCTTTTAATTATTCTGCCTAAAATAGCCTTTTAATTAGAAAAGGGTTTTCGGAAAAAAAAATTTAATTGAAAAGTATAAGTTTTTTAAGCTAAAAATATGGATAGACACAGACTAAAAGAATCACTAGTGTCATCTTAAAATATAAACTTGATCCAAATTGTTTTTGTGTTGATCCATGTTGGGATCCTTTGAAGGATTCAAATTGTAACTTATTTATGTTTGTCAGTTATTTATAGTCTTGTTAAATATTCACATGAATTTGCTGAGAGATATTATTACATAGTACATCAAGAATTGACTTTAAAGCCAGAAAAAATATGGGTTCAAGTCCTGCCTCTGACACGAACTGAATGTATGACTAAAAAAAACTTATTTAACTTAACACTCTAAGTCAAGGGTGTGAAACATTCAGAACTGGCCCACAAGACTTCTGCTGCCTGAAACAGATTAAAAGATAATTGGGAAATATTTGACAAAATAAACAAAAATGCAATTATTGTTCAGTCATTTTAGTTGTTTAATTCAGTCATGATTCAAGTTGGGTTTGGAGTTTTGTTTTTTTAGCAAAGAAACTGAGATGATTTTCCATTTCCATGTCCAGCTTATTTTACACATGAGGAAACTGAGGCAAACAGGGCTAAGTGACTTGCCCAGGGTCAGACAGCTGAGGTCATATTTGAACTCAGGTCATTCTGACTGCAAGCCTCATGTTCTCTCCACAAAACCACCTACCTATCCCCAAAATGCAATAGAACATAAGCTATGTGAATAAGAAATTTTCTAAGGATCCTTACATACAGCTTAGTAGCATCCTTTTTTCCCCTTCCCTCCATTTCTATTTGAATTTGATATCACTGATACAAGAAATTCCTCCCTTCTTTGCAGTTGCCTAAAGCACTGAGATCTGAAATAAATTGCCAGGGTAATTAATGTAAACAAGTGGCTGCCAGGCCAGCTCTCTTTATAGGTTATGATCTCCTACAGAAATTTGGATATTGTTACACTATCTTTAAGTGAGAAGGACTAAATTCACTAGAATCTTGGCTAGTGACAACTTTCATAGTGAGAAATTTAATTATAATAGATCAGAAAATCTGACTGGATGCTGCGATGATCAGGAAGAATATGTCCACTTCTTTTCTGAAGAGTCTTGGAGAGTTAGCTACCTTTAATTTCCACTTGCCCAATTCTAATTTTTAAGAAATTATTTTCTTCAATGAGCTTTTGCCCTTTTATTTCCATTTGGCCAATTCTATTTTTTTTTTTTTTTTTGAGGCAAGTGAGATTAAGTGACCTGTCCAGGGTCACACAGCTAGTAAATATCTGAGGTCAACTTTGAACTGATTCCAAGACCAGTATTCTATCTACTGCACCACTTAACTGCCCAGGCCAATTTCACTTTTAAAAAATTTAATCTTAAACTTAAATACAAAATAGGAAAAGAATGAACTTGTCATGTTCATAGCAGAAGATGAGAGGATTCAAAATATAAAACAAATTTCCATTCCAAGAAAACCTATATAACATTATGTTCAGAGCTGTCCATCTTTTCTTTGCTTCCTTGTAAGTTTTCTTTTGTTCTCTGCTGTGCACTTTTTTCTTTATTTTTTCCCCTTCCTCACCTCCCTCCCTCAAGAAGACTGCCATTAAGCATAGATACACATACTCACACACAATCATATATACACATATACATACCAACTTAGATAGATATACACATACATATATACACACATATATACATAGATATCTATAATCATTCACAGATATACATATATACATTCATATGCATCTATATAAGATCATTCTAGGCTTGTATCATTCTCTGCTTCTCTGAAATTGGTTGGTATCTTCCTTCATAAGTCAAAGTCTTTCCATATTTTTTCTAAATCCACCAGTTCATAATTTCTTACATCATAGAAATATTCCAACATTATATTGTCCAGTTATTTTAAATAGTCTAAAACAATATTGATTAATATGGATGACATAATGGGGCAGCTAGGTGGTGCAGTGGATAGAGCACCAGCCTTGACTTCAGGAGGACCTGAGTTCAAATCTGATCTCACTTAACACTTCCTAGCTGTGTGACCCTGGGCAAGTCACTTAACCCCAGCCTCAGAAAAACAAAAACAAAAACAAATATGGATGACATAATAGTGTCGTTTCTGCATTTTTCTCTTTTAACTAAATCTATTTTAGCTTTAACTTCATTTAAGATTTGATAATTACATCTGCTTTTTTAAAATAATAAATTCTACTTTCGATTTTATTTTATGTTTGTGTGTATCTTACTTCCTATACCTCCTAATTAAATTTTCTGCTTTACTTCTTTCCACTATTTTGCTCTCCTATTACTTAATCTAACCCCCCTCTCAGGATCCCCCTCTACCTACCCTTTCCCCTTGTCCTCTTGTTTCTATCTCCCTCCCCTCCTCATCCCTTTTACTCTCATTTCTTTTTGAATTTAGAAAATATGTGTGTATTGTTCCCTCTTTAATCCATTCTTGATGAAAAAAGAATTCCAGAACTACCAGCCCTCCTCTCCTATCTAATTCCTCTGTGACAGTTCTTCTACTCACACCTCATTTCTGTAATTACTCTTCTTTTCCTACTCAGCTCTACTCTAATCTTTCTTTCAAACTACCCAATAACTAATGACTATCTTAAACATATGGTTTATGTTTCAACATATAAAAAGTAAACAGTTTGTCCTGATTGAGTCCCTTATAATTAGTCTTTGATGTTTACTTTATATTTCTCTTGGATCTTGTATATCAAATTTTCTATTAAGTTCAAGTCTTTTTGCAACAAAATGCTGAAAGTCTGTCAATTCATTGAAAATCTTTTTTTTTTTTTTTTTTTTTTTTTGCTATTCCATTCAGGACTTTTGTGGTTAAGATATTTTGAGCTATGATCTCAGTTCTTTTGCTCTTTTATATATAATTTTCCAAGACCTGTGATCTTGTAGTGTTGTTAGGTTCTTACTAAGTGCTAATGAGATAATGAGATATTAGGTTCTTACTAAGTGCTAAGTTGGTACTTAACAATTCTCTAGTTCTGGCCTTTACTGGGAGTTTTACCCTTTTGAACTAGCCACAGGTAACCCTAGAGAACTTCTAAATTTAGTTCTCCATACCTAATTTTTGACAAAGATGCACTGGCTCTGGCAGACAGATTTTATAACCCACCAGAAAGGCAGTGTCCAGTGCGAGCAGCTCCACTGTCCTTAGATAATCGACAGGTCATGTGGAGAGACCCAGAAACTGGTGAATGGAAGGGACCAGATAGGTTAACTGCCTGGGGGAGAGGGTTTGCTTGTATTTCTTCAGATGGAGAAGAAATCAGATGGGTGCCAATGAGTTGTATTAGCCTTGTCCATAGGAGAGAGACAGAAAAAGAGAAAGACCTCAAAACAAAGGAGAAAATCTAAGAAACATCTGACACTGAAAGAGCATGGCTAATAAGAAGACTGTCAAAGAACTTTAAAACCAGCAGGAATCATTGGATTTCCTAACACAAGATGAGACTAATGGACAATGGACTTATGGACATTTATAAATTCTCAATTTATGATTATTTGATTATGTTATTTGTTACATACTTCTAGTATGTACTATGTTACTATGTTACACTATGTTACTATGTGTTTATGTAATCTATGTAATTATGTGTAATGCCTCCTATATTGATGGATTTATGTTTCAAGGTCATGACCACCCTATGTTCTAAATCAAAAGAAAGGGGGAAATGTTAGGTTCTTACTAAGTGCTAATGAGATAATGAGATATTAGGTTCTTACTAAGAGCTAAGTCGGTACTTAACAATTCTCTAGTTCCAGCCTTTACTGGGAGTTTTACCCTTTCAAAACTTCTGGGGAGGAGCTTGCATGCTTAGGGGGAGCAAGTTCATTGGTTGAAGTATTTTTTCCCAGAAGCCCTTGCGTTATCCCATGCCCATTCTCTGGGAGGATAAAAGAGGGCAGCAGCTGAGAGATTGAAAAGAGTCTCTATACAAGGTCAGAGTTGGCGGCAGTTGAGAGAGCAGATCTCCTCCCAGAGAGCGATCGGCAGTTTCTGGCGACAACAGCACATTACATAGTGTAGCAGCTGTTAGGGTCTTGTGTGATTCTAAATGAGGCTTTGCCATTTTTGAACTAGTTTTTTTCTTGTTGCTCAAACTATTTTCTCCTTAACCTAAGGGTTTCATAATTTGGCTATGATATTTCTATAATTTTCCTTAAAGGATCTTTTTCAGGTGGTGATTTGGGTTGTTTTTCTATTTTCATTTTTCATTCTTGTTTTAACACTCCAATACTATTTTCTTTAAGTTCACTGTTTAATTCCAGTATTAATTTTTTTATGATTGATTGTAGCTTTCAGGTAGTCTAATTATTTTAATATCTTCTTGATATGTTCTTCAGATCTGTTGTTTTTATGAGATTTCTCACATTCTCTTCTATTTTTTTCATTCTTTATATTTAATTTTATTATTTTTTAGTCTCATGATATTGCTGGTTTCCCCTTGGCCAATTCTAATTTTCAAGGAGTTATTTTCTTGCTTAAGAGTCTAAATTTCCCCTTTATAATTAGTTGACTTTTCCTAATAGTCTTGCTTTTTAAAAATTATTCTTTTTTTCTTTTTTTTTTTTTTGAGTCCTATGAATTCTTTTTGAACAGATTATCATTTGACATTATTCTTTGTGTTAGGAGAAGCTGTTTTTGCTTTATTATTCTCCTCTGAAGATGAACCTCAGTCTTCTCTATTCCCTTAGTAAGTGTCTTTCTCCTTTGCGTGCTCATTAAAAAAAAAAAAAAAAAAAATTTGTAGCAGTTTGTTATTATAATCCTCTTTAGTCCTGAAGTGTGGTGGATAGTGCCTTTGACTTCAGGTTCTATGCTTTTTTTGTCTTTCCTTTTTTTCTTTCTCCTCTGGTCTGGAAGGTAAACTAAGAGCTCTGCCCTTCTGTAAGTTCCCCTTTGCCAGCAACATCCCTTTTCCTTTGCTTACTCTTTCACTAAGTGTATGATAGTTCCTTCTTGAGTAGGGACATATCCCTTATTCACAGAGGTTCCCTTGATATTCCCCACTCAGATGCTGGACTACTCACATTCTCTAGGAAGTAAAAATTCCTGTGGTTGGGGTGAGGCTATCTCCCAACTCAACTAGTACCAAACCTCACTTGTTTCAGACAAGCTATCCTGGAGATATTTACATTTCACAGGAAATAAACCTCTATCCTAGCATCTTTCATCATATCTCCTATTGTTGCAGAAGGACTACTGTTCTTCTCCATTTATTTTTATAGCTCTACATTCACCTTGAAGTGCTATTTTTTTAAATTTTCTATTTTTATAGCTCTATATTAAGCCCGAGGTGCTATTTTATCTTATTTGTGAAGGAAATCTGGAGAGCTTGAAATTTTCTGATTTATTCTGTCATCTTGCCAAAATCTTCTCTGCCAATTCTTTGGTGAATTTTTAAATATCTTTTCCCATTTGGTCTATTCTGTTTTTTAAGGTGTTATTTTATTCCATCTTTTAAATAATTCTTTTCACAAGCTGTTGACTATCATGATTTTCTTGCATCACTCTCATTTCTTTCCCAATTTTTCTTTACCTCTCTTATTTGATTTGGGAAAAATTTTTTTTTAAAAATCTCTTCCATGGCCTGAGATCAATTCACATTTTTTCTTTTAACATCTTAGATATATTAATTTTGACTCTGTTTTCTTCTTCTGAATTTTTGTCACCATTGTAACATTATATGGTTAGGATCTTCTTGTTGTTGTCTGCTTGTTTTTTTAGACAAGAAAATCTGATGACCTGAAGAATAGGGCATTTTATCTCCTCTTTAATACCCTCTCCAACCTAAACAAAGAACCAAAACAAAACCAAGCATCTTCCAACTATTAGAAGGAGAAACAGGAATCAATATTTATATGGAACACAGGAATATGGCTCAATCCAAGGCTGGCCTATGAAAATGTTTATTTTACTGATTTAGTTTGGATTCACACAATACATGAGAAATGTATTCAAATTTATAAAACTAAAAGCAAATAATTAAATTGATAAATGATTAAAAGATATAAATAAGACATTTTCAAAAGAATGAATGCAAGCTGTCAACAAGCCTATTTTAATATGCTTGAAATCATTAATAATTAGAGAAATGGAAATTAAAGCAATCAACATGCTTTCCATCAGAATGGAAAAAATAACAAAGGAGAAAAAATGACAAATATTGGAGGGGCATATTACTTTCCTTTTGGTAGAGTTATGAATTGGTCAAAGCCATTCTGGAAAGCAATTTAGAACTGTGTCTCTAAACCACTATAATGTTAGTACTCTTTGATCTAAACAATGCTATTACTTAGTCTACACTTTAAAGAGGTCAAAGAAAAAGGAAAAGAACATCTTGTTGGTTACATAACCAATAATATGGGAATTTAAGTATTTCCTCTGATTCTAAAAACTTCTCAAATATAGGAATGATGTGCAAGCAAATAAAAAACAAAAACTATCATCATCATCTAGCATTAGAATTCTTACAAGATGCTAAGTAAGTGGAATTGAGGAGATGGTGGTTAAATCTAGTTTAGCACTGATTTAATCCTACAACAAATAATGGTTTCCTAGTAATATAACGATTGGTGTATACTCAGTGTACAGCATATAAGCAAGAAGCTCTCAGGGCCAGACGCACAAGCCCATTAGAAGCTTTCTGAGGCTGAGATAGATTCATTCCATCTTCCACCTTTGTGCTGGCTGGAGGCTGAAGCTGGCAGAGGCAAAGGACTAGCAGCAGAAATTCTTGGAACCAAGGAGAGAGATAGGCCTCTAAGAAAGCTAACCTGACCCCAGGAAAAGAGACAAGACTTTGAAGGAAACAATAAAGGATTTGGATTTTAACTCCTGGCTGCATTTGGGGTGATTACTCTGAACTAAAAGGAAGGCTGTCTCCAAAAGCTCCCCAAGAAACCTGCTCCCAGAGAATATTAAAATTTAGAGAAGAATATTACAATCTAGGACACTAATCCTTCCCCCCCTTTTTTTTTCTTGAAGTTTTATTGATATCTTTATATATATATATATGCCATTTTCAGACATATCTTCTCCCCATCCTTCAATCAGTGAGCCTTCCCATGTAGCAAAGAGCAGTTAAGCAAAATCAATACAGCAGCTAAGAAATAGATTAGTTAATCAGTGGAATAGGTTAGGTCCAAAGGGCAAAATAATCAATAACTTTAATAATCTAGTGTTTGACAAACCCAAGGACCCCAGCTTTTGGGATAAGAACTCAATGTTTGACAAAAATTGCTGGGAAAATTGGAAATTAAAATGGCAAAAACTAGGCATTGACCACACTTAACAACACACCAAGGTCAGGTCAAAATGGGTTCATGACCTAGGCATAAAGAATGAGATTTTAAATAAATTAGAGGAACATAGGATAGTTTACCTCTCAGAGCAGTGGAAGAGGAATGAATTTATGTCCAAAGAAGAACTAGAGATCATTATTGATCACAAAGTAGAAAACTTTGATTATATCAAATTGAAAAGTTTTTTGTACAAACAAAACTAATGCAGATAAGATTGGAAAGGAAACAATAAACTGGTAAAACATTTTTTATAGTCAAAAGTCCTGATAAAGGCCTCATTTCCAAAATATATAGAAAATTGACTAATTTATAAGAGATCAAGGCATTCTCCAATTGATAAATGGTCAAAGGATATGAACAGATAATTCTCAGATAAAGAAATTGAAACTATTTCTAGTCATATGAAAAGATTCTCCAAGTCATTATTAATCAGAGAAATGCAAATTAAGACAACTCTGAGATACCACTATACACCTGTCAGATTGGCTAGAATGACAGGGAAAGATAATGTAGAATGTTGGAGGGCATGTGGGAAAACAGGGACACTGATACATTGTTGGTGGAACTGTGATTACATCCAGCCATTCTGGAGAACAATTTGGAATTATGCTCAAAAAGTTATCAAACTGTGCATACCCTTTGACCCAGCAGTGTTACTACTGGGCTTATATCCCAAAGAGATCTTAAAGAAGGGAAAGGGACCTGTATGTGTAAGAATGTTTGTGGCAGGCCTCTTTGTAGTGGCCAGAAACTGGAAACTAAGTGGATGTCTATCAATTGGAGATTGGCTGAATAATTGTGGTATATGAATGTTATGGAATATTATTGTTCTGTAAGAAATGACCAACAGGATGATTTCAGAAAGGCCTAGAGAGACTTCCATGAACTGATGCTGATTGAAATAAGCAGGACCAAGAGATCATTGTTACTTCAACAACAATACTATATAAGGATCAATTCTGATGGATGTGGCATTTTCAACAATGAGAAGAATCAAATCAGTTCCAATAGAGCAGTAATGAACTGAAACCAGCTACACCAAGCAAAAGAAATCTGGGAGATGACTATGAACCACTACATGGAATTCCTAGTACCTCTGTTTTTGTCCACCTGCAGTTTTGATTTCCTTCACAGGCTAATGGTACACTATTTCAAAGTCCGATTCTTTTTTTTTTTATAGCAAAACAACTGTTTGGACATGTATACATATATTGTATTTAATTTAACACATATTGGTCAACCGACCATGGTGGGGGAGGAGAAGGAGGGGAAAAATTAGAACAAAGGGTTTGGCAATTGTCAATGTTGTAAAATTGACTATGCATATATCTGGTAAATAAAAACTATTATTAAAAAATTAATATAGCATCTTCTAACATATTATGCAACATTTACACCCATAGTATTCTCATCCAAGGAAAAAAGAAAAAGGCATTTATGGCTTGTTCAATTTCATTTATAAGACTGAGTTGTTTAAATTACCCATTACTTATCTTGTGTATTTTATATTTTTGTGGGTAATCATGTTTTTGATTAAAAACATTTGAATGAAACTCTACAAATTCTTGTCAGCAATCATTTAGCCATTGTTCTGTTTAGCTGCCAATCTCTTGACTCTTCCTTCAGCAATTATAAGGCAGATACCCTACCTCTGGGAAGAGAAATCCAAGGCTTATTACTTTTGTCCATAACAAAAAAGTTTGAAAGTCTACTGGCAAAACTATTGCCATTGGCATCTTTTACATGGACAAAGATCAAAAGAGTCAGGAAGTTTCTCACTGTTTATGATCACACTGATTCAACCCAAGTTAGCTCCACTGGTTACCAGACATTTATTACCAATATCAAACTTGATAAGATCAGTGATCTTGCCAGCTTTTAAAACAATCTGAACTGTGAAATTCACTTTGATGAGAGGATCTGGGTAATGAATAAATGAGCATCATGGGTCACCACTAGCAGAATATCGTTTCTACCCGTATAGATTTTTCTCACTTTGCACAATTTATATTTAGCCTTTTCATTAGTGTATGATGGACAGCAAAACAAGAAGGAAATATTCATCTATTTTCTCAATGTTAATGGCAACCATAAAGCCAGTAGGCTATATAATATCACTGTGGACATTGCCTGCTCATGGATCTCATGAATCTCATGGGAGATTCACAACTAGGATTGACTTCTGGGAAACCCACAATCCCACACTCTTGGAGGCAGAGCCTGATTCATTCCCATGTCTACCTTAGTGCTGGCTGGAGACATTCTGACAAGAGCTCATTGGGGAACCAAGGAGAGAGAGAGCCTCTACTGAAGCCAACAGGGTCCCAGGAAAAGATTCAAGATTAAGAAGGACACAATAAAGGATCCAGACTTTTAACTCTTGGCTGCATTTTGGGATTATTAAATTTGAACTAAAGCCAAGGCTGCTTCCAGAAGCTCCCCAAGAAACCTGCTCCCCAGAGAATGATTACAATTTAGAGACAACAGAACATCACATATTGCCATGATTTTGCTGTATCTGAGATAAAGTGGGAAATTTACTAAACTGTAGGGTCAGAGGCACTGAATATTTATAAGTTGTGTATATTTGGCCACTTTATCCCTCTGGACCTCAGCATCTTTTTCAGCAACAATATTAGCCAGTCCCAAAGCTATGTGGGAAAAGATGTCTAGTATACTAATAATACTGATGTTGTAAAGATCCAGTGAATAATCTCCAACTTCTCATATGATCACTAATAATTACTGAGCACCAACATACTCTGTCAGGGCTGAACAAGCTGATTCAGAGTTTTTCAATATCAGGCAACTATTCCATGTTCTCCTAAGAGAACATAAAATCAAATCAGGATTTTCCTGAATGATTTTAAAAGAGAAAGAATTATGAGAGCAGAATTTATTAGCAAAAAAAAAATTAACAATATAGAAAAATTTGAATCCATAGTAGCAAATCTCACTAAATAATCAAAAGAGAGAATAACTGATTAGGGATGCAAATGCCATCCCCACCCAAACATCCAGGTTAACACAAGGTCTATTTTTCAAACTCTGTTATTCTCTCTCTTTTTTTTTTAATTTGGAATTTTTTTTCACAGTATATATGCATGAGTAATTTTTTTTAAATATTATCCCTTGTATTCATTTTTCCAAATTATCCCCCGTCCCTCGACTCCCTCCCCCCCATGACAGGCAATCCCCATACATTTTACATGTGTTACAGTAAAACCTAGATACAATATATGCGTGTAAATACCATTTTCTTGTTGCACATTAAGTATTAGATTCCGAAGGTATAAGTAACCTGGGTAGATAAACATTAGTGCTAACAATTTACATTCACTTCCCAGTGTTCCTTCTCTGGGTGTAGTTATTTCTGTCCATCATTGATCAACTGGAAGTGAAACTCTGTTATTCTCACATATGTCTCTGATGAGTGTCGATATGATTCACAAAAAGATGTATACATCAGCAAAAGTCTTCTATTAGTCCTTACCTCAAAGCATAGAGTTTTTGACTATTTGATGCGATGTTCTTCAGGACCCAGACCAACTGGCCACACCTAGTATCATTGCCCAGGAGCTAATATAGATTAAGATCTTTTCTATTCTTCAAAGTTTTCTTACAAGTGAGCCATATAGATGTATGGGGTAAAGCAAATGTTAGTTGCAAGCCCAAGCAGTAGTACCAAGCACCCACCTAATAGGTCAATTTGTTGTACTCTTTTTATCTTACTCTCCATACCTTACTCACAGTCAGGCCACTCATCCTCTAGGAATTTTGATCTCTCTTCCTGTTCACTTCTCATCTCTAAATATTTGTTACTTCTTCTCCCTTGGAGGAAAGGAAAGAAAACTTGTTCCTTTTAGGTATAAGGAGATACCCAGTTCAACACCCAGTTTTGGAATCAGAATATACTGCATATTCCTGTCTAGTCTTGAAGATATTTATCTTACATTATATGTTAATTCCCTGGCAAGAAAGTAAAATTCAACTAATATTTCATATTTCCTATTTTTCTTCAGGTTTGACTTCTGTTGATTAATAACTATGGCTTTCAAAAGTTTGTTCAAGTAAAATTAAAAAACACAAAACCATTAACAGATCATGCAGATCTTGATCTGAAAGTTATATCACTCAGCAAGTTGTCATGATGATATCAAATGAGAAAAAAGCCTCAAAACCTCTGTCTTCTCTGAATCTATCTCCTAGCCCTTCTCTGGCTGAGTTTGTCCCAGTTTATATGCAGTATACTGAGTATAAGCCAATTATTATATTACTAGGGAACCATTATTTATTGTAAGATTAATTCAATCATAATGAACTTAGAGAACTATTAATCACCATGCTAAACTAGATAACCATTGTCTTATCAATTCCACTGAGTTAACACCTTGTTGTAAGAATCCTTGTTTTAAGTACATTTCTCCAGAATTCTGGCCCATTACAGGAAGGTGTCATTGGACACAGAATTGTTATTTAATTAATGAAAATAATTCACTGAAGGGATCTTGCTCTCATACAACCCAGCTTTCATATAAAAGAAAACTAGCTATATTTCTGCTTTCCTACATCTCTCATTATAATTTGAATAAATCAACAGTTGGAAGAAAAACTTTACTTTAGTATAGTTTATAAAATCAAATGGTATTCCATTCCATGCCTTAAATTTAAAATTCATTATATGTTTGCTAAAAATAAAACAACTCTAATTTCATAAACACCAAAGCTCAAAAGAACAGAAGGCTATGGAATCTTGAAAAAGTATTTCTAGTAATAATCACTCACATTTGCACAATATTTCAGGCTTATAAAGCTTTATAAGCCTGAAATGCTTTATAAGCATTTTCCTCACAATCTTTTAAGGTTGTTGTTATCCCCATTTTTACTGAGGCTTCAGAAAAGACTGAGGTTCAGAAAAATTTAGAGTCTTGCACAACATTACACAGTTTCATGCTCTCTCAACATTCTGGATTCTTAGATTTTATTATACTGTTTGGCCTTTTGATTAAATATTATCCATATTCCCCTACTGAGTGTGGATTATCTCTTAGCACTCTCTCTCTCTCTCTCTCTCTCTCTGTCTTTCTCTCTCTCTCTCTCTCTTTCTGTCTGTTTAATCCTATGTAAACATGAGATGATTATATTTACAAAAGAGAGAGAGAGAGAGAGAGAGAGAGAAAGAGAGAGAGAGAGAGAGAGAGAGAGAGAGAGGGAGAGAGAAAGAGGGAGAGAGAGAGAGAGAGAGAGAGAGAGAGAGAGAGAGAGAGAGAGAGAGAGAGAGAGAGAGAGAGAGAGAGAGAGAGGGAGAGAGAGAGAGAGAGAGAGAGAGAGAGAGAGAATGTAAAGTATTTTAAGGTTCTAAAGCACTGTATAGCTCTTTCTATTTCTATTTTCCTCTCCTGTGCTATTATAGTAAGGTTAGTATTTGGTCTACTTCTAGTCTCTTCCTATTCTAATCAATCCTCCACATAGTTCCCAAATTAACATTTGTAAGGCACAGAATATGCCATACAAGTCTCCTGTGCAAAAACTTTCTGTGTATTCCTATTGCCTCTAGGATAAAAGTAAAAAATCTTTTGCCTGATTACACAGTTCACCTCTACCTTTCCAGACTGATTTCTTATTGCTTCCCTTTATTGAGGTTAGGAAGGGACCTCAAAAAGTGTGGGTCACAGACTAATGTCATGAGGTATCTCAAAAGAATTTGCAGGCTTGAACCCTATCCAAGTCAAGGGGCAAAATTTATTGTAATTGTAAAGCCAATTAAAGCAGGCTAAAGTCCAGAAGATTTAGCAAGGAATTTGAAGCAAGTAGACACATTTATCTAGTTCTTCATGTTATAGATATGCTAATTTTATGGCATAGGGGTAGAACTAAGGAATGGTCTCAAGAATTTGGTTTTCCCTGACCAACATCACTACAAACAAGATTTGTAAGACTATTTATTCTAAGGCCAGAAGACCTGAAATTGACAGACAGATTGTTAGAATAGTCTCAGGATCACTAACATATCTTCTCTGAAGTCTAAGGGAGGAAATTTTATTAATTCCTAGGCCAGAGGAGTTTTATAATCATTGACTGAACAATAGCATTCTTAGATCAAAGGGTCTCAGGATCAGATTCCAAAGCCAAAGATTTAGAGTCACTGACAGATTGCTAAAACAGAAGCCCCCTAAGGTCAGGGGACTTTAAACTTACTGTTGTCTCCTCTAGAAGCTATACTACATCACTTTCCTGAATGCCACATTGCACTCAAAATAGCCTTACTAAATCCCCAAAAGCATTCTACTTCCTGTCTCTATACCTTTGCGTGGTCTATATTCTATGCCTAGAATACATTTTATATCTGTCTCTGATTCCTAAAATCTTCAAGAATTAGAATTAGAATTTCTTCAAGACTCAGCACAGGTTCCGTCTTCTGAGTGAAGACTTTCCTGATCTTCCCAATACTTTTTTACATCTATCGCCCTTTGGAGAGAAGCGGGACAAAAATCAAAACAAAACTTTAATTGTTTTTTTCCTCTAGAAATCAGGGTTGAGGTGCAAAGGAAAACATTTATGAGAAAAGATAGCACCTAATCTCTATCTTTAGAGGCTAGACTCCTTCAGATACAAAACTAGTCCATCCAGAGCCAAAGAGCTCTGGAGAAGAAAAGGGAAAGTAAGGAGAAGGGGAGGGAGAGGAAAAAAAGGGAGCGTAAGAGAAAGGGTAAATGCACCAACCATCCTGGGCTTAGCATTACTCTTGTTTTTATAAAAACAAAACCCACACATATGTGAAAGGATATTTAAATTGTTCTTCATGTGTCTATATTCTTATTTTATTTACACAGACATGACAGCTAATCTTCCTAGAGAATGAAACATTGCTAAGTTCAAAGTTTTAGGGCTCTTAATTAGCCATCCACTCTAGATGGTTAAAAAAAAAATATTCTGATAGTAAATTAGAACATTTAAGAAACTTCGACTAATGATAATGATATAGTAGAAATTCCACGTTTTCTTGTCCTAGTGATCCACAAGGAGGAGAGGAGAAGAGCAAAGAAAAGGAAAAGTATTTATTTTTCTAAACCAATTCCTTCCTACCAAGATATTAACCTTCAGACATCTTAGGAAAATAACTCAGTTTTTGTTGACTTTTCTTGCCTGACTCTTTATCAATAAAGATGAAGAAAATATATGACAGTGATATGGATTTTGAGCTTATTGTCTTCTCATATCAGGAAGCCCATCTAGATATTATCAGGTATTACCAAGTCCCTGATTATCCTGTTTGTAGAGAGTTATTGAAAGGATGGAATCCATACCTCTGAGCATCTTTAAACAATCTTTGAGATATTGATTAGCATATCTGTAGATAGGTCTAGGACCTAGTTAGCCAGATGGATTTGATCTGACTCCTCCTTGATCCCTCCCTCTGAGATACCAAATTCCTCTCCTGAGGTTATAGTTCCACTATAAATCTGCCTACAATCTTGGCTGAATCTCTTTTGGGTTAGCTCACCACAACATTTTAACTTGTAGTGTCTTTCCTTTCCTTCCTCTCCCTTCTCTCTTTCCCTCCTGATGAGGTTTAGATTTGGGGTACCCAAATGAAGTTTAAGGATTTTCAGTTTTGGGGTTCCCTCTTCATCCCCACCCCATGCCTTATGGTGTCTTTCTCTTTGCTATAGCTAATCAACTCTTTGGATTTAACCTGCTAGTCAATGGCGTATTCACACTTCGTGGCACATTCCTTCGATGGATTCTTCCACCTCCTTCAGAGCTGCTGTTGTGAAAGGGATAATTAAGCACATATATCTGAAATGCACCTAGAGTTGAAAGAAATAGTTGACTGTACTTGCCTGAGAAAGATCTCAGTGCATAAGGCAGTCTCCCTTAAAGCCTATACTGTTTAAAAAGTGATCAGAAGAGATGTTCTGGATTCCTAAGTTATCCTTAGTAGACTGGCTACTAACACATTGATGAATTTTTCTGACTGGCGAATTCCTTGATTCTCTCCAAGAAATTATCTACAGTGAAAACTGAGCTTCTGGGTTTTTTTTTGCCCAGAATGCAGGTAAAAGTTTTATAATCTCATCTGAAGAAATCCACAAGCAATTGGGAAATGATTTCTTTGACTGCATCAATGTTATTTACATTATTCATTTTTAATATTCTGTTTAAAATTTGTATACAAGATGGCTTGTGCATAAGTCAATGCACACTGTTAATGAAATACCAAAAAGGAATTTTCTTCTGGATGGGGGTGAGCCAAGATCAGATTGAATACTATACATACAACCTCTACCCCCCAAACTCTAGGCCAATGGAAAGAATGATATAACCCATTAAAGGAGTGAAATTAAAGTCAGAAGTCTGAAAATTAGAGAGTGAGAGATAACAGGTATTCTAAAGTAGCATAATGAACATTACAAATGGAAATGATCACTTAATTGACAGCATCCTGTCTTTGCTACTGAATGAAATCAGTCACTGATCACAAGACCTCCCTTTCCTAGATAATATGACCTTATAAAAACCATAAATCACTGAGAAACAATATCTTTTCCTTGTTGATAATCACTTTACAAGAGAAAATTACACTTGAAATTTATAAAAATGTAAGGAATTGGAAGCAGAGATAAATAGAGGTCCGTGCAGAAATAATATGTTAGAGGTTGATATGAAATACATATTTACATAAAGTTTCCAGATGATTCCAAGGCAATGCTCCCAAGTGCTCTTACTAAGATCATGGTCACACAATTACAATTATTTTAGTCATATCAATATTACTTTACAAGTATGAGTATGAAAATAATAAAATAAATAATATGAAAGTCGTTGGAAATCAAAGAAATGAACAATACACATATGAATTCAAATTAACATGCAAACCAGAGCTATATTGTAAAAGCATGTGCCACAGGCAAAATGTGAACCAGTGATTTCCAGCCTACTTAACTACAACATGGTATATCTAAGTTATTACCAAAGATGAAAGCAGCATAATTTAGCAACATTCCACATGAAATGTAAGTTGTAAGACGACATTCTTGTTATTAGTATGATCAGTTATGTCTATAGTTTTCTGACTATTAGGCTTACCCCACTTTCCTAAAATAAATACAATCTGGTATATGACATTTGTTGATAATATCGCCATAATCTCTTTTTTTAAAAAAATGTACATTAATATTCAGGAAATTGGTCTGTAGTTTTCTTTTTTCAGTTTTGCTTTCCCTGTTTTATGTATCAAAATCATATTTGTGTCATGAAGAAATTTCATAGGGTTCCTTCTTTACCTATTTTTTAAAAGTAGTTTACATAGTATTGGAATTGTTCTTTAAATGTTTGGTAGATTTAATTTGTAAATTCATTTGATGTGGGCTTTTTTTCCTTTATGGCTTTCATTTATAACTTGTTCAATTTCTTTCTTTCTATCCTTTTACTTTATTTATTTATTTATTCATTTATCTATCTATCTATCTATCTATTTATTTCTTTGCTTATTTATTTATTCATTTATTTATTTATCTGTTCATTTATTTATTGTTTGTTTATATATTTATTTATCTATCTATCTATCTATTTATATTTATTCATTTTCATTTATTTATTTATTTATATTTATTTGTTTGTTTGTTTGTTTATTTATTTATTTATTTACTTTATTTATTTATTTATTTATTTTTTTGCTGAGGCTATTGCCCAGGGTCACACAGCTAGGAAGTGTTGAGTGTCTGAAAACAAATTTGAACTCAGGTCCTCCTGACTTCAAGGCTGGTGCTCTATCCACTGCGCCCCCTAGCTGCCCCTCCTTTTATTTTTTTTATGGTAGGATTGGTTAGGCTTTCTAATTCATCTTCTGTTAATTTGGGAGTTTATATTTTTAGAAACATTCATCTGTATTATCTAAGTTGTCAAATTTATCAGGCAAAATAGTTTCTAGTATTTGTTTTAATTTCATCTTCACTGGTTGGTTGTTCATGTACAATTTCCATTTTTTGATATTGGTAATTTGTTTTCTTATTTCATTTTTAAATCATTAGTTAATGGTTTTATCTTTTTACCCCACCCCTCATAAAATCACTTCCTAGTTTTAGTTATTAATTCAATGGATTTTTTTTTTCTTTCTATTTAATTGATCTTGTCTCTTAATTTTCTGGTTTTCTAACTTATTTAACTGGACATTTTAAAAAATTTCTTATTTTTCTAGAGTTTTTTTTTTTTTAGTTGTATGATCAATTCATTGATCTGCTCTTTCTCTCTTTTATTGATGTAAGCATTTAGAAATATAAAATTTCCTCTAAGTATGTTTTGTATTCATCCCACAAATTTTGGCATGTTGTTTCATTGTTGTCATTATTTTTTAATGAAATTAGTAATTGTTTCTATGATTTGTTCCTTGAACTAATTATTATTTTGGATTAGATTATTTAGTTTCAATTAATTTTTAGTCTATGCTTCCTAGGACCTTTATTGAATGTAAAAATTTTTGTGCTATGTTCTAAAAGTAATACATTTAATTGTTCTCCTTTTCTATACTTGTTTATGAGATTTTTAATTCCTTTAGGGCAGTATTCTTGATGAAGTGTACAAATAGAAAAGACAGCCAAGATGATGAATAAAAATGATCAGTACAATTCAGTTACACTCCCCAAAGATCTCCAAAACAGAGTAGATAAAATCTCGATTAGGAAATCTAAGAACAAAATCACAGATTACCTAGATTGGTATAGGGAGACAAATAAAGAAGTCTGCAGTGAAAAGGGGCAAGGTCTAACCAGGAACTTACTGTGAAGTAGTGCACTATAGGGATTGAATGAAAGCTCACCCATGTCTATATAGAAGGGCAAAAAAGTGGACACAGATTTGTCATAGAGGGGCTGTAGGAAGTATGAATAGATGCAAAATTGCAACACTGCCATTTACACTCTAGGCTACATATATATATATATATATATATATGTATGTATGTATATATATATATATATATATATATATATATATGTATGTATGTATATATATATATATATATACAGATTATACCCAAACTGAGGTCAGGAACTTGGAGAGCTCAGACAAAAGAAAGTGTTCATATTTTTACCTGGATTACACTCCATGGAAATATCAAAATCTTGCAGATTCCTGGCCTGAGCTGTGCTTAAGATCCTCAACATTCAATGCCATAATAAAATAGTAATAAGATCCAAAAGATACAAAACAGAATATTCAGAGTTAGGCCCTAACATCAAGTCTAAAGTCAAGAAATAAGGCTAAAAGAATAAGCAAATAAAAATTTCACCATAAAGAGTTATTATAATGAAAAGAATACTCAAGACACAAACTCAATAGAATAATAGAATGACTCCAAACAATTATATGCAAAACTTCAAAAAAATAAAATAAAACAAAACCAGTGCTTGGTTAAAAATTCTACTAAAATTGTTGGAAGAAATGAAATGAGGGTTTTTGTTTGTTTGTTTGTTTTTTTAGTTTAAATGATTTTTTAAAATGAAAGAGAGAGTTGGGGAAACAATTGGAAAAGAAATTAGAAACCTGGAAGGGGGGGAGGGGGAATGGAAAAGAAATAAAAATCTGGAATTGGAAAAAGAATAAAAAGCTTGGCATAAAAGATACAAAGCTCTGTCCAATCAATATACTCCTTAAAAATTACAAAGGACCAAATAATGATTCTATAAGACATGAAATATTGAAAAAAGTCACATGATTAAAAATAAGAGTAGAAAATGTAAAGTATTTCATATCAAAACAATCAAGAAGAGATAATTTAAGGATCATTGAATGGCTTGAGAGTCAAGATTCTTCTCCCAAAATGGCTTAAATATTATATTTCAAGAAATCATAAAAGAAAATTGCCTGATTCTCTTAGAATTGGAGGGCAAAGTAAAGGTAAAATCCACTGATCATTTGAAAGAGCCCCCCCAAACTAAACTTTAAAGGACCTCAAACGTATAGCTTCAACCTAAAGCTTCAAGACAGGAGAAAAAGTCTGCAAGCAGATCTCAATCACAAAGAAAGTGTCAGGATCACATAAGATTTAGCAGCTGGCAAAAGACATAGACATACAACAAAGAATTATTTACTTAGAAAAAATTAATATAATCCCTATAGTTTGGGGGGAAGGGGGCGGGGAATGGCTCTTTAATGAAATAGAAGACTTTCAATCATTTCTGATGAAATAATAATAATATAGTACACATTTATATAGTTTTAAGTTTTATAAAAGTGGATCAGTGGAATAAATTAGGCAAACAAGACACAGTTGTAATTGACCATGGTAATCTGATATATTAGAAACAGAAAGATCCAAGTTTTTAGAACAAAAACTCATTATTTGGCAAAAATTGTTGGAAAGCTGGAAAACAGTATGTCAGAAACTAGGTGTAGACCAACATCTCAAATTGTATACCAAGAGGTCTATTTTGACCTATTTGTACCTATTTTGGTACATGATTTACACATATAGGGTAATACCATAAGCAAATTAGGAGAACATGAAATTGTTATCTGTCACATCCTAATGGATAAGGGAAGAATTTAGGACTGACAGGAGTGAACCCTGAAACTGCCCCCTTGACTCTTGGGAGGGGGGAAGCCATGGGGGTGAGCTCTGAAACTCTCCTCACACAGACCCACCCTTTAGGGCACTTAAGTGGTTTCATTAAGATTAGCCAAGAACTTAAGTGGTCTCATTCAATGGAGATCTGGACCTGATATTTCTATTGAGTGAATTAGCTTAGAACCACTCCCAGTAGCTCAAACTTAAGTGGGCTCATTCAACTGGAAATCTAAGCCTGGGGCAGTGACAATATTGAAGGAATCTCATTCAATGGAAGCGCTATTGCCAATAAAATGACCATTTTGAACTCTAAATGTTTGCAGAAGTCCAAAGTAGGAATTATGCTTTGCCAAGGAACCTCTCCTCTTGGCACAGCCGTCTACCAGGATTCTTGTCTGCTGTGAAGATATCCTCTTCTCAGTGATAACCTCTGTTTCTCTAACAGTACCTTGCCACTAAGAAGTCTGTCTTCCTAGCAAAGCTGGCTTCTCAGGGCCAACAATAAACTTCCCTTTTACCATTCAGACTTTTCAGGTTTGTGAATTTTTTCACATTGGGCCTGAGTGGAACAGAAAAGATTCCCACAACTCTCTGCACTGCCACTAACTTCATCAGGACCAAAGAAAAAATAGAGATCAACTTGCAAAATAGATAATTTTGATTATATAAAATTAAAACCTTTTTGCATAAACAAAACAATGCAACCAAAATTAAAAAGAAAGCAGAAAAACTTTCTCAAACGTATAGGGAAATGAGTCAAATTTATAAAAATACAAGTCATTGTCCACTTGATAAATGGTCAAAGGATATGACTAGGTAGTTTTCAGATATAGAAATCAAAGCTATCTATAATCTTATGGGGAAAAAATGCTCTAAATCACCTTTGATTAGAGAAATTCAAACTAAAACAACTTAGATACCACCTCACACCTATCAGATTGGCTAAGATGACAATAAAGAAAAATGATAAATGTTAGAGAGGATGTGAAAAATCTAGGACATTAATGCACTGTTGGTGGAACTATGAACTGGTTCAATTTTGTATGTGAATGTGTGTGCATGTGTAAGATCTATTTGTACAAAAGTATTTATAGAAATTCTTTTTTTTTGGCAGCTAGGTGGTACAGTGGATAGAGCACCAGCCCTTCCATTACCTCCCCTATTATGTCATTGTTCTTGTTACCCTATAAAGAATCCTGTGTATCCTATAGTCAGGGCTGGATTCTTTGAGAAGATAGTCTCGTTCAGCCCTGGGACCAACCATGGATCCATTTGTCCCAGTAAATCTCTCCCTTTTAAATAAATTATTAAATACTCTCTAATCGCTATCTTCCTCATTTTCTCCAGCATTACATTTACCATCTCAGAGATGGGGAAGGGTGAAAAGAGAGAGAAAGGGATGTGACTGATTGATTGAAGTATTTCTCAGTATTGAGATTAAGTCACATGATCTCTATTTCCAAGTCTTGAACCCTGTGACCTGTGGGAAGCAGACAACATTGGGGATCTTTAGTCAAGGATGATTACATCCTTTTAGTCTATCCAATGAAAAGGCTTGAGTCTTTTGTTATTTAAACCTGAAAAGGTGGAAGCATCTGGAAAACATGCCCAGAGTTGGGATGGTTGCCAGGCCTGTGTCTGACTCTGTCCCTGCAGGGATTAAATAAATGCTTTCTCTTTGTACCTGAAGATGTCACAGATTAATTAATTTGGGAAAGGAGTCTAGCACCTGTACCACTCATAGAATTAAGAACTCAAAACTTTTTTAAAAAATAAAAATAATAAAAATTTAAAAAGTTAATTGTTTTAACATGTAATTGGGGGAAAATAAAATATGTTAAACAAAAAAGTATTTTACAATTATTCCATTTTATTCAGATAGGGTCTTTATTATTCCTATTTTACAGATGAGGACACTAAGACCGAACTTAAATGAATTGCTTTCTAACTGCAGATACAGCACTCTAGCCTACAATGTCATCTAGTTATCTCAGTGAAAATACCAGATTGGAATAAAAACTTTAGAATACAAGAATCCAGGGAAATATAAAAATAACATTAAAAGCATAAATATAAACAAGCAATAATAGGGATTGTGAGAAATGCATGGACATGTGGTTTCCCCAGTTATGAAAATTAAATTGGAGATATGAAACAAATTGAAACCCACAAAGATATGAAAGAATAATCAAGGATGAAGGTTTTAAGGTTTTAGACTTGAATAGGAGCCCTCTGAATTTTGCCTGCATAAGAAAGTAAACTCCTTGGGAACAGGGGCTGGGTTTTGTAATCAAGGGTGGTGCCTTGAAATTTGAAAAGAATCTTTTGTTATAGATAACTTTCCCAATTGTTATCTACCCCTTTTAGAGGGAAGCTCCTAGGGGGCAGGAACTGATTATGTAAAAATGAAGGGTGGGGTTAAAATTAGGATAAAAGAAGCTTGCAAGCTTCCACATTCAGAAATTCCAGGCTTCTGGAGCCAAAGCTTGGAGATTGTGCCTTTTCTCTAGAAGGAAAAAAAGACTTTAGGGGCAGCTAGTGGATAGTGCCATCCCTGAAGTTAGGAGGATCTAACTTCAAATGTGACTTCAGACACTTCCTGGCTGTGTGACCCTGGACAAGTCACTTAACCCCAATTGCCTCTGTAAAAAATAAAAATAAAACCTTTTTCTGATCTCAGACTGAACTTTTTATTCAGGTGCTCCTAATTCCATACAAAATGAATGGGATGAACTCATCCATAGATGGCTAATGAGTATGAAAGTAGATTCTAATAATATGTTAATGACAAGTTCACTTGAAACATAAAAGACTTACTAGAAAATTCTATTATGCTTCACCAGAAGTAAAGAAGTAAATCATAATCTCAAAGTGACCATAAAATTAGACAATTAAAAGTGATAAACAGGGAAATTACATTTGCAGAATGTTACCAAAGATAGTAAATTAATATCAATACCAAAATATGCCTATCAAATGGAGTAGTATCTAAATATTTAAAGAAAAAGTTGGAGTTACAGAAATAGTGAGAGCCTTCAGCATATCCTTTTAAATCGAGATAAATCTAATAAAAATAAATAAGAAAGTCCTTAGGGAAATTTTTATATCTCTGAATATTTTCATTAGTAAAAAAACAGATGAATGAATCTTGAGAATGCTACTTAAAAACTCCTAAAAAAATTAACAAATTAAAAACCCCAGTTGTTGTGCCACAGTTCCCTTTTAATGTCCTGACCCAGTTTCCCTAATTGCCCTATTCAGTTACTCTGCCTCAGGTTATAACCATTCCCTTTTAATGTTAGGATAAAGGTCTTATATGTTAGACCTTAGGCCAGTGGTCCTCAGACTTTTTAAATAGGGGACCAGTTCACTGTCCCTCAGACTGTGGGAGGGCTGGACTATAGTAAAAACATAAGCTCACACTCTGTCTCCGCCCCTCAGCCCATTTGCCATAATCCAGCAGGCTGCATAAATGTCCTCAATGCTCTGCATCTGGCTCACTGGCTGTAGTTTGAGAACCCCTGACTTAGGCGATAGTCATTCCCTCTTAATGTTTGATGGGATAAAGGTCTTTATCCATTTTAGACATCTTTAGAATATCTGGAGCCTCTCCAGTACCTCCCTCTATTATGTGAGCCTCCATTATGTCATCCTCATCCTAAATTCCTCCCCCCATTAGGGCTTTCCCATCCAGTTACCTCCCCTATTATGTCATTGTTCTTGTTACCCTATAAAAGAATCTTGTTGTTGGACATTCAGGGCTGGATTCTTTGAGATGATGGTTTCGTTCAGCCCTGGGACCAAACCATGGATCCATTTGGTCTCAGTAAATCTCTCCCATTTAATAAATTATTAAATTGTTCTCTAATCTCTATCTTGCTCAGTTTCTCTGGCATTACACAATTATACACCAAAGTATGAATATTGAAATTCAAAAAAGAGGTGTTTTTTAATGGAAAGAAAAAACACACATTGAATTAATAAATAAAACTAGAAGCTATTTTTTGGGGGGGAGGGGGAATCAAATAGACAAACTGTAATGCTGGAGAAACTGAGCAAGATAAGGATTAGAGGATATTTAATAATTTATTAAAGGGAGAGATTTACTGGGACCAAAGTGGATCCATGTTTGGCCCCAGGGCTGAGTAAGACTATTGTCTCCAAGAATCCAGCAAACAATCAGAGTTCTCAATAACATATACATGTGGCTCAGATGCAAAGGGTAGACTGAGGGTGAAGTCAGGGTACTGAGATCTGAAAGAGATTCTGACAGGGTGGGGTGAGCCTCTGAGAATGGATGTCATAATCAAGGGGAGGTGCCCCTGACATGGGGAGAGGCAGTATCTGATATTCTAATAGCTTGGGATAGGCAGGGGCATTCTGATGTCGCCGTGTATTCTGATAAAGAAGGAGGGGAGTTTTTGTAGAATTGAGAAGAAGGGAAAGTAAGGCAAGACTGAGTCAGAATAATTAAGGAAACTGAGTCAAGACAATAAAAGAGAATGAAAACTAAATTTTTAGTTCAAAAAATGGATAAAAGGAAATTCCCAATAAATAAAAGAAAAAATAAAGGAAATTTTAGAAATATTTTTGCCCAATTATATGTGGAAGAAAAAAAATACCTTGCCAAGAACTCCACTAACTCACTGATGAATGCAGGAAAGATTTAACATTTTTGCAAGAATGGGTACCTAGCTCTCGCTAAAGAAATTGAAACCATTTCTAGCCATATGAAAAGATGCTCCAAGTCATCATTAATCAGAGAAATGCAAATTAAGACAACTCTGAGATACCACTATGCACTTGTCAGATTGGCTAGAACAACAGGGAAAGGTAATGCAGAATGTTGGAGGGGATGTGGGAAAACAAGGACACTCATACATTGTTGGTGGAACTGTGAATACATCCAATCATTCTGGAGAGCAATTTGGAATATACTCAAAAAGTTATCAAACTGTGCATACCCTTTGACCCAGCAGTGTTACTACTGGGCTTATATCCCAAAGAGATCTTAAAGAAGGGAAAGGGACCTGTATGTGCAAGAATGTTTGTGGCAGCCCTCTTTGTAGTGGCCAGAAACTGGAAACTGAGGGGGTGCCCATCAATTGGAGAATGGTTGACTATATTGTGGTATATGAATATCATGGAATATTATTGTTCTGTAAGAAATGATCAACGGGATGATTTCAGAAAGGTCTGGAGAGACTTACATGAACTGATGCTGAGTGAAATGAGCAGGACGAGGAGATCCTTGTATACTTCAACAACAATATATATAGTGATCAATTCTGATGGATGTGGCCGTATTCAACAATGAGATGAACCAAATCAGTTCCAACAGACCATTAATGAACTGAACCAGTTACACCCAGCAAAAGAATTCTGGGAGATGACTATAAATCACTACATGAAATTCCCAGTTCCTCCGTATTTGTCCCCCTGCATTTTGGATTTCCTTCACAGGCTAATGGTACACTATTTCAAAGTCCGATTCTTTTTGTACAGCAAAACAACTGTTTGGACATGTATACATATATTATATTTAATTCATACTTTAGCATATTTAACATGTATTGGTCAACTTGACATCTGGGGGGGGAAGGAGGGGAAAAATTGGAACAAAAGGTTTGGCAATTGTCAATGTTGTCAAATTACCCATACATAAATCCGGTAAATAAAAACTATTAAAAAAAAAAAAAAAAAGAATGGGTACCTAGGTTAGTAGACACACATTTGAAACTGCAAAGGCAATGTTTTTATTTCCTATCCTGAAGCACAATTCCCTCCCCCATATCTCCATTAATTGGGTGTTATAGAAGTTACAGAATGTGAATCTTTAGCTTTCATCATAGAGCCAGTCCCCGCCCCAAGGAGTTTACATTTTTGTGGGGGAAGATGGGAAAAATCCAAAGGGACTTTTTCAAATCTAAGACCATTATCGTGATGTCCTTATGGGTTTCAATTTTCTAATTTTAAATTTTATTTCTGCAATTTGATTTTCATAGTTCTGGGTAACTCATAATCCCCATCTAATTCTCACATGTGACAATAAAACTGATAAACCAAATGAAATGGATGAATATTTTAAAAAATATAAAATGTTCAAGTTAATAGAACCAGAAGTAAACCTTCAAATCTAAAAAAAAAAAAAAAAAAAAAAAAAAAAAAAAAAAAAAAAAATCAGGCAAATCATGAATGAATTCTCATAGGAAAATAATCCAGGACCAGAATGACTTAAAAGTGAATTCTATTAAACATTTCAAAGACAATTCCAATTGTACATTAGCTGAGAAAAAAAGAAAAAAAATAGGAAAAGATTAGCCCCTAAAAAATTCTTTACCATACAAATATTTCCAGGATCCTGAATTCAAAGAATATTAAAACAAAGAAAACTGTAGATTAATATACTTAATGAATATTGACATAAAAATTGTAAGATATTCTCAATGAGATTGCAGCAAGATATCACAATGTTATACCCTAAAGTCACATTAGATTTATTAGGATAAGTTCAATATTAAGAAAACTATCATAACAATTAAAAGAACAACAAAATTGCTCATCAACAGATGCAGAAAAAGCTTTGGACAAGACACACATTCTTCTTTAAAAATAACAGTCACAACAATATAGAAGGGAAGGAATTTCTTTTTAAAAAAATTGGGTAAGGGAAAAATGCTTGACCCAACAAGGGTTACATTTTATCATGAATGATAAAATGTACAATTTTGCTTACATGAAGTTGAAAATAAAGTGGGTTTCCATCAACTGGGGAAAAAATAAACAAAATAACAATTGGAGACAGGAAAATAGAGGAGTATAAGGCAATAGTGCAGCTGGGGTCCCACCCACAACTTCTCTAAACAGACCAAATCTTGATGAAAAAAATCCAGAAAAAAGTCACAATGAGTTCTTTGTTTGACCTAGGTCGACATAAGGAGACAGAAAGATTTGCAGATGCTAAACTTAGGGTTGAGATAGGATCATGATGTAAGGAGGGAGCACTTAAGTAGCAGGAAGAGATTACACACCAGCACAAAAAGGAGTCCCAGAACTCTACTGGGGCATTCCCAAACCCACATGAGGGCACTGCAGTAAGGATGGGTACAAATTGGCAGCTTTGTTACCTATCCCCCAGTTCTGAGTTTTAGATTCAGGGCAAACTTATATAAAGGGGAACTGAGCAGTATACAGAAAAAGAGGGAAGTTCAGAAGTTAACAGGTATAGAAGCAATGGTGTCCTCAGGTGCAAAGCTGGAAGTCTCACTTCCAGCATCTAGCTCAGCCTGCAGACAAATAATCAATGCAAGAAACCTAGACGAAGGTAAGATTATAATTCTTCCTGAGCCAGCAATGCTTTCTAGTTGATTAGAGATGGCTGATTAGAAATAAAGTCTAGCCATAATCTACTCCTGTACAGCCCCAAATCCAGGTAATAAAGGACTTCCAGAGCTCAGACCAGGGGAGCCATAATCAGATTTTGCCTGGATAAAACCCTTTTGAGAGTTCTGAAAGCTTGCAAAACCCTAGCCTGTCCCTGAGATCTTAAAATAATGACACTAAGGGTCCCAAGAAAGTAATAGAACTTGAACCAGAACTTTTCCCCAGAAGTGTGGCAGAGTCTAGCCTTGGCACCAAATCCAAAGTCAGGGAGTAGACTGGAGGAAAGGGCAAACAAAAAAACACACAATGATAAGGGACTAAATAGAAATAAATATTCAATATGGGGAGATGATACATATGTCTTTTCTGAACCTTGTCATCGAAAAGATTCGTAGATACAATTACACAAGGTCTAGGAGGAGTTCTGTTATGTTTTGATGATCTTAAGAAAAGAATGGAAAGAGAGGCAAGAAGAGGAATGCAGTAAGTAAAGAGGGAGAAAAGGAAATATTGACATATTATCAGAGTATGTACATATATATCTGTATAGACAGGAGGAGGAGGTGGGAGGGAATAGCTTGACACTTCAATCTCACTCTAATCTGAACTGGAAGGAAGAATATATACACAGAGCTGGGTACAAAAATCCATTTAGGTTATCAGAAAAATAGAAGGGAAGGGGAAAGAGGAAATTAGAGAGAGCATAGTCTAAAGGAATGATAAGTCCTAAGCAAAACAAACTAAGGATATACTAAAAATATTTATACTTTCATCAAGAGGTAAAGAATAGGGATCTAAGAATCTATAATATTGTTGAATGAATATGTATGGGTGTGTTTGATGAAAGGAATGGAATGCTATTATGCTTAACTTTTATCAGCATATTAACCAATCAGAATTCCACAAGACTAATGATGAAATAGATTGTTACCCTCTGATAGAGAAATAAAGGACTCAATGCAGAATAAGGCCCCCAAAAATGTTTTTGGACATGGCCAAAATAGAAATTCGTTTTGATTGATTATATACGTTTGTAATGGGTTTTATTTTTCTCATGTTCTCTCTCAACTGAAGGAAAATGTTAGGATAAAAGAGAAGATTAAAACTTTGAAAAACATGCCATCATGAAACATGCTGATGAACTTCTCTGGGAAACCAAATTTTGATATAATGTTCCAGCAACCGAGAGTATCAAAGATCTACAAATGTTGTATACATTCCTTTGTTTTCCTGGAATCTCTCCTGGAGTTGTCAAACAGCAAAAAACATATTGACTGTTCCTTAGACCCTTCCCAAGCCACACTGGCTCTGAGATAGATGACCATATAATCTGGAAAGTTTCAATCAGCTTTTATATGAGCAATGGACCAGCTCTCTACTCCCCCTGCCAACTTGTAAATCTCAACTGGAATACAATCAGCTAAGTGTTTTGCTACTTGAAAGTGGCTTAATAGCATTTAAAACCTCTTCAGTTGGAGCTTCAGCTAGGGAGTGACTGATTTCAATCTGAAGTAAAGTCAATGGCTTCAGCATTAATCCATGACAATCTGTTGAGAACATTATGGAAGTGTTCAGCCCATCTCTCTAGAATCATGTCCTTATCACTAGTCAATGTAGCTTCAGCAGCATTGAATAGTTGAAATGCACCATACATCTTTGGCCCATATATAACCTTTAGGGAATCGCAAAAGCACTTTGGATTGTTATTATCAACATAAAACCAAATTTCATCTTCCTTCTTACTGAGCCAAGAATATCGTTTCTCCCCAAATTTCAGTTATATTCTACTTTGATGAAATCAAATTCTATCTTCTTAGAGATAGATGAATTATCCATCAGTCAGTGAAATTCTCGCTTTTTTATTTAGCAGCTTCTGAATTTCCCCATAATTTTTGTCAAACCAGTCTTGATGTTTGAAGTGCTCTGATCCAGATAAGCAAATGCAGTGTTGTACTCTGCATCCCTAAAAGCTGTTCACACCTTTTCTGCTTCACTATTGCCAACTGCAAGTTGGTTCAACTTACCCTCCAAATTAGTAGCAAACTGTTACCTTTAGAGAAGTGCTCTAATCTATTGACATTAATTCTTCTGGTAATCTTTTTGCCTTGAGATCACCACTTTCATTGAATGTAATATTCAGCTTGGAGAGGATAAGTCTGTGATCAATTCAGCAGTCTGTACCATACATTGCCTTTGTCACTCTCACACCCTATCTCTTCTCCTTATTTGTATTTGTATTGACGGAGCATTTTTCAGATGCCAAATATACACTTGCCAAAAGACTATTTTATGGCAAGTGCTCACATGGTGGTCAGAAAACATGATAAAAGGACACTCTCAAGATTTTTCTTTAAAACTTTAGAATTGATTGCATGGCATAGGAGACCCTGATACAGGACTGACCACCCTGGTGGTATGCCCTCATCAGAGAAAGTGCTGTGCTTTATGAGCAAAGCAGAATTGAATTAACTCAGAAAAAGCATGAGATGCACTAAGTTAGAGAATCCACCCAAATGTTCATATAGACTATTTGTGCCCAACCTGTGGTAGAGAATTCAGAGCTCATACTGATATAATTAGCCACAGTCAGACACACTAATTTGATGCTAACATAATGATGTAGTTTTTGTCCTCTTCAAGAATGAAGGATAATAACCAACTAGCCATTAAAAAAAATCAATGATATATGAATGAGTGGAATGTTATTATGCCAAAAGGAATTTTGAAGACAATAATTTCAGTTAAATATAAGGAGATAAAGGACTCTTAGGGCTTTCTCACTGATGACAAATATAAGAAAATGAAATGCCCACCTGTTTTGGATTAATAGGAATCAAATAAAAACTGAAACAACAAATATATAAAATTTAGGGGAAATCTTATTTAAAGCCCCATTCAGATGTATAAGGTTTGCTGGGACCAAGTAAACCACTATTCAAAAGTGGGGGTGGGTAATGAATGGGTAGAAAACACAAATACTTATATAAACTCCAAAGGGCAGTTACAAAATAGATATACATGGTAATTTCTTTCTTTAGATCCTTGGCTTGCCTTTGCCTCCAGGCCTTGTCTCTATATTTCTACCATGTGTAAAGATTCATTTATATATTAAAGTGTTATTCTACTTAAATATTTTATTAAGAAACTTGAGCTGATTTAGAAGTAGTCTTTAAATGTGTCTCCAAGGTGTTTGTGACTTCTGGATGGAAGTGCTGTTTTTTCTACCTCCTTGGGACTTTTAGTTAACATGACAATGTTATAATTCTTACACACACACACACACACACACACACACACACATCTATTTTTGCTAAGTAATGATCATCAAAATGGTTAGTGACCGTCAGATTTCCCTTTGATATAAAGAAAAATAAGAATGTACTCATAAAACTTAGAGGAGTTGGGCATTTAATGATTGCTGTTTCCTTTCCTAGATCAGAGGCAGGGGAGAAAAAATTTGTCTCTGAGGGGCACCTGGATGAGTGTAGCAATCAAGATCATTGTCTTCATTCTTTTTTCTTTAAGGTCCCATTTCTGTTTGATCAGCTACTCACCAGTGGAAGTAGAAGCACTTTGTCTAATTCTTAGGGGAGAAAAGCAGAGAAGTTAGTATTTGGATATCTGGCACTTATTCAATCCTTACTTGCTTACATGGTCCCAAGATGGAGAAGCACAAACTGTGATCTCACATTCAAACTAATTCTTTTGCCTCTTTTCTCCTAAAAATCACCATAAAATAGTCCCAAGAGAGCCACTTGCTAAGCTATCATTTAACAGGTGGAGTCTGAGATCACAGATGCTTGATATCTTTCATATTTATGGCGATATAGTTATTGCTCGTATATGAACTGATGCAGAGTGAATTGAGAACTAGGATAACAGTTTTTACAATGACTATAGTAATGTTAAGGAAAACAATTTTAAAAGATTTAAGAATTCTGATCAGTGCAATGACCATTTATGATTTCAGAAAAGCAGTGATGAAATATGTTTCCTACTTCTTGACCAAGATGTAATGTAGAGTTGGCAAATGGAATACACCTTCTCAGATATGGCCAATATATGAACTTGTTTTGCATGAATATTTATTTATTAGAAAAAATTTTTTGTTTGGGAGTAGATGCAGGGAGGAAATTAATGGGTGAGTAATGGTTTTAATGCAAAAAGTTAGGAAAAGAATGAAAAAAATCATCAATGATATACTTCAAAACATTCAGAAGCATGAGAAATTTCTTACTGTCATGCTATGTATTATATACATAATTTTAAAAAAGCAAACTACACGTAATGGAAGTTCAGACCTCATACATTTCTCAGATTTTAAGAACAAATATGTAATTTCTTATATTACCTTATAAACACATTTTCACATTACCCTATACATTTCTACACATTAATAAACAACCTTATCTATTAATTATTCTGAGGCCCACTCCATTTCATATAAATCAGAGTAACTTTTTTTTTCCAATAAGCTTTCTTTCCTCTCTCAGTGTAAGTCCAATAAAATGTTAATGGTATTGGATACATAATTTCTTAATAGATCCATAATGCAAATACACACACACACACACACACACACACACACACACATGCCCGTATTTGTGTGAGAGAAAGAGAGAGAACCAGGCTTGAGAAAGGTTACAATCAGTATCATATTTAACCATGAGTTAAAGTTGCCATCTCCAAAACAAGATACTAAACACCAATGATTTAATTATTTCATTATGATAGTTAAAGTCTTTATTCAGGATGTCTTTTTTCCATAGAATAACTTCTCCATAGAATTAATTAAAATCTCTCAAAAAATCTCTCTAGATACTCTTAAAGATGATAGCCAATTTTCTCATTCTTTCTCAAATTCATTCTGCAAGACAGTTAACTGAGGTGGGAATGGGTGGGAAAAAAATGGGACCAAAAAAAAAAAAAAATCTTTTCTCCAAGATGGCAGAGAAAAACCAGAAACTCACCTGAGCTCTCCCTGCAAATTTCCCTTCAAAAACTTTAAATAATGCCTCAAAACAATTCTGACGTGGTATAACCCACAAAAAGATGTATTGAAACAATTTTCCAGATCAAAACAATTTAAAAGTGGCAGAAAAAGTTTATCACACCAGAGTGAGGGTGGAGTACAAACTATACCAGCTCAGGTGTACTCCAGGAAACCAAGAGCAGACACTTCTTAATCATCATCAGCAGACTGCTTCTGAAGCTCTCAGCCTACAGATAGTAAAGGGTCAGATATCTGGTCGAAAAGAGATTACAAGGGTCCCTTTGTTGGTACTAGGTTCAGGATTCTGTTACATTGCCCTTACTCAAATCCAAATGAGGAGGAGTACCAGAATTTGTTACTGCAAGGGAGTAGAGTTTTTGTGGTAACTCACAGAACAAAGTGCAGACCAGGAGATTAATAAGCACATCTCTCCTTAGATCTTACTCCCTTGGAAGAACTGAAATCTTGCAAAACCCAAAACAGTTCTGAAAACAGCTGAAAATCTGAAGCTTGAGATAGTGCCCCCTCCAAACCAGGAGAAGAGCCCAACTTAAAAATAAAGTTAAAAGTCAAAAGCTAGACTAGAAAAAAAATAACTCTTTGTATTTTGAGGAAATTCGAATAATCTCTGTAGTGTCACCAGGCAGTTTAGATAGTTGGTTTCTAATACATCCAAAACTAATCTCTTTCTGGGATATATGGCTCTGGGAATGTGCAAGTAGAGCCATTCCCTATGTCCCTTGGAATTGTCAAAGATCATTGTATTGCTCAGAGTTTCTAAGACTTTCAAAGTTAATTACAATACAATACATTACAATATTATTGTTACTTTTATTTTGTTTTCCCTAAATCTGATCACTTCACTTTGCATCAATTTATAAGTCTTCCTAGATTTTTCTGGAAAAAACTCCAATATCCAGAGGAATAAAGTTGCAACAGTTGAGGCTGGTCTTACACAATATGGCCTCTGGTGCAGGCAATTTAAGTAGGGAAGGGAGAGGATGGGATGACTGAGTAAAATTTTCTATTGGTCAAATAAATAGTTGAATATAATAGTAGAGTAGTAGATTGTACATGGTGTATTAATTATATTGAAAGTCCAGTTTACTCAATATAGTGAGTTTTATGAATTATTTCATTCATTCGTGCTATATGTGGCAAACATCTGTGGTTAGAATACAATTAACTGTTTTATTTTTCACATGTGTTAGGGAATCCAATGATTCCTACAGGTTTTGAAGTCCTACAATAGTCTTATGATGTCTCAGAGAATCCAAAGATTCCTGAAGGCTTTCAAGTCCTACAATAGTCTTATTATGTGTCAGAGAATCCAATAATTCCTGAGGATTTTCAAGTCCAACAATTTTTTTTTTTAGAATTTTTTTCCCCCACAGTATATATGCATGAGTAATTTTTTAAAATAATATTATCCCTTGTATTCATTTTTCCAAATTATCCCCTCCCTCCCTCGACTCCCTCTCCCCCCCCCCCCCATGACAGGCAATCCCATACATTTTACATGTGTTACAATATAACCTAGATACAATATATGTGTGTAAATACCATTTTCTTGTTGCATATTAAGTATTAGATTCTGAAGGCATAAGTAACCTGGGTAGATAGACAGTAGTGCTAACAATTTACATTCACTTCCCAGTGTTCCTTCTCTGGGTGTAGTTATTTCTATCCATCATTGATCAACTGGAAGTGAGTTGGATCTTCTTTATGTTGAAGATATCCACTTCCATCAGAATACATCCTCATACAGTATTGTTGTTGAAGTGTATAGTGATCTTCTGGTTCTGCTCATTTCACTCAGCATCAGTTGATGTAAGTCTCTCCAAGCCTCTCTGTATTCCTCCTGCTGGTCATTTCTTACAGAGCAATAATATTCCATAACATTCATATACCATAATTTACCCAACCATTCTCCAATTGATGGACATCCATTCATCTTCCAGTTTCTAGCCACTATGAAAAGAGCTGCCACAAACATTTTGGCACATACAAGGCCCTTTCCCTTCTTAGTATTTCTTTGGCATATAAGCCCAGTAGTAGCACTGCTGGGTCAAAGGGTATGCACAGTTTGATAACTTTTGGGGAATAATTCCAGATTGCTCTCCAGAATGGCCGGATTCTTTCACAGCTCCACCAACAATGCATTAGTGTCCCAGTTTTCCCACATCCCCTCCAACATTCATCATTATTTGTTCCTGTCATCTTAGCCAATCTGACAGGTGTGTAGTGGTATCTCAGAGTTGTCTTAATTTGCATTTCTCTGATCAGTAGTGATTTGGAACACTCTTTCATATGAGTGGAAATAGTTTCAATTTCATCATCTGAGAATTGTCTGTTCATATCCTTTGACCATTTATCAATTGGAGAATGGTTTGATTTCTTATAAATTAGGGTCAGTTCTCTATATATTTTTGAAATGAGGCCTTTATCAGAACCTTTAACTGTAAAAATATTTTCCCAATTTGTTACTTCCCTTCTAATCTTGTTTGCATTAGTATTGTTTGTACAGAAACTTTTTAGTTTGATGTAATCAAAATCTTCTATTTTGTGATCAATAATAATCTCTAGTTCTCCTCTGGTCATAAATTCCTTCCTCCTCCACAGGTCTGAGAGATAGACTATTCTCTGTTTCTCTAATCTATTTATGATCTCATTTTTTATGCCTAAATCATGGACCCATTTTGATCTTATCTTGGTATATGGTGTTAAGTGTGGATCCATATATAATTTCTGCCATACTAATTTCCAGTTTTCCCATCAGTTTTTTCCAAATAATGAATTTTTATCCCTAATGTTGGTATCTTTGGGTTTGTCAAAGATTAGATTGCTATAGATGTACCCTTTTTTGACCTTTGTATCTAATCTGTTCCACTGATCTACCGGTCTATTTCTTAGCCAATACCAAATGCTTTTGGTGACTGCTGCTATATAATATAGCTTTAGATTAGGTACACTTAGACCACCTTCCTCTGACTTTTTTTTTGATTAGTTCCCTTGCAATTCTCGACCTTTTATTCTTCCATATGAATTTTGTTGTTATTTTTTCTAGGTCATTAAAATAATTTCTTGGCAGTCTGATTGGTATAGCACCAAATAAATAGATTAGTTTGGGGAGTATTGTCGTCTTTATTATATTCGCTCGGCCTATCCAAGAGCACTGAATGTCTTTCCAATTATTTAAATCTGCAAGTCCAACATTGATGTCCATGAGTCAAACACCATAACTGCAAAGTTCTTTTAGTAGTGGACACAGTCAGCAATGGAACCACTGGATGTTTCTTGGGTCTTCTCCTTCGTTTCAAGGGTCTGCTCCGTCTCTCTCCAATGGACAAGGCAAATACAGCTCATTGGCACCCATCTGATTCCTTCTCCATCTATAAAGATACAAGCAAACCCTCTCCCCCAAGCAGTTAACCTATCTGGTCCCTTCCATTCACCACTTTCTGGGTCTCTCCACATGACCTGGCGATTATCTAAAGACAATGGAGCTGCTTGCACTGGACACTGTCCTTCCGGTGGGTTATAAAACCTATCTGCCAGAGCCAGTGCATCTTTGTCAAAAATTTAAAAATTAATGGTATAGAGAACTAAATTTAGAAGTTCTCTAGGGTTACCCATGGCTCCCCCTTTCTTTTGTTTTTGGAGGAGTGTCTTAATATCTCTGTTTCTTCTCTCTACTATTGCCTGCCCTTGAGGATTAAAAGGTATGCCAGTGGTATGTAAAATCTTATACTGTGCACAAAAGTGTGCAAAATGTTTAGAAGTATATGCAGGTCCATTGTTTTTATTGCTTGTGGCACACCCATAATTGCAAATGCTTGTATAAGAAATTCAGTGACCACTTGGGCTGTCTCTTTTGCTGCTGGCATTGCAAAAGTGAATCCTGAAAAGGTGTCTACCATCACATGGATAAAAGATAGACGACCAAAAGATTTATAATGGGTCACATCCATTTGCCAAATTTCATTAGGTCTCAAACTACGAGGGTTCTTCCCTGGAAGGAGTGGACTTCAAAAACTTGTGGGGATCATTGGATTCCCTGACACGTGAAGCAATGGACAATAGATTGGTTTTGGACTATCTCTTGGTTGCTGAAGAAGGCGTATGTGTGACTGATGTTTACATACCTTCCTTCTAGGACTTCTGGAAATCTTTTACAACATCATGTTGATTCATATTGTTTGTTATATCACTACTTACATGTACAATTCATGTTTGTTACACCTCATCGAGCCTGCACTGACTGTGGGGAGAGTTATCACTAATAGCCTCTGCATTATTGCTATGTGCTTGTGTAATACCTCCCATGCTTATGGGTTTGTGCATACTTGTCTCTAATAAGACCCTTCAGCCCAGAAACCCACTAGCAATCCCCACTTCCCTTTGGTGCTTTTCATCTCCCTTCCTGAGATGTCAGGGAGGGCATGATTATCATCTTTTTAGTGCTTTCATTTCCCTTCCTGAAAAGTCAGGGGGGGGGGCATGATAACCTCCTTTTTGGGGTTCTCACCTCCCTGAGAAGTCAGGGATGGCATGACCACCTGTGTTCTAAAACAAAAGAAAGCGGGAGATGTAAAGGGCTAGAACTGAGCAAATGCACTTGGATAATGGAGCACGTGAGACTAATTGCCAATTGGACAATTCTCCATTAACATGTTTGAAGGATAACTCTACCCAACTATTTGGTGCTGGCTGGATTGGTGGGTGTGGACAAAGGAGAGGAAGTGACATGAGTGGGTAGAGTAGGAGGAGGAAATGGAGGCATTCTCCTGGCAGTAGAGAGAGAGGAAGGAGGTGTGGAGATTACTAGATGTAATCCCCTAACTGCTACTGCAAAAGACCAAGAATAAAGACTTTTGATTATCCTGACTCCGGCTGATTCTGGGAAGACAAGATTCCAACACACATGATATTAATAATAATACATTAAATAAAGATGTTCATTATTCTATCTATCATTAGTGAATCTATCCCCTAACTGCTACTGCAAAAGACCAAGAATAAAGACTTTTGATTATCCTGACTCCTGCTGATTCTGGGAAGACAGGGTTCCAACACAAATTATATTAATAGTAATACATTAGATAAAGATGTTCATTATTCTATCTATCATCAGTGAATCTTTTATGATATATATATATATACACACACACACACACACACACACACACACACACACACACATATATTTGGAAGATACCTTGTGAAAGTAGAGGTTTTATGGCAGCACTTCCTTTTACCTAATCAAATGTCTTTTGGGCAAATTAATGGGAGGTATCATGATATAGTGTATATAGTATTTTCCTGAAGTCAAGAAAGCCTCAATTAAAATCTCACCTCAGATAGTAGCTGCGTGACTCTATGTGAATCATTTAATCTCTCTCTTGGCCTGAACTCATTTATAAAATGAAAGGGCAGGACAAGATGGCCTCTAAAATCCTTTCAAATTCTAAATTTTTAATCCTATGAAAGTAACACATAATGGCATTTAAAAAATGTTATATCATCTTTTAATTTATTTTTTAAAAAACATCTTTAGAGTATTATATATGACTATTGATAGCTTTTAATTCTTCTGAAAACTACCTGTTTATATCCCTTCCTTTTGTTGATTGGAGATTGGATTTTACTTTTATAAATTTGGTCCAGTTCCCTATATATTTGAAAAAATGGGGCTGTTAGCTGAGAAATTTTCTATAAAATTTCCTTTCAGTTTCCTGCTTTCCTTTCAATTTTGGCTGCATTGGTTTTGATTGTGTAAACACTTTTTAATTTAATGTAATGAAACTTATACATTCTATCTCCCATGATCTGTACTATCTCTTTTCATAAACTCTATTCTTCATAGATGACAACAGGTTATTTTTCCATATTCCCCTAATATTTTTATCATATTACCCTTTATGTTTAAATTATGTACCCACCTTGAGTTTTGGCATACAATATGAGATATTATCTTATGCCTAGTTTCTGTGAGACTTTTCTATTAGTTTTTGTCAAATAATGAGTTTCTGCCCCAATTCTTGGGATCTTTGGGTTTATTAAATATGAAATTACTGTGCTCATTTACTTCTGTTTATTGTATGCCTAAATTGATTCTTAATCAAGCAATCTTTTTCTTATCCAGTACCAAATTGTTTTGATAATTATGATTTTTTTTTAGTGTAATTTGAGATCTAGTATTGCTAGGACTTCTTCCTTCAATTTTTTTGATTCATTCCTTTGAAATTATTGACCTTTTATCCCTTCAGATAAATTCTATTAATTTTTTTTCTTTCTTCCTAACTCTAAAAAATAATTATTTGGTAGTTTTATTGGTATTTTTTATTGTCATGACTCAGTTTACCATTAACAAGTAATTAATGTTTATCCAATTATTTAGATCTGCTTTATTTCTGTGAAAAGTATTTGGTAATTGTCTTTATACAATTCCTCTGTGTGTCTTGGCAAGTAGAATCCTAAGTATTTTATACTATCTACAATTATTTTAAATGAGTTATCTCTTTCTATGTCATCCTGCTGGGTTTTGTTAGTAATATATAAAAATGCTAATGATTTATGGAGTTTCATATCCTGCAACTTTGCTAAAGCTGTTGTTTGTTTTAACTAGTTTTTAGTTGACTCCCTAGAATTCTCTAAATATATACATTATATCATCTGCAAAAAAGTGATAATTTTATTTCCTCATAGTTTATACATATTCCTTATGCTTATATAACCCTTAATTTACATTCTCTTTCTATCATCCCTCCCTTTTTTCTTTCTCTCTTCCTCTTGTATATTCCTGTTGGGTAAGATGAATTTCTATACCCAACAGTATGTGTGTATATATATATGATCTTTTCTCCTTGAATCCATTCATAAGTGTGAAGTTCAAACATTATTTGTTTCTCCACCCTATACATTTTTTTTGGTCATAAACTTCTTTCATGTGTACTTCTTTTATCTGAGAAAATTTCCCTCCATTCTTCCTCTCCTCTCTCACTTTTCCCAGTGTTCTCCTTTTTTATCTTTCAATTCATCTTTTGAAATCATCCCAACATAATTCACATTCATACCCTCTGCCTAAAAAAAATTCCTTTTAAGTGAACCTACTGAAGATAATGTTCTTAGGGGTTATATGTCTTCTATTATAGAAATGCAAACAGTTTAGCCTTGTTAAATCCTTCATGACTTTATGATAGAGTTGGGTTCATTTTGGGGAGGAATGTCTGAACTGAGCTTTTCTCTATTATTTCTAGCTTTCACAGGTTGAATGAAGGACTTGAAAGTTTTTAATGCTTCCAAGGTACTATGATACAGGAGAGGTCTGGTCATTGTCCTCCTGGTGTGCATTCTGCTCTTTACACAGTTAGGATACAACCCTTGTGACTCTAATCTCTTCTCTTCACCTGGAACTATGACTTAGTACTGAGTAATGGACACAAGCTACTAAATGACACCCAATTCTGTAAGCACTTCTAGGCTAAAATGCCAGAGGATCTCTTTCTGAAGAGGTGTTTCTTTCCTTGGGCACTGCTGCCACTTTATAGCCCATAGCTGATGCTACTTCGCTATTCTATACTCTTGGGCATCTTCTACCCCAGTATCCACAGACCTACCTTTTGTCTTCCTAAACTGCTCTGGACTAGGAAAAAAAAAAAAAAAGTAACTCACTATGACTTTTTGTTGTCTTTTCCACAAAAAATTTTGTTTGAATTTTTCTATGCTTATTTTATAGAAGAAGTTTGATTGTTATGGCATTTTCCACTGCCATTTTGACTACCCCTTGATTCTTTTTTTTTTTTTTTCTAATTTAGCATTGTTTTGACTTTTAACAATTTTAGAAGTCAATTTTTCAAGTTCATCATGTGCATCCACTGTCCACATTGTATGTTAATCTGTTAAGCTACAATAAATTTATTTTTTGGTTTTGTTTTTTTTTTTTTCAGTCCTTGTTATATATAGCAACTCAACTTTCTTCCTGAAGAAAATATCAGTGATATACAGTTGGGACAGTTCAATGCAGCTTCTTTTGATTCTTGATACTGAATTGTTTCCCAACATATTTTTCATCATCTATACACTAAAGTTAGTAGAAAAATACATAAATTAATTTAGTTGGTTGTTTAAGCCTAAAGTTCTCAATAGAATTTTAAAATTTTGTCATTCTATAAGATGTTGCTACACAAGCTGAAAACACACACACACACAAGTATAATTTTATTAGGAATATATCAGTAGCAAAAACAAAAATTTCAATTTGTAAGTAAAAAGAAAGAATTATTTGAGCCTATTAATTTCTCTTATCTGAATATAACCTAAACGCCACTGAGACATGGGGAAACACATGATAGGAATTGAAATTCCATGTTTCAGAATGGAACCTTTGGATTTATGATCACAAGAATGAGAATCAAAACTTAATGGGGGAGAATAAAAATACTTCAGCAGGTGTTTTGAATGGAGACAGATAGAGGTAGATGAACTACTTGAATATACTTTCCTTTACTTTGACACTTGTCTATAAATCCTAATATGGAGAATGTAGCTGGAATAGATTGAATCTGAAATAAGTTAAAGGAGGATAAAATTTTAGCTACAACTGTTACCCATAGTTCCTGGAAGGAGATAGTGGAAATAATAGGTGTATTATTTCATCGGTACAGGGAATTCTCATGTAAGGAAACTATACATGCAGTTTTGGTGAATTCTCTACAATGTAATCTTAAGTTACCTAGAGAAGTGAAAAGTTAAGTGAATTGTTCAGGACTAGTCAACTAGCTTGTGTGAGAGGAGACACTTAAATCCAGATCTTCCTGGATTTGAGGTCACTCTTCTATACACTATGCCATATTGCCTCTCTCTACTTACAGAAGCAGGTATTTTATACATGATTTTTTTTTCTTAGAACTAGGTAGATCTTAATGAATTTGTGGGTGGGATATAAAATTATAACTGACTGAAATTTCTCTATCACCTTCATTCATCCACAGTTGTCAACAGATCATTGAAATGAAAGGGGAAATTAAGCTTAGAGGTATAAAATTATTTTATCATTTTGATTTTTAAAATTACCTTTAATAAACTTTCTCAAACATAATTTAAACTGGATTAGGGCTTCCCCACTCCTCCTACTCTGATTAAAACAAGATAAATCCAAACCCACAAGCTAGGCAGCCATAATAGTCTAGGTATTAATGAGCCATATTTCTTTTTCTCCATTGTTTTCTTATTGAACATTCCCAGTGGAGAGAGCATTAATTAATCAGTTCTTTAAGGTAGAGGGGAAAAGGCATGGTTTAATACCACAAAATTCCTAAAGTAGAAGCCATAGAAAGAACGGAATTCATGGAATTCAGTGATTTTGAATTGGAAAAGTCTTCTTTCCTTTTGCTCTCGTCACCTTAAATCTCTAAACCTTGCCAAGCAGTGACACCTGCTGGTTACAAAGAAAACTCCCTTTCCCCCCCACCTCTCTTTGTCCCTCCTTTCAAACACTGTTTCCCCCTCCCCCAGCCTGTCTGAGAAGCAGGATGTCTTGATTAAGACTTGAACTTGAGTGGAGTTTAGATTTTGAACTGTGCAATAGAAGAACTGAACTAAGATGTGAACTTACCTAATATCCTTCCCATTCTCAGATACAGTTGTTATACATCTACATCTTTAACAAGATAAGCAATCTTTCTGTATTTTTTCTATCCCCTTTTCCATTTTTTGTTTTATTCTGTGGGTGGGTTATTTTTTCTTTTGTTGTCATTTTTTTTCCCCAAACATTTTGCCCTTTCTCACAGCATGGTGCATACTAATAGCAAAACCCTTGATTTGCAATAGTATTGGCTTCCTGCAATTATGCACATTCTCATAACCTGAGAATCTTATCCTTTCTATTAGCCTCAAAAATTTCTGTACTTCCCTCATCTGGAGGGTTAGATCCTGTGAAATCATGTTTCTTGTTGATTTTAGACTCATTTTCAGATTATCTAACATGGAAAAAACCATCTTCTCTGCATTCTCCTATCATGCTTTAATAGACTGCATAGTTAAGAAAAGCTGAATCTTTTAAAATTGTCAGATGAAACTCTGTCTCTGTGTCTGTCTCTCTGCCTGTCTGCCTGTCTGCCTGTCTGCCAGTCTCTGTCTCTCCCTCTTCCTCCTCCCTCTCACCCCGCCCCCCCCCCTTTCTTTGTGTTCTTTCCTGATAAATTCACAGTATGGGAATCATACCTACATCATTCACAAATCTGGTATCATCACCCTACCACTCTTTTACCCAACTCATGACAAATAAATTAAAATTTAAAAGTTTTTTATGAAAAAAAATTAAAATTGGAAGGTGTCACATTGTAATTGAAGCACTCAAAGAATGACTTGCCCAGGCTCATACCACAAGGAAATATCTGAGAGTAAACTTAGGTCTTTCTGAATCCAAGCCCAATGCTGTGTCTACTGGATCACTGAGCTGCTTTTGTTGCAAAACTTGAGATATTTTAGAATCTTTATAAAAATATTGCATTGAGATAGAGAGTAACTATGAAAATTTTTAGTTCTTCACAGAGGTTTGCTTTGTATTTTGTGACAAAGTGCTTTAAAGAGTTGTTGCTCTTTTACAAAAAAGCCCCTTCCTTAATACTATCTGGCATAATTTTAGAAATGCTAGCAACAGTAACAACTATAATACTGATATCACAAGCTTTCTTCATTATGATTTTGTGTGGGCAGAACTTGGCTAATATATCTGATCAGTTTTGTGGAACTTCTAACCAGCAGATAAAGACAATCTTAAATCATTTGTAAGTGTATATGTATATGTTTGTCTGATTGGAGAGTGTGTGCTTTTGCTCCCTCAACTCTGTCTTGAACGCTATCAAAATCACTTTTCTATTGTTGGCTAGAATGGGGTGTCTCCTTTTGGGCAAATAGCTCTACAGCTAGATGTCATGGAAGGAGGAAGGAAGAGAAATAAATCCCCTTCCTATCTGATGCCTTCAAATGTACGTGCAGGGGTCATAACTTGCTTTATATCTATGTTCAATGGAAAATCTAGCATTTCCTTTTTGAAAGTAATGCTGCCTTTTGGTTTTAAATATATACTTTTAATCAAAATTTTAAAAGATCCTCCAATGCTTTCACTTTGTAGTGTTTCTTTGTTTATTATTTAGCATGTGTATATGCATATATGTATCAATATATGCATATATATATAACATAAAGTATGTTCTGCTTTGTTAAAGTCCTTTTTGCTATAATCATGTGGTTTGGGATGTATTTTTAAAAATTTAGTTAATTATGTTAGTTGTCTTCCTAATACAAACCATTTTCCCCTATGGTATAAATCTAATTTCATCCTACTATAATTTTCTTGATTCATTCTTGTGATCTTTTTGCCATGATTTTAACTTTGAAAATGTTAGAATCAATATTCATTAATGATATTCTTCTATAATTCTTTTTTTATTCTTCTCTGTATTAGAATTATATTTGTTTCATATAAAGAAGTTTAATAGACTGATTGCTCACTCAATTTTGGGGAATAATTTGTGTAATATATTTATACAAACTGATGTTATTTAACTGTTACATAGCATCCTTCTACAGATCCACATGAATCACAGATTTTCTTTAATATGTCCTTTAGAGTTAGTTCAATTTTCTTGTCTCTTACATTTTAAGATTTCTATTTGGTATTCTATTAATTTGAAGATTTTATAATTTTATTTTTTTAATTCTTTAAAATGTGTTGACTTGTAAACATGCATTTCTAATATTTCTTCATAATTCTTTTGTATTGTGATTTAATCTTGTTCAATATTCACTCTTAGATTTTCCTCTTCTTTTACATTAAAGCATGTTTGCTAAAGATTTATAGATATTGTTAGTCTTTTCACAGAAATGATATTTAATTTTATCATTTATATGTTCTTTTTTGTTTTCCAAAATTAATTTTTCTCCACCAATTTTCAAGACTTCCTATTTGTAATTGTCATAAGTTTGCAATTTTTCAAATTTTAAAATAATGTACATTCATTTAATTAATACTTTCTAAAAGTTTGATTGACAGTATAGAAACAGTTGATGGGAAGTGATAGCATACCATGTGCACATGGGTCCCAAAGTCTTCATTTACTGTAACGTGCTCTCTTGGCAGTTACAATTACTAGTCTGTCCTAGACCTACCAGAGTACCTTTGACCACTGTCCTTTGCAGTGTGAGCTCTACCCGGCTCGCCTCCTCTGAGGCCTTCTAAGGTCTCTGGCCACAATCTCTTGAATCTATAGCTTAATAACCGGTAGCGCACTCAAGAACAACCACGTGTAATCTTAAAAGCCTTTATTATACCTACTCACATAATGCCCTAACTGATGCCCTGACTTGTTGGTTCCCGAGTGAACACCTGGTCAGAAGACCCACGTGTTCACTACCAAAACCCTTACCTCTTTTGGCTACCCATCTTGGCTTGGCCACCCAGGCTGGGGAGCCAGGGTGAACAGCACGAGGTTAAAGAGAGCGGTTGCTGCCTGCAGTGGGCTTACATAGGGCCTGTGAGGTCACACACACAGCCAATCAGCGAGAGAGTCACCCATTACGAAGCTATCTCAAAATGGCCAGGATCCCGCCCAAGGGCAGTCCTAATATCCACAGAAATTACTTCTGGGCCTCAATCTCCCGATGCACTGTGTCCGCCCATTTAAAGGGCCCTTACAATTTACAAACTTGAACACTAAACATAAACTCTCTCTTGTTATTCTTTCGTTAAAATTCTTACAAAACAACCCCATCAATCCAAGTTCAATAGCATCATCAGCTGGTTGTCTCGGAAAATGTCCCTTGTGTCCATGAGAATACAATTATTACAGAAACAAACATAAACATTTACGTACATGACAAATAGAAAATAGGCATTTTATATGACACTGAAACTTTATTATATAAAGCTTGCTTTTTAATGTATTAAATTTAACATGGTCGTTGAAATATTGTACTACTTGTCTATCACTTTCTAAACAACCTTATGGTCTCCTCCTCTTCCTCCTTCTCCTCCTTCTTTTTCCATGAATATCTCTGCTTCTCCAATCCTCTGTCCAAATTCAGCTTTTTTTTGTAACAAATAAGTGTCATCAAGAAAAATATTGTTGTTGTTGTTGTTGTTTTATGAAAATATACATCATATTTTGTACCTCATTTCCATCACATCTCTGATAAATGGAGGGAATGTGGATTATTCATTGCACCAGTCTTAGTACTTGTGTCTTTCACAGTTGTGTGTAATGTTGTTGTTTATAGTTATCTTGGTTCTGATCATTTTACTTTTCATCAGTTAATTTAAGTCCTTATATTTCCTGAGATCTATTCCTTTTAATTAGTTGATCTTGGAAACTAAGTAGAAGGTGTTAAGGTTTCATATTTTTTGACAAATGACTGAAACTATTAAAATTCTTCATTTAGGAAATTTTTAACATGTTAGAAAATTCCTTTTCTAAGTGTTTTTCATGTGTGTGTGTGTGTGTGTGTGTGTGTGTGTGTGTGTATGTGTGTGTGTGCATGTGTGTGCTTCATAGATTATTTTTCTCAGGTCATTAATTATGGTTAGCATTACAGCCAAGATTCAAAGCCAGGTTTCACAACCTCAAATTCAGTGTTCTCTCCAAATCCAATATTCCTTTTATTATTTATTTATTTGTTTATTTTACTTAATTTACTTCAGAATTTTGACAGAGATAGGAATTTGTAAAGGGAACAGTTTCAATTTCCCCCCAAAATATTTTGAACAGAGTTTTAGCATTTCTGTAAAATAAATGTTGATTTCAGAAATTAAAATGAAAGGATTAAATATTCATTTGTATGACATGCTATTTTGGCTCTAAATGCAAACTAATTAAATTTGTATATTTAAGGATAAGAAAAATGAGTAAGCAGTTATTTTATTCTGTTATTAGATTGTGAATTCCATGAGAGGAGGGACCACATTGCATTCATTTTTACATCCCTCATCACCTACCAACACACTTCATAAACATCAAATAAATGGATGAATGAATGAACTTTCCATTTAACTTGCTCTAAGAACTAGGTTGTGATCATTCTTACAACAATTCAAGCCTTGAACAAAAAGTTAAAATTAGAAAGATGAAACCATAAGTTTTGCTCAAATACTCAATTCCCCCATGCTAAAAACTGAAAGGATCTGTGATTACATTGGTATAGGGAACTTCTGATGTAGATAAATAGATAAGCCTTAGATTTTGGCTGAAATACATAGAAATTTGATCTTTTCCTTAGGTGACACAGTAAGTTTCAGAGGGTAAATTTAAATCTAGTTATTCCTGAAAGTAAATCCGGCATGCTATTCACTTGCCTATTACTTCTAGCATTTCAAGAATGATGAGCATTATAGTAATGAGGCTTCTTAACATGAAGCATAGTATCTATGCTAAAGTGAGCTTGTGGTTTTAAATTAAACTTAAATTTATCTTTGTCCTAAGCTTGATTTTCTTAAATCAAACCAAATTTTTCCCCAGATCTTTGGCTTCATGTCTATATTAATTTACATAGCTGGGTTTCTTTGAATATACTTACAGACATTTTTCTTTTTCATTAAATTGTGTTCTCCTTGATATAAATTAGCACACCAGAATGCTAAGAGAAAGAAAAAAACAGACACCATCTGTCATTTTCCATTGAATTGCTTTGACTTAGATTTTTATATTGATATATGTTATTCTGAATTATTTTGCATGAATTCTCTACTATTAGTTCATTTGATTATGCAATCAATTTCTGTCTACATATAGGCAGATTCAGTTGCCGTACTTTAATTCTTGCTAATATTGTTTTCAAAAAGTATCAATAGTTCATTTACAAAATAACAGACCTCACAAGCCTTCTCCATTGTGATTTTGTGTGGGCATAATTTGGCTAATATATTGATCGGTTCTATGGCACTTCTAATTAGCAGATAAAGACAGACTTAAATCATTTTAAGTGTAAACATATATATTATGTTTATGTTTCCATGTCTGACTGGAGAGTGTGTGCTTTGCTCCTTCAGCTCTGACTTGAACTCTTATCAAAATCACTTTTCAATTATTGGATAGGATGGAGTGTCTCCTTTTGGGCAAATAGCTCTGTAGCTAGAGATCATGGAAGTAGGAAGGAGGAGAAATAAATCCCTTTTCCACCTGATGCCTTTAAATATTAGAGCAGGGATCAGACTTCACAAATGCTTCCAGTCTCAACTGACTGACCTGAATTCACAGTTTGCCTAAATTTGCTGTCACATTGTAGTACAAAACATTAGGAAAGCTACTTAAGGAAAATATTTCTATTTCCCCAAGTAATTATAGTACTACTCAGAATATGGACAATAGAAAAACTTCAAAGCAACTCTATGCATTTTCTTAGGACACCAAAATTTTAAGTATAAGCAGAGAGTAAGGGAAAAGGGATTTTGGTCTCTTCTTCCCCTCCTCCATCTAAGCTCATGTAATCAGAGAATATAATGAATGAGATGTTGATGTATTAAATTTTTGTTAACAGTGATTCCTTTAAAATACGAATATCATTCACAAATAGATTTAAAAGGACTTGAGATAACTTGAAACATGATGGAAGATTAATTTTTCCCCTCATTCTCCTAAACTCACAAAGCTTTCCAAAAAAAGGAGTTATGAATAAGAGATAAGTAATTTCAGCTGTTTCTGTCATCTAGGTTATCAAGAAGTCTTATAAGTAACAGTTCAATGAATTAACAAAGAGAACTGGCTAATCTTTAACCCATAATTTACTCACAGTGCCCCTTTCCCCATTATTTACAATGTTCCAGTAACAGGACTACATGAATCAACCTCTCTCTTGCCCCAAAGCTCAACTCTATCCCCTTACAGTGTCATAAAACCCAAAATAAGCTTGATCAGGCTGTGATAACACAGCAGAAGTATACTACAACAAAGCAGACAATTGAGGAATTGAGGGAACTAGGACAGAATACATGTGTATGACTATGTTACACATATATGCCGAAACAAAGAGCTTTAATCAAGATGCCACTAGTTCTATCTCTCTAGAAGTCATTTATGAGCAGAAACCAAGACTGGTGAATCATGAACTTCCAGTGTGGGAAGAGGCTGAGATAGCTCTGAAGTCTAGCTGTCCCCCCTCACCCAGGAAAGAACAAAAGTCAAGGATTCAGAAAGTGGGCTGTGGTAGAATATAAAGAAGGGAGGGAGGGAGACTAAAATTCTCAATGATCTCAGGAGAAAGAAAACTTAAAGATCTTAAGTATAAGAAAATAAATCAAGGGGGAAGATTTTAACAACTGAAGAGAATATGAACTTTAGATCATCTAAAAGAGTATAGTTATTTCTGCATAAATATTACAAAATAGGAAAATTAATCAACAACTAATGAGACAGGGACTGTATGAATTCCCAAAAGAACATGGAATCAAAACAGAATCTTCATGAAATAGAAATATGAACTGTGAAAGGATGTATGGCCTGAACAGCAAAATAATAATTAGCAAAAATTAAAATTTGAATTCCTAGTGGCAAGTCTCACAAAATTAATCAAAAAGAATAATTTATTGAGAATGCAAACATAGGAAAGTGAAAGACATTCTAAAGGAAGAGACACAAAAAGCAATGTTAAAAAGGAAACATGTTATCTATACAATAATAGGCAGATGATACAATGAATAGAGTACTGGGCTGGAGACAAAAAAATCCTGAGTGAAAGTTTTCTTGGATCTGTTCAGTTCACGCTTCATCATTTCATGCAAGTCTTACCATACTTTTCTAAGATCATTGAGCTCATCATTTCTTATTAGCTCAGTAATTCTTTATCACAACTATATACCACAACTTGATCAGGCATTTTCCAATTGATGAAAATCCCTACAATTTTCAGGTCTTTGCCACCACAAAGAGAGCTACTAAAAACATCCCATTCACATTCAAAATTATAATTACTATTTGTGAATTTTCTTCCATATTATTTTTATTTACTATTTTCTTTCTCAGCTTCTTTTTACACTATCCATTCTACCTTATTTTCTCTCCCATCCCTCTTCTCTGACACTTTATCCAATTGAGCAAGAGAAATAAAATGACATTATTAGAATATAAAAAATAATAAAACTGGAAAAAATAGAAGAGAATCTGAAATATCTATTAGAAAAACAGCTGATCTGGAGAACAGATTAAGAAGAGACAGTATAAGATGTCAGACTATCAGAGTTATAATAAAATAAAAGAATCTGGATACAATATTACAAGAAATTGTTAAGGAAAATTGCCATGAAATTCTAGAACAAGAGGATAAAGTAGAAATAGAAAAAAAAATCTACATTCACCACCTGAAAAATATCCCAGGAGGAAAACTTACAGGAAAGTCATAGCCGGGTTTCAAAACTCCCAGATTTAAGAGAAAATATTACAAGCAACCAGGGGGGAAAAAAAAAACGATTTAAATATTACAGAAATAGCCAGAATTTCATGGGACCTAGCAGCTTCTACTCTATAAAACCATAGTTCTTGAAACTTTATATTTCAAAAAGCAAAAGTGCTGGGAGTGTGTCCAAGAATAATTTCCCCAGCAAAGTTGAGTATAATTCTGAATGGGAAAAAAAAAAGAATATTTGATGAACTGAAAGAATTTCAGATATTTATAACAAAAAAGACTAAAACTCAATGGAAAGTCAATATAAAACATCCAGAAGAAATATAAGGAAATTATTAAAGAACCAAGAGTAAGGCACTGATTGAGGTAAAAGTATTTACTTATATATATATGAGAATGTTATCAATGTTCTTATTTTTTTCTAATTTTATTTATAAATTTTTTTGACAGTATATATGCATGAGTAATTTTTTTTATAACATTATCCCTTGTATTCATTTTTCCAAATTATCCCCTCTCTCCCTCTACTTCTTCCCCTAGATGACAGGCAATCCCATACATTTTACATGTGTTACAATATACCCTATATACAATATATGTGTGTAAATCCCATTTTCTTGTTGCACATTAAGTATTAGATTCTGAAGGTGTAAGTAACCTGGGTAGATAGACAGTAGTGCTAACAATTTACATTCACTTCCCAGTGTTCCTTCTCTGGGTGTAGTTATTTCTGTCCATCATTGATCAACTGGAAGTGAGTTGGATCTTCTTTATGTTGAAGATATCCACTTCCATCAGAATACATCCTCATACAGCATTGAAGTGTACAGCGATCTTCTGGTTCTATTCGTTTCACTCAGCATCAGTTGATGTAAGTCTCTCCAAGCCTTTCTGTATTCCTCCTGCTGGTCATTTCTTACAGAGCAATAATATTCCATAACCTTCATATACCATAATTTACCCAACCATTCTCCAATTGATGGACATCCATTCATCTTCCAGTTTCTAGCCACTATGAAAAGAGCTGCCACAAACATTTTGGCACATACAAGGCCCTTTCCTCTCCTCAGTATTTCTTTGGGATATTAGCCCAATAGCAGCACTGCTGGATTAAAGGGTATGCACAGTTTGATAACTTTTTGGGCATAATTCCAAATTGCTCTCCAGAATGGTTGGATTCTTTCACAAATCCACCAACAATGCATTTGTGTCCCAGTTTTCCCACATCCCCTCCAACATTCATCATTATTTGTTCCTGTCATCTTAGCTAATCTGACAAGTGTGTAATGATATCTCAGAGTTGTCTTAATTTGCATTTCTCTGATCAGTAGTGATTTGGAACACTCTTTCATATGAGTGGAAATAGTTTCAATTTCATCATCTGAGAATTGTCTGTTCATATCCTTTGACCATTTATCAATTGGAGAATGGTTTGATTTCTTATAAATTAGGGTCAGTTCTCTATATATTTTTGAAATGAGGCCTTTATCAGAACCTTTAACTGTAAAAATATTTTCCCAATTTGTTACTTCCCTTCTAATCTTATTTGAATTAGTATTGCTTGTACAGAAACTTTTTAGTTTGATGTAATCAAAATCTTCTATTTTGTGATCAATAATGATCTCTAGTTTTTCCTCTGGTCATAAATTCCTTCCTCCTCCACAGGTCTGAGAGATAGACTATTCTCTGTTCCTCTAATCTATTTATGATCTCATTCTTTATGCCTAAATCATGGACCCATTTTGATCTTATCTTGGTATATGGTGTTAAGTGTGGATCCATATCTAATTTCTGCCACACTAATTTCCAGTTTTCCCAACAGTTTTTTTCAAATAATGAATTTTTATATCAATATTCTTAAAACTTAAAAAAAATTAAAAATTAGAAAGGAAAGTTTGGGACTGAGTTGTTGTATTATGGGATTATTCTAAAAAAATAAAACTGGATAGGAAAAGATTAAAAGGAGCAATCAAATGGGAGATGAAAGGAAGAACTAATACAGAAGAAGTAAGTTGAGGTAGAGGGTTACTCTCATCAGGGTTGAAGGAGAATCAAGTACATCTGAGTATGTAGAGAATTGAGAAAACTGGGGATAGGAGAAGGGAGGAATTTTTAGAAGGGTGTGTGGTTTGAGACTAGAGGTGGGAAAGGGATGAGGGGGATTCTAGGAGGCTTTAAATTTTATTTAAAATTTTGCATCAATAGTCATGAGAAAAATTGATCTATAGTTTTCTTTGTTTTTTTTGTACTCCTGATTTAGGTATCAAAACTATATTTGTATTATAGAAGGAATATGACCAGACTTCTCTCTCCTCTCTCTCTCTCTCTCTCTCTCTCTCTCTCTCTCTCTCTCTCTCTCTCTCTCTCTCTCTCTCTCTCTCTCTCTTTTTCCTGAGGCAATTGGGGTTAAAGTGACTTGCCTAGGGTCACACAGATAGGGCGAATTAAGTGTCTGATGCCACATTTGAACTCAGGTCCTCCTGATTTCAGGGCTGGTAGTCTATTCACTGTGCCATCTAGTAGCCTCTGTTTTTTGTTTTTTGCTTTTTTTCAAAATAATTTATACAGTACTGGAACTAATTGTTGTTTAAATGTTTGTCAGAATAGACTTATAAATCCATCTGATCCTAAGGATTTTTTCTTAGAGAGTTCATTTATGTCTTGCTCAATTTTCCCCCCTAATCCAAGGTTATTTCCTTTTCATTATTCTGGACAGTTTTTATTTGTGTAAATATTCATCCATTTCACTTAGACTGTGAGTTTTACTAGCATGTAATTGGGAAAAATATTCCTAATAATTGTGCATTTACCCTTTTCGTTTTTGATACAGTAATATGATTTTCTTCTTTCTCTCCCCAAAATCAAGTTAATTAATGATTTATCTATTTTTGTTGTGCTTAGAGAAGCCCCCCCCCAAATAAAACCAGCTCCTAGCTTTATTTATTAGTTTAATTAAAATTTTTTTTTGATTTCTTCTTTGATTTTCAGGATTTCTATTTTGGTGCTTATTGAGGATTTTAGAAATTTGTTATTTTTCTAGGTTTTTTATTTATATGTCAAATTTATTGATTTACTCTTTTTCTTTTTTACTTAAGTATTTAGAAGTATAAAATTTCCCCTAAGTATTGATTCAGCTGCATCCTACAAACCTTGATATGTTGTCTCATTATTGCCATCTTTAATTATGGTTTCTTTGATTTGTTCTTTGATACACTCATTCTTTAGAACTAAATAATTTAGTTTCCAATTAATTTTAATCTTTTCCTTAAAGACCTTTTATTAAGAATAATTTTTATTACATTGTGGTCTGGAATAGTGCATTTAATATTTTTGCTTTTCTGCATGTGTTTGTGAGAGTTTATATCCTACTATATCATCAGTTTTTGTGAAGATGTCATATACAAGTGAGAAAAAGGTATATATATATATATATATATATATATATATATATATATATATATATATATATATATATATATATATATATATATTTCTATTCCCATTCACTTTTCTTCAGATGTCTTTCATATCTATACCATATATTTTTTATCATATATTTTTTGAAATTCTATTCACCTCCTTAAGTTCCTTTTTTTTTTTTTTTTTTTATGGCTACATTTATTTACCTCTTCAAGGGAAAAGTTAAGATACCCTACTAATATAGTTTTTCTTATGTTCTGTTTTAAATTTTATTCTTAATTAAGGTATTTTATTTCTGAAAGTCCAGGAGGATGACCTTCAGTACTTAATAGGTAAAAATGTTTGTGTTCTTTGCATTATATCCAGTTCTCTGACTTCTGCAAGCTGATACATCTTACTAAACTTTATTTTCCTGGGCCACTGTATGTTTATAGACAGATAGATAAAATTTTATCAGTATAATTTTACTATTTATTTCTTCCTGTAACTAATATAACTTTTGCTTTTTGAATTTGGATGCAATGCCATTTGGTGCATATATATTTAGTATTGATATTACTTCATTATCTATGGCACTTTTAAGCAAGCTGTACTTTCCCTGATTATCTATTTTAATTAGATCTATTTTTGAGATCTATGTCTGAGATCTTGATTACTACCACTTCCTTTTTTACCTCAGCTTAAAGTATAATAGATTCTACTCCAACCCCTTTATTTTAACTGTGTATCCTTCTGTTTCAAGTATGTTTCTTGTAAACGACATATTGTAGATTCTGGTATCCATTCTGTTATCTACTTCTGTTTGAAGGGTGAATGCATCACTTTCACAGTTATGATTGTTAATTTTGTTATGTCATTCCATCCTATTTTCTTCTGTTTATGCTTTTCTCTTTCTTTTTATGCTGTGCCTCCTTTTAAAGCTGGTTTTGCTTCTGATTACTGCCTCCCTTAACCCATCCTTTGTTTGATTACACCTCTTCTTTCCCCCTCTATTCTCCTATTGGTAAGATAGAGTTCTATACCCAAATGAATGAGTGTGTTTGTGTACACACAAATAAAAATACACATATACATATATGTACATACACATTCAAACATATATGCATGTTTATGCATATGTGTATACATATGTATGTATGTATGCATATATACATATATACATACTTCCCTATTTGAACAAATTCCAAGGGGAGCAAGGTTCAAGCACTGCCAGTCAAGTTTCATTCTATTTTCTCCTCCACTGTAAAAAGCCTTTCCTTGAGTACCTTTTATATGTGAGATAATTTCCCCCATTCTTCCTCATTCTTCTTCTCTCAAAAGTGTATTTCTCTTTGCCAACCTTTTCATTTTTTTTAGATCATCCCAACATAATTGATTCATACCTGATTATAACAGCTAATAATGATAAAGTTCTTAGGAGTTATGTAAATCATTTTCCCAAATAGAAATGTAAACAGTTTAACCTTATTAAATCCTTTATGATTTCTCTTTCATGTTTACCTTTTTATGCTTCTCTTGAAGTCTTGCATTTGAATGTCAAATTTTCTATTCAGCCCTGGTCTTTTCATCAAAAATGTTTAGATGTCCTCTATTTCATTAAAAATCCATTTCACCCCAAGGGATTATACTCATTTTTTCTGGGTAATAATCCTAGCTCTTTCGCTTTCAGAATATCATATTCCAAGCCCACTGCTCCTTTAAATCTTGTTTGATCCTGACTGTGGTTTTATAATATTTGAACGGTGTCTTTCTGACTGCCTACAATATATTTCCTTTTATTTGGAGCTCTGGAATTTGGTTATAATATTCCTGGAAATTTTTATTTTGAGAACTCTTTGATGAAATTATAGGTGGACTTTTTCAATTTTGTTTTTTACTCTCTTGGTTCTAAGCTATTTGGGGCAGTTTTCCTTTATGAGTTCTTGAAATATGATATCTAGACTATTCTTGTCATGGATTTTAGGCATTCAATAATTCTTTTTTTTTTAACTTATTTTTTAATTTATGGAATAAAACAAGCATTTTCATAACATAGCATATAAAAAAAGATTATATATGAACTTTCACATCTATTAGGTATAATTTGCTATTCTTTTAAAATATATAACAAAGTTTTCATATAAATGTTTTTTACCTTTGCCCTGACCTAGAGATGGCTATTGGGTGGAATAGAGAGATAAGGTGAAGAATTTACAGGAATATGAATTCTTTTACTGTATTTTATTTTCATTATTTCTGTGTTTCTCCTATGACTTGTATAATATGTGCAGGCCCATATTTATTTGAACCTTGCCCAGCTATAAATATATTTACTTAACCTGAGCTGATGACATTTATCAGTATTTGACATTTATTCATATTTAGTCTATTAGCTTGACCACTATCTGCTTGATTAAGTCTGAAGGCCTGATTTTGTTTCCTAAAAATCAGGTGATTTCAGGGAAACAGAAACCTTCCATTCCAATCTCTCTAGATAGCAACAACCAATTAGATGCCTCCCCTTCCCCTTCTTAATGCTCTCTTACTTGTGATGTATTCTCTTGTATAAAAGCTATGTATCTTTACTACTTTTTTAGCCCTCCTACCACGAGCTTTCTCTTTCTTATCTAGTGATAGAATGGCTCATCTTCCAAAGGTTTTAATAAACAACCTTTCTGCTTTCTACTAAGTGATCTCTGAGTAGTCATTTTGGGTAAGGGTCTTCTACATCCCACACACTATCATTAAACATAAATAGGTATGTACATATAAAATTATTCTTTATATACATTTACTTATCAGTCCTTTCTTTAGGTGCAGATAGAATCTTTCTTTATGTTCTTTTATAGTTAATCTGGGTATTTGTAATAAAATAGCTCATTTACTCAAAATCATTCTTAAAACAGTATTGCTGTTATAATGTACAACATTTTTTTTTTTTTGGCTCTGTCATTTCACTCTTCATACAAGTCTTTCCATGTTTTTCTAAAATAATGGAGTTCATCATTTCCTCCAGCATAGTAGTATTTCATCAGAATTATTTACAACTTGTTTGGCCATTCCCTAGTTGATGGTCATTCCTGCAATTTCCATCACATTTTAGAACATAGAGGCTGTTTTCCTTTTTTCCTAATCATCTTTGGGAATAAACCAAGTAGTGAGCTATTGCTGGATCAAAGTATGTAGACAATTTAATAACTCTTTAAGTAGAATTCCATATTGATCTACAAAATTGTTGCATGATTTTACAATTCCAATCAACAATGAATTAGTGTGCCAGTTTTTCAATATCTTCTACAATATTTGTCACTTTCATCTTTCATTTTAGCTAATCAAGTAAATGTAAAATGATATCTCAAGGTTGTTTTAATCTGCATTTCTCTAGTCAATAATGATTTAGAATATTTTTATGACTATAAATTCTTTTGATTTCTTCATTGGAAAACTGCCTTATAACCTTTGATCACTGATCAACTGGAGAATAATTTGTATTCTTGTAGATTTGACAAAATTAAAATTCCTATTTGTGAATTTTCCTCCATCTTATTTTTATTCACTATTTTTCATCTCAGTCTCTCTTTTTATCCTATTCTTATTACTTTATCATTTATTCTTCTTCTCTCATTTCTTATTTTACCCATCTAAAATTCCCTCCTTTTAGAATCTCCCCTTCTTTTAATCTTATCCTACATACTTTTTAAAACTTCTCTTCCCTTCCCCTTCCCCATTTTTCTCATCTTTGTTGAAATTCACAGAAGGCTTTAAACCTCTTTAGATGTATATTGTGTTTCTTCTTCAACCCCAATTTTGGGTCCTCCACCCCCACCTGTTTCCTCTGTCTGTATTAGTTCTTCCTTTCATGCCCCATTTTATAAGACATTTAAAAATTATCTCTCCCAATCTATTTTCCAAAATAGTTTTTTCAATAAGATATTTCATATTTTCTTCTATTTTTCATTTATTTTTATTTTATTATTTTTTGAAGTCTCATGAAGTTATTAGCTTCCACTTCCTCAATTCAAATTTTTAAGGAATTATTTTCTTCATTGTGCTTTTGTACCTCTTTTTTCCATTTGGCCAATTCTACTTTCGAAGAAACTATTTTCTTCAGTGATTTTGACCAATTATGTTTTTAAAGAGTTATTTTATTTTCTTCAGAATTTTTGTGCCTCCTTTATCAAATTATTAATTCTCTTTTCATACTTTTCTTGCATCACTCTCATTTCATTTTCTATTTTTTTCTCTATCACTTTTATCTCTTTCTTTATGTTTTCCAGAAATCCTTGTTGGACTTTGGTCCTATTGTCATTTTTTTTTTTTTGAGACCTTGCTTGTACCTTTTCCCATGTTTTCTTCTTTTGCATTTGAATCTTAGTCTTTCCTGCCACCACAGTAGTTTTTTGAGGTCAAATTAATTTTTTTTATTGTTTGCTCATTTTCTCAATCTTTTTCTTGACTTTTAGCTTTATGTTAAAGTTGGACTCTGCCCACTTGAAAGCTGGGAGGCTCTGATGCAAGCTTCAGGCTTTTTTGCATTGCTATTTTCAGAGGTAGTTCCTCTGATATTCCTATTTCTAGTCTGCTCTTTAATGTTAACTCACTACAGATTGCAGCTTTATTACAACACAATATTGATCACACTAAATTCATACTCAAAGTTGCCATCACTTCCTTATGAATCTTCATTTTAGCTTTCAGGAGAATAGGTCCATAGTGTTGTCTATGAAATTCACTCTTGTTCTTAGTGGTATTACTACTAAGTTGACTACTAAGTAACCTCCATCTCTAGTTCATCAGGTCTTCAGTTATTGCATATTTTTGAATTCACTAAGATGTCAGGCTCCAGTTCTTTCACCTACAATAGAAAGAAGAAACAAACATCCAAGAACCAAGCTAGATTGACCACATCATTACATTACATCAAGTATTTGCCTAGAGAACCACCATCTCACACCAAGTAGGTACTTAACTACAAGCATCCTGCTCTTAGATTCAAGTACACCCTTTCAGAGTTCTAGTTGCTACAAGATTTCATTTCCCTTCATAGATAGATAGTTATATAAATAGATATAGATATAGATACATTTAAAATTATCTCAGAAGATGTAGTTATTTTTCCTTTTTTCATAAAAAAGATCATAGATACCTGAAACTAACCTGTGTTCAGTTTTCTTTTCACTCCCCTCTCCTTTTTATAAGATAGACAGAGGCAGAGAAAGGAAAGGGGAAGGTAACATATAATATATATTTCTATTAGATTCATGAACAAAAAGAATGGAGAGATGAGGCAGGCTAGCAGGATGTAGATGAAAGAATGAAGGAAAAAACATATTATAAAGTGCTTACTATGTGTAGAGCACTAGAGATACAAATAGAAAGCAAGGCAGCTCCTGCTCACATTCTGATAGAGGGAGACAATGCATACAGAAGATTTTGCTGTAAATCAAACAGACTTAGTGGTCCTAATGGCAAAGCAGATGGGAGTATGTTTTTTAAAGTTTGATTTTTGTTTTAAAGCTTTATTATCATGTCTTGTTTTCACATTGCAAATATTTACAGATTACCTCTACTCCAAGAAAGGTCTCTGGAAACAAAGCAAAAAACTTAAATATAAATAAATAATGACATCATCTGAAAGTGCATGCAATATTCCATAAGCATAATACCTCACCACCTGTTTTTTACAAAAGATTTCCTGCCTCCACTTCTTCTCAATGTTTTCCTTCCCTAAACCCAGATGACTAAGAAGTTGTCATCCAGAGACTTTATCCCCAGGAATATTGGTAGCCCCTGAATTCATATCTTACTGATTAATTAATAAAATCCCACCAGATCACACTCTTCTCCATCCTAGTGATTCTGAATCCCAGTCATCATAAAAACCCGTTCTCCATCCTTCACCGCCTTGTACCTTATCCCATTCTCCTCAAACCAACTCTTCCCTTCCCCCTTCCCACTCTAAGGCTACCCACTCCTTCCACTGTATTCTCTGAAATACTTTTCTTCATAGGTAAGAGCCTTCCCTTCATGGCTTTTGCTAGAACCTGGTTCCTTTTTAATGAGGCAATTCTTCCTGGCCACTTTTTCCAGACCTGCATTTCTTCCAGAACCTCCATTTAAGATCACTTCTTCATTTCCCACTAATTTGCAAGTTTTTGAATTTCTATATTATAAAATGCATTTTGTGTTCTAATAATGTCTAAGTGTTCCAGCAGGTATAATAGTAGACTTAAATTAAGTGACTGAATTTTTAACTCATTCTGTCAAAGCACGTGACAAGGCTTTTAAGTTTTACTAGTTAGTAGGGAATTGGTACAGTGCGTCAGCAGCAGGTCTCAAGAGTCAACAATCAATAAAGAGAGTGACAGTTCGTATTCTCTTTTCTTTTCAGTAGTGTGACTAAAAATGCCTTTAGCATAGACCTTCATTGTATATTTGGACTATTATAGTAGGTCTATCTATCATTTTTTTAAGCGCTATTTGTGGTGGGTTCATTGTCAGTGATGGAGTAAAAAATTAGCTATACTTTTATTTTAAATTTTCCCACTTATTGTTCTACCAATTTCGTTTAAAATTGGAGGCTTTCCTGATTTTCTTTCACTCTAATTTACTTGTTTTCTCTTCTTGAAGCTACTTTGCATTACTTTTATATCTATTCTGTATCTGTACACATTGCTAAATTGTAAATTCCTTGAGGGCAGAAAATAATTCATTTTTGTCTTTGTGTCTTCAGAACTTGGCACAATCCTTGACACTTATCTGATGTTTATGTATTTCATACATTGATGTTTTATGATTAATGTTTTATTCTGCTATTTTACTAAGTATTAATTTTCTCTATTAACTTTTTAAAAGTAAATTTAGAGTTTTCTAAATCAGTATTCTTCAAAGTGAAGTTGTGCTTCCTAGATATTGTTCAAGATTGTCTTTGGGAAAAAAGCAAACAAACAAACAAACAAAAAACCCAACATCATAACATTTGTATTCTCTTCCACCAAATAGTAAGAAAGTAAACTTACTAATTGTTGTTGTACAGAGTGACACTGGTGATCTCACTCAATTTCATATCAGATGGTCACATCACGTACAGTAACTGACAAATCCTGAATGAAGATAGGGAGTTCCACAGTGTGACAGGGGTGACAATTTATTTGATTTCAAGACATTATAATGTACTGCAGTTTATATATGTGCAATTAAGTGAATTTATACATTATATTATCCAGCTTCAACTGAACCAACCTCACAAAATGGAAAGTGATTTAAAAAGACAACTTCAATGAAACTTTAGATGCAAGACATCACTAATGTGAATGTGAATACAAGAGAAAAACAAGAAAATGACAGTTTATAGTTCTCCTATTCCTACCTCCAGCAATCATTACAAAACAAAAATAATTATGCTCAAACTAGTATCTTACAAAAAACCCCAGTTAAACTTAATAAATGCTTATAAATCTCAGTTGAGTTTTCTTAATAGTGAAAGCCAACTACAATTGGGGAAATATTTTTTTTTTACCACAGTAATAAATGACTGAAATAGTACATTGTACATCTCTGAACTTCTCTATCATGAAAACCATTTTATGTTTTAATAATGTCCAAGGATAAGTATATGACAAACTAAAATTCATTTTTAAATCAATACATCTATTGGAATTTTTTTATTTGACTATGCATGCTTGTTTAGAGGGTTTTGCTTTTTCTTTATTTTTAAATGGAGGATAAAAGTGGGAGGGAAAGATTATATTGGAAGACATCGAGAAAATATTGCTAAAGATTTGAAAATACAAGAATTAGAATATATTATGTCATACGAGATTCATTGCACAATCTATGAAGATACAAATGTTTCCACTTATGATATTTGCTAGCTTCCAATGCAATATTCATTAGCTATTTATTTGTGACCCACTAGTGAAAAAATGTTTTTTACCTTTAGTAAATGATTTCATTTTTACCTTATCAATATATATATATATGTGTATGTATATATTTAAAATTTTATTAAAGCTTTTTATTTACAAAACATGCATGGGTAATTTTTCAACATTGACCCTTGCAAAACTTTCTGTTCCAAATTTTCCCCTCTTTCTTTCCATCCCCTCCCCTAGATAGCAGGTGATCCAATACATGTCAAATATGTTAAAATATATGTTAAATCCAATATCTGTATATATATATATATATATATATATATATATATATATATATATATATATATATATATATATATATATATATATATATATATATACAGTTATCTTGCCACACACGAAAAATCAGATCAAGAAGGAAAAAAAAAAACTGAGAAAGAAAACAAATGCAAGCAAACATCAACAAAAAGGGTGAAAATGCTATGTTGTGGTCCACCCTCAACTTCCACAGTCCTCTCTCTAGATGTAGATGACTCTCTTCATCACTGAATAATTGGAACTGGTTTGAATCATATTATTGTTGAAGAGAGCTATGTCCATCAGAATTGATCAGTAAATTATTTCTTTTATAAAACAATGTTTTATGAAAAAATATGGTGAAATTGCAGTTTTGAATAGCAAATAAAAAAATTCCAAAATTGTATCAAATGTAAAATACAGTCATGACATCATTCAGAGCAAATCTTACATCAGAGAAATTTGAGCCAGAAGCAAAGTGCTACAAAATGTCATATAATTACAGTATGTGAATGTAGTGGAATATTATTCTTCTATAAGGTTTCAGAATAACCTCAGGAGACTTTTATTTTATTTTTTTAGTTGAGATCTTTTCTAGGACTCAGTTTATTTGAAGCAATACCCTTTCTTTTCTTTTCTTTTCTTTTTTAATTAAAGCTTTTTATTTACAAAATATATGCATGGGTAATTTTTCAACATTGTTTTTTTTTCTTTCTTTTTTATCATTATAGCTTTTTATTTACAAAACATATGACCCTTATAAAACCTTCTGTTCCAATTTTTCCCCTCCTTGCCCCCACCCCTTCCCCTAGATGACAGGTAGTTCAATACATGCTAAATATGTTAAAGTATAGGTTAAATACAATATATGTATACATATCCATAGAGTTATCTTGCTGTACAAGAAAAATTGGATCTAGAAAGGAAAAAAAAACCTGAGAAGGAAAACAAAATGCAAGCAAACATCAATAGAAAACATGAAAATGCTATGTTGTAGTCCACACTCATTCCCACAGTCCTCTCTCTAGGTGTAGGTGGCTCTCTTCATCATTGAACAATTGGAGCTGGTTTCAATCATCTCATTGTTGAAGAGAGCCACATCCATCAGAGTTGATCATGGTATATTGTTATATATTGTATATTGTTGATCATTATATATTATTGTTGCCATATGTAATGATCTCCTGCCCATTTTACTTAGCATCAGTTCATGTAAGTCTCTCCAGGATTCTCTGAAATCATCCTGTGGATCATTTCTTATAGAACAATAATATTCCATAACATTCATATACCATAACTTATCCAGTCATTCTTCAATTGATGGGCATCCATTTAGTTTCCAATTTCTTGCCACTACAAAAAGGGCTGCCACAAACATTTTTACACATGTAGGTCCCTTTCCCTCCTTTAAGATCTCTTTGGTATATAAGCCCAGTAGAAACATTGCTGGGTTAAAGGATATGCACAATTTGATAATTTTATGAGCATAGTCAGGGGACTTTTATGAACTACTGCAGAATGAAGTGAGTAGAACCAGGAGAATGATTTCTACAATAAAAATAATAGTGTAAAGACAAGCAACTTTAAAAGATTTAAGACCTCTGATCAATGTGATGACCAAGTAGAAACCTCAGGATGAAACATTTCATCAGAAAGGTAATGGAGTCAGAGTGCAGATTAAAAAAATTTTTTTTTAATATGGCTAATGTAAGATTTTGTTTTGTTTGATTATGCATGTTTGTTTAGAGAGTTTCTCTTTTTTCTTTCTTTTTTTTCTTTCCTTTTCTTTTTCTTCCTCCCTCCCTCCCTCCCTCTCTCTCTCTCTCTCTCTCTCTCTCTCTCTCTCTCTCTCTCTCTCTCTCTTCTTTCTTTCTTTCTTCCTCTTTCCTTCCTTCTTTCCTTCCTTCTTTCTCTCTTTTTTTGTGGAGGGTAAAAATGGGAGGGAGAGAAAATGTATTTTTTGTTAATTGCAAGAAAGAAAAATAATTAAAAAGAATAAAACCGCAAATTACAGTGATATAAAGACAGAAGGCACCAATAAAACTTAAAAAGAAAAAGAATAAAGTCTTTAAATAGAATCTTTATAATACTTTGTAACGAGATGGAAAGTGATCATGAAAATCATTTATGTAACAGATGTTTTCCTTTTATCTCATGGCCATGTACTTCAAAAATATAGAACTTAAAGTTGTTACACATTTTTTTCTGATGGAAATATATAATTGTTCCAACAATTATTGGAACCTTTTCTGCAATAACAAATATTTCTCACTAGTGCGGTAACTAGTAGTCATTTTGGGAAAAATAAACACTCTTTTTCCTTCAAGATAAAAGCAACTTTTTACAATGGCTAAGAATGTAACTGCCTTTTGAAAAAAAATTCCCTATGGAAAGAGCATTTATTTGCTTGAACAGGATTCCATTGTTATATAATTTTGTTGTAGAGACTGATTTGCATGTCACCTATAAGTATGTGATATATAATATATATATATGCACATTTAAAATATGAAAACAGAATTTTATGTTTAAAATATTACAAATTAAAAGCTTCATTAGATTTTGGATTTATATGTTATATGATTAAAATCCATGAGAACTTTTTGCTCTGATGCAGAGCAAAATAAGCAAAACCAGTAGAAAAGATAACTATATCGTCCTCTTCAATCCTCTTCTATGTTAATCACTTGGTTTCCCTGAAAAAGAAACTAAATGTTTCTCTTCCCCCAGCTTCCAATAGTATACTGAAAGATAGACGCACAGAGAGTAAAAGAGGCAGAGAGATAGACAAAGTAAGGAGAGATGACTAAAGGAAAACATAATTTTTCATTAAGTCCAGAACCCAGAAATAGGATCATCTGTGAGATTTTAACCCTGGCCCAGCTTGGAGGGGGGAAAGTAAAGAAATAGCTTTATTATCATTTTATTGTTTATTTATTTACAAATTGCATATATGTAAGTGTGTATGTATATAATATATATAATATATAAATAATAATATTTATTATTATAAATAATTAAAAGGAAATAGCCCTATAGGCTAGAAAAGCAATATTATAAAGCAAAACTTATTGATTATGATTACTTCAATGACCAAACCATGACTTCAGAAAACTGATGATGAATCCTATTTCCCATCTCTTCATAAAAAAGTGAGAAATTAAAGTACAGGATGAGATAATTTTCAGATACAGTCAATGTATAAACTTGCCTTGATTGACTATAGGTATTTGTTACAAGGAAGAATTATTTTTTTCTTTTGGCAGGGTAATTATGGCAAGAATGGGGAAGAGTGATAATATAAACAAACAAAAAAAGAACCAAGGGGAAAAAAATGATCATCATTGAAGCATCAAAGAAAAAGGTAAGAAGGAAGCGCTAAAGGTGATACAAAAAGGCAATATTAAAACCCTCATGTTCAATTACACATATATTTAAAGTAATTAAATTTTCTCCTCTCCCCTGATACGCAGGTAGGTCACTACTGCTACTGTCAAGGAAAGTGTTGTTGGTAAGGCCTAAAAAACTACTATGAACTGAGAATGATAATTAATGAGAAATCTCCCTTATCTTCCCCACCTCCACACTGGGAAGGAGAACAATCCTGGCTAATTGCACCATTACTCTGAAGTTTTGACACTCCTTTCTTCCTATGAAAGAAGAAAGTAAAAGCAGAATAATTTGAAGCTGAATTTTATCTACCTATCTCTTACCTGTCTGTTTATCTATCCATATATCCATACTTAAATTTATGGATGTTTTTTATAAGTACAACTTGGTTCTAAGATACAATTTTATATTACATTTTTTTTTGCTAGGATTTTATTTTAAAATATTTTTAGTGATGTTGGTTTATGGTAAAATTTTTTGTACTACTCTTTCCTATTTTCATTATTAGGGCTACATTTGTCCCATACAAAAAAAATTTGTACAGTATTTTCCCTCATTTTTTGAGAATAATATGAGTTACTTAGATGTTAATTATTCTTTAAATATTTGATAGGATTCAGATATCAATCTCGCTAGAACCAGACTTTTTTTTTTTTGTAATCCTTTATGATTAATTCATTTAATTTTCTGAGACTGGACTATTTAAGTCCTCTATTTTATATTCATAATAATTTGGGTATCATGTTTCTTTCGATTTAAATTTCTTTTAAATTCTCAGTTTTAGTAGCATATAGTTGTATGAGGTGAGTATTTCACTTTGTTTTTTAAATTCTGATAATTCGGCTGTCCTCACTTTTTTATAAGTCTGAAGTTTCATTGTACATCTTCTTCAATTAGTCAAATCTACTGTGTGAGAAACTTGGTGATAGCCTAAGGAATATGTATAAAAAATAAGAACCTATCTTAGAATCAGGGAGAGGTTCTGAGAATTGTGAAGTAGGAAATTTGGAGTAAACAAGGCCTCCAAGCACTCCTCTGAGGATAAAGGCAAACTGATCTTTTTTATTTGTTTTACTTTCATTTTTTCTTTATGCTTATTTTTGGCTAATATGTTTGATACTTCCTCCTCCTTTCCTCATGGGGTCATTTGGGATTCCCAGAATAACTAGCCAAGGTTCAAGACACTCTTTGAGTCCACATCTACTCAGTATGTTAGCTTATAAGACTCCAAGGATGTGTTTAGTTTTGCCTAGTCAGTCAAAAAGGGAAAATATTTCAAATCAATAGTAGCTAATGAAATAGCATAGTAAAAATATTTTCAATAGAGCAGTATCCTCTATAAACAAAGAGTATACTTTCCCATAAATATAGACACTAATAATCATGAGTGAACATACAATGGGGATATAACATTAGGAGCGTATAAATGGGGAATATGTGTTACAGGAACAAGTCACACTTCTGAATCTACAACATGACATGGCTCATCAGATGAAGTCATCGTTTCCTTCTGGGCTCACCAGTCCCCATCTCTACTAGGTTTGCTCTTTGTAGAATACATTATTATCTATTATCTGCTAAATCAATGATTTCCATTGGCATATTTTAGAGCCTGCTCTGTCCTTGTAGCTCTAGTCTACTTAGTGGCTAAATCCCTCCTGGATAAAACTGACAGCTCTTTGGTTAAAGCTATCATATCCAATTAACAATACCCAAGAAGAATGCTCACAGACTAAAAATAGTTCTTTTTTTTTTTTCAACACTTAATCTTGGTAGAAGATCAAAGCTTTCTGTGAAAGGAACTTATCTAATTTAGGTTTCATAAAATCTGACACATATCCTAGATCTTATGAGTTACCTGCAAATGAATATGAATGAAAATACAAGCTAGGCTAAGGAGACAAAATCCATGTTCTCTACTCAGTTTGTCCAAATTCATCTTTATTATTCATTTCTCTCTGTTGTAAAGCTCAGGTGCTTTAGAGTCACATTTTTTAACTTTTATCTTCCTACACTGGATTTGCTTATATGTTGATTTTCCAAGGATTTAAAAAATAGTTGCATAGTAAGTTCATTAAGCTTTCTTTCTATTTTGTTGGTGTGTGATTTCAGAGCTAGTTTTTTCATCTGAAGTTTCTTTTGCCTACATCACAGAAATTTTGATATCACTGCTGTGATTATTTGTTAATTGTTTTTATCATTTGTGTTTTGTCTCACTCCTCATTTAGGATGTCATTATTAAATTTCCATTCAAGTCTCAGTCATTTGCTTGTGCTTCCTATATCAATTACTATTTTTGCTATATTATTGTCTGAACAGGATGTGTTTTAGATTTCTGCCTTTCCACATTTGTTAACCTTCTGCCATTCTACTACACCTTTCAGCCCTTTAGGCATTGTCATGTAATCTACTTTTGCACATTAAAGACTTCCGAATTTTATCCTCTGCATCCTAAAACCAACCAGATTTTCCATATGTCATACAGCTTAACCTCCCTACATGTATCATTTCTCCTAATTACCATATGAGCTTCTTAAGAGCAATGATTCTCACACCATCTACCTCAAACTTTTTATTTTTTCTGGTGGCATCTGGTGTTGATCAAAATCTCTTTACTATCAAACACTGTCACTCTGCTATGGTGCTTATTACATGGTAAATATTTAGTAAAATATTTTTTAGTTCATTCCTTTTACAATTTCTTTTTGTCCTAGCACAGTGTTTATTCTTATTAAGACACTATGTGATACTAAGAAATTAAAGCATATTCGTTAATTATCCATTCAGAACATGCTATATCTTTCAAATCTAACTTGCCCAACAGTTTGTTCAATTCTAAATATCTCAGTAGCCCTTTTCCTACAGTTTCCAAATTATCTTCCCCTTTCCTACTAGCATAGCCCTCAGGTTCCTTATTCCTCCTTCTTCCCATGCCAGTCCTATTTAACAAGATAAGAATTCTTTTGAAAACCCACCAGAATGTTACTGATTTAGGTGCCTAATTCTTCTTGGGGCTCCAATGGAGCTGATCTATTTTTCACGGATCCTCATAGTCTTTATCATAAATATGGCTCATCAACAAAGTAGCTTTGCTCTACTACTGTGTTGTGCTCTGCATTTCTTGTGCTGAATTATTGGTATCTCAAACCTTTACAAAGCCTGAATTAAGAGCGAGGGAAACAGTAAAATCTTCTACAATTATATTATCTATGCTACTTTGATATACTGTTTTCTATCATTAGAATATAAGCTTCATGAGGGCAGAAACTGCCCTACTTTCTACTTGTATTTTTATTTCAATTTTTTTTTTACATAAGATCAACAAATAGTAATAGCTTAAAAAATGCTTGTTGACTGACATTTTCCCATCCTTTTAAGGTTACAATTAATAGACTTAGTTTCATTTATTTGTTTTTTTGTTTGTTTATAGTGATATTTCTTTTACTCTTTTAAGCCATTATTTTGTCCCTATCACTAGGTTTATTTTTATTCCTTTCATGCTTGCATTCTTTTCATTCTTCTTACAGGCTTTTACTCTTCATAATCTGCCCTATCTTAAGTTCCTTAACTTTATCGATATAATGGAGTCTTCTTCCTAACTCCCAGAACATGTGCAAATATTCTGTCTTTTTCCAGTGGAAACTCTGGGTGATAGACTACTGAGCACATGTAATTTACAAAGTGCTTCTGGCAAGAGACTCTCTTGGATATAGCCCTTCAAATGACAAACTTTCAGAAAGCAGTAGAGGAAGATAGCCCTTCTCAACCCTGATATTTGTAGTTTCTTGTCCTATGTGGAGCCAGAACTTAGCTATATTTGCACCAAGATTCCTGGATGCCCTTTTCTCTGTCATATGTTTACTTCTTTTAGCATCAACGATTTTTTCCCCCTCAATAGTATTTTATTTTTCCAAATGCATGTAAAGATAGTTTTTAAGATTCATTTCAGTAAAACTTTTATGTTCCAAAATTTTCTCCTTCCATCCTCCCCTCTTCCCCCACCCAAGATAGCAAGCAATCTGATATAGGTTAAATGTGTGCTATCCTTTTAAGCATATTTCCACATTTATCATATTGTACAAGAAAAATCAAATCAAAAGAGAAAAATTTGAAAGAAAAATCAAACAAAAAAAGTTTAAACACACATTCAATCTCCACAGTTCTGTCTTTGGATGAGATTGGCATTTTCCGTCCTAAGTCTATTGGAATTGTCCTGAATCACCTCATTGCTGAGAAGAGCCAAGTCCATCACAGTTATCACATAATCTTGTTGTTACTGTAGACAATGTTCTCCTGATTCTACTCACTTCACTCAGCATCAGTTCATATAAGTCTTTCCAGGCTTTTCTGAAACAGCAGCCTTTTCATCATTTCTTTTAGAACAATAATATTCCATTACCTTTATATAACATAACTTATTCAGCCTTCCCCCAACTGATGGACATCCACTTAATTTCCAGTTCTTTGTCATTACAAAAAGAGCTGCTACAAATATTTTTGCCCATGTGTGTCCTTTTCCTTTTTAAAAATTATTTCTTTGGGATACAGACCCACAGTGAGATTACTGGATCAAAGGGTACAGTTTTATAGTCCTTTGGGTATAGTTTCAAATTGCCCTCCAGAATGGTTGGATCATTTCACAATCCCACCAACAATGTATTAGAGTTCCATTTTTCCCACATCCCCTCCAACATTTATCATCATCCTTTCCTCTCATCTTAGCCAGTTTGAGAGGTATAAAGTGGTATCTCAGAGTTGCCTTCATTCCTTTAGAATTAACCTTTTACAAACTGGAACATTCTAGAGTTCTGTCATTGCTGCAGTAGTACTTCCCATAAGTAGAAGAGTGAGAGTAGTTTTCCCCCAGTGTAGTGGTGATTGATGATAAAGGAAAGCACCTATATTTATTTACTTGAATGCTAATAGAATAGAAGGCAGCAGAAGGAAAAACAAAGTCAGCTATGTGATTGGCAGTATTTGTTACAGGGGGTGAACTATAAAATGCCTAATAGGCAAAATTATCAGATTGCATTATGATTTGATAAGGCTAATTATAACAATTGTATGCTAAGCATCCTCTTTTCTATGGAGGAGAAAATATCCTGTTCCATATATAATTCATGTTTGTATATCAGGCACTTTTTTTTTAGTTTTCTTATTCCTGGGAACCCTTAGATTTTGAGTCCTAATTATTAGAATATGCCAAATAGAAAACAATGATGCAGAAATACAATAAGAAATATTTCATATGCATTATATTGAATAAGTGATGTTATATAAAAACTATATAAACTTAAATTGTATTTAAATTGTATAAATTTAATTTATAAAGTATCTGGGGATCAACCTTCCATAGCATACAAAGATTTATTTAGATTCAATTACAAAGTGCTCCTTAGGGAATTGAAGAACAATTTTAATAGCTGGAGATATGTTCAGTGATTATGGGCTAGGTCAATCCAACATAATAAAAATGATATTACCAAAATTTAGTTATACTTTTAAAGCTATACTAATCAAATTACCAAGAAAATAATTTACAAAGCTTGGTGAAATAATAATAATTTTCATTTGCAAAAATAAATGATCTAGAATAAGGGAAAAGGGGAAATGAGGAAAAGAAATAATGATGTAGGGAGAAATGCACTTCTAAACGTCAAACTATAACGTTTGTTATGTAGTCATTTCAGTCATGTTCAACTCTTTGTGATGCCATCTGAGTTTTTCTTGGCAAAGATAATGGAGTGGTTTGTCATTTCCCTCTCCAGCTCATTTTATAGATCAAAACAAAACAAACAAACAAAAAAAAACAAAAAAACAACAACAAAAAAAAAACGGAGGCAAATAGGGTTAAGTGATTTGCCCAGGGTCATTAGCTATTAAGTATCTGAGACTAAATTTGAACTCAGGTCTTCTTGATTTTAGGTCTGTCATTCTATCCACTACACACCTAGCTGCCCCCTTTTCTATTACATGTAATGGAATAATATTTTGCTATAAGAAATGATGTATATGATAAATACTGAGAAGCATGGTAAGATCTATATGAGTTGTTGAGGCAAAGTGAAGTAAGCAAGAAAACAACTGATACAATAGCTACAACAATTTCAATGGAAAGAATAATCCATCTCAAAATTAAAAGTAAGAAAGATTATAAAGATTAATTTTTAATTATGAGAAGATATCCCCAATCTATACCTTTGTGGAGGTGGGTCCATAGGTGTTACACACTGTTCATGTCTTTGGACTTTCTTATTTTGTTAGTTGTGCCAACTTTTTTTTTCCTCTTAAAAAATACTATTTGTCCTTTAGAATGGCTCTCTGTCAAGGGGCAGAGCAAGGGATAAATGGGATACCATGGTGATATAAAAAACAATAAACTTCAAAAAAAATTTTGTAAAATATAGGAATCTAATAAAGATACCTGTATCATTACAAATATGTTAAATGGAGAAGAAATATATAAATAATACAAAAATTAGTGGCCAAGTCCATGTGCTCAGATTACACTTTGGCCTTTGCTCAGATTCCCACTGGATTGGCTGGCATAGTTCACAGCTACAGATGAGTTCAGGTCAGAGAGTGGTTTTTGGAATAAGACATAAGGGAGGTAGGGAGTATAGAGTATATGGGTATAGGCTAACCCTTCTCTGATAATATGAGACTATTGAAACTATTGATATTGCATCAACTCCCTGACCCCCCCCAAAAAAAAAAAAAGTCTGGCTTGAGGCACAGAGGTGACTTATTATTCCTCTGAGCTTGGAAATAAAAATCCCCCCAGATACTGGCGATAATCTAAATTTTCACAGCAAATTTAGATTTATATGACTTTGAACTTATTAAGTTCAAGGGAAAAAATGAGTAAAAAAATGAGTGTAATTATATGAGTAAATCAATTACATCAGAACATCAATATCAACTAATTCACCTCTCTGGGAAAAAAAGAATCCCAAAGTTTATACAAGAAATTTAACTTAATTTTATGGACAAACATGAGAAAAACATTCTTCAAAAATCACTTAATTAACCAAATACTTAGTAAAAATGTAATTGATAACCCTAATTTTCACCCCTACAGTAGTGATTCAATTCATTTACATTTCTTAGCCATGTATTTTCATTTCCATTTTCTTTTCCAAAATGCTTAGCAGCTTGGCCATTTTTAGGGAATCATCATCTGTGAATGCCTAACATTCAGGCAAGTTTCCTTGGCTTTCGCTATATCTGTGAGGTGGTTCATGATTTATTCATGAATTCATAGTTCATAAAAGAAATAGCTCATGGCTTTCTAAAACATGAAAAGAAAGTAAAACAAAAAAATTGGAGATGCTTGAAAAATAATGGGTAGAAATTAAAAGAAGTTGCTATGGTTCAAGAAAATCCTATGAAATTAGAGACTGCACAATTACAGTTTTTTTTTTTTTTTTAAATACCAATATTAACCATCTCTTACCTGTGTAAACAAAAGCTAGTTATTCAGTTAATACATTGCTGCTATATCTTCAGTCATATAATTCAGGTTCTATTATGACTGTTCATATTTCTTTACAGCATAACACAAAGAAGTTATACATTATTCTGTTAGTCTTTAATTCTCTCTTATAATCTCTTGATCATGAATAATTTCTGCCTTTAAAAAAAAAAACATTTTTTGCATAAAAATTTGGTTCCCTATCTAATTTTTAAAGAGATCTCTTGTGTTCCCCATTCTATTTTTTCTATTTATTTCTATTGTTTTCTTCATTGAATTGCTTGTTTAAGAAAACCTTTTTTTTTTTTATCACTCTTTAAGATTCCTTGAAATTCTGTATTCAGTTGGATGTTTCCTTTTCCCTTTCCTTTTTATTTTCCTTCTTTCCTAAGTCATTTGTAAAGATTCATCAGACAGTTATTTTATTTTCTTGCTCTTCTTTTTTTTTTGGGGGGGATGTTTTTTTGATTGCTACTTTCTGCACAATATTGTGAATTTCTGCATTTCTTCAGGCATTCTTCTTCTATTATATCTAATGACTTAAATGTGTTCATCAATTCCATTTCATATTCATACTACATGTTATTTAGAGCAAAGCGATATATAAATATATATATATCCATACTTTATTCAATTTAAGTGTAAATTTTGCAATAAGAAGTTCATGGCCTATGCCACAGTTATCTCCAGGTCTTATTTTAACTATGTAGAAATTCTTTACCTTTGATTACAAAGTATATAATAAATCTGATTTCTATATTGATGATCAAGTGATATCCATGTGTAAAGATGCCTTTTGAGTTCTTGAAAGATAGTATTTGCTATGACCAGTAAAGAGTTATCTTGACAAAATTGTATTAGTCTTTGCCCTGTTTCATTTTGTACTCCAAGATCAAATTGCCTGTTATTCCAATTATCTTTTGATTTTCTATTTTAGTATCCAATCCCTACTGATGAATGTGACTTTGGGAGGGAGGTATTATTTCTAGATATTGTATATCTTCACAGAACTGAGCAACTTTTACCTCTTCAGACATAGACTTGTATCACTGTTATGTGGAATGGCTTGCTTTGGATTTGTCCTTCTGTCATTTTGGAGGATTTTACCCTAGTACTGCTTTACTCACCATTTCATTGACTATGAGGGTTACTCCATTTCTTCTCAGGGATTCTTGCCCACAATAGTTTATGTAGATTACCTGAATTAAATTCACTCATTTCCATCCATTTTAAGTTTACTGATTCCCAAGATGTTGATATTTAAACTTTCCATTCCCTATTTGACCACATCCAAATTACCTTTTCTTATACATCTTGCTTCCAGGTTTCTATGGAATATAGTTTTTTTTTTTTGTGGTTTTTTTTTTGCAGCATCAGATTTTCCTTTCATCAACCAAGCACATCTTCAGCTCAGTTTCCTTTTGGCTTTGGCCCAGCACTTCATTCTTCTTGGAGTGACTTCTTTTGCAGTTGTCCTCCACTCTTCCTAGAGGCTCCAATGTCATGTTTTTGTTGTTAGCATTTTAAATACCATCCTTAGGGTTTTCTTGGCAGATACTTGAGTGGTTTGCCATTTCCTTCTTTAATTATATTCCTTAAGAGCAATTAGAATGGGATTCAATATTAGTCATTTGTGAGTTATTAATATTTTTCCTTTTAGAGAGCACTTAAACAATTAAAAGGTTGTTTTTGTTATTTTGTCAGTTTTCAGTAGCAAAAAAAGGAAAAGAAATTAATTTATTAATCAAAATAAGAATTTTTTTCTATTTCATTGCCTTTTTATCAATATTTCAGTGAATATTTCTAGCTTTTCCAATTTTTAACACTTGTCTTTATGCTCACTAAGTCTGAAATCTAAAGGCTTTTTCCTTTTTACTTTTCTTTTGCTCTATCTTTGAGTCAAACATCACTTTGAATAAAGTGTTTTTCTAACATCTGGAATCCCTTTGAGGTTGGTATAGATAGAAGCAAAAAAAAAAAAAAAAAAAAAAAAGATTTCATTTAAGGTACAGACTTAAAAAAAAAAAAATAAGTAAGGACCTATGGCAGACATTGATGCAGAAATCAGCTGCCATAATGCTTCCCAGGTGATTTGCATTTGGCTAATTTGTTTCCTTAGAATAGATTCCAATTCACAATCACTGAACATTTCAAAACTCAAATCAAAATTTAGTATCTTTTTAAGGACATAATTTTTGGCTGAGGCCTTAGAGTAGTATCCTAGAATTATAGATTCAGAGATCAAATCCAAATCCCTCATTTTATAGCTGAAAAAACTGACTTGTCATCCGACTCACAAAGCAATAAAGGGCAAAGCTGTTTACAGCCCAATCTCTGCAGCATTATAGAAGGGAGCAACACCTGTAAAAAGTGGGGAGGGAAGGGAAAAAGGAATGTAAGAAGTATTTGCTATTCTTACCAGTGGACACCAAAAGTCAGGTAATTCCAGGAATTACTGACTGATCCTAGCTATAGTTTTTTCGACTATTATTCAGGAAAGCAGCCCTTTTTAAAGGGGGTCAAATGTCCTCAACTCTCAATCTTAAAGTCAGGCAATCCAGCCTAGTTGAAAAAATAAAGCATTCTTGATGTAAAGGCAAGAAATATTGTGTCAACTGAGTCCAGTCACTTCCCACCACTTCAACCACCACCTTGCTTTATATCCTAGTGGATACAGTCCAGGACTTAAGTCCAGGAATCCTATGGATGTTCTAACCCCCAGATCATTCATCTTGATTCCATCTAAGTTCTCTATCCCAGCCATTATTAAGGGAAGGAAAACCCTATGGAAATGAAGTTGGCTATCCCTACTATTACCAATATAAATTGCTGTCATTCATTGGCAGATAAGTCCAAAAGCCATAAAGACAGTATCACCTTTCAGGCCAGTGGTTCTGTTTTTATCCCAGATCCATTATCCAAAAATGCAATCTCTAAGTAGAAATGCAACTTGGCAATTGTCTCAACATGTGTAGTTTTCTCCACCATGCCCACAGCAGCCACAGCTTATTGAAAACACACTATCTCTCCTCCTCCCCCCAAAATGTTCTTACTACTAAAATTTTTGGCACTGTCAAATTGTTCAGTGTCATAAGTCCATATGTTTATATCAAAGGAAATGATAATAAATATGCATTAGCATTTTCTTTGCTATTGAACTCTAAGGACCATGGGATTTTTCCATCTATTGTACCTGCATATATGTCATCTTCCTCATTCAATATTTTTCTAATGCCATCAGTAAATTTGAAAGCAGAGACTGTTAGGATATGTTTACATACCTGGCACAGTTCTTTGTAAATATTAAGCACTTAATGAATGTTTTTCATTCATTTGTTGAACCTAGATATTCTCACTCCAACTCTAACATTGTTGACAATGCACCAAAGTAAAAGAATAAGACCAAAATCATCATATACCAGCTACAAGTCAATGCTGATAAATTAGTCTTAATTTTGTCAGATGAGTAGAATTGACTATGGGAAAGGTTTCAAATTTTGTGCACAAATTATATACTTTTCTATTTTACTTTGGCAGAGAAGATATAATATGGCTTATTAAGCTACTTTTTTTTCCCCTCTTAGCATGGAAAACTGCATTTAAATCTGTCTTTAGATATAGAGAGTGATATGCATTAAAAAGACTACATAAGTTTAAAAAAATTGAGATGCTTTGGGTTGATTAATTCAATAAAACTACCCCACCTCAATTTAATAAATGAAAAAGTGGTAAGCTCTGATACATTTACCAGGTGACAATACATCTCAATTGTTCACTAAATGTGAATAAGGCCTGGAAACCTCCTTACATGTGACAGGAAGTGTTTTGAGACAAGGTAAAGGACTTGATTATTCTCTCTGGGGAGATAAGGGGAACCTAGATAAAATTATTTATCTAGTTCAAATGAAGTATTTAAGCAAATGACCAGTCAGAAGCCGGAAGCTCTGGATAAACTATTGAGAATTGCTTAGGTGGCAGAAAGTACCTTAGCCTCTTATTTGACTAAAAAAGGATTTCATTTCAGTAGGTTGGAGGATTTGGATTTTTTCATCAATGTCCTAATAGCATCAATTTTTGCTTCAGGAGCTAAGAATTAGATGCAGTGGGGGAAAGGCAAATTCAAAGCTCCAGAATACTATAAACATAACAAGATACCAGCATACCACCTACAACATAACTAAGGGGATCTTCTTGATTATCCATCCCTTGGAGGGGAAAAAGAACTCTCAAGAAATATCATTATCCATCTGCCATTTTTGAGTTTCAGAGGCTTGAGTCCATTTTCCCATAGATACGATATGTTTGTAGAAGAATGTTCTCCCAGTTTGGAGAGTGTTTTATGTCAATTATACAACTGTAGTAAGTATCTTATTCAAATATTAATTAGCTTAGCTTGATATCAGTAGATATTCACAGGGAGAAAAACAATGGTGAGGGCTCAATAGCTTTGGAAAAATAATACCTCCCATCTTTCTATAATATCCATGAACTCTGAAGGAAGATATAGTAATCATCCTCTAAATATCTAGCCTGCCATTACAAATAAAGTTTACCAGAGAGCTGAGTTTGTAGATGCTACTTTAATTATGTCTTTTTTAATTGTTATCATTTTAAATGTTATCCTTTAGTGGTTTAAACAAGAGTCTAGATTTTGATAAAAACTTCTATTCCAAGTATTTGTAATTTAGCATGGCTACCTCTTACATCAATACAGATCCCTTTACAATTTAGTAGATAGGATTTGTGTTGTGGACTGACAGTTTATTATATACATGAACTTAACTAAATTGGTATTCAGATAGCAGCTATATAGTCTCCCTTATGATCTACATTCTTATATTTTTCCATCTTGATAAGTAATATAGTACAACGATCACTATCTTTGTAATGAGAAGATTTAAGTTAAAATTCCAGTTATTAGTTGCTATTGGTTAGTGCAATGGTTAGAACTACAAATGGGTAGGGGAAGACTGGGATACTTCTCCCTTTTCACTAAAAGGCCAATATATTTTGGACATACATATGTAGTCTGATTAGGGTTCAGTCCTAGAAGAATCTAACTAACTCAAGGAAGGATAAGAGTCTGTTAAAGAATGTGAATAGTGTATATTATTACCTTACAGTGGAATAGCTTGTAAAATTAATAAGGTTGAGCTATTCTAGAAAGCTATAAAAAAGTAAGGAAACAGAAGTTTGAGAGTTGCTGGTGATGGATAGAATGTTGCATATGGTTTTATAATCAATTCCATAATGTCATAAAGAATTGATGTTCTTCAAAGGAAAAAGGAAAGCCTTCGTCATTTAGCTTTAACTGTGCAACACATTAAAAATTAAAATATTTCTCTCAAATATGGGCCCAGAACTAAAAGGCAATCAATAAGAAGAATCTTGCTAAAAATAGAATTTAAACTTGTGTATGTGTACAGTTCAGCAGATCAGAAGTATTGATTTAAATGAAATATACATAGTGGCTTGTTCAGTTTTGCTCAAAAATTTGTCCCTCATCATTTTAAGGAAAAATACCATCTGTAATTATTGTACATGTATAGAAGTAGTAGGAAATTGTGAAGCAGGGTTATTCGAATACTCCTATTTTTCTTTTTTCTGCATTCCTTCCTTCTTCTCCAATTCTTACTCATAGCATTGGTAGGTTTCCTAATGTAAATGTACCTCTCTACTCTAAGAAGAGATTGAAAACTCTATAATTCTCTATTATCTTTTTTTTTTAATCCTATCCCCCACCCATCCACACTCTGACAAAAACAAAAAAAAATCTGTTAAATAAGTCTTTTTTCTCTAACTTTCATTTGCCTCCTCCCAAATACATTTCTAATATATATGCTATTTCTAATATTTTTAAATTAAGTTTTATTTTACTTTCCTAATCTGATTTATCTTCCTCTTAGTGAAAAATCAAGAAAAACAAAATCCTTGTTACACACATGTAGATTCAAGGAAATAAATTTCTGCAATAACTATATCCAAAGGAAAAAAATCTCAACTTACACTTTAAGTCCATTCCTTTCTATGAGAAGATATATTTTATTATGAGTCCTGGAATTTTGGTTGGGCAACATGTTAATTAAAGAGTTGATCACCAGTTTTTTGTTTTTTTTTTTTTTTTTTTTGTTTGTTTTTTTTTGTTGTTGTTGTTTTTTTAAACCTGTTTTTCTTTTATTTTGTTTTCCTGGTCCTTGTCACCTCATTCTGTTTTTATTTATTTTTTTTTTCTATCTAGTTCTGATCTTTTCACTAGGAATGCTTTAAAGTTCTTTATTTGATTAAGGATCTCTCTTCCCTTTTATGGATGATAGTCACTTTTGCTGGGCAGCTGATTCTTCACTGTAATCCTAGTTCCTTTGTCCCCTGGAATACTATATTTGAAGTCCCCTGCTTCTTTATTTAAGAAGGCAATAAGTCTTGAGGTATCTTGAGGTATCTTGAGGTATCTTGAGGTATCTGATTTGTTTCTTTCTGGCTGCTTGAAACATTTAGGGTTTTGACTAGACTATTCCTTGAAGCTTTCATTTTGGCTTCTCTTTCACGAGGTGATCAGTGGATTCTTTTAAATTTTATTTTTTCTTGATAATTGCTTAAAGGTTTAAAAAAATTCTAAATGATAGCCTTCAGGTAACTCAATAATTCAATAATTGTTAAATGTCCTCTTCTGAAACTATTTTCCATGTCCATTCTTTCCCCAAGAAACACATAACATTTTCTTCTATATTTTTCTTTCCTTGATTTTATTTTTATTGTTTTCTGATGGTTCAAAAATTATTAATTTCTACTTGTCCAATTCTAATTTTTAAGGAAATATTTTCTTAAGTGAGCTTTTTAAAATTGCTTTTTCCATTTGGCCAATTCTAATTTTTAAGACATTCTTTTCTTTGTGTTTATTTTTGGTGAGGCAATTGGGGTTATAAGTGACTTGCCCAGGGTCACACAACTAGTTGTGTTAAGTATCTGAGGCTGGATTTGAATTCTAGTACTCCTGACTTCAGGGCTAATATTCTATCCACTGCCATCTAACTTCCCCTTATTTTGCTTCTAAAACTCTTCCGAGAAAACATTTTTACATTCAAGGATTCTGATAAAGGCCTCATTTCTAAAATATATGGAGAATATATGACTCAAATTTATAAGAATTCAATCCATTCTCCAATTGATAAATGATTAAAGGATATGAACAAACAATTTTCAGATGAAGAAATTGAAATTATTTTTAGTCATATGAAAAGGTGCTCCAAATCACTATTTATCAGAGAAATGCTAATTAAGACAACTCTGAGATACCATTACACACCTCTCAGATTGGTTAAGATGACAGGAAAAGATAATGACTAATGTTGGAAGGGATGTAGGAAAACTGGAACACTAATACATTGTTTGTGGAATTATGAACTGATCCAACATTCTGGAGAGCGATTTGGAACTGTGCTCAAAGGGTTATCAAACTGTGCATACCCTTTGATCCAGCAGTGTTTATACTGGGCTTATATCCCAAAGAGATCTTAAAGGAGGGAAAGGGACCCATATGTGTAAAAATGTTTGTGACAGCCCTTTTTGTAGTGGTAAGGAACAAGAAACTGAGTGGCTGCCCATCGCTAGAGAATGGCTGAGTAAATTATTGCATATGAATGTTATGAAATATTATTGTTCTTTTTTTAATTTTAATTTTATTTTTACAAAAATTTTATGCATAGATAATTTTCCAGCATTGACAACTGCAAAACATTTGTTTCAACTTTTCCCCTCCTTCCCCCCCACCCCTTCCCCCAGATGGCAGGTTAACCAATACATGTTAAATATGTGAAAGTATAAGTTAAATACAATATATGTATGCATGTCCAAACAGTTATTTTGCTGTACAAAAAAAATCGGACTTTGAAATATAGTACAATTAATTTGTGAAGAAAATCAAAAGTGCAGGCATAGAAAAACAGAGGGATTGGAAATGCTTTGTAGTGGTTTATACTCATTTCCCAGAGTTCTTTTGCTGGGTGTAGCTGGTTCTATTGAACAAATGGAATTGCTTGGTTCATCTCATTGTTGAAGAGAGCCACGTCCATCAGAATTGATCATTGTATTGTTGTAAAAGTATATAATGATCTTTTGCTTCTGCTCATTTCACTCAGCATCAGTTCATGTAAGTCTTTTCAGGCCTTTCTGAAATCATCCTGCTGGTAATTTTTCTTTCTTTCTTTCTTTCTTTCTTTCTTTCTTTCTTTCTTTCTTTCTTTCTTTCTTTCTTTCTTTCTTTCTTTCTTTCTTTCTTTCTTTCTTTCTTTCTTTCTTTCTTTCTTTCTTTCTTTCTTTCTTTCTTTCTTTCTTTCTTTCTCTCTCTCTCTCTTTCTTTTTTTCTTTCTCTCTCTCTTTCTTTCTATTATTATAGCTTTTTATTTAAAAGATATATGCATGGGTAATTTTTCAGCATTGACAATTGCAAAACCTTTTGTTCCAACTTTCCCCCTCTTTCCCCCCACCCCTTCCCCCAGTTGACAGGTTCACCAATACATGTTAAATATATTAAAGTATAAATTAAATACAATATATGTATACATGTCCAAACAATTATTTTGCTGTACAAAAATAATCAGTCTTTGAAATATTGTACAATTAGCCCATGAAGGAAATCAAAAATGCAGGTGGATAAAAATAGAGGATTGGGAATTTTATGTAGTGGTTCATAGTCATCTCCCAGAGTTCTTTCCCTAAGTGTAGCTGGTTCATTTCATTACTGCTCTATTGGTGGCCATGTCCATCAGAACTGATCATCATATAGTATTGTTGGTGAAGTATATAATGATCTCCTGGTCCTGCTCATTTTCACTCAACATCAGTTCGTGTAAGTCTCTCCAGGCCTTTCTGACATCATCCTGCTGGTCATTTCTTACAGAACAAAAATATTTCATAATATTCATATACCACAATTTATTCAGCCATTCTCCAATTGATGGGCATCCACATAGTTTCCAATTTCTGGCCACTACAAAGTGCGCTGCCACAAACATTCTTGCACATACAGGCCCTTCTTTAAAATCTCTTTGGGATATAAGCCCAGGAGTAACACTGCTAGATCAAAGGCTTTGCACAGTTTGATAACTTTTTGAGCATAGTTCCAAATTGCTCTCCAGAATGGCTGGATGTATTCACAATTCCATCAACAATGGATCAGTGTCCCAGTTTTCCCACATCCCCTCCAACATTCAGCATTATCTTTCCATATCATCCTAGCCAATTTGACAGGTGTATCATGGTGTCTCAGAGTTGTCTTAATTTGCATTTCTCTGAATAATTAATGACTTGGAGCATCTTTTCATATGACTAGAAATAGTTTCAATTTCTTGATCTGAAAATTGTCTGTTCATATTCTTTAATCATTTATCAAATGGAGAATGGATTGATTTCTTATAAATTAGAGTCAATTCTCTATATATTTTGGAAATGAGGCCTTTATAAGAACCTTTGACTGTAAAAATGTTTTCCCAGTTTATTGTTTCTCTTCTTGTCTTCATTCCCTTGTCTAATCTTTGTCTGTACAAAATTTTGTTTGTACAAAAGCTTTTCAATTTAGTATTATCAAAATTTTCTATTTTGTGATCAATGATCTTTAGTTCTTTGGTCACAAATTATGATGATCAATTCTGAGGGATGTGGCTCTCTTCAACAACAGTTCCAATAATTGGAACTGATTCAGACCAGCTTCAATGATTTTGTGATGAAGAGAGCTATCTATAGTCAGAGAGAGGACTGTGGGATTTTCACTCTTTTTATTGTTTGCTTGCATTTTATTTTCTTTCTCATTTTCTCCTTTTTGATTTGATTTTTCTTGTGCAACAACATAACTGTATAAATATGTAAGCATATATTGGATTTAACATATATTTTACCATGTTTAATAAATATTGGATTACCTGCCATTTAGGGGAAGAGGTAGGAGAAGGGCAGGGGGAATTGAAACACAAGATTTTGCAAAGGTTAATATTAAAAAAATATCCATGCATATATTTTGAAAATAAAAAGCTTTAATTAAAAAAATAACTCTTCCCAGGTTTCTCTGCTTCATATTTCTTACAACACACTAATATTCCATCATATTCATATACCAAAAATCATATAGCAAAAATCAGCTATTCTTAATTGATGAGCACTTTCTCAGTTTCCAATTCTTGATTATTATTTTTTTTATTTCTCACTAATTGATTGATTATAAATTTATCATCTTTGATACTAGTAACTTGATCTTCTTTTTGAAAATCTTTGTTTCTTTAAAAAAATCAATTTAGTTTATATCATTGAGCCTTTTTTCTTCAAAAAATCATGTTTTGGATTTATTTATTAATTCAGGGAGATGTTTTGCTTTAAATTTTGTTAATTTGTGCTTTGATAGAATTTCCATTTTTGTGTTGAATTACAAACTTTTAATTTGTTGTTTTTTTAGATTTATTTTAGATTTATATCTAATTTGTTTATTCTCTTTTATTGATGAAAACATGTAGAGAGAAATATTTTGGCTGAAGGATTACTTTGCACCTAAAAATTTCAGGACATCATTTCATTATTGTCATTATCTTGAATGAAAATTGCAGTTGTTTCTAAGATTTGATCTTAAACTTACTCATTCCTTAAGATAAGTTGTTTAGTCTCTGATTAATTTTTAATTATTAAGTTGATAATTGATAATTTTGTTGGATCATTCTCTATTTTGTTTCTGCTTTTCTTGGTTTGTGAAGTTTTGATGCCTTAATATAATTCCAATTTTTCTGAAGGTGATATGCACAGCTGAAAATACAATTTTTAATCCTTTAGTGGTTTATCATATCTAATATTCCTAAAACTTTACTCAGATACTTCACTTCTTGTTTATTTTTTGATAGATTTATTTAGGTCTATAGGGATAAACTGAGGTGCTTCACTATCATAATATATCTATTAGTCTTGGCAATATATTTAACTTTTCCTTTCTGTATTTAGATGCTATGCTACGTCATTTGGTATACACACATATATGTGCACATCTGTATGCATATTATACATATGTATGTCACATATTATGTGTGTTAACACATATGTGTGAATTCATTGTTCTAGCTGTGTGACCCTGGGCAAGTCACTTAACCCCAATTGCCTCAGCAAAATTAAAACAAAATTCATTGTTTATGCTTCCTTTCAGGAAATGTAGTTTCCCTATTTTTCTCTTTTAGTTGTCTATTTTTGCTGTTACTTTGTCTGAGATTATGATTGCTATATCTGCCTTTTTCATTTCAGATGAAGTTCATTAGAACTTTGTTCCAGCCCCTTGTTTTAACTCAGTGCATGACTTTCTGTCTTCTACTGTAACTTGCAAACAATATATTGTTAGATTCTGTTTTCTAATCCATCCTCTTATCCTCATGTTTTATAGAGTAGTTCATCCTATTCATATTCATAGTTATGCCTGAAAATTATCTATTTCTCTATATCCAATTCTCTTATACTTTTCTCTTTGTTTCCTGCCTTCTGTTTAAGAGCTTGCTTTGCTTAATAGTAACCCTCCATTTCCTCATATTTTCCCCTTTCTCTTGTATTTTTCCCTGCAAAGTGAAATGTATTTCTGAACCCAAAAGTGGGTTCATTCACAGTGGGAAGAGAGACATTCTTTAGTTTCCATTTCTAGTAAATACACTAACGATTAACTGAAGAAACTAAAAAAAGGATGCTTCAATTTGCATTTAACATTCATAAGTTCTTTCTCTGAAAGTGGATAGCATGATTCATAATAAGTCTTTTTAAACTATCTTTGATCATTGTCTTGATCAGAGTAGCTTAAGTTTTTCAGAATTAATCATCATTACAATATTACTGTTACTGTGTACAATGCTCATCTGGTTCTGCAGATGTTGCTGAAACCATTCTTCTCATCATTTTTTGTTTCACAATAGTATTCCATAGCAATCATATAACACAACTTGTCCAGTCATTCCCAAATTGAGAGACATGCCCCTGTTTTAAATTTTTTGGCACTTCAAAAAGAGCTGCTAAAAATATTTGGACTTTCAAGGGCAAGTTATCCTTATTCTCTCTTTACAGCTGTGATAGAAGCAATATCTACTAAAGTGCTTTCAAGTAGGCTGGGATAAAATCTCAGTCAAAAAATATTAACTTTGGAGAAAGCAGGTTTGATTGAAAATGTCTAGCTTCTGACATAGAAATAGAGACATTTGTTATAAATGGCTCTCTCAAGGTTAGCCATGAAAGGGAGAAAAAAATAGAGGACAGTAATGGAGGTGGACATATCAAGTGAGGATTTTTAAAGTTGGGAGAGATATGGATGTATTTCTAGCCTATACATAAGCAGCCAGTAGTCAAAGCAAAATTGAAAATTAGTGAGATTGTGGGGATGACATAGAAATCAAAATGCTCAAAAGATGGGATGGGGTGGAATTTGTGAGTGATACTTCATGTGAGATAAAGGTAAAAGAGAAGATAGTAAAAGAAGGTATCTGAATAAAATGAGATGAGGAGGAAGGTATAAGAAGGAACTTTTGAAAGGGGGATTCTGGGAATATTGCCGAATAGGTTGGTAAATTTCAAGCATATTTGAATTGTTTTTTTCTTGTTTCTTACAAAATTTTCTTTTTGATCTGGGGTTTTTGAAATTTGGCAATAATATTTCTGTGGGTTTTCCACAAAAGATCTTTTTAAGGTGATGATGGGTGGATTTTTTCTATTTCTGCTTTCCCTTCATGTTCTATCACTCTGGGACAATTTTCTTGGCTGATTTTCTACTTTGTGTCAAGGTTCTCTTTTTGGTCACAACTTTCTGATAGTCTAATTATTGTTATATTATTTCTTCTTCATCTGTTCTCCAGATCTGTCATTTTTCTTATAAGATGTTTCACATTCTCTTCTATTTTCTCATTCTTTATAATCTGTTTTGTTTTTTTTCTTGGGCTCTCATAGCTTCACTGGCTTCCTCCACAAACAGAACAAATTTGCACCTCAGAGTGAACATAGACTGGTGAAAAATCAAGAACATTTGGAGCAGAACAAGAGTCCTTCTGATACAACCAAAAAAGATCTGAAGACCCCAAGCTGGGGTTTAATCTGTCTGAAATGCAAATATGTTCAGGCTAACTCCACAGAAACATCAAGTGGAGAGCCCTGGGGCAAACTATGTGTTGTTGGAGCCTCAGAAGGAACTACAGAAACTTTCACCTTCCAGACTGTTTGGGGAGTTGGGATCTGAGTCTGGAAAGATGAAGTAAACCTCAGTTTATTGGCAATGCCTGGCTCAGCTGTGCTGCTAAGATGTGGCCTTGGGTAAGAAGGAACTATTACCTGGTAATAGCAGTAGGGGAAAGACACTGAGGGCTCTGGGCACTTGCAGGAGGGTGGAGCTCTTGATTTGGGGTTCTTGATCAAAGTGGAGAGCTGAAGTAAAGCTTGAGGCACCATTCTCCCACCCCATGATTGGAGATGCTTACATTAATACCTCTTATTAAAAAAAAAATAATGGGCAAAGAAGAAAAGTCCCACCATTGAAACATTATGGGAACAGGGAAGACCAGGATTCATCTTCAGAAGGGGACACGTTAGTTAAAACAAAACAAAACAAAAGAATAACAACTCCTACCTCAAAGAGTAATGTGAAATGGCTCTCTGCCCAGAGAGAATTTATAGAAGAGCTCAAAAAAGAAATTAAAATCAAATGAGAGACATTGAGAAAAAAAAATAAAACAAATTAAAAACTAAAAATCATCCAAGAAAAACAAGTTTATGAAAAAAGTTAAACTGGAAAAGGAGGTACAGAGTCTCAAAGATGAAAATAACTCTTTGAAAATTGGAATTAGGCAAGGGGAAGCCAGTGAAGCTATGAGAGCCCCCCCCCCCAAAAAAAAAAGAGGTTATAAAGAATGAGAAAATAGAAGAGAATGTGAAACATCTTATAAGAAAAATGACAGATCTGGAGAACAGATGAAGAAGAAATAATATAACAATACTTAGACTATCAGAAAGTTGTGACCAAAAAGAGAACCTTGACACAAAGTAGAAAATCAGCCAAGAAAATTGTCCCAGAGTGATAGAACATGAAGGGAAAGCAGAAATAGAAAAAATCCACCCATCATCACTTCAAAAAGATCTTTTGTGGAAAACCCACAGAAATATTATTGCCAAATTTCAATAACCCCAGATCAAAAAGAAAATTTTGTAAGAAACAAGAAAAAAACAATTCAAATATGCTGGAGCTATAATTAGAATTGTACAAGACTTATCAGCAGCTACAATAAAAGACCATAGATCCTGGAATCATATCTAGTGACAATCAAAAGAACTAAGCCAAAAATACACATCCAACAAAATTTTCTATAATTTTGAATGAGAAAAAAATGGATCTTCAACAAACTTGCAGATTTTCAAGACTTTTTATCAACTGAACCCAAACTTAACAGAAAATTTAACATACAAGAGCCAATATCAAAGATCAATTTTAAGGAACTTAATGGGGATAAAGTGCTTAAATATGGACAAATTGTTTATGTTATTTTTACATTAGAAATGTACACTATATATTTAAGATTCACATTTACAATAGGGTAGCTCAGAAGAAAGATGGGAAGAGTTAAAGTAAAAATAGCAATCATGTTATACAAATGTGTTGCAGAGGAAGAATAAATATAGAGGGATTAGAGGGAGAAGGAGAACTCATAGTTCTGAAAACCTACTCACATTGGGAATGGGTTCAACCCCCCACCTCTGCCTTTGTTAAACCCTAGTTAGCTAAAACACTATATAAGTTCCTTTCCTTGGTTTATCTAGGCTGAAATACTTTGGACAAAAGTCCCACAAAGCTGGCTATTCTAAACTCTCCACATTAAGATTAAAAACCAATCTCTTTCTTGTCTCAGTTTCTCTGATATTAAAGGGGGGGAAAGAATAAAATAAATAAGGTGTGCAGCAGAGAAACAAAGAATGATTTACAAGAAAGTAAAGAAAAAGTGGACATTCATGAGTATAATTTCTTTTACTGATATGTATGTATGTATATATATATGTATATACTTTCTTGATCTGGTAATTTGTTGTTATATATTCTGATTCCTGCTGATTATATATATATATATCCTGATATCCTGCTGGGCACATGACAATGTTCTCTTTTATGTTGTTTTATATTCCTTTTCTGTTTTTTTTTTCCTTTGCTTTTTTTTTTTTTTTTAAAGAAGGAACTTGTGATGAATAGATGGGATGAGAAAGAAACAGAGAATATCACCCTTTTTACTCTATAGTCTTGTTATGCCTTGAATATATATATATATGGCCTCTCACCACCCACTCCCTTTCTTGCCATTTGAACTGGGAGAATCCAGTTAGGTAAAACTTTGACGCTCTGACCACTTTACATACCATTGTGTCATAAATTCCAAGTGTTTCATCTCAATCCTTGCTAGAATAATTCACCCTCCTTTTAAGTATTGCCCCTTGCCTTGCTGATTTCTGTCCATGACCTTCTTATCTTGACTCCTATCCTGTCAGGATTAAGTTATGATCCTTTCCTGGAATTATGGCTTGTCCTCCTCCCAGTATCCTCAGCCCCCCCACCCCCACCCCTGCCTTTCTTAAACCCTAGTTAGCTAAAACACTATATAAGTTCCCTGCCTTGGTTTATCTAGACTGAAATACTTTGGACAAAAGTCCCACAAAGCTGGCTAGTCTAACTCTCCACATTAAGATTAAAAAACAATCTCTGTCTTGTCTCAGTTTCTCTGATATTATAGTCTGTCCTCTATGTCCTCCAAAAAATTATCTAATGGGGTATAGATATTAGGGGATACCTCAAACTTAAGTAGTCCCCAGTGTGCTGGTGCTAAATTTCCTTATATAGGTTTTTTTTTGTTGTTGTTTTGTTTTAACACCAAACAAGCAAATTGAGCTTGGGATCACACCAATCTTTGGTATCTACCTTTTGGATGATTTTGCCCTATGGTAAAATCACATAATCATTGTATTAAAGCAATAACACCAAGTGTTCTTTGAGCTCGGAACAGCAGCAGATGAGCTTGGACAAGTACTCATGTTCTGGTCATGAAGCCTTACTTACTATAAATCCAACTTGTCTTCTTGTTGCAATTATTCCTTATTGTCAGAGTTACAATACACTGCATAGCAATCGATGTAAGTATTGAGATCCCATACTGCCTTAGGGTTCCCCACACTAGGGGTGAGGCCTTCATATATCTAGATCTCTTCTTGTTTGCATGTCATTTCCCTCACTTTAAAATTAAACTTCTGTTTGATTTCTGACATCCCCCACAACTCTCTAAGACTGCAAAACAAACAAAAACCAATTCCAAACTGTATTAGTTGACTAACTTGTTCATCAGAGTACTTCCTACACAGTTGGATACAAAAGTTAGGAACAAAAAGAAAATAAAGTAACTAAAATTATGTCTATGCTCTCTGAAAATAGCAAAATATTTTCAGTATCTTTCTCAAATGCTTTGAAAACTTCTACAACTTAATGAGAGAAACTTAGTAACATTATATATACTGAGGCAGAGAGAAGTCTGGGGGGACCAACTGAATAAATCATTTGTCAATTAACATTGTAGGCACAATGCTAAGTTGCAAAAGGATACAATTAAAAAGAAAGACAGATACTTCTTGCCCAGAAGGAGCTTTCTATCTAAAGGGAAAAAATACACAAAAAGAAGCTCAAAGGGCTGGGAGTGAGATACCTCACATAAACAATAAAATGCTACATTTTGGTACCTTAATCAGATTGGAGCTCAACTCACTTGAAACAACCAATCAAAATAATTACATCTAACTGAAATTTAGATGTCTTCAATGATCCATTGAATAAACTGGAAGTAATCTTGCAAAGGAAGAGTTTGGGGCTTTGTCATACACACTTTACAATTATTACCTGATTTAATCCTCACAACTACTTATGAGATAGGTACTATAATTATCTTCTTTTTATAGTTGGAGAAATCAAGGCAAACAGATTAAATGACTTTACAATAGTCATACACATAAGTGTCTAAGGCTAAATTTGACTACTCTGTAGCTTCTCTGGAAGAGAAGAGATAAAGCTGCCTTTGAAAGGGAGATGCTTGGAAGAAGACAATACCTCAACTTCAACCATAGCCCCAGTCTTTCCTCTACCTTGACTAAAGGAGGTCCTTGTGAATTTTGGAGGTTCATAGGATACCCATCTTCCCATCAACATTTTAATATCTAATAGATGAAAGAGGGGGCTGTATTTGAAATAAAAAAATTAATTGGATGAAAATTTGGAGACATATAGAGTGGGATTTAGCCGAACCTTGAAAGGAAGTAAGAAAAGCTAAGTAATAGAAACTTGGAGGACCCTTGTGTTTAGTGCACATGACACAGATGGAAATTCAGCAATAAAGAGAGAATGAATACTCAGATCATGTTTGTTGTACTGTTCACTAAACCTAAATGTATTCTTTCAAACCCTACAATATATCCACTTGAATATTTATCACACTTATTCACCAGAATGGTACTTTGTCTTGTAGACAAAGTCTCAACAAATCACAAATCAATGACAATATTCAGATGGATGAATCTAATCTCTTAATATTTATGTGTATCCACAGGGTTCTTTCTAGATATAGTTTTCAAGAAAACAAGAATAAATATCTCTAGACTCTCCCCCTCTCCCCCAGTCCTTCTCCAAGTGAGACTTTGATTTCTTCCAGGAAGGGTAGCAAGAAGATAGGGCCAGAGGTTGGCTGTTCTGTTGTCCTCAGAGAAATGGAGTACTGGGCTAGAATCATATTTATTTGCTACTCCTTTAAATATTATCTTCAATCAAGGAGAAATCCATTTAGAGGAAACAACTCTAAAGTTCAAGCTATCCTTCTGATTATTATTCATTAAAGGATACTGAATGTCCCAAATGTATATCCAATCTTCCTTATCAGTAGATGCCTGCCAATTACATAATAAACACATATGAAAAATTCCAAACAAATTCATTTATCCAGACAGGTAGCAAACAGAAATTGCAGGAAAGATGAACTATCCCTTTTGGAGCAAGATAACTCAAACAAGAGAGAATCCTAGATCTCACATGAGTTGAAATTCTCCAGAATCTCAAAAAATAGCAAACATATGGATATTAGATTGCCTGTTTTCTATGTTATCTTCTCTCCCAGACTCTCTTTCTCTCTCCATTCAGGGACCTGAAGAAGAATTTGACTAGGGCATCTTCTCTCTCAAAGTTATTTGAAGACAAAAGAACCGACCTCTCTTTTTTCCAACTGTCACAATCCTACCTTATCCTCACACAAGTGGGAATGGGGCATTGAGTAATCAATCTATACCAATGATGAGTTCCATACATTTAGCTCTTTGAGCCAAATAATTACAAAAATAAAATTAATTACTAATCTAATATTAATTTGCAACATGGAAAAATCATTTCATTTTTCTCCCATTTTTGGTATTTTATATTGTTTGCTTTCAGAAACCAGTATAATCATCGCTTATTGCTATGAAGTTGTAGCACAAGCAGTTACCATTCAGAGCACAGATTAGCCATTTCATAAATAATAATTGTTATTAATTTATCAAATTCAATAAATCCAAAATTCAAATTACTCAAATTTTAGAAGTTCCTACATGATTCTAATCATTTTTCAAAATCACAATACCTATTTGAATTTAAACTTGAAAATCCTAAGAAATCTCAAGCTTCTTAAGGATTAAACTTCTTAAGGATGAAACAGCCATTTCTCAATATAAAGTTCATAGTTTTAAAAGATATGACAATCTTATTATTTAACTATTCTCTTCTTTCCTTTATGTCTAAAAACATAGCAATTTTGTTTTTACAAACAAAATTTGTTTGTAATCTTACCAATGCTACTTTTGCAGATCTGGGCTTTGAGCCATGCTGTAGATTTATATTTGTGTTGTTCAGTTTCCAGTTGTGTCCAATTCTTTATGGCCCCATTAGGGATTTTCTTGGCAAAGATACTGAAGTTCTTTGCCATATATTTCTCCAGCTCATTTTACAGATGAGGAAACTGAGGCAAACAGGGTTAAGTGATTAGCCAGCAAGTATCTGAGAGCAGATCTTAACTCAAGGAAATGAACCTTCTTGACTCCAGGACCAGCACTCTATAAACTGTACCACCTAGATACCCAAGAAGATTCAGAGAACTGGCAAAACTGAGGTTCTTGAATCAGTCACTATTTAAACAAAGAGTCACAAGTTCCTTTTTCTGCTATTGGGAATCAGAAATTGAAGCCACTTATCTCAATTCTGGATAAGTTTATATCACTGGATGCAAAAAATATGTGCTAAAATTTTCTCCTCCTAAGAGTAACTTTATATATTTCTTATTATCTTTTCAAATGAATTTCAAGGCTACAATGTGCTGTAAACTATCTTAATTTTGTTCCTTTAATTTTGTTCCTTCTTTTCTCCCTGAATTTCTGACTAAACAACTTGGGTTCCTACAAATCACAAAATTGTATTTCTCTTTATACTGATTCATTATTTCACTTTTAATACTGTTAATTTCTTAACCTTATACTTTTCTGCTTTAAAATCATATTTTAAAATATTCTAATGTAGTTTTTTTTTTAATCTCCCTCCCCCAAACTATCACAGTTTACATATATCTCTCAATAATTTCAAAACTTTGCTTCTAGGTGATCAGAAGTTAAACTTCAAGATTTCCTGGAAGTTTCTCATTTTGCCACATAAAATATTTCCAGTTGGCTTCTTATATTGATAAATGCATGATGTGGAATTCTTTTTAGTTGTCTTTTTACTTCATCATTGAGAAGTTCCTTATGGTCAGGCAAAAAAAAATTACTTAAAATGAAAATTTCACTCTTTTTCTCTCAAAAATATTTTATTTGCATTTTATGAAACAATTCTTTTTTCCAAATTGAAGAGAAAAATAAGTGGACAATAACTACAAATAAATAGATCTTTTGTAAACTAATGATAAAATGACTTTTTTTTTCTTTCTCTGCTTTTGGAAAGACTGGTAAGACATTTTTTAATTGACTTCAGTTCTCTTATAGATCAAGCACTTTTTTTTTCTAAAGAAATATCAGTACAGACTCACATAAAAGACAAAGCACTATTTCTGTAGCTAGCAATCAAAACCCCATTGAGTACTCAAGACTTAATAACTCTAAGCACAGAACAGATTCAAAGATATTAAACAAGCCACAAACAAATAGTGAAGAAAATACCATGCATCACTTTTAGATAGTTGGGAGAACCTATGGAGTTTGTGGTTCCCAAAGTGACTGAGAGAAATTAAAATCCTATTCAAAGAATGGCTCACTAGTCTCAGGTAATCTGCTAAACAGATGTGCAAAGACTATACATATAGTAATGAAAATTTACCATATACATTGCACTACAAACAAAGGTGATTCTCAATACAGTCATAAAAAGATAAATGGATAAATACCTCTGTCTCTGAAACATAGTAGATGCTTTTAAAATGCTTTTTATTGATAGCTCTTTGCGTGACAAACTTTGTCTTTCTCTGAAATGGTTAGATTTTACTGTCTACATAGGAGTAAACAACCCTGGGCAGCTCTGCTCCAAAAAACTTCTTATAAGTATTTTAAAGGCCCTCATTTCAAATTACTTGGCCATGGAAGTCTTTTATTAATTTTTTTTTTTTGGCTGAGATAATTGGGATTAAGTGACTTGCCCAGGATCACACAGCTAGGAAGTGTTAAGTGTCTGAGGTCACATTTGAATCCAGATCCTCCTAACTTCAGGGCTGGTGCTCTAGCCACTGTACCACCTAGATGCCTCCATGGAAGTCTTTTAAAGAAAACAGGTCCTGGGCCCTAGTTAGATACCACTTAACTGTCAAAGAAAAACTATTAATACTGCCAGAAACAATTTTATACAAGTTAACATTAATTTAATATATAGTTATATATCTAGCTTAGAGAGAAATGTCTGAGAGCACAGGGGAAGCATGCCAGTTTGGACTTCTTTCTCTCTAAGCAAAATTGCTTGAATATTAGATTGATGTTAAATTAAATACAATTGTTTCTGGCAAAATTGTACCTAAACTAAACTCAAGAAAACAAATGAAAATTTGTTTCCTAATATATATATATACATATATATATATATGTATATATATATATATATATATATATATATATATATATATGATTTTTGTTTTCATTTTTTTATTATTTAATTTTTGGAGAGGCAAAAATAAAAGCTTAAAAAAACAAACAAATATGTAAATAAGCTTTTAAAAATGGGGGTAGCTAGGTTGCTTAGTGGATAGGGCACTGGACCTGAGTCAGGAAGACGTTGAAGAGTTCAATTTTGGTCTCAGACATTTACTAGCTATGCCACTTTGCATAAATCATTTAACTTCTGTTTGCCTTAATCTACTAGAGAAAGAATTGGCTTAATCTAGTAGAGAAAGAATTTCACTCTAGTATCTTTGCCAAGAAAACCCCCATAGACAGTATGGCCCATGGGATCACAAAGAATTAGACATGAGTGAACAGCAACAACAAAAACAAAATTACTTTTACATATTTCACAGGATTGTGAGAAAAGAACTTTGCAAACCATATAACATTATAGAAATTTGAATTGTTGAAGGTAATTCTACATGTGGTAGTGATAAAGGTGGTAATGTTCTTCACCTTACTATTAACTGTGTCCAGAGTTGAAGTTGGAAGTGAAGACAAGTTGCCATTATAAATTTTCCTTCTCTGCTCTAGGAATTATCATTAAGGCATGTAATTCTTTTTATCTTTTTCTAAGCTTTGAACTCCCAGTCAAAGTAGACTACCTGGCAAAATACCTCAATGTTAGATCTATCTAGCTTTTCTCTGGGAATATTTCTTTCCTTAGTTGTTTACCAAATGAATACCTTTCCAAATAATAATTGCCAGCTAGTGACTACTGTTTATAAAGCCAAAGCAAACATTTAAAACAAAACAAGGTAAACTCTCTCCCCATACTTATGACACATACAGAAGAGAAGATTGCAATCTCCCATGAAAGAGTTCAGTGGGATGAAGAAAACATAATTACTGGTTGGAATCTGTAGACCAATAGATTTTTTTGCTTCTGTCTTAATCTATTTCATATCCTCTCAATCTGTTCTCTTTTTTGGCAGATGCTTTTGATCTCTCAGCTCTGTGTGACTTCTCACTTTTTCCCCTTTTCCAGATCCATATTCTTGTTTGCCCAATCAAGATCTGCGTTTCTCTCTCAGTTCATTCTGGATCTAATAAATTGTTTTTTAAAGGTCAACATAATTTGTGATTCATTATTTTCATCCTGTTACTTATTCATAAAGGGAGCACATAGTTCCATTTTGTTGCTGTTATTTCATTTTTTTAGTCACATCTAACTCTTCATTTGGGGTTTTCTAGGCAGAGATACTGAAGAGACATTCTCTAGGTCATTTTACAGATGAGGAAACTGAGGCAAACAGGATTAAGTGATTCGCTAAGGGTCACACAGCTAGTAAACGTCTGAGACCAAATTTGAATGCAGAAAGTATTTTACCATTAGTATAACAGTTCATTTTCTGGCTCATTATATAACAGTGCTTTAAATAATAGCAACATCATTTAAATCAGTGCTTATTTAAGATTGTGCTTTGGGGAAGGTCAAACATAATTCAATAAGTAGTTAACTCTGTATCCAAGTATTTACTCTTGCATTCAGGCACCAGGGTGTTAATGAGGTTTTTTTCCTTTGCAGATGATAAAAATGTTCAATTATTTGTTATCTATTTTGGGCAGGAATTGGACTGGCAGGATTTCTGGCAGTTTCTCATTTGAATTTAACACCTGAGCTATTGGGGGGGGGGGAGAGCAAAGCTCTAGATCAGTTGACAACAGGGTTCTTAATATTTTCTGTATAATAAACCCCTTTAATAGTCTTGTGAAGCCCTTCTCAGAATATTTTTAAGGCATAAAATAAAAGCAAAGGATTATAAAGATACCACATATCAAAAATATGTTATCAAAATATTAAGAAACAAGTTCATGGATCCCAAGTTAAGAACTTCTGCTCTAGAAAGATCACCATATTTGAGTGAGAGGATCGAATTTTGACACTTGGCTTTTCTATTGGCTATCTGTATGACTTTAGACAAATCATTTAACCTATCTGGAACCAAGCTTCCTCATGTATAAAATGAAGAGATCAGAATAAATGATATCTAAAGTTCCTTCCAGCATTGAATCTATTATCCTACTATCCTATGAACTTTTCACATGAGCTCACTAGAGATGAAAACACAATTCAGATTTTAAAGTCAATTCATTCTTTTATATCTGGGAAACTGCCAGAAATACTGCCAGTCCAATCCCTCCCCAAAATAATATTAAACTGTCAGATTTAATATTTAAACTATATGATGTTCACTGTCAAATTCTTTTTATTATTGTAGATTTTCTTGACATATATTCTATTTTTGTAATAAAAGAACCAGCCAAAAATCTATTAAATTATGGTTAACATTTAAAAATTATACCAGCATTTGTAAATTATATGATTGTATATAATATTCAACTGAGAGCTTCAAAAATGTATCTGATTTAGACTGATTAGTATATTATTATCTTAGGAATACCAACAGATTGCTAAGACATATTTATGGAGGACCAATAGCTATACAACATCTACATCTAGTATTGTTTAACAAAATTAAATTACCAACCAAAATCAATAGAAAGTTATTTATAAAAGAATACATTTCACTCTTTTAATTATATGCTTATTGAGTACAAAGAGAACTTACTTAAAAATGTATTCTCAAAAATAAAATTTTTTATCTATACACACTAATGAGTTTATTGTTTGTTTGAATGTTTTAAGCCTAGTTGGTGACTAGAAGAGCTTTTCTATGTCTTTCTTTCTCTGTACCTCTTGATTGATAATTACTCTGGCCTTGAATTCCTGCTTTGAATGTATCCATTACACCTATGTGTGTTCATTCTCTGGAGTTCTCCCTTGCTCTCCCTTGAACATTTGATATGAATAATAATCTAAGTTAAACCCATTTCTTTGTCTGTCTCCCTTCTAGGGATCCTGGCTTTTTATTTTGTCCTAGAGATCATTTGCCTTCTAGGATTACAAGATAAAATGACATAGTGGAGAGTGGATACCAGATATGGGTATTGATAGAGAACTTGGAAGAAGAGGGAATCATACACAAATCCAATAGGAATAACAGGTATGTGCAGGACTCAGAGTTGCTATAGGCAGCAATAGCAACAGTCAAAAGATAGGCAGCAACTAGGTGGCACAGTGGATAGAATGCTGTGGTTTGGAGTCAAGGATCCTGATCTTCTTCCTGAGTCCAAATCTGGCCTCAAATAATTATTAGCTGTGTGAACCTGGGCAAGTCACATAACCTTGTTTGCCTTTATTAGCTCATTTGTAAAATGAGCTGGAGAAGAAAATAGCAACTACTCCAGTAACTCTGTCAAGAAAACTCCCAATGGAATCATAAAGAACCAGATTCAGTTACAACAATAAATCATCAACCAGTATATTGACTATAAAATCAGTTGTTAAGAGTACATGGGATCCAACCATTCTGTGATATGGAACTAGCCCAAAGGGCTAGCAAACTGTGTATGTCCTTTAATCCAACGGTGTCTTTACTGGGCCTGTATCCCAAAGAGATCTTAAAGGAGGGAAAGGGATCCACACGTACAAAAATGTTTGTGGCAGCCTTTTTTTTTTTTTGTAATGGCTAGAAACTGGAAACTGAATGGATGCCCATCAATTGGAGAATAGCTGAATAAGTTTTGGTGTTTGAATGTTAGGGAATATTGTTTTTCTATTAGAAAGGACCAGCAGGATGATTTCAGAAAGGCCTGTGGAGACTGACATGAACTGATGCTAAGTGAAATGAGCAGAACCAGGAGATCATTATACATGGCATCAACAAGACTATACGATGATCAATTCTGATGGACATAGCTCTCTTCAACAATGAGATGATTCAGGCAAGTTCCATTGGTCTTGTGATGAAGAGGGCCATCTACAACCAAAAAGAGGATTGTGGGGAGTGAATGTGGATAACAACATAGTATTTTCACTTTGTTGTTGTTTGCTTTTTGTTTTCTTTCTCATTTTTTTCTTTTTGATCTGATTTTTCTTATGCAGCAGATTTGTGGAAATATGTATAGAAGAATTGCACATGTTTAACATATATCAAATTATTTGCTGTCTTGGGGAGGGGAGAGGGGAGAAGGAAGGGAAAAAATTTAGAACACAAGCTTTTGTAAGGGTGAATGCTGAAAATTATCCAAATATATATATAATAAAAAGCTCTAATAAAAAAAAAAGAATTGCACATGTTTAACATCTATTGGATTACTTTCTGTCTAGGGGAGGGAATGGGGGAAAAGGAGGGAGAAAAAAAATTTGAAACACAAGGTTTGCAAGGGTGAATGTTGAAAATTATCTATGCATATGTTCCAAAAATTTTAAAAAGCTTTAATAGTAAAATAAAATAAAGAGTACTTGAGGGGAGGATTCTGAGAAGAGGGTAGAAAATTCTAAGCTCTCTAGATTTCTCCAAGAAAACAAAAGAAAATTGCACTTCAAGGTGAATGTAGACCCATAAAAAAACATTAAGAGTTGGGATAGAACAGTGGTCCCTCCTGGCACAAAGAAAATCCCAAGGAAAACCCTAGGACAGAAGTGTGGCTAGTGTGAATTGTAAACACCTCCAGCCCAATTCCATTGAAACAGCAAGTGGGAAGTCCTGGGGTTAGTTGAGTTGGAATGTAGCCTCAGTCCCAGCTTCAGGAACTTTTATCTCCTGGACAGTGTGCAGAAGTCAGGAGTTTGAGTCCAGGAAGACTGAAGGAACCTCTGCTGACAAGGAACACACACACACACACACACACACACACACACACACACACACAGTGAGTGCAGAAGCAGTGGAGCAAGGAAACTTCTGGCTGTGGGTACTTATAGGTGGGTAAAGTTCTTGGTTTGGGGTTCCAGGCCAGCTAGGAAAACTGAAGGAAGACCTGAAGCCACAGAAACCATTTTCCTACCCCAAAACTAAAGATGATTACACAAATAAGCTTTCACTAGTGAATGAATAAATCAGCCAATAAATAATGATCAGGCAAAGGAGAAAGAACTCAACTATAGAAAATTAATTTGAGAACAGAGAAGACTAGGGTTCATCTTCAGAGGAGGAAACTGAAGCAAAAAAAAAAAAAAAAAAAGCCTCTCCTCTCCCAAAGAGTAATGTTAAATAGTTACCTGACCAAAAAAAGAAGTCATAGAAGAACCCAAAAAGGCTTTAAAAATCAAATGAAAGTAATTGAGGAAAAACTTTTTTTTAAAGAACAATTCAAAAAAAACAAAATTATGAAAAAAAAAAGTTAACTAACTAGGAAAGGAGATCCAGAATCTTAAGAAAGAAAATGATTCTTTAAAAATTAGAATTGGGCAAGGAGAAGTCAATGAAGTTATGAGACCAAGAAGTAATTTTAAAAATATAATGAGTGAAAAAATAGATGAGAATATGAAATATAAGAACAGATCAAGAAAAGAAATCATAAGAATAATTGAGTATGATGTGATTCTAAAAGCAAAACTGTATAGGGAAAGCTAAAAAACAGTAGTTATGCTATACAAATGAGGTGTGTGAGCAAGAACAATCAACCCAAAGGAATTAGATGGGGAGGAGGGCTTATAGTTCTGAAATCCTATTCATATCAGGAGTGGGTTAAAGAGAGAACAATACATGCATATATGTATATATACACCTATAAAGTATATATATATCTTCAAAATCTATAAAGAAATAACTAACAAAGGGAAGAAATAGAATAAGATTGGGTATAGAAAGGTATATAGAATAATGGAGGTAAGATAAGGTGTACATATTAATGGAAAAGGGATAAAGAGGGAGAGAAAGGGACAGAAGATGGGAGGATACTTAGGAGGGATACCTAGTAGGTAGAAGTAAAGTAGAATAGTTAGCAGGGACAGGAAATGAGATAATGTGTACATGTATGTATATATATATCTATGTGTGTGTATGTGTATATATATATATATATATATATATATATATATATATATATATATATATATATAATATGTAAATATAAAAACATCTGGGCTTGACTATGTAGCCCATTTGGCAGAGGTGAGAGAGAGAGGAGGTGAAGAAAGGGGGAAAAAAATAAAGTAAAAGTACAGAGCAGAGAATAAAAGAAAACTTACAAGGAAATAAAGAAAAGATGAACATCTCTGCATACATGTTCTATTATTATATATACATTTTTTGAAATGGAAATTGTCACATATTTTGAATCTTCTCATGTTTTATTGTGCACATGATAATTTTTTTCTGTTTCTTTTTCATTTCCATTTTTGTGTTTTTCTATTTAAAATTTAAATTAAAAATTTTTAAGAGTACCTGAATACATCAGCAAGTAGAAATGATTAAAAACAAAAGATATAAACTCCAGTATATATCAGTCTGTCCCCTGTACTCCTAGATGCATTAAGGCATAAAGGGAAATTTTTAAAATCAGAGATAAACAAAAAAAAATCCATTGAATCAATAAATAGCATGAAAAACTTAAAATAAATGTAAAATGAAAAAATATTTACAACAAAGGAAGAAATAAAAAAAACATTATAAAGCATTTTGCTCAATTATATGTAAGTTATATTAAATAAATTAAAATTATAATAAATATGTAAATTAAAATAATATTAATATTTGAAAATTGTAAATACTCAGATTAAGAGACAGATAAAGAGAATTTAAAATAATCTCAATAAATGAATTTCCAAGGGGAGTTAGAGGGAGGGAAGGAGATAGTACTTGTTGATCCTGCAAAAAATTAATTCTGCCAAATATTTAAGAAATAATTAGTATTACATAAATATTTCACCAAAGTAGAATAAAATATTTTTACTAATTTCTTCATGATATAAATATGGCCTTGATATCCCTAATGAATATTGATGCAAAAATGGTGAAGAAAATATTAGCTCTTGGAAATGATACACTTGGACCACATTAGGTTAAACATTAGGAAAACCATAAAGAAAAAAAACATAATGGACCATTTTAATAACAATAAAAATACATAGTTATATCCATAAACACAGGAAAGGCTTTGAACAATATATAATACCGTTTGTGTTTTAAAAATACTAATAATCTACAAATAAATGGATATTTCCTTAACATGATGAAAAATATTTGTAAAAGAAGAGCTACTATTACCTATCAAAAGAATTAAAACAAACTTCATCTTGTGAATGGCATACATTTTATGATTTAAAGTTCTGTAACTGTTCCAATGGTCTTGTGATGAAGAGAGCCATCTACACCCAAAGAGAGGATTGTGGGAAGTGAGTGTGGATCACAACATAGTATTTTCACTCTTTTTGTTGTTGTTTGCTTGCTTTTTATTTCCTTTCTCATTTTTTTCCCTTTTTGAACTGATTTTTCTTGTGCAGCATGATGATTGTGGAAATATGTATATAGAAGAATTGTACATGTTTATAGTATATTGGATTATTTTCCATCTAAAGGAGGGGGTGAGGGGAAAGGAGGGAGAATTTGGAGCACAAGATTTTGCAATGGTGAATACTGAAAATTATCCATGCATATGTTTTGAAAATAAAAAGCTTTAACAAAAAAATAAAGTTCTGTAACCATTCAGGGAAATATCACAAAATGTACATACAAGTTGTAGCTGTATTCTTTGATTTTTATCATGCTTAGGCTGATTAAAAAGAAATGCTATTGTTGCTCAAGATTATGTAACTTGATTTGTTCCTCATTATTGATTATAAGAAAGCTTTGATGACTACTTTACAGAGTCCCTTGTGCCTACTAAGAGGCCTTGGATTCAATTTATTATTCAACTGCATGTCTTGCTAATAAATCAATATGCTTGGGATATAATTCTCCATCTTTATCAATTTCAGTCCTGACAGTTTAATGGAGAAAAATACTAGAGGCCTTTCCAAAATGGAGTTAGGTAAAGCACTGTTACCACTGTTATCTGAAAAGATACTACAAGTACTAGGTATAATAATAATAGAACAAACAAACAAAAAAGAAATTAAGGGAATAAATCTAAGCAGATAAAAAACATTATTTCTTTTTGCAGGTCATATGATGTAAATCTTAGGGAATCTTAAAAAAATTAAATTAAAATTAAAATAATAATTTTAAGTAGCAGAATTATAAAACAAATCTACAGTATCTTCTGCCTTGCTATATTTGAGCAATTCCTGCTTTCTCTAAGTACAAATGTGACTCTCCTTTGGGTAGGCAGCATTCCATTCCCATTCCTGCCCCATTCCACCTCACCTGCATTCCCCAGCCCCTCCTCTAGTCATCCCACTCCTGTGGGATGTTGCTGCTACAGCAGCAACAGAAGTAGTAGTACAGTCCCAAGCCAGGAATCTTGCTCCTGGTATTGAAGCAGCTGCGTCTGTATCTGGGAAGAGGGACAGAGATTAAAACCTTTGAATTTGGGGGAGTTAGGGCTACTGAGGGGGTGAGACCACATCAACTTCCTGAGAGTAGGGGGAGATTTGCAGAATTCTGTAAACAAGAACTGTCTATCTGTGTTACCTATAAAAACTCAGAAGAAAGAAAAAAAAAAGAAATTCAAAACTGCAGAATGTATAAAATACTTGGGAGTCTGCCTTCTAGGGCACATAGAGCAATTATTTTTTAAATAATTTTTTAAAATAATATTTTAATGTCATCCCCTCTCCTCTCTATGACTTGTGCTTATACATGTGCAATTATGTAAAACATTTCTATATTAGTCATTTTGTACAAAAAGAGGAAGGGAAGGAAGGAAGGACAGAGAGAGGGAGGGATGGAGGAGAGGGAAAGGCACAGAAGAGAAAAAAGGAAAGGAAGAGGAAGAAGGGGAGAAGAGAAGGAGGGAAGATTAGTAGACTTCAGTCTGTATTCAGACAATATCAATTCTTTCCCTGAAGGTGATAGCATGTTTCATCCTGAGTCCTTTGGATATTTTGGGTCATCGTATTGTTAACATAGCTAAGTCATTCACAATTCTTCATCATACAACATACAAATTGTTCTAGTTCTGTTCATGTAACTTTGCATCAGTTCATGTATGTCTTTCCTAATTTTTCTGAAATCATAGTGCTTGTCATATCTAACAGCATAATAATATTCCATCATAATCATATACTATAGTTTATTCAGTAATTTCCCAAATGATAGGCATTTCCTCAATTTCCAGTTATTCACTGTTACAAAAAGAGCTGCTATAAATATTTTTGTACAAACAAGTGTTTTCCCTTTTTTCATGTCTGTGGATTATAGACCTAGCAGTGTTTTGTTTTGTTTTGTTTTGTTTTTTCTGGATCAAAGGGTATGCTCAGTTTTATAGCCCTTTGGGCATAATTTCAAATTGTTCTCCAGAATGACTGGATCAATTGTAAATTGTAAATAAATCCACTAACAGTGCATATGTATACACACACACACACATACACACACACACACAAAAACAGAAGTAATATGAATAAAACTTTAAAAATGCTTAAGAGAGAAATAAATACTGACAAATAAATGGAGAGTAATTATGTCTTTGGGCTATGCCAACATAATAAACCTAAATCAATTTACTTCTTTGATGCCATAATAATCAAATTACTGGCATGTTACTTTATCCAACTAGAAAAAAAATCTTCAGGAACAATAAATAAGAAAGAAGCTCAAGGAAAAAAATTTAAGTGAGAAGGGGGCTTAGCAGTGTCAGATTTCAAACCATACTGTGAAGCAGTAATTGTCCAAATTATTTGGGTCTTCTTTAAAAATTTTTTAAAGTTGATTTAAAAAAATAATCATAACTCATTCTTTTGTAAAGTTTCATTTTGATAGATAATTATGGTGAATGGGAACTCATTCAAGTCAGCTAATGGATCCCCTTTCTTCTTGGTGAATTCTTGTTCACTATGATTATAAAAAGACAATTTCACAATAAAGACAATAAATGTTTAATTCATCATTAAAAAGCAAAGTGCCTTTCAATAATTCCGCTCTTTGGTTTCCTAAGTCATTTCTAGGAATTATCTCCAGAGAAAGTAAAGCCTGCTAATTAAAAGGGACCTGAACTGCTTCCCCAGATTCTATAGAAACCCTTGACAAAACAAAGACTTCAAGGCCCAGAAAATTCCATAAAGAGAATAGAATAAATTGGGGTTAACTAGGACTATTTCTAAAATTAGTTCATCTTTCTCAAATGAGACTTCTTGAAGGTTAAATCCAAGAAACAGCTGAACTACAAAGCTCTCCCTTTCTTGGATTGTAATGCTGATCTATCAAAGGCACAGCCTTTAGGAAGTAGAATATCCAACCTTGATTATCAGAGTAATAAAAACAAACTACTGTTTTAAAAATCTGTTCCAGCACTCAACAAGACCACATGCCTGAAAATGATGTACACAAGATAGAAAAACCCAGGAAATGTGATGGTGATGATCCTAATCTCAGATCTTCTTAACGATTAAAAATAGATACACTATAGATGTTAAAATAGATACACTTTAGGAGCCAATGTTACAGGGGAAACCATATGGAAATCAAATATGTTCTTTAAGAACTTTGATGGTGCCTGCTGGAATTGCAGACTCACCAGGCACAATTCCATATCCAGAATATGTCACCTGCAGTGAGGGCAAAACTCTTGCCCATCAGTAGATCATAAGATCATTGATGTTAAAACTAAAAGGGACTTAGAGGCTATCAAGGCTATTACAGATGAGAAAATTGAGGCTAAGAAAGGTAAAAGGACTTTCCTATAGTCATACTGCTAAAGTGAGTCTTCTCCTAGAACACACCCTAGCTTGCCTATTTAGTTTCCCTCCTCCCACAAAATAAAGAAAGCTTTTTTGCTTAGAACCACTATTAGCTTTTTGGTTTTATTTCATTTTATTTTGTTTTTCAGAGTTCACAATTAGGGCATTATTTCTGGGAGCTAGCTCACTTTGGCTTTTTGTGGGTTTTTTTTTTCTTCCCCAGAATTAACAGCAATTACATAACCTCTGAATCTTTGGTCATTTATTTTCAAAGTTAACAGTTGCCTAATAAAGATTGTTGAATTTAATTGAACAAGCTAGATTATTTGATAGTGCAAATATAGAAATAACATTATTAAGTCAGCTGTTGATTAAAAATATGAAGACAGGAATAAAATGTGGAGGTAAACTGTAATGTAGGATATCCAGAGCAGAATCCAAATATAAAAAGTATTCCCTAGAGATAAAGAGATTTTTTTTTTCAAATAATATCAAGATAATTGCATCAAAGCCCAAAATGCAAGGCTTCCTGGTTGATTTATGATTATTCAAAAAAAGATTGCCCCAATTATTCATAGGAAAATCAAGAAGATAATTTATTATTCAGATTGTGAAATGACATAAAATGGACAGCTTACATAGTTGCTAAATCAGTAGTACATTCTTAATAGACATGGAAGATTTACCTGTGATTGAATAGGCCCATGATTGAATAGGACTAGATTCCATTTTTTAAATTGAACATGCTTTCATTGATATCAAGCTCCTCCCTAAGACATTGGTTCTTTTTAGAACCAATAGTTTCCCAATCACATTTAATGCCTGCAAATCATGGACCATCATATTCTCTAAAGAATTAAAAAGGCAGTTCACAATGGACATGCATGGGTAGATATATATGTATATAGACTGTTTTATATTTATCAATGATAACCAATGTATATAAAATCACTTAAAATTTTTCATCCAAGAAAGGTTTTATTGACAAAGGAGATCATGTAGTTATGTAGAAATTATATCACAAATACTTTATTGGTATGCATGGAATATTAAAAGATCTAGAACATTTCTCCCCCTTTAATTCAATTAGAGTGAATATGCTATTTCCTCAAGAAAAAAAATGAGGAAATTTATAATTGGTGAAGGGAACTTTCAGAGATTTTTAGATAAACAATTGCATTTCAAGAGTGACAATCTTTGGATCAAAATAATTGTCAGAATTATAAATTTTAATGGCCTATGTAAATAGTAATGCTGCTTTACTGATGACTTATATTTATTTGCAGAGGAAGTTTAAAATGGAGACATCTAGTGGTAAATGTGGATATAATAAGGCAAAGTGATAATGAGAGTTGAGAATACAAGAGAATTCTAGGCAGTGAGATCTGAGTTGTAGACATTTAAAGTGCTGTTGACCCATTTTTCTATTTATCAAGTAACTGGATTTAAATGAATATGTTTTTAAAATGTCTTAATAAAAAATAAATTAGCATCAGATAATAAGAGATTAAAGACATAAATAGGGCCAGAGCAAAGGTTTTTAATATATTTTATTTCTTTTGATACTAAATATGATTGGTTTCCTTTTTAATTCCATTATTCATATTTTCTGCATTTAAAAGTTTTATTCTGGGAAGAGGCTCATAGGCTTCACATAAGATTGCTAAATTGGTCCATGACCAAAAAAAAAAAAAAAAAAAATTTAAGACCTTCTATTCTAGAAAATTCTATTGCAATTGGTTTCTCTCTCTCTCTCTCTCTCTCTCTCTCTCTCTCTCTCTCTCTTTCTCTTTCTCTCTGTCTCTTCCTTCCTTTCTTCCTTCCTTCCTTCCTTCCTTCCTTCCTTCCTTCCTTCCTTCCTTCCTTCCTTCCTTCCTTCCTTCCTTCCTTCCTTCCTTCCTTCCTTCCTTCCTTCCTTCCTTCCTTCCTTTCATTCATGTTGGGATTGCAATTCCCTTTCCTTGACTAATCTTCAATCTTTGAAGGCAAAAGAAACTGTGAAGTAAAGCCTCCTATTAAGTCATCTAACTAGGTGCTGCCCATCTCATTTTGCACTTGCCCTCAGACTGATCTAAAATCTCTGTTAGGAAGAGTAGTATTGTCCACTCATTGATGAATATTTTCATAGCAGGTTATGAACTTCAAGTCTCAGTGACTCTGAATTCCTATAGTTCGTCTTCCAAATTCCATTCCTCTCCTCTCCACTTGATTCCTCATTTCCCTATCTTAACCCTCCCAAAGTTTCAACCAAACAAAATCCAGCTCTTCTACTTCTGCCTTCTGGAATGCTGTTTTCATAGGCGTCAAATTTTCCTTTATCTTAAATATTTTTTTCTCCCATTCCTTCCATCTGCTGCCTAAAATTGAAACCTGAATCTTCCCTCTATCTCCTGATGACTCACTCTCACTGTCCATTCTTACCAGTACTACATGTACCTTATTTATTCTTCTTGCCTCACTGGTTGAGGTGGGGGAGTTAGAAAACTTCTTGTTCCCCCATTGCCATTTTCAAGTACTCCCACTACCTCAGGTGGATGTTCTTTTTTTTTTTTTTTTGCTGTTTCATCCTATTCCTATCTACCACCCAATCAAAATCCTGGTGGCTATTGTCTATAGACCCCAGTTTATTTTCCTTCCTTGCTCAATGAGTTTGGTACATGACTCACTATTTTTCTCTCTTCCTCAACTCCTGCTCTCATACTATGGAACTTCAAAGGAGCAGCTAGGTGGCCCAGCGTATAGAGCACCATCCCTGAATTCAGGAGGATTGGAGTTCAAATCTGGTCTCTGACACTTAACTCTTCCTAGCTGTGTGACCCTGGGCAAGTCACTTAACCCCAGCCTTAGGGGGGAAAAAAAAAAAAAGGAACTTCAACATATATTGACTTGTGATGTTCTGTTTCTCTAAATAGTAATCGCTCTCTTGGGGGCAGGATTTCTTGGGGAGCTTCTGGAGGCAGCCTTAGTTCAGTTCAGTTCAATAATCCCTAATCCGGCCAGGAGTTAAAGTCTTTTACTGTCTCTTTCCAAATCTTATCTCCAGATCCTTTATTTTCTCCCTCAAGTCTTGTCTCCTTCACTTAGGGCTTGGCTAGCTTTCTTAGAGGTCTCTTTCTCTTTGTTTCCTGAGAGCTCTTGTCCAAGTGTCTCCAGCCAGCACAAAAGTCGAAGTTGGAATGAAATCTTGACTCCTCCTCCCAGAGTGTGGGCTTTTATATGCTCTCTAAAGGTGTGAGTCTAATGTGTGGACCAATGAGTGAACTCCTTTAAAGTTGTAAACTCCTTTAGAAGTGTCAACTAAGTGCATAAGGACCTTGTAAGAATTTTAACATTGACTCTTCCTTCAAACACTTTAACCACTCAGTTTTTCAACCTACTTTACTCCCCATGACTTGCTTTTCCATTCCACCTCAGTCACATATAAAGATGGTTATACTCTTCATCTTGCCTTCACCCATATGTTCAACAATTCTGAACTCCCCTTATTCTACTATAATCTAGTATTATATCTTCTTCATTTTACAAAATCCAACTCATGATGATTTTCTATCCCTTGGCTATTTGGGCAACTCTACACTATCCTTCTCTCTTGAATCCTTATCTTCTTCTCATATCAATGATCACCCAGTGAAATTTCAGCTTTGGTTCATCCAACCATTCACTACCTTTACTTCTACATAAGTGCTGCTGAATGTAAATGAAGAAAATAATCCAACTATACTGATTTGTTTTCTATAAATTCATGTTTCACAACTTCAGCCAGGCCCTCACTGATGTAATATAGACAATTTGAGAATAATTGGACTCCCTGAAAAATGGGAGGAAAAAAAGAGCTTGGACACCATTTCTGAGGAAATTATCAAAGAGAACTGCCCAGACGTTCTGGAAACAGAGGGTAAAATAGACATTGAAAAAATTCATCAATCACCTACTGAAAGGGACCCTAAAATCAAAATGCCAAGAAATATAGTGGCCAAGTTCAAGAACCATCAGACAAAGGAAAAGATATTGGAAGCTGCTAGAAAAAAGCAATTCAGATATGGAGGATCCACAATAAGGATAACCCAGGATCTAGCAGCATCCACATTAAAAGAACGCAGGGCCTGGAACATGATATTCCGAAAGGCTAAGGAACTTGGTATGCAGCCAAGAATAACTTACCCAGCAAGAATGAGCATCGTTTTTCAGGGAAGAAGATGGACATTTAATGAAATAAATGACTTCCATCTATTTTTGATGAAAAAACCAGACCTACATAAAAGGTTTGATCTTCAAATACAGAACTCAAGAGATTTCTAAAAAGGTAAAAAGAAATCTTGAGAACTATACTTCTGCTAAAAAAAAATATGTAAAGAACATATGTACAATTTGTCTTAGAAACTAGAGGTGGAAAGGAAATTATATCATAAAAAAGTGTAAAGTGGTGGTACTACATCTCATGAAGAGGCAAAGGTAACCTATTATATCTGAGAGAAAGAAAGGAGGGAGATGAACATAGTGTGCATCAATAGACATATTCGATTTATGGTGAAACTTCTTTCACTTCATTGAAAAGTGAAAGGGAAGGAGTAAGCTAAGGGGAAGGGAATACAGAAATTTTGAGGAAAAAGGGTAAAATAAGGGGAGGATCTTTAAGGTGGGGGAGGGATCCTAAAAAGGGAGGACTGTGAAAAGCAAGTGGTGTTCACCAGTTTAATACTGGGTAGGGGGGTAAGAGGGAAGGAAAGGGGAAAAGCATAAGCAGGGGTTAGTAGGATGGCAAGCAATATAGAATTAGTCCTTCTAACCATAAATGTGAATGGGGCAAACTGCCTCATAAAGAGGAAGCAGTTAGCAGACTGGATTAAAAGTCAGAATCCTACTATATGTTGTTTACAGGAAACACACCTGAAACAGGGTGAGACATTCAAACTAAAAGTAAAAGGGTGGAGCAGAATCTATTATGCTTCAGGCAAAACCAAAAAAGCAGGAGTAGCCATTCTCATCTCAGATCAAGCAAAAACAAAAATTGATCTAATTAAAAGAGATAAGGAAGGGCATTATATCCTGCTAAAGGGAAGCATCAATAATGAAGCAGTATCAATATTAAACATATATGCACCAAGTGGTGCAGCATCTAAATTCTTAAAAGAGAAATTAAGAGAGCTGCAAGAGGAAATAGATAGCAAAACTATAATAGCAGGAGATCTCAACCTTGCACTCTCAGAATTAGATAAATCAAACCACAAAATAAATAAGAAGAAGTCAAAGAGGTAAATAGAATACTAGAAAAGTTTGATATGATAGATCTTTGGCGAAAGCTAAATGGAGACAGAAAGGAATATACTTTCTTCTCAGCAGTTCATGGAACCTATACAAAAATTGATCATATACTAGGGCATAAAAACCTCAAAATCAAATGCAGTAAGGCAGAAATAGTAAATGTATCCTTTTCAGACCATAATGCAATCAAAATTACATTTAATAAAAAGACAGGGGAAAATAGACCAAAAAATAATTGGAAACTAAATAATCTTATACTAAAGAATGATTGGGTAAAACAGCAAATCATAGACATAATTAATAACTTTACCCAAGAAAATGACAATAATGAGACCCAAAATGTGTGGGATACAGCCAAAGCAGTAATAAGGAGAAGTTTTATATCTCTATAGGCCTACTTGCATAAAATAGAGAAAGAGAGGGCCAACGAATTGGGCTTACAACTAAAATTGCTAGAAAAGGAACAAATTAAAAACCCCCAGACAAACACAAAACCTGAAATTCAAAAAATAAAAGGTGAGATTAATAAAATTGAAAGTAAAAAAAACTATTGAATTAATTAATAAAACTAAGAGTTGGTTCTATGAAAAAACCAATAGAATAGACAAACCCTTAGTAAACCTGATTAAAAAAGGGAAAGAGAAAAAGCAAATTGTTAGTCTTGAAAATGAAAAGGGTGAACTCACCACTAATGAAGAGGAAATTAGAAAAATAGGAGCTACTTTGCTCAACTTTATGCCAATAAATTCGATAACTTAAATGAAATGGAAGAGTACCTTCAAAAATATAGTTTGCCCAGATTAACAGAGGAAGAAGCAAGTAGTCTAAATAATCCCATCTCAGAAAAAGAAATAGACCAAGCTATTAACCAACTTCCTAAGAAAAAGTCCCCAGGACCAGATGGATTTACATGTGAATTCTACCAAACATTTAAAAAACAACTAACTCCAATGCTATGTAAACTATTTGAAAAAATAGGGATTGAAGGAGTCCTACCAAATTCCTTCTATGACACAGACATGGTACTGATACCTAAACCAGGTAGATCGAAAACTGAGAAAGAAAACTATAGACCAATTTCCCTAATGAATATCGATGCTAAAATCTTAAATAAGATATTAGCAAATAGACTTCAGAAAATCATCTCCAGGATAATACACTATGACCAAGTGGGATTTATACCAGGAATGCAGGGCTGGTTTAATATTAGGAAAACTATTAGAATAATTGACCATATTAATAATCAAATTAATAAAAACCATATGATCATCTCAATAGATGCAGAAAAAGCATTTGATAAAATTCAACATCCATTCCTACTAAAAACGCTTGAGAGTATAGGAATAAATGGACTATTCCTTAAAATAATAAGGAGCATATATTTAAAACCTTCAGTAAACATCATATGTAATGGCGATAAACTAGAACCTTTCCCTATAAGATCAGGAGTGAAACAAGGTTGCCCACTATCACAATCACTTTTCAATATAGTACTGGAAACTCTAGCCTCGGCAATAAGAGCCGAGAAAGAGATTCAAGGAATTAGAGTAGGAAATGAGGAAATCAAATTATCACTTTTCGCAGATGACATGATGGTATACTTAGAGAACCCCAAAGACTCTGCTAAAAAGCTATTAGAAATAATTCAGAATTTTAGCAAAGTTGCAGGATACAAAATAAATCCACATAAATCCTCAGCATTTTTATACATTACCAACACAATCCAACAGCAAGAGATACAAAGAGAAATTCCATTCAAAATAACGGTCGATAGTATAAAATATTTGGGAATATATCTACCAAAGGAGAGTCAGGAATTATATGAGCAAAATTACAAAACACTTGCCACAAAAATAAAGTCAGATTTAAATAATTGGAAAGCATTCAGTGCTCTTGGATAGGCCGAGTGAATATAATTAAGATGACAATACTCCCTAAACTTATCTATTTATTTAGTGCTATACCAATAGTGCTATAACCTAGAAAAAATAACAACAGAATTCATATGGAACAACAAAAGGTCGAGAATTTCAAGGGAAGTAATGAAAAAAAAATTAAGTGAAGGTGGTCTAGCTGTACCTGATCTAGAACTGTATTATAAAGCAACAGTCACCAAAACCATTTGGTATTGGTTAAGAAATAGACTAGTTGATCAGTGGCATAGGTTAGGTTCACAGGGCAAGATAGTGAATAAAAATAGCAATCTAGTGTTTGACAAACCCAAAGATCCCAAATTTTGGGATAAGAATTCATTATTTGACAAAAATTGCTGGGAAAACTGGAAATTAGTATGGCAAAAACTAGGCATGGACCCACATTTAACACCACATACTAAGATTAGATCAAAATGGGTCCAAGATTTAGGCATAAAGAATGAAATCATAAATAAATTGGAGGAACATGGGATGGTTTACCTCTCAGACTTGTGGAGGAGGAAGGAGTTTGTGTCTAAGGGAGAACTAGAGACCATTATTGATCACAAAATAGAAAATTTTGATTACACCAAATTAAAAAGTTTCTGCACAAACAAAACTAATGCAAACAAGATTAGAAGGGAAGTAACAAATTGGGAAAACTTTTTTACAGTCAAAGGTTCTGATAAAGGCCTCATCTCCAAAATATACAGAGAATTGACTTTAATTTATAAGAAATCAAGCCATTCTCCAATTGATAAATGGTCAAAGGATATGAACAGACAATTTTCAGATGATGAAATTAAAACTATTTCCACTCCTATGAAAGAGTGTTCCAAATCACTATTGATCAGAGAAATGCAAATTAAGACAACTCTGAGATATCATTACACACCTGTCAGATTGGCTAAGATGACAGGAACAAATAACGATGAATGTTGGAGGGGCTGTGGGAAAACTGGGACACTGATGCATTGTTGGTGGAGTTATGAAAGAATCCAACCATTCTGGAGCGCAATCTGGAATTATGCCCAAAAAGTTATCAAAATGTGCATACCCTTTGACCCAGCCATACTACTACTGGGCTTATATCCCAAGGAAAAACTAAAGAAGGGAAAGGGACCTGTATGTGCCAAAATGTTTGTGGCAGCCCTTTTCATAGTGGCAAGAAGCTGGAAGATGAATGGATGTCCATCAATTGGAGAATGGTTGGGTAAATTATGGTATATGAATGTTATGGAATATTATTGTTCTGTAAGAAATGACCAACAGGAGAAATACAGAGAGGCTTGGAGAGACTTACATCAACTGATGCTAAGTGAAACGAGCAGAACCAGACGATCATTATACACTTCAACAATGATACTGTATGAGGATGTATTCTGATGGAAGTGGATATCTTCAACATAGAGAAGAGCTAATCCAATTCCAATTAATGATGGACAGAATCAGCTACATCCAGAAAAGGAACACTAGGAAATGAGTGTAAACTGTTATTTTTACCTTCTGAATCCAATTCTTCCTGTGCAACAAGAAATTCGGTTCTACCCACATATATTGTATCTAGAATATATTGTAATATATTTAACATGTATAAGACTGCCTGCCATCTGGGGGAGGGGGTTGGGGGAGGAAGGGAAAAAATCTGAACAGAAGTAAGTGCAAGGGATAATGTTGTAAAAAATTACCCATGCATATGTACTGTCAAAAAAAAAGTTATAATTATAAAATAAAATAAAAATTAAATTAAGAAAAAAAAATGCTCTTTAAAGGTCTTCATACCTAACCCTTTCCTATTTTCCTAATCTTCTTATACCCTGCTCCTTGACATGTACTCTTTAATCCAAACATCTTATCTTTTGCCTCCCAGAATTGTTTTTCTGATGTTCTTCTTACCTACTACTTTATATCACCTCCTTTAATTCCCACCTAAAATCCTATCTTCTACAGAAAACCTTTTTTTACCTCTCTTAATTCTAGTGCTTTACTTATGTGTGTGTGTGTGTGTGTGCATGTATGTATGTGTATTTGCATGTTGTCTCCTCCATTAAATTGTAACCTCCTTGAGGACAGATTCTGACTCTTGCCCTTTTTTTGTACCTCCAGAGCTTAGCACAGTGCCTAGAATATAGTAGGTGGTTTAATAAATGTTTATTGGTAGATTGATTACAGCCTTGCATAACTGTCTTTCTGTATTTGTAGCTGTTTGAAATTGTGTTTCTATTTCATCAGCTGTACCTTGGGCTCTCTCCAATTAACTCCCCAATTCTGAGATAAGGTATCTCTTTCTTTTTTTTTTTTTTTTTTTTTTTTTGAGGCTGGGGTTAAGTGACTTGCCCAGGGTCACACAGCTAGGAAGTGTTAAGTGTCTGAGATCAGATTTGAACTCAGGTCCTCCTGAATTCAGGGCTGGTGCTCTATCCACTGCACCACCTAGCTGCCCCAGGTATCTCTTTCTTAGAGAGAGTTTAACTGCTAAATGCTATGGTGGATAACAGGCAGTTTACCTTCAAAAGGTAAAGAATTGGGTTTGCCCCTGCTTACTGGCTCAAACTGATTTGATTGACCTTTAAGGATCACCTACAGGCAAAGCCAATCATTATTGTCCAGATATTTTCTCACTTCTAACTCAAAAAAAAAAAAAAAAAAAAGATGTTCATATTTCCTAAAGGGATAACAGTATATTAACACATCTTGTGACCATCTCAGTTGAGCTGAGAAACACACAAAATCTCAACCCCTTAAATAGGATCAGAGACGTAAAAGAGAACTTAGAGGACATCTAATGAAGCATCTTCATGTCACAGATGAAGAAACTGAGGTTAAAAGAAATTACATGCCCAAGGTCACATATTTAATAAGTGGATAAGCCAAAATTTAAACTAAGGTGCTCTAACTATACTTCCAATACTAGTTCTAATGTACAATGTTATTTCTTACTGTCATTGAATATCATTTCCTTATTCATGCTACCCCATAAATACATCTGGAAAATAAAAATATTTGCATGTATGTATATGTGAATACATAAACTTCTTTGAAATTCTGAATTCAAGCATGTTGTTGCTGTACATTTTATCATAGTAAATGACTATAGGCTAGATATGGCATAATATTACCTTGAAAAAGATAGTTAATGGAATATTTTAAATAAGCAAGTGTTGGCAAGCAAAGACTACATAGCTAAAATGCCAGATTTAATGGTCCATGTTATTGTTTTGTCATTTTTGTTATGTCTAATACCCCCATTTGGGGTTTCCTGGGCTAAGATATTGGAGCAATTTGTAATTTTCTTCTCCAGTTCATTTTATAGATGAAAAAACTGAGGCAAACAGGGTCAAATGATTTGCCCAGAGTCACACAGTATCTGAGGCCCAATTTGAATTAGAGTCTTTTTTTTTTTTTTTTTTAACTTTAGGTCCAGTGCTCTATACACTGAATTACCTATTTGCCCTAATTATATATTTTAAAAAACAAATACTATATGGATATGTCCACAAGCAAAGGTGACTTCAACATAATTTTGTCTTTCTGTTTTATCTTTGTTATCTTTGTTAAGAAAACATAAAAGGAAAAAAATTAGGCACATTGTTCATAAGTTGATAGTTCCACCTTCTCAGATGATTAGGCCCAGTTGTCCTCAGTGAGCAATAAATGAATAATGAAATATATGATTGGCTGATTACATACCTGATAAGGGAAGAACAGAAATGATCAAACATAGGATAGAGAATTCTGGGTATTCTTCTAATCAGATTTTTAACGAGAAAAGATTTCTTAAGGTATATATGTAAGTCTTCTAAACAATAATGGCTAAACTTCTAAAGTTAAAAATTATTTTAAATGCATAGGCACCTTTTATTATCATGTTTCATGGGAAAAATAAAGGCTATATTTCCAGTATCCAGAATCAAGTTGTATTTTAACTTATAAAGCACTTTGTCTTTTGTATGAGACATTTAACCCACAATGAAATGTTAGTGCTTATGACTTAGAAACTAATAGCTGTTTTATCAAATCATATTTCCTAGAAGGCATCTTCAAAGACAACTTTAAGATCTCCATCCAGTTATGAACCGGCAGGATTCTCCCTTCATTGCTCTGCTTCTTATCTATTGTGAATAAAACCAGATCTGTTTTGTTCAAATATCTCAGAATTACATTAAACTCTGTTTGTATTTCCTACTATGGCAAAATCTCTTTCTTATAATCCTAATGTATTCTCGAAACCCTGCCTTCACCACAGCTTTTCCCAAGCTAAATGGAAGCAAAATAACAAAGCCATTTCTGCCTTTTCTGATAAGCAATTAAAACATGTTATCTCTGTTACAGAAGGGAAAAAACATATTATTCTGCATGTGCACTCTCTATATTAGATTATAAAGACACTATTTTTTTTCCTTTTTTTAAGTTTTTATTAGTATCTGACAAGTCAGTTCTTAGTATATACTTTTGGGGATGATGGTGACTCACTCAATATTTATTCAGGAAAAAAAATTTTCTAGATCATCTATTATGTACAATCATATAGGTTACAAAGGTGAAGAAAATACTATCCCTGCTCTTAAGTCTGAAAGAGGGAACACAATGTAGTATTAGTTTACATGTGTATAGCACTTGGAAAATTTAAAGTTTTTTTTTCTACGTAACCCCTGAACAAAGTATTTAATAGAAATATTATCATATGAGATACCTGGGACAGTGAAAGTAGCATTAACGTTATAGTTGAAAATCTAAACTTGAATTTTGGCAATGCCCCTTATATCTTTATGTCCTTGGACAAGTCATATTGGAGGACCTCATTGTTTCATTTGCAAAACAAACTTTACTCAATTACCTCTAGAGCCTAGGACCCCCATTTTCATAGATAGAGAAGCTAACATTAAATAACTTATCCCATCCTTATGGTGGCAAGTATCTGAATTAGAATTTAAAATCAGGTCACCAGATTAGAATTGATAAACTATACTATACCACATTGCTTTTCAGATCAGCAAATAACTATGAATGTGAATGGGATAAATTAGATAGCAGACTGGATTAAAAGCCAGAATCTTACAATATGTTGTTTACAAGAAACACATTTAAAGTATAGTGATACATACAGAGTGAAGGTAAAGGGCTGGAGCAGAATATATTGTTTCAGGTGATGAAAAAAAGTAGGGGTAGCAATCCTGATCTCAGAGCAAGTAAAAGCAAAGATAAATCTAATTAAAAGAGATAAGGAAGGAAACTATATCCTTACTAAATGGTACCATGGGTAATGAAGCAATAGCAAACTAAACATATATGCACCAAGTGACATAGCATGGAAATTCCTAGAGAAGAAGTTAAGAGAGATGCAAAAAGAAATAGACAGCAAAACTATACTAGTAGGGGATCTCAACCTTGCTCTCTCAGAATTAGATAAATCAAACCACAAAATAAATAAGAAAGAAGTTAAGGAAATAAACAAAATGTTAGAAAAGTTAGGTATAATAGACTTTTGGAGAAAATTGAATGGGGACAGAAACAAACATACTTTTTTCTCAGCAATACATGGAACCTATATAAAAACTGACCATGTATTAGGGCATAAAAACATTAAAATCAATTGCAGAAAGACAGATAGTAAATGCATTTTTCAGATCATTATACTATAAAAATCAAATGCAATATAAAACCAGGAGAATATAGATCAAAAAGTAATTGAAAACTAAATAATCTCATCCTAAAGAATGAATGGGTGAAACAGCAAATCATAGACATAATTAATAATTTCATCCAAGAGAATGACAATAATGAGATGACATACCAAAATTTGTGGGATACAGCCAAAGTGGTAATAAGGGGAAAATTTATATCTCTAGAGGCCTACTTGTATAAAATAGAGAAAGAGAAAATCAATGAATTAGGCTTGCAACTAAAAAATCTGGAAAAAGAGCAAATTAAAAATCCCCAGTCAAGCACTAAAGTTGAAATTCTAAAAATAAAAGGAGAGATTAATAAAATTGAAAAAAAAAAAAAAACTATTGAACTAATAGATAAAACTAAGAGTTGGTTCTATGAAAAAACCAACAAAATAGATAAATCCTTGGTAAATTTGATTAGAAAAAGGAAAGAGGAAAATCAAATTGTTAATTTTAAAAATGAAAAGGGAGAACTTTCCACTAATGAAAAAGAAATTAGAGCAATAATTAGAAATTACTTTGCCCAACTTTATGTCAGTAAATTTGATAAATGAAATGGATGGATACTTTCAAAAATATAGCTTGCTCTACAAGTAAATTATAGAAGAAGTGAATTGATTAAATAGTTCAATTTTAGAAAAAAGAAATAGAACAAGCTCCCTAAGAAAAAATCCCCAGGACCAGATGGATTTACATGTGAATTCTACCAAACATTTAAAGAACAATTAACTCCAATGCTATATAAACTATTTGAAAAAATAAGGAATGAGGAGTCCTACCAAATTCCTTTTATGACACAGACATGGTACTGATACCTAAAATACATGTGCAGTAATGATATTTCTGAATTGTCTCACCTCTAAAGTTAAAGGAAATTGGACTAAAGCAGGGCTTCTTAAACTTTTTCTATTCACGATTTCTTTTCACCTGAGAAATTTCTATGCTACCCTGGGCATATATAATTATATAAAATAAGTGTATTTGTTTATTTTTATTTATTGATTTATTTAAAATTTTTGATAATAAATCATAATTTCATGATCCTCACATTCACTTACACAATCCTATATAGGGTTGCAACCCACAGTTTAAGAAGTTTTGAACTAGACAATCTCAAAGGTCCTTTCTAAATCTTAAAAGCCATGATTAATTATTTAAGGGAAAATATTTTTAATACATGTTCTGCTTAGTTTGCAGTATAATTATGATAATCAAATGAAACAATGTATAAAAAGAAATCTTATACAAAATAATCTTATAACATTATTTGAATAGCTTTCATGAATATTTTGAGCTAGTATGAAGTATATCCCCAGTGATAAGACAAATTTGGTAGACTGCTTTTATTCTAAGCATTATTCACCAATACAATGATGTCCTTTCATACTTTTATTCACATATGAATGCAAGAGACTGCATAATTTACTTTGCTTTTTGTCAAAATATTCTGCATTGTGACATAACGGTGAAACATACTAAGCATATGACATACATGTGTGGTACATAAAGATATCTTTGTGCTGGCCACATTCGCTTGATATCCCAACAGAAACTTGTACTCCAAACTAGGTAAATAAAGCATAAAAGTGGTGTCAATTTTGAGATTACATGACTAGATCTCATAATATCATCAAGTGATGATTAATAATATTTGACACTTAGACTCCCTGGAAAAGAAAACAAAAAAGTTCTTTCCTTCTAAATAAAGTTGAGGGAAAACTTCCTATATCTCTTTTCTTGGTTATATTTCTCTTTTTTTCTTCTACACTTTAAATAAACAAATGAATAACACAGGCATACAAGTCTTGAAATCCTATGCAATCGGAGCTCTAGAAATCCTTATGGAACTGAAGAGGAAATATGCATAAATTCAAGTCCATGTTTTGCATTAAGTCTGGCTCTCCAAGACTTATCTCCTGTCACCACAATCAGTGTTCTTGCCAAGCTAAACTACACTACACTTTGCCACACAGACATGTTAATGTGCTTTATTTCAGGGCATTTGCTCACATCATTACATATGCTTGGAATGTCCTTCCTCTCCCTCTTCATTTGTTTAAATTTTGCTTATTATTTAAAACCCAACACAAAGGCCACTTAATCCACAAAGCTTTCCCTGAGTCCTGTGTTAGTAAGTCTTCTTATTTGAACTTTACATAGCTTCTTGCTATATCATTACTATGTAATTTTGCACACTATGTTTACCTGTTTGTTTTAGAAGTGTATTAAGGGTTGGATTGGGGGTGTCCCATGGAGATGAATGAGAATGGGTCTTCAGAGACCAATTAATAGTTCTTTGAAAAGCAACTTAAATTGGCCTTGGTGCTTGCAGGACTTGTGCTTTGAGAAGCAAAACCTGGGTTTGGAATTCCTTCTTCCTGCCTCCTCTCCCTTTTTCATAATAGTACCAAGGGAATAGGATGCTAATTCAGTTTCTCTTTTTTACCTCAATTTCCCTTCTCCTCTACTTTCATTCTCCACTCTCCTTTTTTCTCTTTTCCCCTCCTTGCTCTTCAAAAGGTTAAAATATCTAATATCCCTACCTATGACTTCCTATGAGGAATGGAGTTTCCTTCTCTACCCAGAGGCCCAGGACATAAATCCCAAGCTTGGGTTATATGCTACCTCTTCTATTTTTTCCTTTCCTGATTATAAGTGCTCCTAAAATAAACATTTTCAGTTTTGGAGTCAATCATATGAGTTGATGAAGTTGAGATATCCACTGCTGGTAGTATTTAGGGAAGAATCCCAATAAGTACTACAGTGCTTTTAAGAGAAGATAATCACCAGAAAAATGAGAGAAATTCCTGACCTATCTTGGGAGAATATATGAATCTGGAGAGAATTGGGCAGAATTGAGGCAACAATAAAAAATCAATTCAGTAGGTCTTTGTAATAGGCATGTTTGAGTGCTTCAGGGAATGTTTAGGTTTTCTCTACTATTAGCTCTAGCCCTCACCACTTGTGTTCCCAAAATTTAAGGGTTACCCTTTATAAAGGAATAAGCCTGAACCTGTTCACAGGTGAGGCTAATCAGTGCAACCCATCTAACCCATCTGTATTGTTTGGGAAAAGTATTTCTCCCATATGAGCATTCTCATTCCAGTATTGCAAATTTTCTATACTACTCTTCTAACTGCTAAGAAAGGATTATAGGACAATTTTCAGGTATTACATCTCTTCTAGATTTTGGCAAAAATAGGGTCACAACAGTAACCTCACAGGGGGTGAGGATTAAATGAGATAATATTTGTAAAGCACTTAGCTCAGTTTCTGGCATAGCAAGTATTATATAAATGCTTATTCCTTTCCCACCTTCCTTTTTCTCCAATAACAGCAAGAGCAAAAATCAGCAAGGTACATATACAGCTAAATAGCTATATCGATAATGATATAGCATTTATACATCAACAGCTAATTACATAACACTGTTCATTTTGGCATCATCAAATAAGCATTATTATACAGATGCAATGTGTGGTAATAGAACAAGCTCAATAAAAACTCTTCTATGGAGAAAAGAAAGCAATATAATCCAAACAGATGTAAAAATAAAATAGCATTGAAAACAATATCATAACTTCAGAGAGAGAAGAATATAAAACAGTATAATAGAAAAATAAATTACCCTTCAAAAAGAAATTTATACAAAATTTTAAAACTGTAAATTTAGTATCCAATAATTTTCTTTAAAATTAGCTAATTTGGGGTTAAATTAAACTTTAAGGTATAAAGAAAAAAATATTGATTTAAGATAAATATTTAGAATTCATAAAATATGAACCATAATTTAACTAGAGATAGTAAATGAATGCAGTATTTTTAAATGTTAAGAAATTATGATTAATAAGAATAGGTTGAAGAAACTTAAATGATTTTTAAACCCTCAAAGCAGAGAACTAAAAAAAAAAAAAAAAAAATTCTAAAGTTTCTACTTTGAGCCACTAGATGGTGCCATCCATCAATGTTTGAATGTTTAGATGTATGAGAAACCCAAATTCCCAGCTTTCAAATTTCAGAATTTCAGCAATCTGGAACCTGTTTACTCATAGAACTTGATAGCTTAGTGATTAATGGTCCTGTGTCTCATTATTAACCTATTCTTGCCATTTGGAAGCTTATGAGCATTAATAAAAATGAATGAAGCAGTAATAAAATAAAAACTGTAAGGTTCTTTTTCAATTTCAATAGAAATTGGGGGTGGAAGATGGGTAGGAGGATATGTAGAGAATGCCTGGCCCTATAGTCAGATAGAAAAGGTCTATACTTTCTGACTATTTCTATATCATAAACCTCTTACTGGCTATTCCTTTGCAATCCCTCTAGATGCAATTAATAATGTAATGGCACCTGGCCAATAGAGCTCTATCCTAAAAGTATTAAAAATGTGTTTCCTATTGTCAGTCCTTAAGAAAGAGGATATGTAATGGAAAGACCCTACTTGGAAACATATGCAGACATTCTGTAACTGGTTCTGTTCTACTAACCATGTAGTAAAGAGACAGACTATTGATTCTCTGTTGAATCAGAACTGGGCCTGTTCAAAAGGAATTAAAGAGCCACAGAGAATCTCTTTCCTTTTGGGTGAGGTACTTTTCAGAGGAGACAGAACTACTGTAAGCCTCTGGATAGAGGAGAATTTGCTTTAATAATTAGGAAAAAAACATTGTAATGTCTCTGCTGACTATAGGCAAAGGCAAGGAAAAATGGAAAGAGTTAAACCTTAATTATCCTTTTTGTTGGTCCAAAGAGCAGCAATATCCCTCAGTCTCAGTCCAATCCAATTTCCGGATTCTGAATTTAAACTAAGAAATGAAATATTAATATTGCTTTGAAATATGAAATTGGAAAATATTATAGAATATATGACTTACCCTCTATGTTGACATAACACAGGCAATCAACCTTCTGTGGTTACATAATTTATCAGCACTGAAAAAGTAAAGGATATTACTTAAGTGCTCCCTTCATAGAATGCTTAGCCTAAACTATCTCCAGTAGCCCCATCTTATATATAATCTCATCCTGGCTTTACCTCTCAGAGTATCAGAGAGATACACCTGAATTATTCATTAAAATCCTTCACAGGTCATGAAAAAATCAAGGGAATGGAATTGTACGTGGGACTGGGACAATGATTATTTTGGAAGCATAAAGAAAATAAGAGGAAGGGCAGCTAGGTGGTGCAGTGGATAGAGTACCAGGAGGACCTGAGTTGAAATCTGGCCTCAGACACTTATTACCTAGCTATGTGACTCTGGGCTTAACCCCACTTAACCCCAATTGCCTCAGCAAAAAAAAAAAAAAAAAAAAAAAAAAAAAAAAGGAATAGAGGGATGTGGATGGTCTTTCATCTTTCTCACTATCTGGTGACATTTTCAGAAGCTGCTTTTTCTCACTTCCTGATTTAGACTTTCCTCTTCTGGTTTTCCATTAGCTTCTCTGAATCCTAGTCACAATCTAACTCTTTTGGTTCTTTTCTAGATTATATTGGTTAGGAATGCAGATGACAGCAACTGCTTGGTGGGCCAGGAATTCCTAGATCTCTTGCTACAGTTTTCCATTCCCATGTGCCTAACTGACCAATAAGACTGTGACCATAGCAGAGGCCATAGTCCAATAACCCCAGTTCTTAAAGTTAATGGCTACTAATCCTTATGATAGTCACTTGTCCTGAATTCACCTGGCAGCAGTCCATTTCCAGCAAGCATGAGTGAAGAATTTAATCCTCAATGGACTTGCCTGCAGAAAATACTTTTCTGGCAATCTAAAGGCAAAGGAGGGACAGACAGTCTGGAGCTTTCTGGTGTTAGAGGTCATTAGAAATGCTCCTTTGTCGCTTTCTGTGTTCTCAACAGCTTAGTTTAGCTCTGGTCCTTGGGCAGATAACAACCTAGAACTGATAAGAGAGTTTGGTATGGCTAGTCCCACTTGGGCATCCCTTACAGAGGGATTGAAAATTAGATGAATAGCCTTAGAGTCCTCTCTTCAGTGTGTATGTGGGCGTATCTGACAAATACTGAAAATGCAAAATGGAACTACAATTAAATAGGAGAGCAGGGTAGCTTGCCTTCCAGAAATTGCAAAACACTAGCATTATTGCAATGGAAATATAAGAATGGAATGTGTAGAATGGCAAACATAGAATACAATAGTACAATCTCTTAAGAATTAAAAACTAGTATCATTTGGAAGCAATATATGGTGTTTGTTAGACTAACATAAAAGGGAACAAGAATGTGTGTGAATATGAAGGGGCTGGAGATAAATGGCAGATAAGAAAGAATGATTCTAAAGAGACTCCAGAGATACATGAGGTAGAACCTTCTGAGAAATTTTCAATAATTAGGGGAAGAGTTTTAAAAAGAACAAGGAAAGGGAAAGGCACAACAGCAGAGGGGCAACCACTTGGATTAGAAAAAGAAACAAGAGTTTGCTAGTAATAGGACTTTATAGATAATTGCTGTTAAACTAGTCTATTTATTTATTTATGTATTTATTATTATAACTTTTTATTGACAAAACATATGCCTGGATAATTTTTTTTGGTAACATTATCGCTTGCACTCACTTCTGTTGTGACTTTTCCCTTCCTTCTCTCCATCCCTTCACCTAGATGGCAAGCAGTCTTCTACATGTTAATTATGTTATAGTATATCCTAGATATAATATATATGTGCAGAACTGAACAGTTCTCTTGTACAGGGAGAATTGGATTTAGAAGGTAAAAATAACCTGGGAAGAAAAACAAAAGTGCAAACAGTTTACCCTCATTTCCCAGTGTTCCTTTTCTGGGTGTAGCTGATTATGTCCATCATTGATTGATTGGAACTGAATTAGATCTTCTCTTTGTCGAAGATTTCCACTTCCATCAGAATGCATCCTCATGTAGTATCGTTGTTGAAGTGTATAATGATCTCCTGATTTTGCTCATTTCACTCAGCATCAGTTGATGTAAGTCTCTCCAAGCCTCTCTGTATTCATCCTGCTGATCATTTCTTATAGAACAATAATATTCCATAACATTCATATGCCATAATTTACCCAACCATTTTCCAATTGATGGACATCCATTCATTTTTCAGTTTCTAGCTACAACAAAAAGAGCTGCCACAAACATTTTGGCACATACAGGTCCCTTTCCGCTCTTTAGTATTTCTTTGGGATATAAGCCCAGGAATAGCACTGCTGGGTCAAAGGGTATGCACATTTTGATAACTTTTTGGGCATAATTCCAGATTGCTCTCCAGAATGGTTGGATTCTTTCACAACTCCACCAACAATGCATCAATGTCCCAGTTTTCCCACAGCCCCTCCAACATTTATCATTATTTGTTCCTGTCATCTTAGGCAATCTGACAGGTGTGTAATGATATCTCAGAGTTGTCTTAATTTGCATTTCTCTGATCAATAGTGATTTGGAACACTCTTTCATAGGAGTGGAAAAGTTTCAATTTCATCATCTGAAAATTGTCTGTTCATATCCTTTGACCATTTATCAATTGGAGAATCGCTTGATTTCTTATATATTAGAGTCAATTCTCTATATATTTTGGAAATGAGGCCTTTATCAGAACCTTTAACTATAAAAATGTTTTCCCAGTTTGTTGCTTCCCTTTTAATCTTGTTTGCATTAGTTTTGTTTGTACAAAGGCTTTTTAATTTGATGTAATCAAAATTTTCTATTTTGTGATCAATAATGATCTCTAGTTCTTTGATCACAAATTCCTTCCTCCTTCACAAGTCTGAGAGATAAACTATCCTATGTTCCTCTAATTTATTTATGATCTTACTCCTTTGCAATGGTCCAGTCTAGCTCCTCTGAAGGGCTCAGAATATGTCCTTGTCAAGATAAGTAAAAGTCCTTGCCCCACATTGTGGACTCCAATTTGTAACGTGCTGTTGTCTCCAGAAGCTGCTGATTGCCCTCTGGGAGGAGATCTGCTGGGTCAACTCAAATCTCTCGGACAGATTCTTCTTCCTGTAGAGAGCCGTTGTCTCCAGACAGTTGCCATTAACTCTCATCCAGAGAAGTGATTACCCTTCCTGCAGAGAGCTGCCTCTGGTCTAGAGCAAAGACTCCCTTTTCCTCCAGAGCTGCCCTCTTTATCCTCCCAGAGAATGGGCGTGGGATAATGCAAGGGCTTCTGGGAAGAATTACTTCAACCAATGAACTTGCTCCTCCTAAGCACACAAGCTCTTCCCCAGGAAAGGCTGGAACTAGAGAATTGTCAAGTACCGACTTAGCACTTAGTAAGAACCTAATATCTCATTATCTCATTAGCGCTTAGTAAGAACCTAACACTTTTTATGCCTAAATCATGGACCCATTTTGATCTTATCTTGATATATGGTGTTAAGTGTGGCTCCATGCCTACTTTCTGCCATACTAATTTTCAGTTTTCCCAGCAGTTTTTGTCAAATAGTAAATTCTTATCCCAAAAGTTAGGATCTGGGACAGCTAGGTGGCGCAGTGGATAGAGCACCAGCCCTGAATTCAGGAGGACCCGAGTTCAAATCTGATCTCAGACACTTAACACTTCCTAGCTGTGTGACCCTGGGCAAGTCACTTAACCCCAGCCTCAAAAAAAAAAAAAAAAAAAAAAAAAAGTTAGGATCTTTGGGTTTCTCAAACACTAGATTGCTATAGTTATTGACTATTATGTCTTGTGAACCTAACCTGTTCCATTGATCAACTAATCTATTTCTTAGCCAATACCAAATGGTTTTGGTAACTGCTGCTTTATAATACATAAAGTAGTCTATTTAGAATAAATAAATACATACACATTTTAGGAAATTATTTCAGTCATCTGAGAGATTTTTTTGGTTGTTGTTGGCTTTTTTTTTTTTTTTTTTTTTTTACTGTGAGTATTCCCTAGTCTGATGGAAATACATCTTTACAACTTAGTAAATAGTATTCAAAAGTTGTTCTGTCCTAAACATTAATCATACTGTAGTCAAATTGGTGATGAACCTTTTTGAAACGCTTAGATAACAGACATAGCTCATAATTGGGCCATATTAAGAGTCTTTCCAGCTTTGTATTTGCTGGCATATCATGATGAGGCATTCTACAAAATATAAGGGAATTAGAAACTCAAAAATTATTGGTTAAACAGAAATGTGGGTGTATGTAGGGGAGTAGTCTACTGACAGGCTAGACTAAACTAAGATAAAAGTACTTGGGGACAAGCTCATCACTTTCAACATTTGTCACAGGTTCATTTCATTATTTACTTTCTCTTTAAATTTATAATTATACTCTGAAACATACTCAAAATACTCTCCTCTTCTTCCTCATTCTCATCCTTTTCCTTCTCTTCTCTCTTCTTTCTCCTCCAGGTTGAAAGACAAACAAAAATCTGTGTCTGCTCTTATGGAACTCACAGTCTAATTGGGTAAACAACATGAAAATAGCTATTTATAAATAAGACAAATTCGTAAGGGTAAATTCACTTTTAAAGGGATAGAAAAATAGTATTCTCTTGTATGCTTCAGAGAAGGAGGGAGTCTCAAGAGTTGCCATAGTTCTTTTTATTCTCCTGAAGAAGCTTCCCCAAAACCAGGGGAAACCTGACGTTTTTTAATGAACTTACACACATATCATTTCTTTGACAATATTCCTAAAATAATGTTCCTATCTATTATAACCAGTGTTAGATAAAGAAATATTTTTAAGAGAAACACAGAAACTATGGTCACATAAATTGAAAATAAGAACCATTCCTCAATAGATGTATGGATTCAAAAGATATGAATTATGAGTTCTTGAAGGAAAATAATCCAAGCTATCAACAACCACACAAAAAAGTTCCAAATCACAAATTAGAGAAATACACATTAAAACATTTCTGCCATTTCATTTTACACATATTAGCATAGATGTAGAAAAAAAGAAAAATGAACATTTTAGAGGAGTCAATTGGAAAACAACACATTAATACACTATTAGAGGAGACTGAGATGTGTCCAGTCACTCTGGAAAGTAATTTGGAATTATGTCCCCAAAGTCATTAACCATGCATATTTTTTCATTGTGATACTATATTACTACATCTATCTCTGTACCAGAGATCAGAAAAAGAAGAAAAGTATCTGGAGAAACAAAACTATTCTTAGCAGGAGTTTGTATTATAGCATGGAACTCTGGGTTTAATGTATCATTAAATGAGCATTTTTGGCCATAAAGAAAAAAATGTAATCCTTATTTCTAAGGTCTAGATTATAGAGATTATGGAGACTGTTCCTATCTCTTTTCAAGCTCTAGGTAAAGGCTCAATTATTATTACTAGAGTCTTAAGAACTAAGATGAAATATTAGGAGAAAAACGACTAGAAAAAGAGCAAATTTCTATCAGCTAATTTGTGTGTCCTATTTGGTTTGGCCATTTAAAAAATGACAGTTGAGCAATAGGTTAATATAAAATACTTTTTCCTATGGAGTCATGGAGAAGGATTGTCTGTGATCCATAGATATCTCAGAAGACTCTGTGAAAGGGGCAGGGAGGAGGTACCTCTTTTATTGTGGACTATTTCTTAGCTTTATTGAAGGGAAAAACTAATCCTGAAGAGAAATATTAAAAGAGAGTTTAAAAGATCTTAATTATGACTTAAGAAATTGAATGATTTGGAATTAATTTTTCACTATTATGTGTATATGTATACATATGTATATGTTAAATAATGACAGAATATATTATTTCTTTGTTATTGCTCTAATTTGGTAACAACTTATATATTTAGCAATTTCATTGAATAATTTATATTTAATGGATTATGCTGGAGGCTCACATAAATGAAGAGATCACAAATTTATTAATGAGAAATAAATAATCCAAAATATCTCTTGATAGCTATAGATATTAGTATTAATAAAATATTACAATGAATGAAGTAAAAGTCTAAGTTGGGTGAATATGGTTAGACTCAGATCCTATTTATACCTATTACATAGATATTATCCTGTAACATTGCTACTAAAATTATTTATTCTCTAGAAAACAAAATTCATGATCAAAAGTTTTAATCTTGCTTAAGATCATTCAGCCAACAGGTATAAGAGGCAATGTAGACTTTATTCCATAATAATTTACTGCCTCTTTGGAGTTTCTTGGTGTCTTTTCCCTTTGGTAAGTCCTGAGATTTAGCTAAAGATATTAACAAATAATAACAATATATTTTCCTTCATGCATAGTAAGGCACTTGATTAGTTCTCTAAAACCCAAAGGGGATGCTTAATAATCAGTAGAAAATTCTAAAAAGATTTCAATTGCCAAAGTTGTGCCCAATATTTTTTAAGTCTGCATATTCTTTCTTCCATTTACATTCCCCACTCCTATAATTCTTGACACCTAATCACTAATAGTACTTCATCCCTGTCACTAAGCTATGTCAAAACTCAGGCTTTGCCATGCCTTCACACGGATCTATTCATATTTCTAAGATATTCACCATAGATGGTTATATCTTCTAATGTGTAGAGTGAAAGAGAGTTTAATTTTCTTGGCATTGCTTTTAATTAGGATGGAAAATGGTTACCATGCTCAGAACAACTGCCTAACTTGTAGGCTTTAGTCATCAGATAGAAAAGATTCATATAGATTTACTAAAAATATTATATAATTGTGATGCTTAAATAAATCTCTTCAAAATTTTAAGATAGTTAAGATTGCTATAATTTATAAAGGAAAGAAATACTTTCTTTTAAAAGGAGTAATAAATCTTTAAATCTGCTTTAATATAGCTGCTTGTTTTTATGTATTCTATTTGCAGAAAATTTAATTGCTCTTTAAAATTTTATTGCAAAAATTTAAAGTGACTTTTCAAGCTTTTCGAAAGTGCTTATAAACAATTTTCTGTTGCTTCTAAGAATAATAACTATTAGCCTTAAAAGTACTGTTATTAACTTCAAAAACCTAAAAAATACTTCTTTTAGGAAATTTCAAATATTCTAAACACAATATTTATAATCTCTTAGTAAGTGTTTTTTTCTTCAGAGGTGAGCTGGTCAATGTTTAAAAACTATCAGAAAAAAATTACTTCTTGACATACCTTTAAATTTAATCTGCACTAACGATTTTTCCCCCCTGAGGCTGGGGTTAAGTGACTTGCCCAGGATCACACAGCTAAGAAGTGTTAGGGTGCTCTATCCACTACACAACCTAGCTGCCCCTGCTTTAATAATTTTTAAAGTTTTAATCAATAAAACAACAAATCAAGCTTGAGTGTAGTTTCGGAAGAATTATCTTTCTCCACTTCACTAGAGTTAGCTCTAGCACATCCTTGGTCTTCTTCCATGTCTTTTTCATTATACTTTGTAGGTCCTGGTTTGTGTTCACTACTAGGTACCTAAACCCAACTATCATATTCCTCATTGCTTCTGTTCTTCCTAGAAATGGTATAATTAATCATCATTTGAATTTAAGCAATATTTGAATCAAAATTTTTGTTTTTCTTGGGAATACATTTTTCAGGTCATGCATCTTCATTTTCTCTTCAACATTTTAGCTGACTCTTTTTATTTTAGTTTGACTTCCTGGAAATAATCCAAAAATCCAAAATTCTGACATGTAGAACATTTTCCACCTGGCTATATTCCTTTGAACTTTTCCATCATACCTCAGAAACCTCTTCATTGGGGCTCTCTTCATATTGCAAGATGAACCAGCCTTCAGATTCATCAGTACTCTCTGCACCTCTGAGTAGTAATCAGAATAAAGAACTCTTTCCATATTTATATCCCCAGACCTTAGTACATTTTCTTCCTCATAAAAAAGTGTTTGGTAAATACTTATTGACTGATTCATATATGGTAGTATTACTTATTTCTTACAGGATTTCTCAAAATACTCAGAGAGATCAGACACTTGATATCAAAAAATGATCTATCTCACTCAATTCCTCAAAACTATTCTTGGTATATTAAAAACAAAGCATATTGGGATTAGGCAGGGTACAATTACCACCTCACTTCTTGATATATTCATACTATTGTTATTGATCAAGAAGGCTGTCTAGCCTTTTCAACATTGAAAAAGCATATGACTTCAAATTTTCATTGTTAAGAAAATCAATACTTAGTGTAATTTAGTCAGTCCAACTCCATGTTCTCTTCAAATCCCAGTCTCATTGGGCATTGTAAATTATATCCTGCATTATATTATGACCCCAGTCAATTTACAGTTGAACAATATGTTTCTGTAATTAACCCACAACACTCAATTTATTAGTTGTTTCTATTTTTAAAATATTACCAGTTTCTGTGCTTTCACCTGAGGCAAGCATCTAACAAACTTCATTTGATCTGTTTGAGTCTGTTCATAAAAGCTTTCCACAAGGCCATTGACTAGGGAGCACATGAAATTCTGAACCTATTAATAATATTGACTTTTGAACATTCAATGAAAATGTGCATTTCATTAGTCTAGAGGCTAATAAAATTGGTGCTGGGGTCTGTCAAGATCTGAAAATAGAAGGAACATAATTTCTGGGAGTAATATTCTGATTTACCTGATGAAATCAATGATACTATTTGAGCACAGTACTATTATTGTCATCTTTATATCCATTAAAAGTATGATCAAACAGAGTCCCAACTTTAGTGAGCAGTTACTAAAGCTTCTAATTTCAGAAGAGTTGATGATAGTGGTATTATTTAGGTCCCTTTGATACACACACACACACACACACACACACACACACACATATAATTATATGACTTCTTGAAAATACATTTGATAGACATTCAATGACCATGAGAAACAGTTTAAAATAGTGATGCTGCTTTTTAAAAATAAGTCCGCTTAGTGACTTGTACCTTGTCAACAAATTCACCAGTAGAATTATATTATAAATTATATGTAGATATACATATATGTCTCTACATGTGTCTATTTGCCATAACATGAGTACTTTCATCTACATACCCTGTTACCACAGACCAAGAACAGATTCCCTATTCTGAGCAATCCATAGATGAATAAAAATAAAAGATAGAAATGCTGGCAAACAGGAGAAATCTAGTTAGCAACAAAATATTCAACATCTTTACTTTGAGGCATATTAGAAAAGTAAGCACTTTAACAAATTACAAATGGAATTATTAATGTTGTCAAAATAGCAAAGTCAGTCTGAGTTACTATAAACCCATTACTATAGATCTTTCTAAAGGCTCACTTCCATTTCTTTGTACAGGTGAAAACATATTAATCTTTTAACAAGAGTTGTTGTCTACTCTTGTTTTGGAGCTGGTTAAATATGGCTGGAATTGACACTTCTTACCTGTGTGGCTCTCAGTGAGTCACTTAACCCTAATTACCACACAATAAAATTAAATTTAAAGAAAAAGGTGTGAGGTAAAGCTTTGAGTCTATTTAGTCCTAAAGCTGTGTCGTATTTGGGCTAAAAAATTCTTTAATTTTCAATTTGTCTCAATGACTATGGTTGGTAAAGAATGTGAAAAAAAATAGGAATTTGTAGACATTGGCAAAGTTCTTGAAGGAACTTAGCTATAAAATAGCTATCTCTGTCAGATTTCAGATATTTTGATATTACCAATGTAGGACAAATATAATTTATCTGACCTTAACTATTTCTAGGTTATATAACTTTAAAAAGTTATTGAAAAAGCCCCATGTCAACCTGACATCATCACAAGAGCTAGATGGAATCGTTTATCTTCAGCCTGATTCAATTGAATTAAGTACATTTGCCATCAAATACCAAAAAGTGAAGGTCTTGGAAATCTTGCAGGTCTTGTCTTTGGGTTATACTATAAAGAATTTTCCTGATAGACTAAACATTTTGCTAAAATTTCTTTTATATTATCCTCCTTGTGACAAGAGTATTGAAAATTTTGAGTGTAATATGTACAATAAGTTTTAGACCAGTGTGACTCTATAAATGACAAAGCAATGGCAACTAAGCATATAATAATAATAATAAACATACAGCCTTTCATCTTCAAAGTTATCTTTTGTTAACATAATTTTGAAAATGCTTGAAAGAATTTCTAGCTATTACTAAAGGATTTTCATGGGTGACTATTCACTTTTCTATCAAAGCTGCTTTTGTTGCCTTAGCTGCAAAATTATTTCCTTTAGAAATATGAGCATTTTGTCTAGTGTAAGCTTTACAATGCATCACTGATATTTCCACGGGGTCAACTATGAGGCTTTTAGCAAAGAGATAATCAATAATCTAAGGGATACCTTAGTTTCCATATAGTTAAGAAAGCCTCCATTTTTCTAAATTTGCCTAATATCAAGTCAAATCCCCAAGACATACTTGTTATCTGTATATATGTTTACTCTCCTTTTAAAAATTGTATTTATTTTATCCTGAACTTAAAAAACAAAACAAGCATTTCCATAACAAGAGTAGAACAGAAAAAAAAAAAAAACCAAACATGATTGCACATTAAATTGCAAATCTATTAGGTACAATTTGCTATTCCTTTTAAATATATAAAAGTTATCATTTAACTTTCTATTTTTCCTTTCTCCCTCTTCCCCTCCCCAGCCCTAGAGATAGCTACTATTAAAACACAAATATGTTTTTATATGTAAAATCTTTCTATACATACTTCTATTCATTAGTTCTTTCTTTGGATGCAAATAGCATCTTCCTTCAGAGGTTCTTTGTAGTTAATTTGAATATTCATAATAATCAACATGCTCTTGCTTTTATACAATGTATAATGAATATACAATTCATGGTTCTGGCTCACTTCATCATTATTTTGTGCGAATCTATCTCTGATTAATATTAAATTATGGTACCATAAATGGACACCTGATAGATTAAGTCTAGGCTTTTCTTCCTCAATTATTATAATGCAATCATGGTGCTCCAAGTCCTTGTTTTCTGAAAACAGAGTAGTGGATTTATTGGATTACATCACCCTAGAATGATATTTGGGTTGGACAACAAAATTGTACATAAGTAGTTTGATTTTTGTAGCGATACTGTGGCTAATGGATGTGCAATATAACCACTATTTAATGAGGAATATGCAGATAGGTCAAATGTTCCAGGGTTAAAACCTATGCTTTCTCCATTATAATAACAGCTGCCATCACCGTTCACAGACATCCTGGCACCTCAGGACCCCAAGATAAAAATGAACTGAAAAAGTATGCTAAGATTTATCATCTAGCCCTAATTTTTGAAAGATGACTGTATTTGCCACCCCTTCTCTCTCATAGAAAGACAAATGGAAAGGTTATTAAAATTGAAGCTATCAATAACTCGAGGGGATATAATAGCTTCTTTCAAGGGTAAAAAATTCTGTTCAGATTATTCTTCTCATTCTAAGGGATTAGAGGAATTGTTGTGTAGCATCAAAGTTAAAGCCCTGGCAATTTTAACAGAGGCAAGAACCCAATCTTTGCAATAGCTTATCAAACTGAGAAATTAGTGTAAGTATTTCTTAGTATGGGGAAGTAAGCCTCATTTTTAGAATTGGTTCACTTTGAAAGAGCAGTGTCTTCCTTTTGCAGAAAAGAAATCTATTTTACCTTTGACAGACAATACTTCTGTTTGTCCAAAGATGCCTTATATCCTTGTGTGGCTAAGAACATAAACAAAGCAAGAGTATTGATTTTATTTTGGTTTTCATTTTCAGAAGCTATGAACAATTGGGCTACATAATGAATCAAGGAGAACTCTTTTGGCAAAATAAATAACTTTGAATTCTCCTACAAATGTCTAGAAAAGATACTAGATGAATCATGGAACCCTTAGGGAATTCTTTGCCATACATTGAGATCCTTCATAATGAAAGGAAATACAAATTTAGATTCTTCAGCTAATGGAATAGAAAAGAAAGTAGAACACAAGTTGATGATTAAAAAAAAAATCACAAGGTCAGAAATACAAAAGTTATAATAATATCATCCTAATAGGATTGGAAACAAATGGAGTCATGGAAATTACAAACTTACTTGCAACTCTTAAATCTTTCTGGTAAGACAGGGATATTATATGGGGATTGTCCCTTTTTGATAATATTTTATTTTTCTAAATCTTATGTTATTGATTATATTCCCACAATTTGAGCTTTAGAGATAAGAGTATTATTTAACGAATGGCCATAATTTGTCTTTTTAGTAGCTAATGCACCTTACTAATTTTTTTTTAAGTCAGTAACATTACAGGAATGAATCTCCAAGACACAATATCTTTCAATTGGGGTGTTTTTTCCACTTTAGGTGAAATTATTACTTTCAGCACATAGTCAGCAAATCAGGGGACTTTTCTCTGGGGAGGTGCAAAAATATTCTCCCTGAGGTATATAGAAGCCCATAATTACAAAGGTCTCTTCCCAAAGACTGATAGGCAAATAAGGTGAAAGTAAAAAAAAATCATAATTTTCAAATGAAGATTCTATTTGACTGGTCTCCAAGTGAACTTGGCCCATGACGAGCTGAAAGATACAGAGCTGGGGTAGAAGCAGTATGTAAAAGAGCAGAGAAGGATTTGGAGAGAGTGCTTTTAATTTTGTTGTTCAGTCATTTTCAGTTGCATCTTTTTCTTTTCTTTTCTTTTCTGTTTTTTTTTTTCTTTCTATTTATACAAATCATTCTTAAATTTGTAAAGAGATATATTCTTTCTTAAGATACCAAAAATCCTTCTGCTTTGGATACAAGATTTCTAAGAATCTCCTTAAGTAAACTAATTTATCTTTAGAGCCAACTGTTGGTACAATGGATAACATGGAATTAGAAATCAATATGAGTGAAGTTCTACTTTAGATGTTTACTAGCTATGTGACCCTTACTAAGTCATTTAGCTTTAGTTTCTTCAACAGAAAAATGGGGATAATAAAAGCATCTATTAGAAATAGGCCACAACTATCTGCAGAAAGTTTGCTCACTGGTCTTTCAGTGTCCAAGAATCTTGATAACTAAGCCAAAGTATTATTCTGAAAAGAAACTATATATATAAACAAACCTTGAAATAAAAGAAAATATATTGAAAAGAGGAAAACTGCAGAGTATATGCATATAGGCAAAATGCAAAAGACTGCAAAAAATCAGCAATGGCACTTTAAAAAATATACATAACAAAAAAATATTCCAAAATAACTCATATATACAACTGTTTCTCAGGTTTGGGGTTTGTTTGTTTTGATCAGTTTATCAGGTCTTAGGGGCTTCAATAATGTTGGAAGAACACTGGTATCACAACCTTTTCAGGTTTGGATCAAGTACTTGGATCTATTCCTGGCAATAGTTGAAGAATTTTAGGTGACTGAGACAATATTTTTAAAATATCTTTGATTTATTCCCTACGAAGCAATCTCTCTATTGATATCTTATCTATGATATTCCTCATAAACTATTTTCACACCTCCCTTCCATTAGAAATGTGAAGGTGGTGGTTGGGCCCTGTAATGGTTTTAAAGGAGAGATAGTTTATGTTTTCTTTCTTCCTTCCTTCCTTCCTTCCTTCCTTCCTTCCTTCCTTCCTTCCTTCCTTCCTTCCTTCCTTCCTTCCTTCCTTCCTTCCTTCCTTCCTTCCTTCCTTTCTTTCTTCTTTCTTTCTTTCTTTCTTTCTTCTTTCTTTCTTTCTTTCTTTCTTTCTTTCTTTCTTTCTTTCTTTCTTTCTTTCTTTCTTTCTTTCTTTCTTTCTTTCTTCCTTCCTTTCTTTCTTCCTTCCTTCCTTTCTTCCTTTCTTCCTTCCTTCCTTCCTTTTTCTTTCTTTCTTCCTTTCTTCTTTCTTTCTCTTTTTTCTTTCTCTTTCTTTCTTTTTCTTCCTTCCTTCCTTCCTTTCTTTCATTCTTTCTCTTTTTCTTCCTTCCTTCCTTCCTTCCTTCCTTCCTTCCTTCCTTCCTTCCTCTTCCTTCCTTCCTTCCTCTTCCTTCCTTCCTTCCTTCCTTCCTTCCTTCCTTCCTTCCTTCCTTCCTTCCTTCCTTCCTTCCTTCCTTCCTTCCTTTCCTTTCTTTCTTTCTTTCTTTCTTTCTTTCTTCTTTCTTTCTTTCTTCTTCTTTCTTTCTTTCTTTCTTTCTTTCTTTCTTTCTTTCTTTCTTTCTTTCTTTCTTTCTTCCTTTCTTTCTTCTTCCTTTCTTCCTTCCTTCCTTCCTTTCTCTTCTTTCTTTCTTTCTTTTCTTTCTTTCTTTCTTCTTTCTTTCTTTCTTTCTTTCTTTCTTTCTTCTTTCTTTCTTTCTTTCTTTCTTCTTTTCTTTCTTTCTTTCTTGTTCTTTCTTCCTTCCTTCCTTTCTTTTTCTTTCTTTCTTTCTTCTTTCTCTTTTTTTTCTTTTCTTTCTCTTTTCTTTCTTTCTCTTTCTTTCTCTTTCTTTTTCTTCCTTCGTTCCTTCCTTCCTTTCTTTCTTACGTTCTTTTTTCTTCTTTCTTTCTCTTTCTTTCTCTTTTTTCTTTCTCTTTCTTTTTCTTTTTCTTCCTTCCTTCCTTCCTTTCTTTTTCTTTCTTTCTTTCTTCTTCCTTTCTTTTTCTTCCTTTCTTTCTTTCTTTCTTTCCCTTCCTTTCTTTCTTTCTTTCTTTCTTTCTTTCTTCTTCTTTCTTTCTTTCTTTCTTTCTTTCTTTCTTTCTTTCTTTCTTTCTTTCTTTCTTTCTTCTTTCTTTCTTTCTTTCTTTCTTTCTCTTTCTAATTTTCTGATTATGACATTTTTTTTGACAGTACATATGCATAGGTAACTTTTAACAACATTATCCCTTGCACTCCCTTCTGTTCTGAATTTTCCCCTCCTTCCCTCCACCCCCTCCCCTAGATGGCAAGCAATCCCATATTATGTTCTCTTTCTATCTCTGTCTGTCTCCTCTCTTCTGAATAATATAACTTGGAGTTTCCTTTCTTTGGGACTTCCCAGGAGGAATTGGTGGAAGGATGCCCATGTCTACCCTTGAACAAATGGTAAAATGTTCCCACGTGACCACATATACCATGTGCTTGGGGAGATCCCACTCGAAGCCCTGCTTGGCTCTTCGACCTTGTTTCTTTACCTGAGCGTAGGTGACTAAGCAGGGACAAGAGGGTCATTATCAGCCTTGGAGAAAAAGTGGAGGCCGTAGGGTCTCCTGAATCTCCCAGTTGGTAACCATGGGAGCTGTCCCACAGCTACTACAGTTTTACTTGAAGGAGATTATCCTAGACTAAAGGATGCACACGATGCTTGGCTCACCAGAAGACGTGAACTTTGTGGGAGGTTTTCACACCCGCTAAAATCTATGAAGGTGAAATGTCTGCTCAACCATCCCAGCTGGAGTGCCCATTTCCCAATAGTGTAAGAGAGTACATAAGTTCTACATTTCTGCTTCAATTTAAATCTTATTCAAAGGATGTTTGAGTCTTGCGTGCTCTATGCGCTTTTTTGGTGATGGAAATAGCCATCCTAAAGATCTATATTGTAAATTAAGTACCTCCCTAATCTCCTTTTTTGAAGAGATCCTAGAGCTCTGCCTCACCGGAGTCATTATTTTTGGGGCACCGGGAAAGCGATTAAACCAACCACAAGGAGCTAGAGCGAAAGACGAGGGGAAGAGGCTGACTCCTCCCTTCAGGGACCATTGAGGGCTGCACCTGGTGTGTACTCGGGGAGCGAGCTACGAGACCCTTAGAGGAAAGGGAGAGTCCTGCTGGGTCCGAGGGCGGTCTGTGTTGATAAAACTTATTTTATTTGTTTTCTAAGGCGTTTAAAAGTTGTTAGGCATATGCAGTGAAGGATGAAGGAACGTTAGGTAGAATAATGGACTTGCGTCTGGAAGCTTAATCCATCCGTATTTATTAAGAACTTACTGTGTGTCTGGCAATGTGCTAATTATTGGGGATTTTACCGAAAAAAAAAAAAAAAAAAAAAAAAAAAAGGAGGGGAGTCTCTTGCTCTCGGTGATCTTACAATTCAATGGAGGAATCACACAGACAGACACAAAACAAGCTATATACCGACGGATGCGTAGGAAAGAATCCACAGCGGGAAGGCACTACCATGAAGGGCGGGTGGAGAAGGCTTCCAGTAAAAAACGGGATTTTAATTAGGGTTTAGAGGAGGCCCGGGAGGTTCGGACCGGAGTGGGGGGGAGTGCCCGAGCCCAGAGCGGGCCCAGTTTGGGAGCAGTCGGAAGGCCCGGGTCTCTGGCTAGCAGTGAAATCCTGGGCACGTCTTTAGCTGCTCGGTGCTCCCGATTTTCTATTTGTAAACCGAGGACTGTGGAACTGCACCGGCCCGAAAGTCCTTCTGACCTTTACATCGGGGAACCTGTTATCCCTATTAATAAAACGATCCTAAGGACTGTGTGCAACGTCGGTTTGGAGACCTTGAGATTTCCGTTTTATTTCATAGAACTTTTAAGTTAATAATTTCTTTTAAAGGTTTTTTTTTTTTTTTTTTTTTTTTTCCTCTTGTCCTGACACGGATTGGGACTTGTCGGTATTGAAGAAAATAAACTCCCAGGTCAGAAACTGAAACAGACGTTTAGGTTTAGATTTCCTCAGTGCGCCTGCGCAAACAGGCAGCGGTCAAACCAGCCGCGTTTCCTAAGGCTCACGGCAAGGGGGAGCTGCGAAATAATTCACTCCCCATTTTCTTCCTGGTTCCTCCTCCCCTCATTGTCCTAGAATACCGTCAAATGAAAAAAGCGGTCCGTAAGGCGGGATAGAGGCGCTCTAGCCCTCGCTGAGCTCATCTCTATTGCCTTTTGTCCTCCAGCTTCCCCCTTGGGACGCTAGGCCTAGCGGCCCGGTTGCTAGGCGGAAGCCAGGCGGTTACTGCGGCTGTGGCGGCGGGATAGACGGCGGGACTCCTGCCGGGAGGTTTGAAAAGCGGGTACTCCAGCGGCCGAAGGCCCCCGCCCGGCCCCGCCGGCACCGCTGCCTTTCCTTAACGGGCCTGGCTGGCGGAGGCCGCCGTCACGCCGGCATTCTTGTAGGAGCAGAGGAGATGTGCGAAAGCGCCCGGGAGTAGGCGCCCCGGAGGGGCTGAGGCGACGGCGGAGCCGGCGAGAGCGGGCGGCTGAGAGCCGGTGACTCTGGGAGCCGGGGAAGGGGCGGGGTTGTCCTCCGGGCTGGGGTCTAAGGGTGTATTCGGAGTCCTCCCGAGAAGGGCCTATTCTCATTCAGGACTCTTTCCTCCCTCTTGGAACAAGCAGCAAAAATGGTCTCCAAGTCCGACCAGCTGTTGATCGTGGTCTCCATCCTGGAAGGTAAGCGAGCCTCCCCCACTCCCCTCCCCCCGGGTCCTTTTGTTATTACGACAGCTGGCGGGGGGTGGGGGTGGGGAGAGGGTGCCGGGGGTCCTTCCCGCCCCCACCCCTCTCCTCGGGGACAGCCCCTTTGCCTCTAGTGGTCTTTAACTTTTAAAGGAGTAGTGTGGGACTCTGTGGATGTAGATGTGCTTTAAAGGTGAAGGTTATAGTCTGCAATCTTCTTCTAAACTTAGGAACTTTGAAACCAGCAATTAGAACCCTGGCCCCAGGGGTCTAATAAACGCCACTAACTCTGGTTCGGTGTGAAAGGTAATCCCAGGACATCTGGTGGCAGTAATAAGAGCCAGACGTTTAGATAGCTCTTTACAAACGTGCTCTCATTTGGTTCTGACAAACAGCACTGGGAGCCCGCGGGTGCTATTAAACTCATCTTACTGATGAGGGAAACTGGCAGAGAGAGACCATGGCTTGCATGTAGCAAGCAAGTGAACTTGAACTTTGAACTCAGGAAGCATTTATTGAGTACCTATAATGTGTCTGATAATTATATTAAACGCTGGGAATAGAGAAAAAAGGTCCATCCCCGCTCTCAAAGTGACAGCCAGTAAACATCTGTGCAGGATATATAGAAGATAAATTGGAAAAGTAATCAGAAGAAAGGCATTCGGATGAAGGCTGGTCCTGACTTCAGTGTCCCATCTATCCATTGTGCCATCTAGCTGCCTCTAAAGAGCTTTGAATTGGTAGTATCCCATGTTTTATTATATAAGGACAGCATATGAATGTTCTTTGGTTTATGGCCCCTCAAAAGTCCTTTTTCTTCAAGTTCTCTCCTGCACTGTATGTGTTAGGTATTGCAAAATGAAGATTTTGCTGGGCAGTTTCAACAGTTAATGATGGGACTGTCACTCTTTTCAAGAATGAATTGGTAGATTTAAAAATATTATTCTTATGTATTTGATTTGGGGGAATATTTAGAAAATAAGTGCAAATACTGAAACATACATGTTTCTGGAGAAAAAAAAAAACGGAAACAAGCATTTCAAGTAAAAAATTTGAAGGAAAAAAACCAATATCCAATTACAGAGGATCATAACATGGATAATCTTAACTATGAAAAAGAGTATATTATTTCAAGGATTGTTTATATGTATAGTTTCTTTTCAGAATAATACTTTGGCTTAGTTATCAAGATTCTTGGACACTGAAAGACCAGTGAGCAAACTTTCTGCAGATAGTTGTGGCCTATTTCTAATAGATGCTTTTATTATCCCCATTTTTCTGTTGAAAAAACTAAGGCTAAATGACTTAGTCAGGGTCACGTAGCTAGTAAACATCTAAAGTAGAATTTGAACTTCACTCACATTGATTTCTAATTCCATGTTATCCATTGTACCAACAGTTGGCTCTAAAGATAAATTAGTTTACATAAGGGAATTCTTGGAAATCTTGTATCCAAAGCAGAAGGATTTTTGGTATCTTAAGAAAGAATATATCTCTTTACAAATTTAAGAATGATTTGTATAAATAGAAAGAAAAAAAAAACTAAAAAAAAGAAAAGAAAAGAAAAGAAAAGAAAAAGATGCAACTGAAAATGACTGAACAACAAAATTAAAAGCACTCTTTCCAAACCCTTCTCTGCCTTTTTACATACTGCTTCTACCCCAGCTCTGTACCTTTCAGCTCGTCATGGGCCAAGTTCACTTGGAGACCAGTCAAATAGAATCTTCATTTGAAAATTATGATTTTTTTTACTTTCACCTTATTTGCCTATCAGTCTTTGGGAAGAGACCTTTGTAATTATGGGCTTCTATATTATATACCCCAGGGAGAATATTTTTGCACCTCCCCAGAGAAAAATCCCCTGATTATTATATTAGTTGACAGAATGTCTTGTATAGCAAACAGCTAACAAAGTAGTTTGGAATAGAGTACATAATGGAGAATTGCATGTAAAATATGCAACAAGACTGGGAAAGTAGTTGGACTTTAAATGCCTGTTTGAAGATTTTGTGTTTTACAGTAGCGATGATAGGAATCTGTTGAAGAATTTTGAATGTGTTGGGATGATGTATGACATAAAACTTTAAATTTGGTCATTGTGAAAAATAGTTTGGTAACTGTGAAAGATGGTTAGGGAAAGGAAGAACTGGTAAATAGGAAAACCAGTAATATTAATACAATAGCAGAAGTGAGAGATGATGAGGGCCTAAATTGTGGTGAGTCTGATGTACACTAAAGGCTATTCATATATATCAACATGATTGGATAAGGGGGTTAAAGAAGTAAGAGTCCCAGATATCTCAGGTATGGGAAACCAAAGAGACTGACAAGAAATGTTGTGATGCTGTCAACAGAAATGGGGAAGTTTGGTGATGAGTTGTTTGGGGATATGAGGAATAATTTTTATTTTTGGCTTTTTTGAATTGATGATGATGATTAGAATCTAAGTGCATATATCCAATGGACTAGATATTGGGAATATGTTAAGCACTGTAGGAGGTAGAGAGCTATGAGAGAAATCAAAGAGAGAAAGGCCCAAGACAGAGTCTTAAGAGGACATAATACTTAGTGGATGGGACCAGGAGAATGTTTCAGTGAAGGAGTTGAAGAGATGTGTAAGAAAGCTCTGTGATGAAAAGAGTGTTCATTAAAGATAAGAGGTTTGAGAAAAAGGCATTGGATTTAGCAGTTTAAAGGTGGTAGTTTAAAGGTGGTGCATCAAAAGAGTATCATACAAGTCAGAAAGCCTGATTTGAATGAATGAACGAGAACAGGATTTATTGAGCATTTAACCACATTTAAAATACTATGCTAAGTATCAGAGATGCAAACTGAAAAAATACAACAATTCCCTGATCTCAAGGATCTCACATTTTAATGGGAAGATGACATATATGTAAGGTTTCAGCTGATGGTCAGATGAAGAGCTCTCATGATCCTTAGGATGCAGAGGCAAAAGAGGTCATCATTCAGACTAGAAACCTTAGGAGTTATCCTAGACTCTTCATGTAAGAGTCATCCTGAACTCCTCACCTTTGTGTCTTCGCTAGAACCTTCTCATCTTTGATACTGCCACCACTTTAGAATAGGACCTCATCTGACCTTATACTGGGATTAGGCAGTAATTTGCTGTGGGTCAGCCTGCTTCAAATCTTTTCCCCATTCCAGTCCATCTTCCATTCATCCATTAAAGTTGTTTTCTTGATTATGTCTCTCACACACACACACACACACACACACACACACACACACACACACACACACACACCCTTATACAATAAACTCCTATTGACTCTAGAATAAAAAAAAAAAAAATGTTGTATTTGCATTCAGAGCCTTTGATAACATAGTCCCCTCCTCTTTTTAGTCTTCTTACATCTTACTCCTTGACTCACTGTGACATGATCTCCTGACTGTTCCACAAATAAAACACTGGATTTTGGGCATTTTCTCTGGCTTTCTCCCATTTCTGAACTTTCTCACCTTCTATTATTGACTTCTGTGCCTTCCTTAAGTCCATTTAAAATTCACTTTCTGTAGGAAGCCTTCCCCAATCCTTCTTAATTTTAGTGTCTTTAGTCACTTAACCCCAGCCTCAGAGAAAAAAAAAAAGTGCCTTCTCCCTGCTGATTATATAATAATTGTGATTATTATATCTTGCATATGTTTTGCTTTGTCTCTCTTTGTTTTTTTAATTAAAGCTTTTTATTTTAAAAACATATGCATAGATAATTTTCAGCATTCATTCTTGCAAAATCTTGTGTTCCAATTTTTTTCCCCCTCTTCTTCCCATCTCCTCCCCTACATGGAAGTAATCCAATATATGTTAAACATGTGTAATTCTTTTATACATGTTTCTACACTTATGCTGCACAAGAAAAAATCAAATCAAAGAGGAAATAAGGTGGAAAAAAAATGCATGCAAACAGCAACAAAAAAAATGAAACTACTATGTTGTAATCCACACCTAGTTCCCACAGTCCTCTCTGGATACAGATGACTCTCATTATCACAAGACCATTGGAACTGGCCTGAATCATCTTACTATTTTAAAAAAATTGTCTTCCTTTATTTGCTTTCTCTATTAAATAACTCTTTTTAAGATAGGTACTATCCTTTCCTTCAGTTTGTATCTTCATGCTTAGCATAGTCCCTATCATATAATAGGTGCTTAATAAATATTGATTGATATTGGCATTTTGAAAGGAACATGAAGAAATGGAGGCCTTTTTTTTTTTTTTTTTTTTTTCTTCTATGAGTTTGTTTTCAAAGAGTCTGAAGGGACTAAGCAGGTAGCAATATTTAGGTGAGGGATCATTTTGATGATGTCTGGATTATTATGCAAAGTTAGATTTGAGTTTGACTGTAAATAAGGTAGTATATGGCTAAGTAGATAGGTGAGGGGAGGATCAGGCAGCAAGGCTACATTATCAAAAGTTTCATTATGCCCAAAAAGTTATCAAACTGTGCATACCCTTTGATCCAGCAGTGCTACTACTGGGTTTAGATCCCAAAGAAATACTAAAGAGGGGAAAGGGACCTGTGTGTGCCAAAATGTTTGTGGCAGCTCTTTTCATAGTGGCTAGAAACTGGAAAATGAATGGATGCCCATCAATTGGAGAATAGTTGGGTAAATTGTGGTATATGAATAGTATGGAATATTATTGCTCTGTAAGAAATGACCAACAGGATGAATACAGAGAGGCTTGGAGAGACTTACATCAATTGATGCTGAGTGAAACGAGCAGAACTAGGAAATCATTATACACTTCAACAATGATACTGTATGAGGATGTATTCTGATGGAAGTGGATATCTTCAACATAGAGAAGAGTTAATCCAGTTCCAATTGATCAATGATGGACAGAATCAGCTACATCCAGAAAAGGAACACTGGGAAATGAGTGTAAACTGTTAGCATTTTTTGTTTTTCTCCCCAGATCCAATTCTTCCTTTTCAACAACAACACAATTCGGTTCTGCACATATATATTGTACCTAGGATATACTATAAGATATTTAATATGTATGGGAATGCCTGCCATCTAGGGGAGGGGGTGGAGGGAAGGAGGGGAAACATTTGGAACAGAAGGGAGTACAAGGGATAATGCTGTAAAAAATTACCTATACACATGTACTGTCAAAAAATGTTATAATTATAAAATTAATTAAAAAAAAAAAGTTTCGATGACCATGGTATCCTCATGGGACAATGGGGGGTGGGGGAAGAGGTCTACCTTGATTAGAGCAGAGGGTGTACATTTTTGAATAATAGGAAATATGTGTGGAACCAGATTATGTAGGACACTGAAAAAGTGTTTGGAAAAATTAAATTTTTTACTGTGGGGAAATAGACCATTCTAAGTCCTCAAGTAAGGAAATGCTCAAATGAAAGTGATGTTTTAGAAAAACTTAACTAGGCTACAACTAGAAGACTGGTGCAATAGTACAGTAAATAGTGAGGTAATAAAAACTTATAATTTGAGTGCTATCAATGAGAATGGAAAAAGAAGTGGTTTGACAAAGGAATTGATAGCATTTAACTGATTTTTGATATTTTTTGTGTAATGGTCAGCTTTTTGTCCCTCATGAAATAAGAGATTATATATATCTTCTAATTTAGGGAAGGAAATTACTCTACCTGAATTATGAGGGAAAATTGAAGTAAAAGTAATTCTTATTGCCAATTATTCTGGTAATTATCCAACCTTTTACTTAGCTTTTTGCTATATTACATATTGTTAGAAAAGAGTTATCTAATTTTTATGTAAAATAGTCCTGTTTTTATTTTAAATTTTAACTTGAAAAGATTTTCCAAATTGTTTGCAAATTTAAATGAGAGATTCCAGTTTATAGCATATACAGAAATCTGTTAATCCTTTTAGTTGAAGAAAGAGCTGTTTAAATGTAAACAAAATGTTTTTATGAAAATTTAATGCTATCATCATTTTTCATTTATTTATTTTTTGTGAGTTAAACTTTCAAATATAACATTGACTAGTATGTGGTTTTTTAATACATATATAATTCATATGCAGGTCTGTATTTTTGCAGGGCGTCATTTTCCTAAGCGTGCTAAACATATGCTTATAGTAGAAGCAAAGTTTGATGGAGAACAATTGGCTACTGATCCTGTGGACCACACTGACCAACCAGAATTCGCCACTGAATTAGCTTGGGAAATAGATAGAAAAGCACTTCATCAGCACAGGTGACTATTAATGCTCAGTGGCAATTAAAATTGCTTTAATATTTTAATAATTTTTCTCTTCAGGCCTGAAAAAGCAATATTTTAAAAGCTTTCTTAATCATATTTGTAGTTAACTATGAGATATGAGATAACATTTTGATTTTGTTTTGAAGATGTATCTTAGGCAAAATTAGATTGTAGAATCATAAACTTTAAGAACAAAGAGAAATTAGTAATATTATAATCTAAGCTTTTTCTTTTTTTTTTTTTTTAACAAGAAAGTGAAGCTAAGGAAAGTTGTGACTTGTTTAATATTACCCAGCTAGTGATTGAATAAGGGGTACCCAGATCTTCCATTTCTCTGTCACTGTTTGATTACCATTTATTTTCTATCAATCAGCAAACCTTTAAGTATTTACTATATACCAAACATTATGCTAAGATAAAACAATCTCTAATTAGAGTAGTTTATATTTCTAATTGGGCAAATGACAAGTGTGTATATAGCTATGTAGTATAGACTAATTTGGGAAGGAGAACACTAGCAAAAGGGAGTGGTGATCAAAAAAATGGTGCTTGAGTTGTGACTTGAAAAGATGAGTTCTATGAGGAAGAGGTAAGGAAGGAAATCATTACAATATGGATAAAGCCAATGCAAAAGCACAGAGACAGGAGGTGAAACCTCATTTATAAAGAACAAAGACAAGGCCTTTTTCTGAATGATAGTCCAGAAGATGGCCTGTGAAGTTGGGTTGAGTCCAGGTTATGAAGAGCTTTAAATCCAAATAGAGGAGTTTATATTTTATACTAGAGATAATAAGAAGCCATTGGAATTAATACAAGTAGGGTAGGAGCTTTGTCAGATTATAATATATCCATCTGGATATATTATGTATAAGGGAATAGAATATTAAGAAGGTATGAATATTTTTTTTTTTTGATAAGCTGCCTTTTTTATAAGATGGGATTATAACAAAGTAAGACAGACTTTCAGTAGTGGAAGTGGGAGATATGCAGCATCCCATCTATGAGAATAGGGTATAAAATTGGACTGTTAAAAACAAAACCATCTTTATTTATCCTAATGAAAAAGAAAATCCAAAGAAGCAGGAATTTATAGTTTGATTTTAGCTAAAAAGATATGATTATGGAAAGAAAGCAGGAAAACTATAATTAAAGGCAACGTAAATATTTATTATATGGTATTAAATGGAGATGAATGGCCCAACTACCATGTTTTTAAGGGAAAATGTTCTGAAATGGGGAAAAAAACCCTAGTTAATATTCTAAGCGACTAACAGTATACACTGTTAAGTCCCATCAAAAATTCATTTCATCAAGCATTGAGCATTTACTGTGTATAAGGCACTTGTTAAGTTTGAATTCTCTTGGGAGAAGGAAGGAACACTATATGCAAAAATAAACATTTAGAAACAAGGAAAGACGAGAAAGTAGAGATCCTTAATATTGAGAGGAATATAAGAGAACATTTATTGAGGATAAACATTGAATTAAACTTTGAAAGAAGACAAGAATTCTAATAAGCAGAGGAGAAGAGAGGATACATTACAGGTATTGGGAACTGCTTGTGCTAATGCATGAAGATGGGAGACAGAGGATATAATTTCAGAAATAGCTACTAGTTTAGTTGGCTGGAAGAGAGAGTTTGTGAAGGGAAGTAATATGAAATCTGGCTGAAAAGTAGGAGGTTGCCATAATATGGTTAATGAGTTTAAATGCTATCCTATAAGCATTGAAAAGCTACAGAGAGGAGAATGTGGGTAAATCTTTAAGAAGCTGTTCTTCAGGCCAAAAAAAATTGAGCAAATGCACTTTTTAAGTTTTATAGCTCATGATCAATTATAAATTATTACTAAATTCACAGTTGCGCAAATTATAATCTTCTCTTTGAACTCAGTGTGATATGTGTATAAGACAGTGGTCCTCAAACTTTTTAAATAGGGGGACAGTTCACTGTCCCTCAGACTGTTGGAAGGCCAGACTATAGTAAAAACAAAAACTCACACATTGTTTCTGCCCCTCAGCCCATTTGCTATAACCCGGTGGGTTGTATAAACGTCCTCAGCTAGCTGCATCTGGCCCACGGGCCGTAGTTTGAGAACCCCTGGTATAAGATATGTTAAATCAAATCAAAAAAGCTTTAATTGTCTAGCTGCATGTCACAGAGAACCAGTCCCCTTCTTAGTAGTTTGCTTGAGTTTATTTAACATGTATCCAAATACATGGATTTCTTTCTAATTATTATTTATTGAATCTGTTCCACTGATCTCTTTTTTAATATACTACCCAAAAGATGTTCTGCTTTAAAAAAAAAAAAAAAAATCACTTGTGGGGCAGCTAGATGGCACAGTGGATAGAGTATCAGCTCTGAAGTCAGGAGGACTTGAGTTCAAATCTGGTCTCAGACACTTAACACTTCCTAGCTGAGTGACCCTGGACAAGTCACTTAACCCCAACTGTCTCAGCAAAAAAAAATATATATATATACACACACACACACACACACACACACACACGCATACGCACATATCACTTGCCTAGATATCCTTGTAATGCCATATAAATATGGTTCTTATTTTGGTTTATTTTATAAAGTATTTTCTTTGTAATTTGACTAATAAAGCTTTTAACCAGTGCAAATCAGTTGTCAAATCATTGTTAAGATGCTACTGTACCCTAATCATGAATTTGGAATATTCATTGGTTTAGGTTTTTCTCTGAAAATGTTTTTATGGTTCTATTTCAATGTATGTCACTCTCAGACATTTAATGCATTTTATTATATTAAATAGAATGCTTTCTGCTTTTTCCTCTCTCTGGGTTTTATCAATACTATACAAAAATACTTATTCATGGATTTCTTTATATCCTAATTGCAGAAACTATAAGCTAAATTTTTTTTCCTGAAATTTCTAAATAAATCAGTACACCATTTTCAAATAAAATTAATTTTGTCGTCTCCTCGTCAGTAACCATAATGAAAATAATTGCATCTTATTTATTGATATCTTTTGCAAAGAATGAGGAAGTAGAGAAATCCTGTGAAAAACTGACATATACTTTGAATACTAAGTGACTTAAGCACAAAAGTGAAAACAGAGGAGGATGGCCAAAAATTTTTTTTGACAAATGATCTGGGTGTGAGAAATAAGAGTATCAAGATTTGCAGACTACAGAGAAAATCTGCCTATTAATCATGAGACACTGGTTATTGGGGAGCATCAAACATTATGAATCATGAAATTTTGTTATATTTTAACAGATAGGAACACAGCTGATTATTGATATGAGGAATTTCCAAAACTGTATGCCTGGTGATATCAAACAGAATCATACCAGTATGAAAAAAGGAACTTTCAAAATAAGACTATTTAGGCACTAGTTGAGGCAAATCCAATCTAACCTTCTAAGCAAGAGGAGGGGGAAAAAAAATTGAAGAAAGGAGAAACAGTAAAAGAACAGACATGGAAAAAAAGATATCATTTAAGCAAGCAAGTCCTAATGGAACTTAGAACTCACTTCCATTAGCAAATTTGAGGTCTTTGAGAAGTAGAGAGGTATGGCAGTAAAGATAAAATGGATTTAGAGCATAAATTCATTTATAAATCTTATGGAAGTGGTTGGTGAAAGTATAGATTCATGAAAAATCACAAAGCAGTGAAGGAAGCACAAATTTAGAGAAAGCACAGCAAGAGATCCATCTCAACAAAATCCTCCCAAAAACATAAAAATGAGACTAGAAGAAGGAGGAACAGATAAAAAGGAAGCGCTCTCTCTCTCTCTCTCTCTCTCTCTGTATATATATATATATATATATATATATATATATATATATATATATATATATATATTTCTAATAATTCCTTTTTGGAAATTCTAATAATTTTCTTCCTATATATGAATTCTGAAATCAGAACACCTGATATGCTGCATGAAGAAAGAAATTGTGCTAAGGATAACAAACATAGGAAGTATATATAGCTAAACAACACAAAATATAGACACTGACATAACAGAATTTTGTGTATGCTCAGGGACTCAAGATAGTTTCAAAAGCAGGAAGGATATCAAAGAATTAGAAGAATATTAGGTCCTGTTATTAACAAAAAAATGGTAACTAAGAAAGTAGTTATAACTACTGAACTAGGTGATTGCTTCCAGTCTCTACCTTTTCCAGTTGATCAACTGTGACTCATCTGCAAGATGATCTTATGGGTCAAGTCATTCAAGAATTCAAAAACTATCCATAGCCCTTGATGTGTAGAGGTTAACTTGTCCCTAACAAAGCTGACTTAAATTTTCATTCTGAGAATTTATACCTCAGAAAACAGGGCTTGATTTATTGATAGCTGTCTAGATTTAAGAAAGTAATGGGAGAAAATGTTAATAATGCAGATTATTTAAAAGTGTGACATACAAATTTTTCTCCCAGGGCATCTGGTTGTTAAAGATTTAATTGCATACCCCTGTCTGTGGCTCTTAACTGTTTATAGGATAAAATACAAATTCATTAGCCTGTATTTAAAGACCTACACATTATGGCTACCACTTACTTTCCAGCCATATTTCATACTTCCTTTCATAAACTCTCTCCTGAGCCAAACTTTATTATTAGCTGTTTTCGATATATTCTGCCTCTCATTTTCATCTAATTAGTACAAGAAGTTAAAATATTTTTAACTAAGTAAAACTTCCTTTCCATAATACTTTGTATTTTTGGATTCTCAAAGACTAGACTCCTATGTACATTTTCTTTTGATTATTTATTATACTATCAGCTTTTCTATTTTGTATCAGTTTTGGATAATTTTGATAATTAATGATTTATAATGTACCTTTAGATCTAGTGATGACAAATCACCTTTGTTTTTATTTTTAAAATTATTTTCCTACATAGTCTTAATCATTTGTTTTATTATTATCTGATTATATAAAGTATTCTCCTTCCTAATGTAACATAACATAAGCTTTGTAGATTAATTTGGGCAATGTTGTTTTTATTGTATTGCCATGAACAAGAATATTTCTCTACTTGTGCCTTTCTGGATTTCCCTGCAAGTAATTGTATTTAAATGAACAAAAAAATTATATTTAAACAAACATTTGTTTGTATAAGTTAAATCTCAAGTATACAGTTCATTTTGTTGTTATTTTAGATGGAATTTTTCTTTCGATTCTTGGGTTTTGTTAGTAATATATTGATTTCTGTGAATTTGTTGTGTATCTTGCTACTTTGATGCAGCAATTATCTTGTAATTTTTATTGTTGATTATCTAAGTTTATTTAAATATTAAATTAATAGCCTTTTTATGTTGTAGAAGCATTATCACTGTTACTAACAATTTAACTTAAATTTTTTTATATAAATTTGTTTTGTTTGTAGATTGCAGCGTACACCAATCAAGCTCCAGTGTTTTGCTTTGGATTCTTTATCTACAGCTAAAGAATCCATTGGGTACATTGTTCTAGACTTAAGAACTGCCCAAGAAACAAAGCAGGTATTGCTCTTTAAATTTTTTTTTTTTAAATAAACTTAAAACATCAGCAAACATGAGCATTTTATGTATGCATCAGACCAAAAAGAGGATTGTATTTAAAATATAATGTACAATTTGCTTTTTTTTAAAGTATATATAAACTATAATATGAGAGTATCAATATTTCCCTGCTTGTCTACTTCTGAACTTTCCTTTATTAGGTATAATTCTTTATGAAGTAATTATAATGATTGCTTTATCAATAGAAAATGTCATTGTTGCTTTTAAAATGAGAATACATATGAAAATAGGTTGGATAATGGATCTTACTGAAGATGCCATGTCCTGAATACATTACCTTCATTTCTGAATATGTTCCTCTATCCTATGCAATGATCTAAGTCTTCTATCAGCGATTTAAAGACAGAGAAGAAAAAAGAATTTAGCAAAACTAATCAACACATTAATAATATCGAACAATGTTTCATATTATACAAAGTGGTTCTAACTTTTCTTTGGAGCCAAATATGGTCATGATAATTACTCAGCAATGAGTTTCTTATTCTTTTTCTTTTCATATTCATCCTTATCATTGTGTGGTATTTGTGCCCTTTGTAGTCATTGTGTATCAGTTATCTATTATTTTCCTAGTACTGCTTATTTTATTCTATGTCTGTTCACATTTATCTTTTCATGCTTCTTTGAATTTTTCATATTTGTTGCTTCTTATAACCTAATCATATTCCATTAAATTTAAGTATTATAACTTGTTTAGGCATTTGCCAATGAGTATGTTTACATTGTTTCCAGTTTTTCTATCACATAAAATACTGCTTTATATTGATGATTATATAAGGAAATCTCAGACTTCCTTTGAGTATGTGACCTGATAAGATTTTTCACTCTTTTATTCCCTTTTTATCCATAGACTTGTCATGTCAGCTAAAGATATCATTGCTTTTCCTTTATACCTTTTTAAAAAAATCTTACTTTGTTAAAGCACAAAAAAAACCCCCAAAACTTATGTTCTCAGTAGTTATAGTAAGATGCTTCTTTTCTGCACTGAAGCTCATTTTCCTTTTATGGAAGTCATTTTTATTCTGCCAAAAATTTTTATTTCTAAGATTTTTTCATCCTGGATATATTTTCTTTCTAGACTTAGACTCTTGGTCTTTTAAATCTAGAAGGATCCTTAGATATTGCGAATCCAACATTCTTGACTTTACAAATAATTTGAGATGAAGTCTTTTGAAAGTCACAGAACTATGTAGTGGCAGAGCTGTGATGAACAGGTGCTCTGAAGTGCAATCATAGGATTCTTTATGGTGCACCATGTTGCTATTAGTAAGGTATTTTAAAATGCTCCCTTTATAGAGAATTTTTAAGAAAGAGTTTTTCCCATAACATCTCTTAATTTATAGTATTAATATTGTTATCCCAATATTACAAATGAGAAAACTGAGATACTGAGAGGTGAAGTGACTTGGTAATGCCACACAAACAGGAAACATCAGAGGTAGGATTTTAACTGAAGACTTTCTGACCCCAAGTCAGGTAGTACTCTTTATTTTGTACCTTGTTGCCTTCCATTTAGTTTTTCCTAACATTTTTGTCATAGTACCCTTTTTGAAATGTGAAAAGTTACTAGATATTTTCTGTTTCTCTTCTCTTACTCTGACCTGTAAAAAAGAATTGTAAAAATTAATTTAATTTTTCTTTAGATTGTTTCTTTGATGATAGTTCTGGCAATAAAAATGTCTAGTTGCTTAGACTGAACATGCTCAATATAGAATTTATCATTTCTTCTAAATATATTCCATATTTTTCTGTTCCAATAACCCAGGTTCTCAGTGTTGGATTATTCAACTTTTTATTTTATTCTATCAAGTTGGTTGCTAAGTGTGTTCTTTAATGCTCCATAATATTTCTTGATACCAATCCTTTCTTTTCATTTCTGTACCTAAACCCTATTTTAGGCCCTCATCATTTCTCACGTGGGCTATTCTGTTAGTTTTTAATTAGTCATCTTGCTTCTACTCCATTTTCCTCCTTTTTTTTTTTTTCTTTAAATGAGTCATTTTGGGGTTAATTGATTTTCCCAGGGTCACACAGCTAGTAAATGTTAAGTGTCCGAAGGCAGATTTGAACTCAGGTCCTCCTGACTTCAAGGTTGTTGCCACTGTGACATCTGCCTGACTCATCCATTCTTCTAATCCATCTTTTGCTTACATACAAAAATAATCTTGAAGCACAAGTCTGATTATTCAATCAGATTATTCAAATGCTTGAATAATTCCCTGCTACCTTTTAAGATAAAATATTGGCTCTTCAGCCTTAACATTTAAAGCCCTTTTCAATATAGCCTAAATTTATATTCTTAAAGCTATTTCACATCACATCTTTTTCTTCACTGTACATTTCAGCCATAGCTACCAGTCCCTCAAATGTTTTCTCATTTAGTCATTCCATGACTCATTTCTGTGCCTTTTCCTTCCAGATTTGGGATTCCTTTCCTTTTCATTTTTAAGCATCTTATAATACTTAGATTTTTTTTCAAGGTTTAGCCTAGCATCTACTCAAACTTTTTCTTAATTTTACTATTTGTTAAAACTTTCTTTGTCTACGAAATGTATGGATTGGACTAGATGATCGTTTTTATCCCTTCTGGGTCTAGACCTGATCCTAGGATTTTTAGATTATATTATTTTTATTTCTTTGTATACAGTGTCTGCTCATTAGAAAATAAACTTGAGAGTTAGGACTGTTTCATATTGTCTTTGTATCATCTATGTCTAGCACAATGCCTTTCATATAATAAACATTTGAGAGCGTTTTGAAACAATTTAATTTTTCATCTATTGGGGACAATGATGGATACAAATTGGAAATTATAGTAACAAGTGAAACCCACAAGAAGTTATTTGTGGGATATTCAGATTTTGGTTACTTTTATTAGTTAGAAAAGTAGAAAAAATTTAGCAGAATTAGTATCCAGCTGCAAGGGATTTGAGGTTTGCTGGAGCGTAGTACTATGTGTTGATGTTTTATTACTTCTATAAAATATATAAAATCAATTAGAAAACATTTATTCAGTACTTACTACATACTAGCCCATTTATAGCTTTTCATCCTTTGAGACTCTTGTCCATATCTCCTTTAATAGGAAGTCTTTACGATAAATAGGACAGCAGCCTTCTAGCTTAATGTTCATGGGTACCAGTTTGGCTTATAGGCTGTCTTTTATCTGTGTGACCATCCTGACTCTTTTTGTAGTTATACTTCTCTTGAGTGTTAGATTTTATACCATTTCATGTGCTATAAGCCTTCCATATGCCTCTCCATTTTTCTTTAGGTTATGTTCTCTTTAGGTTTATGTGAAGGATATTCTGTGATTTCACAGCTAGATTACAACTAAACCAAAATCCTTTTAAAAAAGTGAAGTTTTCTTTTATGGGGAAACTTGGGGAGGAGTACTTTTTCAGTTTATCAAATGCAATGCAGCTCAATGTTGTCCTTTTAATCAGTTCTGACCCCAACTTATTATTCATCTACTATTGTTGATCTAGATATAGGTCTATGAATTATCCATCTCTTTACATTTTAGTCTGGACAACCAGAAATCTTCATTGACTTGATTTTTGTGAATGAAGAGCTAAAATTTGTAAATAGTTGCTGAATTCTTAAGTGAAATTATAGATCTCATCTAAGAGGAAGTGTAGTATTTGAGGGCAGAGAAAAATAGCATGGTATTATCCAAAAATATAGGACTATCTGGAGGATTTCACTATCCAGAATTCCTTTTCCTTTGATAATGGCAAACATTTTTTTGTGAGCTCCATTCTATGCCTTATTTGATGCCAATAATCTGGATTATCTAACAGTTACCTGTTTTTGTATCAAAGAATATCGTATATTAGTAATAAGTAATAAGCTATCACTTATATAGCATTACTATATAATAAGCTTTATGCAAAGACTATATACAGTTTTTATTGAATTTGATTCTTACTGAGGCATAGATGTTAAGTGACTTGGCCACGATTACACAAGTAAATGTCTGAATCTGGATTTGAACTTAGACCTTCCTTACAAGGGGCTCTTCTATCCCACTGTACCACATAGTGGCTCCTAAGAGAAATGTTATTGGAAGCTAACATTCAGGCTTCTTTTAGCTCTTCTGAGTTTTTTTTTTTTTTTAAATAATAATTGGCAATCAATAAACACTTTAGAATCTGTTATGGCGCATAGTTTTAACAATATACTTTGCTGTCAAATATCATTTGCAAAAGCCTTCTTGTATACCTCTTAAGATTTTTGTGGAAAATGCTTTGGATATATTTATAAATTATTTTAAGTAATTCTGTAGAGATCAGAAAGTTGTTACTTTTGTGCTTATGAATTTCCTTCTCTTCCTCCTAGTTCCCTTCTCTCCCTCCATTTTTTTCCCTCCAATTGTTAGGTGGTATTCTCTCATGAAGACAGCTTGAGCTTTAAACCCTTGACATCTTAAAAAATTGTACTGTTTTTAGCATGTACTTTAAAAAAAATTCTTCCTGTTTTTTGAATACTGCTTCTCACTAATTTTTTTTTTTTTCTTTTTTGCTGAGGCAATTGGGATTAAGTGACTTGCCCAGGGTCACACAGTTAGGAAGTAATAAATGAGGCTGGATTTGAACTCAGGTCCTCCTGACTTCAGGTCCAGTTCTCTATCCACATCTAGCTACCCCCTGCTTCTCACTATTTTATAAGGTGACATTGTCATCTTCTTTAAGATTTTGCAAATATATTTATATTATAAATTGCCATTGTCCTTGGCTGCCGTAATGTTTTCTCTTGGCAAAGAAGTCAGTTTTTTCCTATTTGAGACCATATCCAATAGAGCATAATCTCTTTGAGGTGAGGGCTGTTTTTAATCTTGTTTTTGTATCCTTACTGCCCACCTAGAACAGTGTCTTGAATATAATAGTAAATATTTGTTGAATTTTTAGTCTTTTTAAGGTTTTTTTATGTTCCTTATTTTGGTGATTGTTTTACATTGATCAAACATTGATTTACATTGATTAAATTAAATCATTGTGGAAGTAAATAAGGTCTCAGGATGAATGGGCATTTTGTATTTGTCTTTGTTTAATGGCTAGTCTATTGCTGATAAACTTTCTATAAACAGCTACTGTGGTTGTTGGAAATATTTGGTCTCAGAGTCTTTCTTGCAGAGTAGAATCTGCCAAAGTTTATATTTCTCTAGCTTAGCTTTTAAGAACCTTGCTTTTAAGGACTGCATGTCTTGAATGAAGCATCATGTGCAGTAACGTTTATGGATATATGTATATAAAGACATATATGTGTATATAAGCATATATATACATATATATGTATGGAAAATAGATACAGAAAAATTAAACATTCATAGTACATTATATTCCTTAGACTCTAGCTACCTGAAGATATATATATATATATATATATATATATATATATATATATATATATATATGTATATAAAATTTATGAAACTCCTGAATAAATCTTGCCACCTATTCTGTCCAACCGACTTAAAGGAATTTCATGGCTGGCTGGCACTCACCTAATCCTTTATGGTATAGCATTAGTTCTTTAGTTAAAGAGAGTCCTCTGGTGAAAGTCGTCTAAAATCTTCAAATTATAAACTATTACAGAAATTGCTCTCTAGGAGGCCAGTGACATACTATTGAATGCAGAACCCATGTGATTTCAGGTGTCCTCAGACTCAAAGATTACTCTTTGAGTAGGTAACCCTCAAAGCTAGAGATGTCTGTTATTAGAATTGTTAATGTCTTATTTACATTCAGAAGGAAACATCCAGAAGGCGACAGTTTGAAGTGGAAAATCCAGAAAACTTCCCTTTCATACTGCCTTGATTAGGTGGAGGTCACTTACTGTGTATTTTTCTAGCAATTTTTTTTTTTTTTTGCTCCTTCAAGTGGAGAGGATAGAGGGGGAAGGGAAAAGTTCTTCTACTTCTTTTTTCTGTACTCCATTCTGGAAGTCTTTAGGGAGAAGAGAGTTCTAGACAAACATAGGAGAAAAGACTACTGCTAAGCAATTTAAACAATGGAAAAAGAACCAAGGTAGACTTTAGAATGTTTACATTAATGGGAAATATAATTGATGACTGTCTAAGCATGATTAATTCCATACAAGGAAAATATATGAAAGTTATAACATTTTTACTTGCAGACAATGCTGATGTTGCTATTGTATACTAATTGCGGTATATTATGTTTATTTGGTATTCTCAAGGCACCAAAGTGGTATGCATTGCTGAGTAATAAATACACAAAATTCAAATCTGAAATACAGATAAGCATTGCTTTGGAAACAGATACAAAAGCACCAGTGGATGGTTTTAAAGCAAAGGAAGCACCACCTCGAGAAGGAAAAGGTTGGTACTGATGGACTGTTCTGAGAATTTGCATTTATTGCCCAAAATCTGGTGGTTGGAGGTTGATATTGATTAGGACTATTTTTAGTGTTGTATGAAATAATTGTGATGCCATTTGTTGCCTTTGGAGCTAGACATCTTCGACTTACTTGTCAACTCTCTTACTTAGCCAGCAAGTATTTATTAAGTGTCTGCTATGTATCAGGAATGTACTAGTGGGTGCAAAATGCAAAAGTGAGATGGTCTCTGCCTTCAAGAAGCTTATATACTAAGTAGATACAGGATGCATATAGGATATATGCAAATGAATATTCAATGATTTTACTGGGGGGGTACTTTCAGTTAATGAATTGGAAATGTCCCCTAAAAGAAGGTTCTCCTTGAGCTGAGCCTTAAAGGTAACTAGACATTTCAAAAGATAAAGATAAGGAAGGAGGAAATTCCAGATATAGGGGATAGCACATGCAAAGGCATAGATGTATGGATAGAGTTTTATACATAGTAGATGTTTAATAAATGTTTATTGATTGTTTATCTGCAATGTGAAGGGAAATATCTACACAGGCTGAAAAAATAGGCTAGAGTAAACGGTTTTAAATACTGTTTAGAGGAATACATATTTTATTATTTTACATGGTATTTTATTTTTTCCCAATTACATGTCAAGACAATTTTTAGCATTCATATTTACAATATTTTAAATTCCAAATTTTTCTTTCTCTTTCCTTCATTCTTCTAAAAATGGTAGGCAATTTATATAGGTATTGCTAGATCACTTTCCTTTGTATTTTTTTCATTAGTTCCTTTAATATTCTTGTCCTTTTGCTCTTCCAGATGAATTTTGTTATTTTTTCTAACTCTAAAACAAATTTTTGGTAGTTTGATTGATAATGGAGAAATATATATTGTGAAAGCAATGGGGAGCCACTGAAGCTCCTTGAACAAGGAAAGTGACATATGCTTTTAGAATATTAGTGCAGCAGTTAGAGCTTCGTTTTCAACTGGTGAAGCTATTTGTAGTGAATTTCAGTAGCAGTTATTTGAATAGAATGTAATGTAGAATGTAAGAAAGGATAGAGAAGGGAAAAGATTACGATATGGAAAAGGTTGAATAATAATAGGACGATGGGACAAGGGAATCAAGGATTAAGTTGAACTAATTAACTTTTAAAAAATTAAGATTTTAAAGTGAGGAAAATGAGACCAGAGCAGTGCTGATGGCCAGGGAAAAAGTAGGTTAGGATGAGAAAGAATGAGTTTAAAAGGGATGAGGTATTGGGAGAAGTAGAAGTACAGATTATGGTCAGAAAGATGAATTTCAAAGTTAGAGCTTGTGAAAGTAAAACTTGTGGATCATAATGAGATTAAAGATATGACCATCTATTTGTAGCTGAGGTACAGGAAATATGCAGGCACAGAAAAGATATAGAAAGTAATAGACATCAGCCTATCTTATAAGAATAAAGCCCAGAAATGGGGTGGAATGTACAATATAGTAAGCCAGTACTATACTTCTTTAGAAAGGAGGGGGAATGACTAGGACAGTAAAAGATAACTACTATGAGGATCTGGATCTGATGATATATCTGAGTGGCATGAATCTCAAAAGATGAAAGGTAAACTGATGGTAGAAGGTGAAGGAATTAGAAACATATCTATTATCTCACTACTCCACTTTGGTCATAGGGAACATAAGAAAAAAAGATATGTCTAGTAGTGGAGAGGGTAGCAAAGGCTACACTGCTTTCAATTGGAAGCCAAGTTTCTGTGACTGCAAGATAAAAGAGTTTTGAGAGGAAAACATCCAGTATATTAAGACAGTTTGAAAAACAATAGAATGAGTATTTTCAAGGAACAGTGGAAGGAAGAATGTTGAGTTGGAGAGATTATCCAGATAAGACAGGCCATATATGGATTGTATGGGGAAATGAGAATTGGCAGTCAGGGAAAAAAAATTGTGATCCAGGGTGTGTTGAACAAGGAATCAGAAAGATCATGTGTGGAGCCAGGAAAAGTAGATTATCGCTATCTTTTCAGTAACAGTGATGTTGCTAATTATTATGCCATTCCATGAACTAGAAGAAAGGTGGGAGAGGAGTAAATGATAAAATTCTTGTGCTTCCAGTGTTCTTGCAGGATGGCTAAATGAGATAAAGATTAGCTTGAGTTAAGAGTAGTTATGGAAGGTCAAAGTAAGGTTTGACTTCTTCAGTCAGACACTTGTGCCCATGGACAACTTCAAAAACTGAATGGATTAGCCCCTTCTTGTCTCCTTTCCTCGCTCCTCCTTGAGAAATAGAGAAGATCTCTGGAAACTCATTACTTGTGTGAACTTAAGCCATATATTTATTCTTGCCCAGGAATGGGGAGAGTGGGCCTCAGTTTCCTAGGAATTGGATTAGGTGACCTCTAAGGTCAGTCAAGGGCAGCTGGATGTTACAGTGGATATTGTCCTGCGTGAACTCAGAAAGATTTATCTTCCTGAGTTCAAATCTGTGTTCAGACACTAACTGTATGACCCTGAGCAAGTCAGTTAATCCTGTTTGCCTCAGTTTTCTCATCTGTGAAATGATCTGTGGAAAGAAATGGGAAACTACTTCAGTATTTTGGCCAAGAAAATCCCAGATGGGGGTCACAAAGAGCTAACATGGCTGAAAAATAGTTGAACTCATTAATCCCAACTCTAAATTTATGTTTCCATGATTTTATGCTTCATAAAACAAAAACAAAAAGAGCCTATAACAAGCAAATTTTGATACTGAGCAGTTACAGAGCTTATTTAATAATGTCCAAAATTGCCTTTCAGGAAAGTAATCTTCTAGACTGATATAGAAGGTGCTTATGAACCAATCAAGCCAATCAGTCAAAAATATTAAACAGCTGTTATGTTTTAGACACTATGCTCGACATTAAAGGAATTTGTATCCTAGTGGGGCAACTATATATAAAATATACAACATTAATGTAAAGTTAACATAAATATATACAAAGTTGAGTGCATATAATAATTATGCTTTCCTTATTTTATTTCTATATTTTATGTTTACTTTATTCCTGGAACATGCTAAGAAATATTGGTTGGTTGATTGTGGTCTAATATATAGTGGAAAGAGCCTTGTCTCTAGAATCTGAAGAATTGGGTTCAGACCCTGCCTCTGATATTTATTGCTTGTATTAGCAAAAATGTTAAGTGCAAATTATTTAACCTTCTGGGCTTCAATTTTCTTAACTTTTAAAATGAAGAAATTGGGCTTCATGGACTTGAAAGGGTTCTTCCAACTCAATTTCTATGGAATCAAACCAGAATCATATACTGTTTATACCACTTTTTTAATTCACTTAATTAGCTTAACAGAAGGACTATTTTTTTTCCCCCACAAAAAAGTAATAATGCTTCAAAGGAAATAATAGTTTTGGCTTATACTAGAAATGTATAGAAAAGTATTTTCTGAGATATGCTAAATTGACTTTTTCATAACAATTTTGGGTGGTGAAATAGATTAAAACTTATTGCTATTGTCTAGTATTATAGTATATAACATTGATAAAATTAGGTTTACACATATGTTTAAGTATAAAAAATATTTAACATGATTTCATGATTAAATTAGAGGACTACAGTTTCAGGAGAAATGAAAATTAATTTCCTCCAGAAGTCATGTGAGAATTTCGAGTAGCTGAAATACATGACAAACAAAATTATCAAGAATTGGAGTAAAATACTTTATCAAGGGAATATGAATGAAAGAAGATTGGGAGGATTGTCACATGGCAAGAATGAGAGATAATTTACTTGTTAGACTTTGTGCTCTATTATTAACCTCTTGAAATATAGAAAGTCCCTAGCACATTGGGAGAATTCTCTGTAGCAAACGTCAAGAGGAAATGGACAAAAATCGGGCCCAAGATGGGAGTGGATGAGACTGACCTGTGCATCTCTAAAAGAGATACCTGTATCACAAGTCCCAGTGTGGGATTGTGCCTATATGTCTGGTTGAAGGCTTTATTCTACCAGGTTACACTTTCTTTACAATGTAAAGATTTAGCTAGAGCACTGTGAGATTAAATGACATGACTAGGTCATAAAGGAGGAAAAAGGACCCACATGTGCAAAAATGTTTGTGGCAGCCCTCTTTGTAGTGGCAAGAAATTGGACTCTGAGTGGATGCCCATCAGTTGGAGAATGACTGAATAAGTTATAGTATATGAATGTTATGGAATATTATTCTTATATAAGAAATGATCAGCTGGATAATTTCAGAGAGGCCTGGAGAGAATTACATGAATTGATACTAAGTGAAATGAGCAGAACCAGGAGATACACAACAACAACAAGATTATACTATGATCAATTCTGATGGATGTGGCTCTCTTCAATAATGAGATGACTCAGGCCAGTTGTAATGATCTTGGGATGAAGAGAGCCATCTGCACTAAGAGAGAAGACTGGGAACTGAGTGTAGATCACAACAAAGTATTTTCACTTTTTTTGTTGTTGTTTGCTTACATTTTGTTTTCTTTCTCATTTTTTTTCCTTTTTGATCTGATTTTTCTTGTGCAGCATGACATTTGTGGAAATATGTATAGAAGAATTGTACATTTTTAACATATATTGGATTATTTGCTATCTAGGGGAGAGGTGGGAGGAAGAGAGGGGGAAAAAAGGGTAAATGTTGAAAACTTTCCATGTATATGTATGTAGAAAATAAAAAGCTTTAATTAAAAAAAATTTTTTTAAATGATATGCCCAGGGTCACATAGTCAGAAGTTACTTTAAGACTACTTCTCTATTCATGGTATTTGCTCCCTCTGGAAACATTGTTCTAATTGTATAATGGAAAGAGTACTTTTATCACTACACTGGAGGTACCTTATAGTTTAAATACATTTTTTTTTTTTAATATCCTGGCTTAGGATATGAGTTTCTATTATGGTATTGTTTCTTTGAAAGGATGACAGTTTTTTGAGTGTTTGGAATATAACACATTTGTATGTTGGGGACAGGTTATTATAATGATTTTAGAAATTACCCAATTTTCTAGAAGGGCTCAATATAATTTTATTCATTTTAACAAGTATTTTTGAGAACTCATTGTGTAAAGGGCTTTTTTGATTATGTAAATGTGACTACATCTTGTCTTTCATATAAAGATGAATGATCCTAACCTTTAAAGAATTTTAGTATTGTTAGGCAGGTGAGACGTTTAGACAGAATAACTCAAATATAGTGGAAAAAGATGTGTCATAAGAGAAGTATAAATAAAATGTTATAGATGGTGAGAAGGGAAAGTGCTTCTGACTGAGGGAAATAAAATTTGATGGGTTAGCATCAGGGTCTTGAAGGATTTGTATAACTTTGGCATTCTTGTTTGAGTCAGGAGGGAAAGGAGTCAGCCCATTGTATGTGTATCACCAGAGTGACTGAACCATGAGAAGTTTTTATATGATGCCTTCATAATAAAGTGGTTTGGTAAAAGCAACAAAATCTAATTTATTTATTTATTTATTTTTAAATAAGGGTATTTGGTGTTAGGGGAGGCGAAATAGGTAAAAAAAGTTTTAAAATATGGTCACAATGCTATAAAAATTTGAAAAATAAAAGTTTGAAAAATCTTTTGGCAGTGTTCTAATGAATTAAATCAATTATTTTCTCCATGTAAAGGGCCTGTTGTGTTATCTGGAATTGATCCCAAAAAAATTGTAGCAGTCTTGAATGAAGAAGAAGGCTACCATCAGATTGGACCAGTAGAATATTGCAGAGATTTCTTTGTTATGTCAGTGACTATAGCATTTGCCACACAGTTGGAACAGGTAAGATTTTTTGCTCTGTGTGATTAGAGAACCTTTTGTAAATTACTTGAAAAGTACAAATTTAATTCATATAGTTGTTTATGCTAATACAAAATTAGCTTTGAAAGTTTCTTCTGTCACAAGGCATCTTTTAAAAGATACTGTTGTACAATATCCATAATCATAATATAATACAATATATAAATATGTTATTATACATTACTACATTATATAATCATATTGCTAATATAATGACATTACTATTTTAGCGATCCATATTTATTGTATGTCAGTAGATCTGTAGTATATCACATATTTATACCTATATATAGAAATATCTATATACCTTTAATCCCAATTCTTTCTGTTACAGCAAACAAAGAGGTTATCCATCAGTTAGGGAATTGCAAAATGTTTAGTATGTGAACGTAATGGAATATAATACTATAAGAAGTGAGAAAAAGGATGCATCCAGAGAAATCTGGGTAGACTTGTGGGTAGAACAACTGATATAATAGCTACAACATTGGGAAGAAAAACAAAGTTGGAAGATTCAAAAAAGATCAGTGCAGTGACTGACTATGATTCCAGAGGACCACTTATGCCTCTTGCTACCCATTCCCTAACAGAGAAGTGGGAAAACAAATTTGAGATATATCTTTCCAGACATGGGCAGTTCATGGATTTCTCTTGCTTTACTATTCTTATATGTTATTGTCCAAAGGTTATTTGCCTTTATTTTTAATGAAGGGGTAGAATTACAGACTGAGAAGGGAACTAACTGTATTAATCTCTACTTTCACTCCAGAGAAAGCACAGAGAAACCCTCCAATCTTCCTGTCCTTGGTGTTAGAACCTCAGGCTTATTTTATCTTGAATATCTTATTTGTACATAGATGTTTGCATATTGTCTGTCCCATTATACTGTACTTTTTGAGAGCAGGTAATATTTTTTGCCTTTCTTTGATTTGTTTGTGCTTAGATGTCTGCTGGGGGCTGAGCTAATTTACAGTTCTAAGTAAAAGTTGTTGAGGGTTTTCTTTTTTTTTTTCTCTTGAATGTTGGCAGGTTTCAAATGCTTCAGCTATGACACACTTCCTTTCTTTTCTATAGTCCTAACACACTTCAGTTTTTGTTAGAGAGATTGGACCAGGCTTGAGGATGACAGAGTAGATATCAAGGAGACACTTCCATTATAACTATACTTTGTTTGGAGGAACCAGAAGAGGGTCCATGGAAAAACCTGGAGTTTCAGGGAACACATTTCAGAAACTCCTGGTGTAAATCATTTCTTCATAAATCAATCAGTGTACATTTATTAAACACTATGTGCTGGCAATATACAAGGCTGAGATATCTCCTCACAAGAAGCTTGCATTCTAATAAGAAGAGAAGATCTAGGTGTATTCATATATATATTTATATACATACATACATACATACATACATATGGTAGATGATAGAGAGATGAATGATAGAAATGGATAAATGGATAAGTGACAAATCAGTAGATAGCTAAGTAGTTAGTTAGCTAGATGGATAGATAAATGGATAGCTAGCTAGCTAGATGAACAGAACTATTAAGCTTTAATGCCTTACAACTGTAGTACACTTTTGGGATATTGCGTATATGTAGATACGTATGTATGTATATATTCAGAACAAATATAAAGAAAATATATGCAAAGTAAGGTATGTAAGGTAGAGTGAGGGAGGGTACTGGTAGGTGGGGAAATCAGGAAAGTTTCTTTACAGAATATAATGCTTGAAGTGGATCTTTAGGACCTTCTTTCAATCTCAGGATAACTTTTCCTCTGGAGGAAATAATTGTATATGCTATAGTAGAAAGAATACTGGCTTTGGAGTCAAATAACCTAATTTTGAAACCTGGTTCTTGCAACTGTATGGGCAGGATACTTTCCCTTTTGAAAATCAAGGTTTAACAAGATGACTTTTAAGACCCCTTCCAGCCTCAAAATCCAGTACTCATATTAGGTACTTAGTAAATGCTAGTTGGCAAACTGACTTCTCCTTTCTGGCCAGACCTTTTTCCTATTGTGATAAAGTTTCAGACATACACACACACACACACACACACACACACACACACACACACGGACGCACACACGTATTTGGCTGAGTAAAGGCACTGTTTCTCTTTGAATTTTATGATCATTATTTGGTCATGCTATTTTTAGGCATTTGATAGAATTCTTGTGTGAAAATTTCATCCCTCTGTTACCATTCACTTAGTCATCTTAGAACTGTTTATTTAATTTTTAAAAATTGCATTACATAACTATGTTCTGCCAAAATCCGTTTTTTTAATTTTTTGATAATTTTGTCCAAATTTTATAAGTCACGGCTCCATGTTGTTTTAGAATTAATAAAGTGCTTTTTTCACACAAGACTAAGCATTCCATTTTATAGAGTAGTTAATGATTTGCCCATGCATATATCACTAGTAAGAGTTAATTTTAGGCTTTAAACTCAAGATTTCTGACTAGATTGGCACTCTTTCAACTGAACCATATTCTTATCTGTATTGTCTCTTAAAGATCTTGAATAAAATGATATAGTTGTACTTTAGAATTATAAAGGTAAGAATCCCATAATATTATTAGGTTATGATGTGGCAAATAAGTTGAAAACTATCATCCATAATTTAAAGAAAATATCTTAGGACAGACAGGAGGGTTTAATTTGCAGCTTTTAGTATTTCATTTTCTTCCCTAAGGTTTTGAGAATTAGTTATGTTTCCTTTAATGACCAGGATTTGGATCAGTAATTTATATTTGACTTTGTATCTAATTTCAAGAATAGCATCAAAAGAATTTTGCTTATAAATGTCAGTGAGGAATTATTTGAATGACTTTTTAATTAAAAGAAAATTTTTGTGCTTTTGATATAGAGATCAGAGAGACTTGAATGGTTTTCAGAACAAATATTTAAAATATATATTAAAAATATGAAAATGATTAGAGATTTTATTTGGGGGGATTATATGAATTTTTAGTACAAAAATTAGATTAAATATTGATTTACTTTATTTTTTCATTAATTTATAGTTAATTCCATGTACAATGAAACTTCCAGAGAGACAACCTGAGTTTTTCTTTTATTATTCACTATTGGGAAATGATGTTACAAATGAACCCTTCAATGACTTGATAAACCCGGATTTTGAGCCAGAGAGAGCATCTGTTCGAATACGTAGCAGTATTGAAGTACTTCGTATTTATCTTTCTTTACACTCTAAACTACAGGTAAATGTTTCAGATTCGTCTTATAAGGGATTTTTAACATATAGAGATGCTTGAATCTTTTATTTTTTTCCTACTGTTTTAATTCCAGCAACCTTTATCCACAGCAAGGCTGTCAGGATTTTGTAGCATTTATAGACAAATAGATTCTATTTTATATAGATTAGATTGCTACTTTGACTTGGTCTTTAAAGATAGGGCAGATAATTTTGTGTCAGCATTATCCCATTCTTGTTATTTTCCTTCTGTTGTTAGCTGTTAGTGGGGAATACTTAAGTTTTGGAAATGATTGAAGGGATTTTTTTTTTTTTTTTTAATAATGAATCTCAAATAGGAAAAGAGAGATATATTCTGTATAGGGAAATTGGGAATTTACAGTGGGTATAATCTACAGGGATTTGATTTGAGAGATTATTTGCTTTTCCTTAGGAAGGGGAATCCAAGCTCTTGGAGATAAGTGACATTCAGAGGAGAGGGACACCTCATGGGCCCAAGGAAGAGATTTTCAAGTACATAGAGGGATATAGGGACATAAGATTCTTACCGTGGAACAAAATCTTCTCTATGACTTGCAAGAATTGGTATTTCTAAGAATGAGACACAACAAAAAAGGAACCAAAAGATAAGAAACAGTTGTCAATTTTACTTGTTTCTACAAACTATTTTGCGTTGGGATTTTTTTTCTCCTCTAAGTTTTACTGTTTTATATGCTTATAGATTTGTAAATTTTTTACAAATCCCTTATGATTCCATTAATTCTTTAAGTATTTAAGATATTTTGGTAGGAATATGATTTCCCCTAAGAACTATTATAATTGCATCTTTCAAATTTTATTGTGTTGTTTCTACAATTTCTCTATAGAAACAAGTAAAACTGAAAAACATTTATTTAAGAAGACCAGTAAACTAATAACTCTTTAGCCAACCTAATTGAAAAAAAAAGGAAACCAAATCAACAAAGTAGCAAATGAAAAAGTTTTTGTTGTGAATTACAATAAAATCAGAAGAAATGAATAACCAGAACCTATTATACAGTTATATGTTAATGAAACAGAACACAAAAAGTTAATTACTTAAAAAAAATCTAAAATGCCTAACCACATCAAAGACTAAATAGATTTCTTGAGTAAATCCAATCTCAGCAAAGGAAATAAAACTAGCTCTGAAGGGACTACTGAAGTGGGAACATGGGGAATTCCTGGTTTTGATGAATTCAGTGGAATAATTCTATCAGACTTAAGGAATAATTAGTACAGCAGGATAATTCTATCAGATTTAAGAAACAATTAGTAACCATATTACATAAATTGTTCTCAGATATTGAAGGGGGAAAAGGAACAAGCATTTATAAAATGCTAATATGTTGTTGTGAAAAGTCCTTTACAAGTTTATATCATTTGATTTTCACACAACCCTGTAAGGAAAGACCTATTTTACAGTTGAGGGAATATAAGGCAGATAGGAATTAAAAGACTTGACTAGAGTTATACAGCTAGTTAGTGTTTAAGACTAGATTTGAACTTGTCTTGAACAAGTGCAGCGTTATATATTATATCCACTGTACCATCTCACACCTTATGAAATTCATTTTTTGAGAAAAATATTTTTCTAATATCTAACCCAGGGAAGAAAAAAATACAGTTCTGTTTTTTGTACTTTAGATCAATAGTATTAATGATTCATAGATTTTTAAAATAAACTCTATTGTAGACTACAGTAATTTATCCAATAAATCATGAATCATAATTGTGTTGGATTTATTTTAAGAATGATATTTCAAAATTAGTAAAAAAAATAGTCAACATCATGTTAAAAAGCATGTAAAACAATAAGATTAGCTCAATGGATATAAAAAAAGTCTTTGACAAAGTACAGAATTCATTTATGCTTAAAACAAAATCTGAATAGAACTTAATAACTCAGATACTTATAAAACAAACATCACTTAGGAAAAACTCCCTATTTTGGTGAACTTCTGAAAAACAGGGAGAGTAGTCTGGTAGAAATTAGACCAACATCTCAAATCATATTCTACAATGAATTCAAGATGTATATTAATATTAAAGATCTTAGTATAAAAAATTTAGAAGAGGAGGTCACATACCTTTCTATGCCATTGGAAAGAAATGTATTACTTTGATTACATGAAACAAAACTCATGTAGAAACAAAATTATTTTATCTAGGAAAAGAAGAAAATGTATCTCATCAGGTTTTGGGTCTTAAAATATAGACAGTGAACATATAACACATACATATCCACATATCAGAATGCCAAAAGGCATTCTCAATAGGATGTAAACAAAAAATTCTCCACAGAAAATTTGCAAATTAAAGTGACTAAAATATCTGTCCTCTTTGACCAAGATTCCACTAGTAAGCTTATACCACAAAAAGACCACTATTAAGAAGTAGATCCCTACATTCACTGAAATAATGTATAGCATTCCTTTTTTTTTTTTTTCCCCTGGTAGCAGAGAGTTGGAAATAAAGCAGATACTTATAAATTGAGGAATGATTAAATAAATTATTGTACCATGAATATAATGGAACATTCATAGAATGATGAATATGATGAATATTTTATAGCATAGCAAGATCTTGAACTGATACAGAGTGAAGTAAGCAGACCAAATAAAATAGTATTACAATAATTACAACAATGTAAATGAAAAGTATAATAAAAAAGTGAATGGTGCAAAATTATAAGGAACAAAGTTGTCTTAAGAGATATGAGATGACACCCCATAAATGGCATATTGTACATATTTTTGGATTTTTTTTTTTTTTTTGGATCTTTCATGTTGATTTTTTCCTTTTTCTTATTTATTTCTTAAAACGTACTATTTGTTAGTGAGATGGTCCTCTGGAAAGAAGGAGAAAGGGATGTTGGAGGAAACTCTGATGACATAAAAAAAAAAAAGTCAGTCAAACTTTAAAAAGAGGTGAATGAGACAGATTTCCCATATTGTAAAATCTTTCTCGTTATTTCATAGTTAAGCTTCTATAATAAAATGGTAAATTAAATTTAATTATGCCAAAAGATAGTACAAACAACAAATTTTTTAAAAAATTGAATATGTAATAAGTCTTTTTCATCTCCTTCCCTTTTCCCCCAGAATATTGACTTGTGGTTTTTAAATTTGAATCAGAAGCTTATTCATTTGTTTTTATAATCTGACGTTTTTTATTCTTTTTCTGTTTGAAGAGAATGTTATATATTTTATTTTAGTTGTTGAACATTTATAATCATGTAACATTTTTCATGTCAGTAACTGCTGATCAATTATTTTCACATATTGTATCAATAATCATTTCTTGTTTTTGTTCTAAAGATAAGTGCTTTAATTTTAGACTTTTTTGTGTATTTGATCTTTTTTAATTTAAATCACACTGTTGGTTATCTTTAAGATAGAACATATAAATTTTTTTTAAGATGTTACTTGTGTCATAATGTAGCTAAATAAGACCTATTCATTATAGTCATTTTGATTTTATTTTACTATTCTGTTTTCTTAAAGTGGTAATTTAAAGGCTGTATTTTAAGGAAAATAATATTCAATTGCTGATCAGTATATATTATTGAAAAAACAATTTAGCAAATCAGTACCTGAGACTATATATTTTTTAATGTGGATGGAAAACTTTTTCTAAAAAGATAATGTAAAATAAAATAATGAATTTATTAATAACTTTATGTGATTGTTAGTTTTTTCAAAATCACATGTATAGATCACTTTAAATTTAATTAATATTTGTTGCATGGCCCAGAGGTTTATTACATTATATACCCTCTTTTGAGGGAGTCTAATATTACTTTTATGTCATACTTTATTTTTATGTTGTGTGTTACTTCTTATATGTTATATTTAAATTTTTCTATTAAATGTAATATATTTTTAAATGAGTTATGGGGGGCAGGAAGGGAGAAGCATTTTAAAGATTTATTTTAGAGAATTTTTCTTCCATAAAAGATTCATCTTTGCTGTGGAGACCAATCACTTGGAAGCACAGAAATTCCACTTACTGGATTGTTGAAGAAAGGAAGTACAGACATCAACCAACGCCCTGTAGCAATTGAAGGTGCTTTTACCCTTGATCCACCAAACAGAGCCAAACAAAAACTTCCGCCTATTCCATTAGAATTGGCACCTACTGTAGGAGTATCTGTGGCTTTACAAAGAGAAGGCATAAATACCCAGGCTAGTATATTTATCTTTTTCTCTCTTATAATTTCACTTCCTCTTTCCCCATGCTTATAATGAACTTTTTTTCTCATCTCCACCTCATAAAATTCTTTTTTCCATCTGTGTGTACCTTCAGCACCACCTTCTAGGTGAAATCTTTCCTTATTTCTCCCTCTTCCCCCACAGTTGCACCTGCCTTTCCTCCCAGACTATCTTGTAAGACTGTATTTATTCTCTTCATATTTATATTTTATACTTAGGGGTGTATTCAATGTCTTTCCCATTTAGAATGTAAATTCCTTACAGGGATTACTTTATTCTTTCTGATTGTATTCCTAATGTCTAGTACATAGTAGGTACTTTTAATAGATGCTTATTAATTTATTGATGCCTTCAGTTATTTTGCTTAAAATATTTTACTATATATAAAAATCTAAATCAATCTACTTTACCTTGCAACATAAACATGAGCCTGAAACTGTTCTAAGATATTGGCTCTGATTGTGTTATTTCCTTTAAAATAATAATATATAACTTGAATTCTTGAAAAGATTGCATGGTTCCTATCCCCTGGCAACACCAGTTTATTTTGATAAGAGTTTTTCCCTCTCGGAATTCTCTTAATGAAATTGTCCTTTATTGGTTCCTCATTTTCAGTGACTTTGGCAGAAAAGAAAGCTTTCTCAGAAGAGAATATACTGTATAAATTCTGGAAGCCTTGGTCCACAGGAGAGAGTCTAGAATTATTAAGAGAAATTGAATTCACTTTAGCACACAGTCTTATAAAAAGGGCACAATTAGTGTTTTACAGTTACTAATACTGACCTATTAACAGATACTATATAAGTATTATAGAATCCTAAATACATTGATAGGGGAGCTAGTTGGCTCACTGGGTAGTACTGGGCTTGAAATCAAGAAAATTCATCTTTTGGAATTTAAATCCTGCTCCAGATGCTTATTAGCTGTGTGATCCTGGGCAAACCATTTAAAATGAGCTGGAGAAGTAAGTGGCAAATCACTTCCATATATCTGCCAAGAAAACTCCAAATGAGGTTAAAAGAAAAATGGACAAGAATGAAAAATGACTCAATAACAACAAACAAGAAAACATAACTATATATAGTAGCTGCATTGGCAGCTGTCTTCCTTTAGCTTTTGGTTTTTTGCAGGCTGATAAGTAAAGGCAGGAAAAGTAATATAAGAACTTGAGAAGATTGTGGGGGAAATAATAGAAAGAGAAGAGAAAAATAATTCAAGGAAAGAAAGTATAACCCTTTCAGTATTTTTTCCTTTTCTCACTTGATACCATTACAAGGATAATAACACATTAATTCATGACCAAAGGTAATCTCCTTCCCAAAAGATCCCCTATGCTGTTCTATTAATTAAAGTATACAATTCTCTTAAATTAGTTTTTCTTTCCCACTAGGAATCTTTGATCCTCTAAATATTAGAATCCTTTTTGTTTGCAGTGTCCTGATGCTAGAGTTTCTAATAAATCACAAACAAAAATAATTTAGGAAGCTCTAAAATGGAAAAATAATTTAGGAAGAATCAGATTTATGAAAGTAACAATTTAAAAAGTAACCTTAGATTTGCATGGCTTTAAAGAAAAATAATTTTCAAATTGTGCTTTCTTTATAAATTATTTAGCCTTTAGTTGAATTCAAGACCCAGTGTGAACAAGAGCACTCGAAGAAGAGAGTTTTAACTCCTATACAGGAGAAGCCGTTGGCTGAAGAGAAATCACCAATTCCTCAACCGTCTATTCAGCTTCAAAATCGCCAGTCACCACCTACTAAAGATGATGCAACAGAAAGCGAAGTAGAAAGTTTACAATATGACAAGGACATAAAAGGAAATCAAAAGGGTAACCTTGTTTTTTTTTTTTTTTTAATAAACTTTTCATTACATTTTCAAGTAATGTAACTTCTTTAGTAATTTCAGAAGCTTTTTATATGTCCAAAGTAAAAATTTCATTTCATTTTAAAATAATTGAGAAATGAAAATAATAGCTGATTTAATCAATCTTCTAGGTGAAAAAAAAATAATTCATTTTAACAAACATTAAACCGTATGAGTAAGGTGCTATAGTATGAGCAACTTGTACATAAAAAGTGATTTATTTTAAAGAAAATCACTTCATTTGTAAAATAAAATTTGCTTTGAGCCAAAAATATATATATTGTGAATTATGAATTGTCATTTTTGGAATCCCTCTCCATATAGTTTTATGATGATAAAGGATTCTTCATGCCAAAATACTATCTTTTAAATAGCTTACATATTCCTCTATTCTTTGACCGTTAAATTGAGAGAAAGTGACTGAAACCCTAAGCCTGCATCTAATTTTGTAACCTTTTTCATTTGTTGGGATTCACTTTGAATCAAAAAAATGTTTAAGCAATTAGTAAGTTTCAAATTGAGAGGTAGAATGAAGTCATCCTTGAAAACAGGAAGAACTGAGTTCAGGTCCTGTCTCTGACACTAACTGGTTGTGTGGCCTCAAACACGAAACTATCAATGTTACAGGTAGTTCTCTAAGACTTTTAAGTTGTAGAATTGCTGGTTTTTTCACCAGTAATTTTCTACACTGATGGATGTGGGCCAACAGTTAAAAAAAAAAAATAGAATAATGTCTAACAATTTTCAAGATACTCTAAGAACTAAAGAAAATGTTTCAAGAGAACCATTTCCTACCTGTCCCCAGATGAGCCAACCAATATGTTTTCATGATATTTTTTATATCTACAATGCATTCTAAAGATTTAAAAAAAATTGTTAAATTTAGTGTATAAAATCTACTTCTTACCATTGCTAGATAACTTTAAAGATGCAGACTGAATGAAAATGCTTGTTAATGTGGTACACAGTAAATTGTACTTTTTGTTCATTATAGCTTATAAAATATTTTCTTTGGTAATAGCAGACTGGATTAAGGTTAAATTTCTTTCTCTTCTTTTGGCAGGTGGGATAGTCAATTAAAATACTGAAGTAGGAGTTAGAGACTTAGATTACTATTCAACTGAACTTTGACTAACTTTGCAACTGGCAACTTTGATCAAATCTCTCAAATATTTTGGGGTTTATCTTTCTTTTTGAAACTAGAATAGGAATATTCCAGTTCCCTACTTCAGGATAAAGGAAGTGATTGAACACCTTTGTGAGATTTTTATTGAAATTTAAACTTTTGTTTTTGTGTTCATGTCAGCCTTGAATTCTCCTCCATCAGTTTCTCAAGCTCATCTGGTGACTTCTGGTGCTTCCGAGATTACTTCAGGACAAAAGATTGCTGTTCCAGCATCATCACATCATTTTTGCTTTTCAATAGATTTAAGGAGTATCCATGACCTAGAAGTTGATTTTCCAGTCAATTGTATGTTAAGGTATGGTTTAATCTTGCTTTAGACACTTTTAAAAGGAGATGTGCCTCTTATTTTCTTTTGAGGGTTTGAGAGAGTTAAAAAAGCATGAAATTTTTACTTTTAAAAATTTCTTTGTTTGAAAAAGGAGAACTCAAGATAACATTTTCTCTTCCATTTTTGGTATTAAATTGTTTAATTGATCAGAATTCTCTCTCTTTTTTTTTAATTAAAGCCTTTTATTTTCAAATATATGCAAAGATAATTTTCAACATTTACTCTTGCAAAACCTTGTGTTCCAACCCACAGTCCTCATTCTGTGCTCAGATGGCTCTCTTCCAGAACAGAATTTTCAATATATATATATATATATATATATATATATGTGTATATATATATATATATATATATGTGTATATATATATATATATATATATATATATATATATATATATATTTTTTTTTTTTTTTTTTTTTTTTTTCCTGAGGCTGGGGTTAAGTTACTTGCCCAGGGTCACACAGCTAGGAAGTGTTAAGTGTCTGAGAACAGATTTGAACTCCTGAATTCAAGGCTGGTGCTCTATCCACTGTGCCACTTAGCTGCCCCTTCAATATATTCTTAATAGATCAGAAAAAATTAAGTAAATATACAGGAAGCTCTTCTGACATTGAATAGTTCTTTGTTTTATGACTAAAATATTATGGGTCCAGCTGATTCTTCTTCAAACTTCAGTTGCATTTGCTACCTTGTTCTATGCAACTGCTCATGTTGCCCGAACGAGAATCTTTGTCAGAGAGGAATTAAAAGTATTCAATTCAATTAAATTAGTATTTTGTTAGATGCCTGTCAAGTACAAAAGCACTGTGATAGGCACTGAAGATACAAAAGTGAGGGAACACAAAGAGCTGATGTTTATTCTGGTTTAGAAACTAACATAAATTTGATTCAATGATGAAAGTGACCTGGGTATGGTAGAGATCCTCAGAAAAGTCATTTTAGAAACCAGGTACAGCATCATGAAAGAGGCAGCTCTTGAACTGGGGTGTGAAATTTCTGAAAAGGAAGATCACAGCATGTGTGGATGTGGAGGGAGCATGTTCTAGGACGAGATGATGGTCTTCAAGGCTGCAGAAATGGGGAGGAGATAGACAGGCTGGGGAGCATGTGTGATCATTCTGTGTGTCTGGAGCAAGAACTTAGTGAGCTGAAGAAGAGTTGAATGAAAAAACTGTCAGGATCTGAGGATTTTGATTCAGTCTTTTCTTTTATAGCTGAAGGAAACTGAAGCTCAGAAAGGTAAAATGATTTGCCCAAAGTCATACATTGAGTGGCAGAGCAGAAATTCTGTCCTTAGTCTGTTGACTCCAAGCTTGTGTTCTTTCCATACATAGTATAAAAATACCCATTACTCTGCCCATTATAGTAATAGTTATAGAGTAGTTTATATATAGTTATAGTTATAGAATAGTTTAGAGTAGTTAGTATAGCTTATAGAGCACCAATTAAGTACTAAGCATTGTGCTAATCCTTCTACAAATATGACTTTTTATCCTCATAACAATCCTGTAAGGTAAGTGGTATTCTCTTTTTTGCAGATGAAGAAAACTGAGGTGGATATGTTAAATGACTTGCCCAGGGTCACATAACTAGTAAATATTTGAGGCCATATTTAAACTTGGGTTTTCCTGATTTTGGGCCCAGTGTTCTCTCTACTAGGCCACTTAGCTGCCTTGCATGATAGCCTCTCCTAGCAGAAGAGAGAGCTTCAAGAGGTACCACTGCTTAGAGAATTAATTAGATGAATTAAAGAATGAAACTAAGAAATAGCAGCAGGAATGTAGGAGCATAACCAAGGAGAATGCTCTGTAAGAAACTTGAGACTTCATAGGAAAAGGGGGAAGGATAGTTAAGGGAAGAAGGCAACTTAGTGTAATAAAAGGATCAGGTATATCCTTTACCTTGAGAAATTATTTTTTGATAGAGTAGTGAGTACAGAAGCTAGAATAGATGTTAAAAATGGTGTGGTCACAAATTTAAAATAAATTTTGTAGACATTTAGCCATGAAGTAAAGCTTGCAGGGAGAATCAAAGGAAGGCTTTTGAATGAGGAAGTCTGGGGTGATGGAAAGGATGCAGGTTTAGGTGTTAGAAGATCTATTTTTAATTTCAATTCTAACTGAGTAACAGTGTGACTATAAACTAATTAAAAGTAAATTCAACAGTGTGTAGTAATCAAAAATGAAACAAAATACAGCTCCCCTTCTTTACCAAGTAAAATATAAACTGCTTGGCTTGCCATTTAAGAACCTCCAAAATCTTTGAGCATTTTCCAAGCTTATTGCATGTTCTCCTTTAGTTATTTTCTGTTCCAGCCAAACAAATACTCATTGTAACTGGATTTTGTCCTACCCTTTCCTGCCTCCTTTGTGCAGGCTTGAATTTCTCTCACATTGATGTGAAGGATATATTGGAGAGGGAAGAGGAAGAAGAACTGGTGAAGGAGACAGAAAAGGAGCAATTTGAGAGGTAGGAAGAGAGGGCAGTGTCAAGGAGACTAAGGGGAGGAGAGTATTGAGAAGGGTTTTACAGTGTTATGTACTGTGGAGAATCAAGGAAGATGAAGACTGGAAGAAAAGGCCATTCAATTTGTCAGTAAGGTCATCAGTGATTTTGAAGGGAATAGTGTCAGTCTAGTTTTTGTCCTCAGCAATCTACTGATGGGACTTTGAGGATTGTATGGGTGGTGGAAAAGTATGGACAGAGTATAGATTATCTTTTACTTAATTTTTCTTGGCCTTATCTTTCAGATGAGTGAGTTGGGATATAAGATCTCCAAGGTCTCTTCCAGCTCTAGCATTCTATGATTTATGGCTTATGTTATTTGGTGAGCTAATCACCTGAAAGTGGTAAGCATGTATATTAATTGACTTGGAACTAAAATCAGGATATTATCTAGTATTCTTCACTCCATAGGAGTGTGTACTTCCTGTAGAAATTATTCATTCAAAAGCATTTGGTAAATACCCATTATGTTACAGAATGTTCTGCTGGGTTCTGGGGAAGATTACGTGGGGAGCTCCACACCTTCAATTGAAGAAAAAGCACAGGCACAGATTTTAATTATAATATATAATATTATATGATTAGGGAATATATTTCCCTAATACAATATAATTTTTTTTTTCAAAACAAAGTGTTGTCTAAGGTACAAAGATGAAGTTTGTCACATACTTTTGGCATTGGAAAAGAATGCATGAAGTAAGTGGCATTATTACATTAAACAATAGAAAAGAAATTTTTCAGGCAAAGAAAGGAGGGAAGACATTTTAGACAAAAACATTGTGAGCTTACCTGTTTAGGCATAGTATGTTTGGGGAAGAAAGCATTAAATTTGTTTGTAAAACACATGGTGTATGGAAGTTAGTAATATGAAATGAAATTTAAAAGGCTATATGGTAGAAGGTTAGTGCCTTGAACACAAATAGGATTATTGGTAGGGAATGCTGTTTAGAGGAAGTAGGTGTTTAAATTGAAGTTATGAAATGAGATATAATTTTCCCATGAAAATTATGTTATACAATGCTATAAAATTTCTTTTCTTTCTTTTTTTTTTTTTTTTTTTTTTTGGAGGGACTATTTTCCTGTTGGAAATTTGTTGGTTCAAGCATTTTATAAAAATGGCAATATACTCCCTTCCATAAATATATCAGAATTTATATATCATGAAAGTTCTATTTTCAGAGAAACCACTTTGCTTAAAATTCTTTGAAAGAACCAATTTGCCAGCCACACTAGAAAATACTCTCATCACATTACAGTTATACCACCAAATCCCCTTCCATACTCTCATTCTTTTATTCTATTTAAGTGTCCTCATTTTTCTTATTTTTGTCAGAGCCCTTGAGCTTCCAAAAAGGGTTTCTTTTTAGTATTGCCCTGGAGTTGAAAGACCATGGGCCAGACTGAGTCTTTAGATTATGATACAGAGAGAAAAGAGACATGGATCCTAATGTGGGCTCCAGAAAGAAGGTGATATTTTAAGATCGTTTTTTCTATTGCATGCCTTTTCTAAGTGTCAGAAATGAATATAAAAGACTTGAGTGCTATAAATGTACACTGTCAAAAGTATACCTTTTAAGGCTATGACTTGGTCTCTGAATATCAAAAAATAAAGCCTTTTGATCTAACTTTTGATCTATCCTTCTCTTTTCTCCCTTCCAAACTTGTGGAAAGAGTAGTATAAACTTACTGCTTTTTCTTTATCATATTCTCAACTTCTTATATTCTAGTTTACAGCTCTACTATTTGCTAAAAATTTTTTTAGAGTCACTTAATACAACCTATTATCTTCCTCATCTTCCTAGACTTCCCCTGATTTCCATATCTTATATTTCTGGCTGTGCTCTTTCTTAATAGTTACTTGTTAAGTAGCTTCTCTGACACTCTTCCTGCTGCTTGTATAATTGTTCCCTCTTGTTTTTCTTCATTATTTTCTCTTTTCCTACCTTCAAGTGGAAACATTTATCAACTTTTGTCCTCATTTATTTTTTTTTAAACAAATTATCCTTATCTATAGTCCATGTAAAACCTCTCTTACAAGTTTCAGGCTTGTGAAATCTCTTAACTTCTTTATCTAGATTATAGATGTAGAATTGGAAGGGAATTTAGAAGCCATCTCTTACCTCAGTATTTTTAGTCCTGTCTTGCTATTCTAGATCTTTTAATCATGCTTAATTCTTCCTTTGCCGTATCCTCCACATACAATCTGTTTCTGGGTCCATTTTTTTCTACCTCTATAGTATAATTCCCCAAGCCTCTCTGTATTTTTATTCTTTCTGCCCTGACTTTAAAAATTCAGATATTCCAATATCCCTCTCTTAGACCATTGTAATTGCCTTCTAGCTGGTTTTCTCATAAGCAGTCTTTTTACTTATTTGCAAAGTCAAAAGATTGAACTAGACCTACTTAGGTCTCTTCTGTAGTTTTAAATAAGAACTTAAAAATTATTATATTTTGTTGAAAAAATGCATTTTGGGTTTTTTTTTGAAGAGTGATGCTGCATTGAGAATGTGGAACATTATCGTTATGTGTAATTATATTTTTTTCTTGGTTGCTGTAAAATTAAGCAAAGTATCATTTATCAACAAGTGGGTAAAAGACCATTAAGAAAAGATTGTGCTTTTATGAAATATTTGAAACAAAATGGTTGTGAAGTGTATGTTTGTTGACATATTTTAAGCCAGAGAATATTTAGTAAGCGGAGTGTTACAGTAGAAAGAGCTCTGGATTTGGAATTAGAGTAATTGGGCTCAAATCCTCAAAATGCTATGTTAAGTTACTTGAATATTTACAAGATCTTAGCAAAGATTTTTTTAGATCTTTCTTAAACTGAGGATTTGGAGTGATTTTTTTTTTTTTTTTTAACACTTTGTCTCTAGGACAGGGCTTCTTAATCTTGAGCCTATGAACCTGTTTTAAAAAATATTTTCATACTTTTAAAAATATAATTAGTTGGTTTTAAAAAATTCTATGTATTTTATTTTATGCATCAAAAAAACATTATTCTGAGAAGGCTTCATCATGCTTCCCAAGGAGATAATAAGGGGAAAAAATGGTTAACCTCAGCTTTAGGATACAAATAACTAAGATCCTTTTTTTTTTTTTTTTTTTTTTTTTTTTTTTGGTAAAAAAATTTATTGATATGTTCTGTTTTTTAAAATCATTGTTCTTATTCTAAGTATTTCTTCCTTAGCCTCTCCCAAAGAGCTATTCCATATGACAAACAGTATCTGTTAGAGAGACTAAAAAAAGATTAACACAACTGATTGATACATTGGAAAAGTCTGAAAACATGGACCTTATCCTTTGTGGAGAAGGTTTGGGAGTGTCTTTATCTCTATACTAGTCTTTGATTTTTAAAATTTTTATTCTGTTAATTTGTTTTTTTGGCATACTGTTCTTTCATTTACATTGCTGTAGTTAATATGTATGTTTTTTACCTTGGCTCTATGTACTTCACTCATCAATTCATATAGATCTTTTTATGATTCTCTGTATTCACTACATAACACAATAACATTCCATTACATTGATGTACTGCCATTTGTATAGTCACATCACAATAGATTGGCATCTACTCTGTTTCCAATTTTTAGCTATCATTAAAAGTGCTGCTATGAATATTTTGGAGTTTTTGAGGAGACTCTTTTTATTGGTACCTTCTTTGTAATGGAGTCTCTAGTTGAAAGGATATCCACATTTTAGTCACTTAATTCGCATAATTCCTAATTGTTTTCCATATTGATTGTATCATTTCACATCTATATCAATAATTTATTAGTGTACTCCTTCTTTACCATCCCATCCCTATGTAGTCTGTTGCCATTTTAGGGTCATTTTTGTTGATTTACAAAGTATCGGATAAAACCTCACTATTTTCTTTTAATTGCATTTCTCTTATTAGTAATGATTTTGAGCATTTTTTTTGTGTGTTTGATTTTGAATGGTTCTCTTGAGAAATAGTTATTATATATCCTTTGACTGTTAATTATTGGGGAGTGGCTATTTTACATGTACACATGCACATTTTTTATATATTTTAGATACGAAATTCTTATCAGAAGAGTTTGCTACGGAAAAAACTTTTCTCATTTGACTACTTTTGTCTTAGATGCATTAATTTTATTTATGCAAAAGCAAAATCTCAGAGATTTTGTCATTTGTGATTGCTTCTTTTATTTAATTAAGAATGTATTTCCTCCTCATAGCTGTGAAGGCATATTATGTTTTTCTTCTAATTCTTTTTGTAGCATGCTCTTTAATATTATGTTAGTTAATATTAATATTAAGCATATACTTTTATTTATTTCCCCCTCCCCCCAGCTGGGGTTACATGACTTGCCCAGGGTCACACAGCTAAGAAGTGTTAAGTGTCTGAGATTAGATTTGAACTCGGGTCCTCCTGAATTCAGGGCTGGTGCTCTATCCACTGCGACACCTAGCTGCCCCTGGGAAATTATTTTGTAATTGTGTTCATATAGTTTCTGACTTTTCCTTGATAGGTAGACTCCCAAATATTTTATATTATCTATAGTTATTTAAATTCTGCACAAGAAAAATCAGATAAAAAAGGGGAAAAAGTGAAGGGAAAAAAAGCAAGCATGCAACAATAACAACAAAACAAAATAAAATACAATGTTGTAATCCATATTCAGTTCTGACAACCTTTCTCTGGGTGCAGATGGCTCTGTTCCTCACAAGTCTATTGGAATTGGCCTGAATCACCTTATTGATGAAAAGAGCCATGTTCATCACAATTGAACATCATGTAATCTTCTTGTTGCTGTGTATAATGTTCTTTTGGTTCTACTCACTTCACTTAGCATCAGTTCATGTAAGTAAGTCTCTCCAGGTTTTTCTGAAATAATCTTGCTGGTCATTTCTTATAGAATAATAATATTTCATAACATTCATATACCATAATTTATTCAGCTATTCCTTTTTTTTTTTTTTTTTTTTGCTTTATCTTATTTTTGCTTTGTCAGCTATCATGTATTCACTATTTTATGCATGGTAAAGTTTTCCCACCTCAATTTTATTTTGTGTATGCTTTTGTTTTTTAAATGTGTTTCTTATAAGCAAAAAGCAGGGTGTTTTTTTGTTTTCGTTTTTTTGGTAAGGTAATGGGGGTTAAGTGACTTGCCAAAGGTCCCACTATTAGTAAGTGTCAAATATCTATGACCAGATTTGAATTCATATTCTCCTGACTCTAGGGTCTGTTCTCTATTCACTGAGTTAACTGGCTGTCCTAGGGCTTTGTTTTCTTATCTAGTTTGTCCCTTTTCATATTATTAGATTAGTTAATCCATTCATATCTAAAGTTCTGATTTAAGTTTATATGTTCCTCCCTCTGTTTCAATGTTTTTGTTCTAGTTGTGTTGCTCCTCCCTCCCCCTTTTTCTGTAAGCATAGTAATATGATCCTTCAGTTACTCTGTTATAATCTTTCTTTAAATTGACTCTGGTTGCTGCTGTCACTTCTCATCCTCTCTTTTGTTATCCCTTTCCCTCTAGAGTTTTGCTTCTTAGTTCCTTTCTCTTTCTTGCTTGTATATAGTTATGATTGACCTCAATTAGACAAATAGATTTCTCTTTCCCCTCCTTCCTTTCAGCTAGTCTTACTCATTTTTTAAAATTTCATTTTTTGTGCCTCTTTCCAAAAATGATTTTTCTCATTCTCTTTAATAACAGTCCTCTCTTTTTGTCTACTTTTTATGTCCTCATTCTCTATATCCTCTATATCCTCATGACCCCAATAATTATCTAATCTTCCTTTTCCTTGTATTTATTCATTCAAAAGATCTTCACTATGGTAGTTCTTTTCCACTATATACTAGAATTTGCTCTGAGGATTCCCTGATTCCTCTTTTTCATAGTGTCTGAGAAGACACTATCCCAGGCTAAGAGTCTCCACCACTGTATTCCTTACTATGCAGTCTACCACTGATTTGTGTTCCCCAGGTTACCTTTTTTTCCTACATTTGCTCTTCCCTGTGTCCATGTTCTCCCACTCTTTCAGATGCCAGTTGCTCCTACAGTTGCAGTCCTCCAACTCCCTCCTCCTAATGTATGAACTTTTCAAGCATCAAATCTACCAGGAGAACCATGACTCTTAGATTGTTCCTTATATATGCTATCTCCAAGATCAGTATGTTTTGCTTGCATAGTGAGTGTATTTCCTTTTTTCTCTTCTACAAAAGTGTCCTTCATTTCTATATATTTGCCTTTCCAATATATTGTTCTCTCTTACTTTACTTGTTAATTGTCATTAAAGATATCATTTTTTCTATCCATTATTCTTCCTCTTTAGGCCATTAATTCTGCTTTCATAATTTTTCATTTTTCCCTTTGAATCACTCAAGAACATTATGTTTTGGTTCTGTGTGCTTATATTCTACAGGGTCCCATTTCTTTTTTTTTTTTTTTTTCTTCCAGTACTTTCTGAACTAATTTATGGGATCTGGATGCTATATTTCCTTCTGTCACTGATTTTTGAGTTGATTTATCTTCAAGATTTTTGACTTTTCTTTTTCCTGAAATATTTGATAATTTAATTTTTCTCTCATTTTCCCCCCCTATCAGTCACATGCTAACTCTCTCTTTAATTGTGAGATGGTCTCAATATCTCAATGCAAAGCTCATTAGCCTAGGTCTTTACCCTAATTGAGACACTTTCAAGTAGTCAAAAGCAGCTTCCCCACTGGAAACTTTTTTTTTTCCCCAGTCTTAGTTGAATGCTTCACACTGCCTTTTCTCCCTGCAACACATACACTATGTCTTTTCTAGGTGTCCTAACCCACTCTGTTCCTTGGTTCTTTGACCTGGTGAAGGCAGTTTAGAGCTATATAATGCTGTTTTCCCCATCTACCTATCCCCACCCCATCACTGGCTCTGCTGATATTACACTGTTGATACTCTTGATTTACTAGAACTAGCATTACAAACAGAATTGATAAAAATTATTCCCTGGGCCATCTACACTAGAGAGAGGACTGTGGGAACTGAGTGTGGATCACAACATAGCTTTTTCACTCTTTGTTGTGATTTATTTGCATTTTATTATTATTTTTTTCTTTTTGATCTGATTTCTCTTCTGTAGCAAGAAAATTATATAAATATGTATACATATGTTGGATTTAACATGCATTTTAACATGTTTAACATATATTGGATTACTTGCCATCTAGGGGAAGAAAGATGGGGGGAAAGAGGGGAAAATTTGGGACACAGAGTTTTGTAAGGGTCAATGTTGAAAAATTATCCATGTATATGTTTTGAAAATAAAAAGCTTTAATAAAAAAAAAAATTCCTGCGGCAGGCTGAAAGAAGGCTCTGATAATCCAGATCAGTTTAGTTCTATGGTATTCCTATCTTCTGGAGGGTAATCTAATCAGAAATCCAAGTTATGTTAAGTTAATTGAAATCCAAGTTAATTGAGGCTAAATTTTTGCTATAAAATAACTTATAGGGTCAACTAGGTGGCGCAGTGAGTAGAGTACCAGCCCTGAAATCAGGACAACCTGAGTTTAAATCTGGCCTCAGACACTTAACACTTTCCTGGCTGTGTAACCCTGGGCAAGTCACTTAACCCCAATTGCCTCAGGGGAAAAAAAAAGATTTAAAATAACTTATGGCCCATGGCTTCTCTATTGGCCTCCTTTGGGTCATTCAACCATGGCACTCTACCTCATAGTGTCTTTCCCTTACCTCCCACCCCCCAAAGCCACATGCTATGTTTCCTAACAACCCCATTATGCTCTTGGCCCCACTTCTTCTCCTTATAGCTCACTAACTCTTTGGGGCTGCTAAGCCCCTTTCAGGATTTGGCCTGACTGCTAGGGACATGGCTCAACCTCATGGGGGTGTTCTTTCTTCTGGTAAATGGCAAGTGCCATTAGGGAATTTGCTCTTTCCATCATTAATTATTAAAACCCTTTTCTATACTCTCCTTAACCTATTTCATATACAGTGTGTCTGTGCCTCTGATTTTATCTGTAACCTGTTCCCCTAAATAAACCCACCTTTTGCCAGAGAGAATGGTCATTATGAATTCTTCATATGACCTCACCTCATCATTTGATGTCTACTATCATATGGGTGTCTACATCAGCTATATCAGCTACATCACTGATGCTATGAGATTATGGCCCATTACTTTTTTAAAATTATCATTATTTTAAAAAAAACCCTTTATTTTCAAAATATATGCAAAGATAGTTTTTAACATTCACCCTTACAAAACCTTGTGTTTCAACTTTTTTTCCTTCTCTTCCCCTCATCCCTTCCCCTAGACAGCAAGCAATCTAATATATGTTAAACATGTACAATTCTTCTATACATATTTTCACAATTATTATGTTGCACAAGAAAAATCAGATCAGAAAGGAAACAAAAATGAGAAAGAAAACAAAAATCAAGCAAACAACAACAAAAAAGGTGAAAATACTATGTTGTGAAAACACTCAGTCCCCACAACCCTCTCTCTGGGTATAGAAGGCTCTCTTCATCACAAGTCTATTGGAATTGGCCTGAATCACCTCATTGTTGAAAAGAGCCATGTCAATCAGAGTTGCTCATCACATAATTTTGTTGTTGTATACAGTCTTCTCTTGGTTCTACTCACTTCACTCAGCATCTATTCATGTAAGTTTCTCCAGGCCTTTCTGAAATCATCCTGCTCGAATGGAATATTCTTATGGAACAATAATATTCTATTACATTCATCTACCATCCACAAACTTTCTAGTTCCATGCCACTATAAAAAGGGCCACTACAAAAGAATCGCTAGAAACATTTTTGCATATGTGGATTCTTTTCCTTTTTTTATGATTTCTTTAGAGGCCCAGTAGAGACACTGCTGCATCAAAAGATATGTACAGTTTGATAATCCTTTGGGCATAGTTCCAAATTGCTCTCTAGAATAGTTGCATCAGTTCACAACTCCATCAACAATGCATCAGTGTCTGTGTTTTCCCATATCCTCTCCAACATTTATCATTATCTTTTCCTGCCATCTTAGTATGGCCTATTATTGCTCCTGAACAGATGGGGTCTCCTGGCTGCTCATTTGACCTGAAAATGAATGATTAGAATTACCTAAGGCTCTTTATTCTAAAGGCAATTGGGCATTTAGTCTGCAAAAGAAAAGACAAATGTAGAAATTACAGCTTGACCTAAGATAATTAGAAAATATGAGTTCTTACACGATTTTTTTTTTTTTACTTTGTGTATATATCAAAACAGTAACATTTCTATATGGTATAATCAAAGCATAGGAGTTGTCATCCCAAAGTTTTCTGGTCATTAACAAGTAAACCTCTTTAAATCTAATTTTTTTTTTTTTATCTTTAATTTGCACATTCAAAATAATACTTAGGATCATAGTATTAAAAGAAGCAGTGATTTTAGAAGCACATAGTCTAATTTCATGTTCTTAAAACTAAACCCTGATAATCTTAAATGATTTGTCCAGCATTATAAAGTTAAGTGAAAGATCTGAGATTTGAAACTAGGTATGAAAGGAGCTGGGTGGTTCAGTGGATAGAGCTCTGTGTCAGTCAGTAAAGATTTGAGTTTAAAGTTATTATGTTTCTTCATCTGTGAAAAAGAGAAGAATAATGTCTTATTCTTCCAAGAATATTAAACTCATATCTTGGATTACTACTGCTGTGTAAATATTAGATACTTATGCTTATTTAAAGGTTTTATTTTGTATTAAATAGTTACTAATGATGACATAATTGATTTAGTGTTGGAAGAAGCCTAAGAAATCATTCAGCCTCATCTTGTTATAGATAAGAAAACTAAGGCCCAGCAGATTAGGATACTTATTCCACAGTCAGAATCAATTGCAGTGCTGAGATTTAGGTCCTCAGGTGCCAGTGTACTTTCTTTGAAATTTTTTTGAACACTAAAGCAAAAGTGACTAATGGTTGTTTTCCTGTTCAATAAACATCATTTATTGATGCATTTACATAATTTCAGCTGTTTTGTAAGGAAATTTTAAAATGTTTTTCTTATCAACATTGAATAAATTAGTGTAACTTTATCTAAGAACATATAAATAAATACATCATAAGCTTGATTAATTTTATCCTTTTCGGGGAGTTCATTTTTACTTCCATTTTATTATTTCCAATTAGATTCTACCTTAGTCAGAATTTACATCTTATAATCATATCTCTTAACCATTTGCATAATTTTTATATGGTACTAGGTATTCCTATCCATTCTTTGGAAGTGCTGCTCCTATCATGACTAATCCACCTGTAGAAGTTCGAAAAAATATGGAGGTTTTTCTTCCCCAGTCTTACTGTGCATTTGATTTTGCTACTTTGCCTCATCAACTCCAAGATACCTTCTTGAGGTATGTGTCTGTGTATGATTAAATAATGAGGTTTCATAAATGTATTTCATATGAAAATTACTAATTTACATTCATAATGTAAAAGAAATTCCATAGGAAAGAACCAAAAACATTTTGAACATTTTATAGAATTTCCTTTAAGCAAAATCTGTAACATTGTGTGCTTCCAAATATTTTATTTAATATGAAAGATTTTAAATTTTTTTGTTATTTAATTTGTCTGGATTTGGTTTGGTCAATTAGCAAAAAATAAAAAATTTGAATGAGGAAGAATTGTTTAAAAAAAAAAAACTGTTGCTGATTCCTAATTTAGTGTATATGTAGTTGAAAAGTTAAAGAAAAATGAATTCCTGGCTCTGTCATTATTAAAAGAGATGTATGCCCTTGGCATTATATCTAACATGTCTGTGTCTCAAGATTTTTATCTGGACTGTAGAAGGAGATGCCTTATGTCTAAGTTAACAGAAAATTTGAAAAGATTCTCTACTATGAAAAGAAGAATGGGAAAAATTAAAAATTAAAATCTTTAACCAGAAATTAGAAAAAACAAATTGTAAAGAATTTTTTCCTTTAAGATATGTAGATACAGATATTAATAATTATTCATTTTTGCTACATGTGCTTTCACTCAAAATGATGATTAGGAAGACATTAAAAGGAGTTGTATCATCTCAATTTGAACTTAGAAAATACAAAACATTTAATTCAGCGAAAAATCTTTATCTTCTTTGATTTTAACTATGTTATTGTAAAAAAAATTTTTTTTTCTTTTATCCATAGGTTACCACTGCTTGTTGAACTGTGGCATAAGGATAAAATGGCCAAAGATTTACTTCTAGGAATTGCAAGAATTCAGCTTTCAAATGTCTTATCTTTAGAAAAAACACGATTTTTAGGTGCTCATGGTGAACAATGTTGGCGTCAAACTTTCAGTGAAAAGGTTCCTGTCACAGCAGCACAAGGGTAATATCATTACTAAACATTCTTCTATTTGGACCAGTTACATTTTATTATATTTCTATTTTAATGTAACCTTCCAGTTTCTATATTCAATTTATATCCTTAGAAAACTGTCTAGAGCACCAAGAAGTTAAGTTACCTAGCATCTTACAGTCAGTATATATCAAGAGGAGAAATTGAACAGAGGCTCTGTTTTTGGCTCTGAGGTCATCTTTTCTATCTTCAGGGTTTAATTTGAAGAGTACATTTTTACATTGTAGAATGATAAAATAGGAGACCATTTATTCTCAGTACAGTAGACATTCAACATTAATTAAATTTTTATTGAAGCATGATTTGTCCTACTACTTTCAGAACATGAATGTTAAAAAGTCATAGGAGATACTTTTTATCCCAGAATGCTGCCTCTTAGGAATAATATACCATTCTTAAATGTGGCAAAGTTATCTATCTAATATTATCTGTAAAGAAAAACAGTTTTAAAAGCTTTAAAATCTATGTTCAATGTAATGACCAGATATTTCTCCGGCGGACTCATGATAAATCAAATTACTCATCTTCTAATAGAGAAGTAGTAGATATAAGAAACAGAAAGAGACATATTTTCTGAATAGGGACACTGGATATATCCATTTTGTTTGATTGTGCTAATAACAAAATGATCAACAAGATGAGTTATTGATCTATAATAGTAAAGGGAGTTCTCTGGCATCATTGCCAATTTCCCCATGTCATGTCATCATGGAACAAAAAAAAAATCAAGTTGTTCATGTTTTTAGTTGAGAGACTGTACTACTATGAGCTTATTTAGATCTGCTCTGTACTACTATGAGCTTATTTAGATCTGCTTTCTACAATATCCCTAGCCATCGTTCCTATGGTCTTTTACTGAAAGAATTTGGCAGGGAGTTTGGGGAAGGGATTGCATATATTGTGAAAATGTAACAAAGATCTGGTTTAAACAGGAAAGAAAATTTAATAAATATTTTGTATCTAAAGTTCATGAAGCATGAATTACATTATTCACTGTTTCAAAATTGTAATTAAGAACAAGTCAGTTACATTTTTATAAATACTACATAGTATAAATTGCAAAGAAGATGGTGATTTCCTTTGGTAGAGTGAATTTTCTTACCTTGAGTTCCCTGTATTGATGAAATCAGAAGCCTGTTGTCTATTTCCATTTATTCCTATGCTTAACATTTTGTTTTTAAAATAAAGGGGTGTTGCATTTTCTCAAAAGCTTTCCCCCCAGAGATAGCTAGGTGGTGTAGTAGATAGAGCACCAGGAAGTCAAGAGGACCTGAGTTTAAATCTGGCCTCAGACACTCAACACTTCCTAGCTGTGTGATCCTGGGCAAGTCACTTAACCCCCATTGCCTCAGCAAAACAAAACAAACAACAACAAAAAAAAAGCTTTTCTCTCCTACATCTTTCAATATAATTAGGTGGTTTTCGTTGTTTTTATTTTTATATTGGTCTATTATGTTTATACTTTTCCTAATACTGTTGTGTTGTTTTTTTTTTAAATTTTGTTAAACATTTCCTAGTTACATTTTAATCTGATTTCAGTTGTACTGGCATCTTGGAGTCCAGTTATCTTTGACCTAGAGAACTGAGAGATTGGGACTTGCCCAATAACCACACTGCTTAGATATATTAAGGGCGAATCTTCTTGGTTGTTAGGGCTATTCTCTTTTCAGTGCCATGCTGCCTTTCTTCTTCAAGTTGATAGGAGCAAATTAATGATTGTTCCACAGTTCTGAACCTACCAAAGCCATATCCTTCCATTTTGGTCATAGGATGGTGAGATTGAGAATCTCAAAATTGTAAGTGACTCAAATAGAAAGATATATGATGGGGATAAGTAAGCCAAAGCATATTACCAGTCACGATGAGGGAACATGGAAACCAGAAAAGCAGATAAAGTGATTTTCTATTGAGAGCAGACTAAAACAAATGGACAACTCATATCTTATGCTGCTATACCTCAAAGTATTAAAAGAACCATAGTGAGGCCTTTGTGAAAAGATTAAATAAGACTCAATTTTTGCCCTCCCAGAGTTTATTCTAGTTAGAATCTCTAATTCATTGGGTAGGTCTTCTGCAGAAAGACATGGACAGGAATTATACAGATTAAGAAAGCATGGAAGGCTTTCTGTATTGGCAGAGGAAATATTCACAGGGACAAGATAATAATAATTGATCTATCTAAGTAGGTTAAGTAGTTGCTAATGGCTCAATTTTTATTTTTTATCTTTTAAGTAAGTATTCTATTGTCTCATATCATTCATTATGATAATTGTAATAAATTATACTTCATGCATTCATAGGAGTTTTCAAAAATGTATATGCTATAAAAATTTGAGAATCTGGGAAAAAGTGACCTAGTTTTCTATTCATTTCTCCTCTTTATTTCCATTTTTTTTCTCATAACTTTCTGTTTAAGAAATAGCTCAAATTCAGATATTGTAGAGATTGCCATATGGTGTTAGGTAATATTTGACATATAGGATTTGAATAAGTTGTTCATAGAACTTCTTTTGGGAAATCTATAATAGGATTAAATGTCTGTATTTGTCTTTGAATCCAAAATGTCCTGAGGTCTATCATTCAAGGAAACTGAAATAGGAGTGGAAAAGCTTAAGCACCGGTGAAAAGCCACGGTACTAAATTGGCATTATAATCGCTGAGCCCACTAAAAGGCTACTATAATTTCAACAGCAGTGGTACCAAGACAGTGGCATATGGGCTCTTTCTTTCTCCTTAAATCTCTGCTTTCAAGTAATAGCAAAATTGCAAATAAAAGGGGAAATTGTGTTAAGAATTTTATGTTATGAATTGTAATTTTTTTTTTAATTTTTAATTTATAGGACAAATAACAAGATAGCAGATCTTTCTTATACATTGACTTTAGAAGATCACGGACTTGTGAAAATTCGTGAAATATTGATACCTGAATCATCCCAGGTATATATTTACACATATATAGATATCTACATATATATGAATACATATATATAGATATAGATATTTACATATATATGAATACATATATATAGATATCTACATATATATGAATACATATATATATATATACATAATGAATATATGTATAAAATACATACATACATGTATGATATTTTTAATCTTATACTGGTCCTTTTAAAGATTCCTAATATCAATATTTCTTTTTGGTTAAAATATTTTCTCAATATTTCTCCCTAGGGTTTAGCTACAAATCAACAGAAGCCACTTTCTCCTCAAGCACTTTGTGGTACAGAAACACAGGCAGAGCCCCGAGAAACTCTAGAATACAAAGCAGCCCTGGAGTTAGAGATGTGGAAAGAAATGCAAGAAGACCTATTTGAAAATCAGGTTAAACATTTCCTACTTTTATGATGTTTTATGATGTTTTAGTAATATCCTTTTGAATAGCACTTTGAATATCCAGTCTTATTTTTGTTCTGGTAGGAGAGAGTATTGAGATGCTCTCCACATTTGTTTGATAAAAGAACTGATGTACAGAAAGGGTCAATGAATTGCCCAGGGTCACACAACTAGGATTATAACTTTATGTCCATGTTCCTTTTATTCATCCCCCACAAAGAAAATCAAGCAGTAGCTCTACTTTATGATTGGCCAAACTGTTTATATAGCTTATTCTGTAATTGATAACTGTATGTAGTACTCCTTGTCTTCCTGTAGACTTAATTGCCTTGAAATACAGAGCCACAGTGACCAATAGACCAATAGTCAGACCCTTGGCTATGTAGAGATTTTTTGTTGTTTTTGTTGCCTGGCCCTGTGATTTCATTGGTAGAGGGAGCTCCCAGTGAGAAAGCTCCCCTACATCAGTTCTGCTTCTTCATTCTTCTTCAGACTCTGAGGGTTTAAGTGATTTTACTTGTATTTGTGCAAAGAATCAGTTAGTATGTATCCATATACATACTATATATGAATGAACTGACTTCATTTTGTAAAATGATTGTTTATTATGCAAATGCCACTTAGTCAACTTTAATTTGATTTTTTAAATAGTCTGATAATTTTAATCTTATGATTAAGTCAAAACTTCTCTATATTTTTTCTTTCCAAAATACTTATTACTATTTAAGGAAATGGACCATAGTATCATTTGTTAATGTTGGCCTTATTTACTGGGATAGATATATTACTTTACTCAACTAACAAGCAGTTACCTTTAGAGAGCAAGGTGAAGTAAGAGAAGGTATAATAGATTTAGAGCTGGAAGGAAACTCAGAAGTCATATAGTCTAATCTATTCATTTTTCAGATGAGGCAACTAAGTCCAGAGATGTTTGGATTTGCCTAGGGTCATATAGGTTGTAAGTGGCATGTCCAGAATTAGAACCCAGGTCCTTTCCACTCCACCAGAAACTTGCTTTTACTATTTTCAGTAGTTTTTTTGTTTGTTTGTTTGTTTTGCAATTTGGTGGCAATCTCTCCATTCCTTTATCCATTAAATCCATTTCCTTGAGCTCTCTTCTTTTCTGCTTTTACATATTTCATTCTTACTAAAGTAGAAATGACTGATAATTCACTAATGGTTTAATGGAAAGCTCTTTTGAGTACTTGTATTTTCATAGGTAGTAAAGCATTTATTCCCATATCTATCCCCAAAATCTAAATCCCTCCCAAAAAAATTTTTTGTTCATGTATAAGTCAGACTTGTCATGTCAGTAATTTACATTTATATTCACATTTATATTAATAATATGTTAAGGTTTTATACCTATATGATACATAGTGCTTTCTCCAAAATGACTGGTCCAGTGATATAAGTAGTCCTAGTGTTGTAGACTAGTATTTAGGCCAGATATATAGTTTGGGTTTCAGATCAGAACAGTTGATTATCTTAACGGTTAACAAAAGGAAATGAACTTTGCTATAGGATGGAAAGAAATCCAGCAAGAATTTAGCATTGATTCAGTGTGGTGCAGTTTTTTGCTTTTTCTTTTACCATTATGTGATTAAAGGAAAGAAGGATTCCTAACTCTTCATGCCTTGGCTGTTGTATTTAGGCCCCAAAAAGCTATACCAGTATTCAAGCCTGGTTTGAACCAATTAAATCTCTAGTTCCAATATGTTTGACTTGCTAGCCTATTATGCTTGGGTTAGGGGCTTAAGAAAGGCCAAACTAATCCACATGGCAGGAGATGCTTGTAAAAATTGTTCTAGCACAGAAAGCATTATCTAATGCAAGAGTATATACACTTGCCTATTTCTTTTTTGACAAAGTGAACAGTCTTGTGATTTTTCTTAAGTGGGACTTCTCCACTGATATAGATCTGTACAGCTCTTTTGTGACTTAGAATCTTAAGAAAAATTTCTAACTCCAAAGGTGAAATGATTTGTCTGGGATCACATGCCCAGTGTGTGGTTTAGATAGCATAGGAAGCTATGCTACTCAAGTGTGCAGTTAATTGCCTTGCTTTTGACCATATAGCTAATAATTGTCACAGCTAACTTTTCAACCTTTGTTTCCCAACTTAGCATCATCAAATATTTTAAACTGGAAAGAACTCTTGAGATCACCTCATTCAATCTTTCTTATTTTATAAATGAGGAGATGGCTACAGGAAGGGGAAGTGTCTTGCACAAAGTCATATAGTTATTACATGGTAAAGCTAGGACTTACTCCATGCTTATTGTTCCTTCAGTTAATCCATGCTAACTATATTGTGTCCTGGCATTTTTCTTAAGTTCCATAAAAGGAAACAAAAGAAATAGAAAATAAGGTCCGTATGGAGTACTTTTATGTAAAGTATGTTCTAGATAACTTGCTATTGATTCCTATTATAATTTCAGGTAGGCGTGTCAAGAGTTTGATTTCATGTTCTGGCCTCTCCTAATTCCAGGTCCAGCACCTTTTCTACTGAGACAATGGAGAGTATTGAATTTAGAATTGGTAAAGATTTGAGTTCAAGTTCAATATCTGTTATTTATGAATTCTCTGATCATGACAAAGTTAGTTAATTTCTCCAAGCTTCAATTGCACATCAATAAAATGGCAATAAATACCACCTGTAGTAGTTGTTGTAGTAGTTCACAGGATTCTTCTGAAATTCAAATGAAAAAAAATATTTGTAAAGCATTTTGTAAATCTTACAATGATAATGGATTGTCAGGGATAAAAAATTGGATAATCAAACTGACACCAATCAACTATACCAACTTCATCTAGAAGTTTAATCAATGTTAATTAATTGCCATAACAAATCATATGACTTGCCATATGGAGAAAGATAGCTGCTAAATGGCAATACAAGTTATAAAATCAACTAATCTGTAAAACTTTAAGAATTATGTTCATTAGAACTAGCAAAATATTATAACAGAAATATTGCATGATAATCAGCTGTGAATGACTTGGCTAGTTTCAACAATACAATTATCTTAGACAATTTTGAAGATGAAAAGTACTATCAACTTCCAGAGAAAAAACTGATATAGTCAGAATACAGATTGAAACATACTTTTTAAAATTTTTTTTATTTTTCTTGTTTTGGGGGGATGGGAGAGGGACTGTTTTCTTTCACAACATTTTTAATATGAAAATATGTATTGCTGAGTGCATACATATAACCTATATACAATAGCTTGTCTTTTTAGTAAAGGGAATAGGATATTGAGGGAGGAAGAGAATTTGAATTTCAAATTTTTTTTAAAAAGAATGTTGGGACAGCTAGATGGTACAGTGGATTGAGCACCAATGCTGAAGACAGGAGGACCTGAGTTCATATTTGGCTTCAGACACTTAATATTTACTAGCTGTGTGACTCTGGGTAAATCATTTAACCCAGTTTGCCTCCTTCTCCCCCCCAAGAAAAAAGAATGTTAACTTTTACATGTCATTAGAAGAAAAAATAAAATATTAAAAGGGAAAAAAATTTATTTAAGGAAAGGGTGTTCATTTAGTAGTATCAGCTTATAGAACAAAATATAGGCAGTATAAAGAAAGCAGTCTAAAAAAAATGTGGAAAAATACTCAACTAGACAAGGTCCTCCTAGAGGCATTCAGGATTAAAAAGAAAAGGAAAGGCTACAAAGAGGAAAAAAAAAAGAGTTGCAAAATCCATTTTAATAAATGTTTTCTTCATCAAGGATTGTGGAATTTAGACTGTAAAAGGTGCCATTTTTTTAAGGTGCCATTAAAAGAGGTAGAAATAGCACTAAAATTAACAAAGATGGCAAAAGCAGCTATTCATCTTATCAGTTATTGATTGAACAACAACCAGTTGTTGATCAGTGACCTTCTGCCCCATCCCCCCCATCCCCCCCACCCCCCAAATAAAATATTGAAAGGTTTGAGATTTTTCTTCTATACCTTTAAAATCTTCCTCCTGGATATCTTTATTTATTTTTTTTTAATTAATTCTTCAGCGAACTCATAATTGAATTACTTCCATATACAGATGGTAAAAGTGACTCAATTGTGAATGTGTTCAATTGGAGAAATAAGGTAACTTTGCTATGGATAAACAAATCATAAGTGCTAATATAAAAAGTATCTGGAGAAGGAAGACACAAAAAATGTGGGCAAAAAAAATTTCAAATTTTATCAATATCAGTAGGGAAGGTTGTGGGGATCAAGGTTGTTGATTAATCAATAACTTAATAACTACTGATTTATGTGCCTCCTTTGGCTTCCACACAGAATCTTTTATACTAATTTCTTTATGAATTGTAGGGGAATGAGCAGCAATTCTTAAACAATATTCAATAATGTACCACATCTTTACCATTTCAAAATAAACTAAAAAATGTAGAAAATATAAAATCTCACTGTGATTGTTGCTTGTTATTTTAAAAGTACTTAAAGCAGTAGACCAGAATACCAACACCATTTTACAAGGCTCTTTTACAGCAAGATGTATATGTGTCTGTGTAAGAATATACACACATGGATATATATTAAGCTATGTGTATATATATATATATATATATATATATATATATTCCTACATATATTACATATATGTGCTTATAGATAGATAGATTTGTGAGGTCCATGTAGGACAAGAACAGGCTGTAATTTAAGAAACTCTGGTAAAAACAAGAGTAAAGAATATTATTTAGAAACTGAATGAAATGAAAAGAAAATTGACAGGTTATCTGCCAAGAATTGGGAATGACAAGTGAATAGCAAGAATATCCCACTGGCTGATAGAAGAAAGCAAAAAAGTCTTCCAACATATAAGCTCGACTGTTTTATGGTGGATCTTTAGGACAACATGGTCTTGAGTTCTAAAATGTGCGGGAATGGTTGGTATTCTATATCTTAACACAATAAGGTCACAGATTTGAATGTGTTAATAATTAACACTTACATATTAAGTTGTTTTTTTTTTCCCCCCATGCTACTTCTGCCTCTTAAATACATAAGATAGTTAGACTTCATTTTTTGGCAGTTCTTACTGTTTCCACAAGATCTGAATATTTGTGTACTTATATTGATTACATTACTTTGTGATTCTTTGTTTTATTTTATTTAGCCAGCATATACATAGCACTAGGGCAGTGGTCCCCAAACTTTTTAAATAAGGGGCCAGTTCACTGTCCCTCAGACTGTTGGAGATCCAGATTATAGTAAAAACAAAAGCTCACATTCTGTCTCTGCCCCTCAGCCCATTTTCCATAACTTGGTGGGTCGCATAAATGTCCTCAGCGGGCTGCATCTGGCCCAGGGGCCATAGTTTGAGAACCCCTGCACTAGGGTCTTATATTTTATTTCCTTTTAACAGAATGTTTTATCACTTTTCAAATGACAGTGAAGGGCAGCTAGGTGGTGCAGTAGACAGAGCATCAGCCCTGGTGTTAGGAGTCCCAGAGTTCAGATATGACCTCAGATGCTTAACATTTGTTAGCTTTGTGATCTCAGGCAAGTCGCTTAATCTCTATTGCCTCACCCAAAAAAAAAAAAAAAGGATAATTAAAAATGTTGGTGAATCAGTTCAGCAAATGTCTATTTAATTCCTACTATGTACACAAAATTAGCTAGGCTCTAGGGACATAAAAACCAAAGTGAAAAATTGTTTTTCTGTTTACAAGGAACATAAATCTCACATACTTCATCTCAAGATTTCTAGGGCTATTCAGAAAATAGGACCAAGGAAATTGTGTTAGGATTACTTTCCTTTTGCCTCTAAGTCTGTTTCAGAGGACTACTAAGAATTTAGGATTATTTTCTCTAAAATAAGTTGCTCTATATTTATATATTTGTTATATATTTAAAAATAAAAGACTTTATGCTCTGTTGAATGATGCTTATGGAAATTCTTACACTAACATATTTTTAAAACTTTGAGTTAGAATGCTTAAGAAAATCTTTGGGAGATAAATGTTTAATATTTAGCTTCAGTAGAGCTACTTGATTTTATTCAATATTGTTTTTGTTTCTTTTTAATAGCTGAAAAAGAGGGAACTAGCTCACATGCAGGCTCTTGCAGAGGAGTGGAAGAAAAGAGATAGAGAAAGAGAATCATTAGTAAAGAAAAAGGTAATTAAATTATTTATGAAGTGGTCTGTAGTAAGCATATTTGGAACTGTACATTTTTTCTCACCATTTTTGAGAGTCTTTTTTATCTGAAAAAGAAGAATCTAAGAAATTAGATTGTTCTATTATCTGATTATTTCTTTGAATTGTAAAGTGTTTAGTTGTCTGTAACCTTTCTTCAACAAATATGTTAATCTCTAGATAACCTTGAAATGGATTTAATGACATTCATTCGAAACTTATGATGAGGAGATAAAAACCAAAGTCTTCTACCAATCAAGTCCATTTTTCAAAAACAGAATTTTATTTTAGTAATTTTTTTTTTTTCCTTTTCACAGTTTTGGGTATATGCTTGCATTTTGAATTAAATTTTGGGCTTAGTTTGTATACACTTCTCAAATTATATACACTTGTATAAAATAAACTGTTTTTACCTATACGACTTTGATTTCCATTAGTAAGGTTGTTAAACCGAGGAAATGCTATAGGCATCACATTCATTTCACAAAGAATTTGATCTGCCTTCTTTGATTTCCTTATGAATAAAAAATATAGTTTGAATGATACAACTGTTAGGGGAATTCACAGCTGCTTAAATAGTTTTACCAAACTAGTATTTATTAATAGCTTAACCTCAAACTTGGGTTTGAGTTCATACAGCTATTTATTAATGGCTTTAATTCAGTGCAATAGGGGGGGGGTCTATCCTTGACTTTTATTATATAGAGTTGGTGTCTCATAAAATCTTAGATTTAGAACTAACCTTAGAAGCCATCAAGTCCAGCCTCCTTTTTATGAAGAATCCCCTTTATGACATCTCTAGCATATTTTTGTTCAAGTATTTCAGTAGACCCAATGACAATATTTAGATGAAAAATCCATTCCTTTTTTTGATGACATCTGATTGTTAGAAATTGTTTTATTATACTCTCTAAAACTTTCTTTGTTTTTCTTGGATTTTTATGGATGCTTTCTTTTGTAACATGTCTAATGTGGAAATTGTGTTTTGTATGTATGACTTCATGTATATAATTAATACTATATTGATTGCCGTTGTAAGGATTAAGGAAGGAGTGGAAGAAAAAGGATTTGGAACACAATTTTTTAAATTAATTAAAATAAATGTAATTGGGAAATATTTGATGAAATAAAAATGTGGCAAAAATTATGTTTTATATTAAGGTGAGATAAGTCTTTCATAAATTGATGGTTTTCAATATTTTGGTTGACACATTTTAAAGCAACATTTATAAATTAATTTTTGATCATGATGCCAAGGGATCTAGAAAATATGTTATATGTATACAACAGTTAAGAAACAATTGTATTTAGGCTGAAAAGAAGATTAAACTAGCTTCATAATAATAATTAACCCATGATACCATAATATGTGTGATAATCTTAACTATTTAAAATTATGAATTGATCATAAATATTTAAGAATGGGGACTAAGTTTGTTTGGGGCTTGCCAAGTGAATCTTATTAAATAGTGAAATTTTTAGCTCCAACTTAAGAAAGAAATTGACAATTAGAACGGTTCAACATTTTAATGAACTTGCTTCATGGAGTGTTGGAGTCTCCATCACCAGAGATCAAATTGGACATTGTATGATCAACTATTTGTCAGATATGCTTTAGGAATAATTATTTAATTAAATAACTTCTAATGTTTCTCTTCCAGATCTGAGTTTCTGTGATTCTAAGATTTATATAAAGCTTATAAAAATATATATCTTTAAAATTTCTTAGGAAAATAACATTAATTTTTAAAATATAATTTTCAGGTAGCAGAATACACTATTTTGGAAGGAAAACTTCAGAAAACTTTAAATGACTTAGAAAAGCGTGAACAACAGCTTTCCAATGCAGAATCAGAGGTATATTATCCATATACTTAATTTCAAAAGAGCATGTACCAGTGTGTATGTAGCATGCTTCATTGTAATCTGGATTTCTAACAGCATATCAGTATTTGAGATTTCCCCATGGACACATTGCCCTCCTCTGGGTTGCTATTTTGGTCTTCAGTGTTAACATAGTAACTTTCTATGGTTAGGCTTCTTTTCTGTTTCTTGCTCATTTTCTTTCCTTTTCTTTTTGTATTTCCTTTTTTGTGCCTTTTATGTGCCTTTGCATTCTGCTCCTGGGGTAAAGAGGACATTGTCCCAAGCTTTCCAGTTCTGATCCTTGGCTTTGAGCACAGAGGCTCCTTATATTTGGTGTCTTGCTCTCAGTAGGCAGTGGCCCTATCTGCCCTCCAGAAAACAGTTTCCTAGTTTGACAGATTGTTTTCTGAGTTGGGACTAGAGGCTGCCCCACTGGTCTGCTTTATTATTGAACTACTACTGAGGGTCTCAGTTGTTGATCTGCTGTGATTAAGATCCCCTCACTGGTTTTCCTGGAAACTGTCTGAAGTGGGCTGAACACTCTTTTCTTTTTTTTTTTAGATTTTACAATTTTTTAAAAAATTAAATTTATAATTATACATTTTTTTGACAGTATATGTGCATGAGTAATTTTTTTTATAACATTATCCCTTGTATTCATTTTTCCAGATTTCCCCCTCCTTCCCTCTACTCCCTCCCCTAGATAACAGGCGATCTCATACATTTTACATGTGTTACAGTATAACCTAGATATAATATATGTGTGTAAATCCAATTTTCTTGTTGCATGTTAAGTATTTGATTCTGAAGGTATAAGTAACCTGGGTAGATAAGACAGTAGTGCTAACAATTTATATTCACTTCCCAGTGTTCCTTTTCTGGGTGTAGTTGTTTCTGTCCATCATTGATCAGCTGGAAGTGAGTTGGATCTTCTTTATGTTGAAGATATCTACTTCCATCAGAATACATCTTCATACAGTATTGTTGTTGAAGTGTATAGTGATCTTCTGCTGAACACCCTTTTCAACCCAGTGAAATTTTTCTTGAAATTCTTCTAATCTCTCTTGAGTTGGAGAGTGGTTTCATGCCATCAGATTCTGTTCAGAGGCTTGGTTTCATGTGGTTTTCCAGGGAAACTCAGATTACTAACAGATTAAACAAAATTATTGTGTTAGCATTCAAAATATATTTTCTATTTTGGTGATAAGAAATAAGTAAAAAAGTTATTTTTAATATGAATAAATAATCTTTCCCTTACAATTTCAATAGAAGCACTGTGGTTTTTTTTTTTTTTTAATGGAATAAGGAAGAATTAACAAATGAGAGAGGTTGAAAAAAGAGAAAATTACAGGTTAAATATGAAGTAATTTATATTTCTAGTTCTTTTACAAATTATCTTTTACTAAACAAGAAAATTCATGAAAAAGTTGGCCAAAAGAGCCACCATCTTTTATTCCCCTCTAGAGAAAGTTGAAGAGAGTAAAGTTTTAAAGTAGTCTTATAGACCTGTTTTGTTCTTTTGGTGAATAAAAATTATTTTCTTATTAAAGAGAAGCAGTAGCTTCCTGATTATTATAGTTTCTGGTGCAAAAAGCAGACAGAAGACTGTAATATCATTACAAATTATCTGATAAGATAGTGGAACTATGAACTGTGAAGGTGGCTTCTGGGAAGATGAGTATATTTTGTAGTGTCTGGACTAGCTCTCTGGAGTATCTTGGTACCAGCCTGAGTCCTTGATCTTAGGAGAGGAGTAAAGAAGCAGAACTCAATGGATGGTCAAATATAGAGTCCATTTATTTCAAGTTCTCTCACCCTTAAATACCCTAATACCTTTACATAACTATTGCACACTGTGCATGTGTCAACTATAGGATGCTGAACATGCAGGGCCACATAAATACCTTGCTATTATTATGGAGATGCTTCCTTGCTGCAGGTATCTCTACTTCAAGTAGAACACAGGTTGTCACACCCCCTGACTTCTCAGGAAGGTTGAGAAGCACCCAAGGGAAGATAAGAGCCCAACCAGATGTTTTTGGCAGGTTTCCCTCTAGGCTGAAAGATCATTCAGAGTTCCTCCACTATCTGTGGGCCCTCTACAATATTTAACATGCAAAACCCCTAAAATTTACAAAATTGTTAACAAATGTTAACAAAGTAACAATTGAGGAAAAAATAAGAAAAATAGTTTTAAACTGAGTATGATATCTAAAATAGCTAGGTTGAGAGCTTTGCTTTACTTGCTTTCCAAATAATTTGGAAAGAGTTGTGTGTTCTCTCTCTATCTTAAGCACTAGAAAGAAAAAAATAGATTACTGCTGTCAAACCAATAGATGCATAGTCTCAAAATGCAGGCACATTCCCTAAAATCCACAAAATTATTTTGTACAGGGCAGTTCAAAATATGCTAAATGCTTTTTTCCCCCTTAACTAGAGGGTTTTTAAAAATAAGATATATTATTTTAGAAAAAAACTTTATTTTCATCTTCAAATATTCCTTATAATTGGGTTGAAATGATTTTTTCTTCAGATGAATAGTAATAAGGTGACCCACTTTCCCTAAATTAGGCAGATAATCTACTTAATTTTCCTGTTCTACTTTATTCTCTGATCATATTAGCAACATGAGATAATTTCAAAAAGATATATGTAGGTTTCAGTGTTTATATTTTATTTTTAAATATTAGCATTTATACTTTTTTTATAAATGCTAATTCAGTTGCTAGAGTAACTATAGTCAAAATGGGTGAATCTATGTTTGTTTTCATATATGTTTTACAGAAAGGATTAAAGCATAGTGTGAAAGGATACATATTTGAGATAGAAAAAGTGACAGATACAAAGTTTTGGAGAATGGCTAAATAAATCCAATGTCCTTTAATTTGTGATAAAATAATGAGCCAGGAAACAATAGAGGTGATTTCTGAAGTAATGATTAGTAGTTTTTAATTTGTCAGGCAATTAGAATCCTTAAGTTCTGAAAGAGGAAGTGACAAGATGAAAACCACTATAATAGGATGAAAGTTTTTCCTAATTGACTTTCCAGGAATAGAACAAGTAAAAGTGTTCTGGGCAGAGATAATAATACTGCTGATAGCAAAGACAGTATGATTCCTATCCTATTCTCAGCTCTTCATGAGTAAGGGAGGCGGACTACTCATTCAAGGGAGAACAGAACATAAGTCTACATTTCTACCCTTCTAAGCATGAATTTTATCAAAGGATATTACTCTGGTAGATTTTTGTTTTTTCTGTGATAAATAAGAGAAGATGTCATAGTTGATAGTTTTTTGTTTTTTTTTTTAATCCCCAAGTTGTTTCTAGGCTAAGCTGTTTGAGATCAATGTTGAGTGATTATTATGCATATTCAACCCATTAATTCACTTTTCTATTTTGTAGTATGTGTCTTCCTGTGGAAGTTGAGATTTTGTTTGAGATTTAAAAGAAGTCAGGGAGATCACTAGGCAAAAATGAGGAAGGAGAATGCTCTAGATGAGGTAAATAAAAGTCAAGTCAAAGAAAATGCTCAGAGCTAGGAGATGGAATGTCTTGTTCATGTAGCAGATAAAAGGTTTTTTTTATAATTTTTTTTTGACAGTACATATGCATGGTATATGTACTGTACATATACATTTTTTTAAACAACATTATCCCTTGTACTCATTTTTCCAAATTTTCCCCTCCTTCCCACTACTCCCTCCCCTAGATGACAGGTAATCCCATACATATTAAATGTGTTACAGTATAAACTTAGATACAATATATGTGTGTAAAACCAAATTTCTTGTTGCACAGTAAGAATTGAATTCCAAAGGTATAAGTAACCTGGGTAGAAATACAATAGTGCAAACAGTTTACACTCCTTTCCCAGTGTTCCTTCTCTGGGTGTAGTTGTTTCTGTCCATCATTGATCAACTGGAAGTGAATTAGATCTTCTTTATGTTGAAGATATCCACTTCAATCAGAATATATCTTCATACAGTATCGTTGTTGAGGTGTAGAGTGATCTTTTGTTTCTGCTCATTTCACTCAGCATCAATTGATGTATGTCTCTCCAAGCCTCTCTGTATTCATCCTGCTGGTCATTTCTTACAGAACAATAATATTCCATAACATTCATATACCATAATTTACCCAACCATTCTCCAATTGATGGGCATCCATTCATTTTCCAGTTTCTAGCCACTACAAAAAGAGCTGCCACAAACATTTTGGCACATACAGGTCCCTTTCCCTTCTTTAGTATTTCTTTGGGATATAAGCCCAGTAGGAGCACTGCTGGATCAAAGGGTATGCAGAGTTTGATAACTTTTTGGGCATAGTTCCAGATTGCTCTCCATAATGGCTGAATTCTTTCACAACTCCATCAACAATGCATCAGTGTCCCAGTTTTCCCACATCCCCTCCAACATTCATCATTATTTTTTCCTGTCATCTTAGCCAATCTGACAGGAGTTTAGTGGTATCTCAGAGTTGTCTTAATTTGCATTTCTCTGATCAGTAGCAGACAATAGTTGATGCAGAGGTAGGAATGCTAGAATTTAAGGAAGACCTGAGTTCAAAGCATGCCTGAGACATTTTGAAGTGTGGGTTGAAGGTATTAACTTACTAGGTTCAGATTTTTCATCTATAAAATGGGGATGATTCTAGCAACCACCTAAATAAGTTTGTTGGCAAGATCAAAAATGTTATACAAATGCTAGCTATAATTTTAATTATTATCAAAATAAACATTTCTGTTTAAAAGAGGATTTCCCTCTAACATTAACTTGCTTTGAGTATATGCCAACTTGTGGCATCTGTGAGTCAAAGAGAACAGAAATTTTAAGTCACTTTTTTTGCATAATTCCAAATTGCTTGTATTAATTCACATCTCCACCAACAGTGCACTAATGTCTCTATCTTCCCACAATCCTGCAACATTTTTACAGCATATCCCATAATACTTCCACTCAACATCTGTAATAGAAAAAGTTTTCAGGTAGCTTAGAGATTCTAATCTATCCCTTTATTCTTCATTCATAAATAGAACTGAATATATCATTTCATAATCTAATATGTTGCTAGAATAGCTGCATATTATATGATTCTTTGAATGTGATATGAAAATAACGTGAAGTTCTTTGAACTGTTGATTTGGATCTTAGGATATCACGTGATAATAGTAGTAGATGTTTCAGATCATTCAGGCTGAAAAGGGGAAAATGAGTTACTTCTCACCCTTCTGTGATAGGAAATCAAAAAAATTATTCTTCAATATATTCAATATAATTCTATCTTCCATTATGTTCCAGCATTTGCCTGATTGTACTCATTCTGTTTCTGTGCAAAGTCCCAGTCTTCCCTCCTTTGAACCCTGCAAGTCAGTCCTTCAGGCTTAGATTACTTATAACCTAATCTCTGTCTGAGCAGATACAACGGCAGCTGCACAGCCGTTATTGGGAATCCATGAGCTGGCTTAGATTAGGTATGGTCTAGAATAGTTGAGATGAGTAGGCCGGATGGATTACAACCTGTGTGGCAGATTTTTTCCCCTACCCATCATACTTCCCTCCCTCAACTCTCAACCCACCCTTCTTACTCATGCAGCCATCACCCTAATTCAGACTTTCTTCACTCTCCCCTGGATTATTACAATGACAAGACTGTTCCCCATCCTCTCCATCCTTTCACACTGCTTCCAAAGAGATTATTGTGAAATTCAGTGTCCAAACATGTTATACCCTTTCTCAGGAAGCTCTAATACATTCTTATTGACTCTAGGAACAAATCTAAACAGTCGCTGAAAGCTCTTCCCAAATTTGCTTTAAACTACAGTAACAACTTTTATTATAAATTACTCCCCTTCCTTGGAAATGATGGTAAACACAAGAAAAGAGGACATATTAAACATTGAAGATAGCCAGTGGAAAGCTTGCAGACACAGTAAGACATTGTGATATATGAGAAGCAGAAAGAGGCAATTTGGTAGAATCCTAATGTGAGGGAAAGAAGAGGATGAAAGGAGGGGAAAGCAATATGTAGTGAGACTAAAAAGATAGGGTGAGACAAGATTGTGATGCTCTGTCCAGAGGAGTTTCTCTTCTATGCTAAAGGCTACAGGGAGCCACTAGACCTGATTGAATAGCTCAATGGCTTGATCAAGTTTGCACTTAAGGAAAATCACTTTGGAAATTCTATGGAAGATAGATTTCAGTGGAGAAGCATGAGGTAGGGTGACCAGTTAAGTCTCCCAACTTATTCAAAGACTTATTCAAAAAATCTAGGCAAGAGGTGATGAGGACCTTAATTAAAATAGCGTGTAAATAAGAGAAGGTTATGTTATTCATGTATATTCAGTATAATTGTATGACATGCTACAGCAGTAGAAATGACATGACTTGGTAACTTATTGAACATGTAAGGTGAGAATGAAGAGTCCAGGATAGCAACAATATATATATATATATATATATATATATTTTCACACACTATATGTATATAGTACACTGGAAGAATGCTAGTTCTAGAGACTAGGGCCGAATATATAGATCTGTGAATAATTTGTGGAAATGATAATTAAATTCATGGAAGCTGATAGTCTCACTAAGAGAGTGAGTGTAGAAAGAGAAGGCCTAAGGCAGAGATTGTTTAATCCTTACAGTTAGAGATAACAACATGGATGATGTTTCAGAACTGAGAAGGAAGACAAAAAAGAGAAAAGTGATGAGATTGGAAACCCAAATGCAAAAGCATTAAGGGAAGTCAGGTAATGAGTGTAGAGAGCATTTTCTAGGACCCATTTGCCAATTTGATGTGTGCCTGAATTGATATCCACAAAGATTCTTTTAATTTGCATTTCTCTGATACTCATTTTGAGCAGTTTTTATATGACTAGTTAGCCATATCTTTTGAAAATAATTTTCATGTCCTTTGACCATTTATTTTAATATGTACTTCTTTTCTTCTCATTCTAGTACTTATTTAATCTTTCATAATCATAGTTGCATTTTATTCCATGTTTGATCATGTTATATTTTTGTCAATATTTATAAAAATATAACCTTCCATTCTCATTTTTTTAATAATGTAACTTTTAGTATTTAGGTTGTTTATTCGTTCAATATTTGACAGTTCTTCATAAAGATATATTTATTTTAAGCTACAAAGAAAAAAGAAAGAGCTGCATTTAGACCATGAAAGAAACCTTCAGGAGCTTCAGGATTCTGTCCGAAGAATCAAAGAAGATTGTGCTCATCAGGTAGAGCTGGAGACTTCAAAGATGAAGCAATTGGAAGGAGAGAAGCAGCGACTTCAGCAGCAGGTAAGAGACATTGGCAAATTGTGCCTATTGAATGTAATTGGGAATGTTCAACAGAATAAACAAGAATACAGTAGAACATAGATAATATTAACATGTGATTTTCTAAGTCAATATTTGATCAGCAGAGTGCATTTCCATTAACACCACTAGTTCAGTAGTATTAAACTTGTGGTAGGTGGTAATCCAGTAATTAAGTAACCACTTAATCTTTCTGAGTTTCAGTTTCCTCAGCTTCAAAATGAGAAGAAGAATAATAGTGCCTCTTATATTTATCTCAAAATATTGTGAAGTTCAAATGAAATAATATTTGTAATATCCATTATTATTATTGCTATATTTTATTTGTTGAAAGGGCATATTTTCTTTTATTGGACAGTAATGGATGGATGGGGGGAAAATTCAATTAAAAGTGATTTTGTTTTATAGTATTCATTCATTATTATGATTCATAATATTACTCCTTTAATTTACACTTGCTTTTTGAAGTTGGGAAATATGGTAGGTTTTATTTTTCATTGTTTCATAACTCTTTGTATGATGTCATATGTAGAGAAAACATCTAATGCTTTTAATTTGAAAAGTATTCCAGCATAGTAAGTAATTTAATAGATAACCCCTTTGAACTTTTGAAACAAGAAATATAATTCTAAAAAAGTATTAGTAAAAGCAAGTGAGACATGAATTTTGTTTTGAATTTGGATTGTTGTTAGCATATATTTCTATTCTTTAAAGGCTTTTATCTAAAATATTAAATCTTCAATATTATGTTTTGTATTCTTAAATAGTAGAGAGATTTTCTTTATTTGACCATTAAAAATTCCTTTTAAATAACAAGTCAACTAACTGTAGTCTTCTTTAGGTAAATTAAAGCTGAAGTACAGTGCAACTATTGCTATTATGAATATTTTTCCACTTTGTTTTAATTTCATTTTCTTATAAGACTATATATACTAAGCTTATGTCCCCCATCTTCCCATATTCTAAATCCATAATGAAATGTTTTGGCTCTTTAGTGGAAAATTCATTTCAGGAACATTTCCTTTTTTTTTGAAATATCATACTTGTGGCAATTTTTTGTCATGTAGCAAAGAATATAGAAACAAGCAAAAAGGACCTTCGAGAAGCCAAAATATCAAAGCCCATCTACTTTATTTGTAACTGAAGATTTCATTTGATGTGTTAATTTTTTATTTTATATATAGTTCAGAGAGGCTTTGTTGTTGGAAAAGAGACTTTTTTTAAAAGCTAAGTCAATAAATAGCAATAGCAGTCTGAAAGTAAGTGGACACATAAAAAGTATGCTTAAATACTCAGGCCTTCTGGGGTTATTTTGTGAAACCCTCTGATACACTTCAGTAGTCTCTGGAGATCCCACTGAAGACCACTATAAAATAGTAAGTAGTCTAACAATACATCATTGTAATGATAATACCTGAGCTTTAGTCATTAATAAAAGATTAAATCATGTTTGTTTCATTTAATTTAAAACAGTTCTTAAATATATAAGATATGGATTTTCACAAAAATGTTTAAACTTATTTTACAGTGTGAAGGGAATAAGGCTATAACATTATTAATAGGAAAAGAAATGCTATAAAAGACATCATCTTCATCTATGTGTGCAACCGGAAAAGAAAGTTGGCCAGTTATAATGAGATTGAGAAGATAACCATCTGAATACTGTTCTGGTACCTTAAAACTATAGAGTGAATCAAAAGAAGCCTTCCAGCAGATGCCTTAGGAGAATTTATAGAAAAGAACTGTAGAAGATTCGGAGATATAGAGGGGTTGTGACTTGCATTTAAGGAGGGAGTATCTAGACTGAAAAAATCATAAGTATATCAAAATTTCAAAGGCATTATAGCTAGGAAATTCATCTTGTTCATCAATGAAATTATATGAAGGATTTATTAGTACACTATCCAGTTGCAGATGTTTCTAACTTGGGCATAAAATAAAAATCTAATTTTTTCAATCTTTCTTTAGTTACTATGTAGGTTCCATATTGGTTAGGTGTTTTCTTTTTCAAACACAATGGAGTGTAAAGACTTAGAGGCTTGACTATTGCTTTAATTAAGGATCTATTTGGTATAGCCATAAATCAATTAAGAATGTATCTTTTCTACTTCCTGTTAGTGCTTACCCCAAAAAATCTTAAATTCAAATTTTCTTTTTTAAACTTTATATCATGTGTATTTTGAGAAACACTATTAATATATACAGTGCTTTAGATCTTTATTGTTTTTGCTAACAAAAATCAGTGGCATTTTATAGCATTTTTAGGTTTACAAAATATCTTATAAATATAGTTTCATCTGTTTCTTACAACTGCTGCATAAAATACATAGCTACATTTATTCTCATTTTACAAAAGAAAAATTTTACTTCAAAAAGAACCTTGCCTGTGGTCACCTAGCTCGTTAAATATTAGAGACAAGAAACAAGTCATATCTTTTGCCTCTAAATCTATCACTCTCTTCACCTTGCCTTGCCTATTTTCATAATTAAAAGATTTATATTATTTTTTGATTGTTTTGTTCAATCGTCCTTGTCATAAAATTCATAAAAGTAACACCGCAGGATTTTCTGTTTTGTGTCCATGAAGAAGGCTAGTATAACTCTATTAAGGATATTCTATTAAATTAAGAAACCTAAAGAAGGTAAGGTATAAATGCTAGGTCCTATTGAGTGAATTTTTAAAATTATGAAGCTTACCTGAAAATAATCTTAAAAGTTTCTCTAAGAAATATTTGAAAAAAATTCTTTTGTGTCCACATTTAAAAGAACTTCATTTACCAAATTAAAATAAGCTGTGGTTGATCTGAATTTTGTAACATTTTACTTATGTATTATTATTAAATTAATTGGATTTTATTCTTTAAAGTTTTTTGTTATCTTTTTGTTATAGCTTTATGATGCTGAAATTAAGTATAAAACTTTGGAAAAAGAATTCCAGCATTTCAAGGAACAACAAAACAGCAAGCCAGAAATCCGTCTGCAGTCAGAAATAAATCTTCTCACATTGGAAAAGGTACCTTATTTACTTACTGCTAAATCACTGGAAATAGTTAAGCTATTTGAAGAACACTAGTCAGATAAATAATTTATACAAGCTAATGACAGGAACATAGATTTAGAAAGGTGACAAGGGCATTACAAGTCATCTAGTACAAACCCTTTAATTTTACAGATGAGGACACTAAACCCAGTCAGGGACTTACACTGGCGTCTTGTGACTCCAAATGTAGCACACTTTCTACTGCACCACATGATGCTATTTTAGTGGAATACTGTGTACCAAGATTACTTGTGAAGTTACACATTCAGCACTTTAAGACTTTTAAAATTTGAGTGGTTTAAATATTTGATCCTGAATTATCTAATTTACCTCTATTCCGCTGCAAATTAAACTTACTTGAGTTGTAGTTTAATAATTTTAGATATTTTAAATGTCTTACTTACCCATTAAATAGGTGTACCCATTAAATAGGTGTAGTATTTGTGACACAAAAGATCATGCATTCTTTCTACTCATGGTCCAAGCTTTAAAAATTTTTGGAGGGAATCATGAAATTGTGCTGCTGAGTCCTGTACAAATTCACTTCAATTCAGCTTACACATAATACATATATACAAAGTATTATAATGACAGTTGTTAAAAAAATCCTTGTCTTTAAGGAATTTATAATAATTATAACAATATAATGTGATCCTGTACAAAGATAAATACGTGTTGTAGAATGTAATTTGACCTGAATTGAACCCTCACTATTACCCTGCACTTAAAAAAAAAAAAAGTTTATTAGTAAGAATTGTTAAATGATGGAGAATGAAGACTTTTTTAAAAGACCATTAACGTTTCCAATTAGGAGCTCATTCTAAACTTTTAGGAGTGGTGAAAAGTAGATGTCAATTTGTGACCACAAGGGGGTGGAGTGAAGCACTGAAAAATAAATATTATGTCAGAAATTTGTCAACGAAAGATAGAGAAAAGGATTGTAGCTCCATAATTAGTAATTAGTAAGTAAGAATTTGACTTTTTTTTTCCTTTTTTCCCTTCTTTTCTTCAATATATTTAAAGGTAGAAGTCCCAGAGTAGATAGGAAGAGATAAGAATAAATACACAAATACACACACACACACACATACACATACACACACACACACACACACACACACACAGCGTTTTTTGGAAGGAAGGAAATTGAAGGGAGTTTTTGACTGAGTGTCCTGATTTTCATAATGTATTAAGAGGTCAGTTGTATGCTGAAATTAAGGAATATTAGAGGCTTGTGGAGTAAGGAAGAGGTTTAGAATGGTTACTATGATTAGTTTACTAGAAATTTAAGGCATTTTAGAGCCAGAGTAAGGGTCCAGTAGAAACTAAATAATACAGATTTGTAGTAGACTTTATTTGAGTGAATAATTATGATTTTTTATAATTAATCTGAATAGTCCTAAGAGCAGAACTAACAGACAATGGTGGGAATCATAATTTGGGGATTAGCAATGTGAACATAGCAGAATATCAAAAGGTTATGGTGTACTGAAAGATCAAAATTGAAAATAGTATTGGACCAACCTAGATAACCAAAAAAGAACTAAAAGGGGATTGATTGATAGATTGGGAGATTGGAGAGTGCTTGAAGTAACAAAGGTGTTAGTAATGTCAAAGTGCAGGTTCATGTCATCTAAAAGAGTGGAGGAGACAGAAGGTTGAACTGGCAATCAGTGTTTGGTAGTATAGCATTTTTGAATGGTCATAGAAAAGTGTCTAAGTATGCTAAAAGTAAATTGGAGATGGAAGTCTTTAAATTTGAAAAAATTAAGAAATTTTGAGTTCTCAGTGTTAGATTATCAGAGCAGTTAAAGTTGTTGAGCATGATGACAAGATTCCAGGTGAAAGAGCAAATTGTAAACTGGTTGTCACAGAAGTAAATGAAGGTAATTGATTGTCCTAAAAGACATTGATAGAGATGTAGGGAAGATGGCATACATAGATGGAATGAGAGAGTTGACTAAGTGATGTTCTAGAAGAAAAAGTGGAGAAAGTAGATCAGGCCCACACCATCTCTTCTAGTAATTCCTGGGAAATGGGAGGAATGGCCTTCAATGCAGAAGACTATGGAGAAAGTTATATTTAAGGAAGCCAGGTTTCAGTTAGAGTGATAGATAAAATGAAGGATTAAATTTGGAAAAACTTGAGGATGTAAGGGAATCTGAGCAGCATAAAATAGGGCATAACTTAATGATTTTAATAATAATAGCTAATGATGATGATAATAATAATAATAACTGACATACATAGCTTTTGAAGGTTTGCAGAATGGTTTATATATATTATCTCATTTTTTCTTTAGAAAAACCTCCTGAAATAGATAATATTCATCCCATTTTACAGAGGTTGAAATCGCGACTTAGAAGTTTCAGTGATTTTGCCCTAAATCACAGTTAGTAAATATTTAAGACAAGTTTTGAATTGAGGTCTTCCTAAGTAAGAGAGTCAGTTGGGTAGAAAGTGAGAACTGAACTACAAAAAAGATTGAGAATAGAAGAAAAAATTGTCACTAGAAAGGAGCTAAGAAAATTCGAGATATAACAGGAATCAATGAAAGCAAGAGTTTAAATTTAGGCAAGAGACATAAATTATTAGTAGGGAAATGGATGTTATATTAGATAAGCTTATAACTTTAGTCTTATGAAAAATTCCATAAAGGGACTCATGAATTAAGAATTTGTTTTTGTTAAAAAAAAAAATACATACATATATATCTACCTACATACATATATACATATACATATACATATACATATACATATATATATATATATATATATATATATATATATATATATATATATATATGTACATATTCACAACAAATTGAACTTTGACCCTTCCCCCACCCAAAGATGATTGTGTCTATATAAATATCATGTTTAATTTTTAAAGTTACTTATTTTGAAAAATCTGCCATCTTCAGACTTAATATTAAAAGTAATAGATACCTTCAAAGTATTAGAAGATATAAGCAGATATAAATTCCTTCCTACTTGTAAATACTACATTACCAGGCCTTTCACAAAATATTCAGAAATTGAGTCACAGATATCATTATGGTCTGATGCTAGACATTGAATTATTTAGGGATATTTATTTTCATCTTGTAACTTTGATGGTATTGTCACTTATATAAACCTTATTATAGTGTAAATTTATGACAGAGAACATCAGTCCACTATGTTTTCTAAGTCTCTCTAAGATCTGCTACAGCAGTCTATACATAGATTACTCAACAAATGTCGATTAATCTAGAAGTAAGGGAGTTGGACTATTTGGATCCATTATCAAGATCTAAAATTCTGTTACTCCTAACAATTGAAAATTTTCTTTTGATTAGTCTATTATATCCTTTACCACTATTTTTTTTCAAGATTTTTTGCCTCTAGGTGGTGCTGTAGGTTATATAACTAAGTTATTAGTCAGGTTATATCTAGATTTGATATTAAGATTTTATGTGATCTGTACTTCGTTTTCCTTATCAAATATATAATCCTTTATCAGTTAAAAAACTAAGAATAATAAGAATGTAAAAAGCTAGAGTATATATGGAAAACATGAAATCCATTTAAGGTACGGGACTTTTCTGTCATTGACTTTCTCCTTCACATTTTAAACTTCTAATTCTAATTAGTTGGTAGAATCAGTAATAATGATTATATTTGCTCGTGCAAGAATAGTTATATTTAAAACATATGCAAAATAATTTGGGATGAGGAGTCTCATTTGAATGGAATGTTGACTATATGAATAAGAATAATGTACAAAAAAATACCAGATTAATGTGCAAAAAGGAGTTCAAATTTTGAAGGGCTATAAGACAGGGCTTATCCCAGATGCAAGAGGTAGCTTTTTTATTTATTATAAACTGGAAATCAATTAGGAGGCTATTGTAGTTATACAGGTAAGAGATGATAAGGATCTGAATTGTTTTGTGTTAAAAAGAATTAAACTGATGGAATAAATTTTTGGAGAACAATACCAGGCAATTGAGTAGAAGTAAATAAGAACGAGGTAAGGAAGAATTTGAGGGATGTGAACCTGATTAAGTAGAAAAAAAGATCATAGTACCCTCAACATAAGCAAAGAAATTATAAAGAGAAGGAGGTTTAGAGCAGGAAAGGTAATGATCTCTTTTTGGATGTTGAACTTGGGATGGGGGCAGCTAGATGGTGTAATGGAAAAAACACCAGCCCTGAAGTCAGGAGGACCTGAGTTCAAATCTAGCCTCAGACACTTCCTAGCTGTGTGACCCTGGGCAAGTCACTTAACCCCAATTGCCCCCCCCCCAAAAAAAAAAAGAACTTGGGATGCTGTTTATCATAATGGGATAACCATTTGAATGTCTTGAATGAGCAGGTGGTGATATGAAACTAGAGGGCAGAAGAGAATCAGAGAAAGAAAATAATAACATTAAGTGCCTTGGAGATATAGATAGAAAATCAGTATAGTCCCTGTTCTCAAAGACAGTACATATAGGAGGATAGAACATATGGGATGGTTCAGCTGCAGGACAAATAGCAAGGTCAATAACCCATGAGGACGCACAGCAGCAAAGCAGTTGGCAACTTCTTTATTTTTGTTGAAAGAACCACTCACTATTCTGTTGATCACTCAAATTCCCAGTCTAAAAACTATTTTTGACTCTTCTTTCTCACTTAACCCTCATTTCCCTCTCATTTATTTATATTCAGGTGTCACTAGTTCTATCTTCTCTGAATCTTTTACATCTATCCCCTTTTTTCAGTTCATATAGGTACCACCTTTTTTCAGACTTTTTTCAGACATCTTTTCTTATCTGTACTATTAGAATCACTACTGATTGAGCTTTCCCAGCTTTCATTCCTTACCTACTCCAATCTGTCCTCCACATAGCTGTCAGTTAATAGTCGTAAAAAACAGATGTGACAATCACCCTCCTATTCAATGAGCTCTAGTGATTCTCTGTTACCTCTCAGATAAAATACAGACTCCTTGTTTGACATTTCCAAACTCTTTACAATCTGATTCCAACCTACATTTTGATAAATACACATTATTCTTATTCATGCACTGTATATTCAGGCTAACCTGACCTTTTTGTTTTTCCTGGTACAAGATGTTCTCTCTTTCATCCCTGATTTTGAATGCCTTTTCCTCTCTGCCCCTTGGAATCTCTAGCCTCCTTCAAGGTTCAGCTCATGTACCACCTTTTTCAAGAGGTTTGTTCCAGATGTGAGTGATCTCAACTACTTATTTATTTTGTATCTCTTCCCCACTTTTCTGTGGACATACATTCCCCTGGTAAACTCATAAATTCCTTGAGGATAGGAACTTTCTTGTCTTTGTATTTATATCTTCCAAAACCTGTTATAGTGTCTGTCAAATGTTAGGTGTTTAATATGTTAATATGTTAAAATGTTAGGTTGATTAATAGCATATGTAGAATTGTGTAGTTGTTTAATAGACTAGAAAAAAGAACCAATCATTGAACTGTATTATTACAGTTACAGTGAACTCATATATTCATTTACCATTCTTGTTAAAATGCAGGATAAAGAAGTCAATTAACATTAAAAGTTTCATTATAAACCCTTAGAAACCTAAAGAGAGAATAATCTTATTCTACATTCTACTACAAATCTGTGATCCATAAAAACACATAACAAAATAGTGAACCTATTATTTTTGATAAGAGTGTGTGTGTGCATGTATGTGTGTATGTTTGTGTACAGGTGATAAAATAGTTAATATTAATTGGAATTTGACATTAAGCTTTTTCCCATCACATTATTTCCTGATGAATTTTCTAAAGATTGATTTTTTTGGATGGTGAAGAGTCTTCATTCTGTAAAAATGTTGGGAGTGGTGTGGGAAAGATTGGATTATTTTGCATTAAAATGCTGGCTTGTTAAATCACTATTTTACTCTAACAGGCACATTTTTACATTATCACTTAAATAGTAAAACTGTCTGTTGGCTTCATTGCTTGGTACGTGGTTTGAAACTTTGAGAAAGTACATTCCAAAAGCATAGCCAAGTTGGCTCCAGTTCATGCACAACAGATTGCCTGCTGCAAGTAAAAATAATCATTTTATTAAATAATTTTAGTGTTTTTCTTTATATATTTAAGAAACAATTGAAAATAAGATACATATTGTTAAAGACATTTTTCTCTTTTACTTTTTGTTGAGTTTAGAGCATTCTTCAAGTACCTTTGTTTCTATACTTTTGCTTAATAATCTGATTTTTATTGTTTTCTCTAGTTTAAGATTTTACAAAATATAATTATAAAAATAATCTATACCAGTCCTCTTAATTTTCTTTTATATTATAGGACCAAATTCTAAATAAAGGCTTTTATCCACAGAAATAATTCATTTCTAAGAATCCAAAGTGCCGGCTAAACTGGAATGCTAACAAAACTGCTTTTTTTTTTTTTTTTTTTTTTAATAGGAAAAAAAGGATTTTTTTTTTTTTTTACCATGCAAAAGATCTTTATATAATATACATATATTAAACACATTTATAATAACTGTCTGGAGGCTTATACTAATCTAGGCCCTTTGTGTATAGGCTGTTAGACCATAAAAATAAGGCTATATTTTAAACAAGAAAATGTTCGTATGCCATAATATTTACACTAAATTATATAACAGTTTTAGATTATGTCATTTGTTACACTACATAAACTCTTTTCTTTAGGCAGACTCTTTGTGTATCTTTTCTTTCAGTGATTGTATACTGCAGCATAGCATTTCATTTGATATGATTTTAATTACTATTAGGTTGAACTTGAAAGAAAGTTGGAATCAGCAACTAAGTCTAAACTACATTACAAGCAACAATGGAGTCGAGCTCTGAAAGAACTTGCAAGATTAAAGCAGGTATGTAATTCATTGAACTTTGTTTTTATTTTAATGTATGACTTTTCTTTTTAGTTTTCTTAGACTCATACATTTAATATTATATTAGTTCTTGTCAGACTTCTAAAATTTGAGACAGTTTATTAAATGTAGAAACTTTTTCTTCTTTTAAAGTATAGAGCACTACTTGAAATTATAACCATTTTGCACTTATGTTTTTAACTGTAGCCATCTTTTTCTACTCTCACTCATGGGATGTTGGGAATATATCTTTATAGGCATTCTTCAGGTCATGTTTTCTTCTTTCACTTTTACCTATAACCAATTGCTATTCATCTCCCCTTTTGTGGTGTTTCTTTTCTAATGAAAGTATTGGAATCATTTTTTTTTTAAATGTGAGAAAAAATAAGGGTTATCCTATTCCTCTGCCCCACATACTATCAGAAGTTTTAAGAATCTAACATGTTTAATTCATTAGGACATAGGTCAGTTCACTAGGCTAGAATACATGACTTGAACAGGTAGATGGGAAAATGTAAAGTGTGAAAGCCTCATAGTTTTTCTTGGTTTGTTTTCTTTTGCTTTGCTTTTCTTCCTACTACTGAAAAGCAGTGACATGAAACAAAAAGCCTATGAGCAGGGACATCTGTTAGAGGGATAATTGTGGGCTATTTACAATTATGAGACAAAATATCCAAACACAGATACTGATGGAAAGTTTTCAAAGAAATAGATAGGTAAAGTGGACTAGAATGGAGGGAGATCCTCAAACTATTAAGGTCAAGTAAGGTACAAACAAGGTTATTTAATTTGAGACTAATTTAGGTGATCTAAACATTTTAATATCTTAAAAGTTAGTCATGATTAATTTTTATCTTAAACTTGGCTTTTGTCCAATACCTTCATTTTTATTCTGGCATATAAGTAATCTTGTTGGTTTTTTTTTTTTTTTTTTTTTTTGCTTTTAATTTTTCTTCATGATCATCAAATGGTATTTAATATGTACATATAATGCTGTATTTAGTACAATTATAGGCTTTGTCAACTATCATTTACAAAGTACAACAATGAGAAATTGTTTAAAAAAAAAAAAAAAGCTAAACTGCCTTCAGGAACCTACTATTTAAATGGGGAGAACTTAACAAAACAGTACCAACTGACTATATTAGTACTGAAGGGATTAATGGCACAAGAAAGAAGAGTTAATCACCAATCAGCCTATATTGCAAGAATTGAGAAATGAAATTAAAGAAGCACTATCTTATGGTTTCAGATGCTATACTGAGAAATATATCTTTGATATAATAAAAAGCCATGATGGGTTCTTTGTCTGGCTTAATATAATGTGTGTGTGTGTGTGTGTGTGTGTGTATGTGTGTGTGTATTAGTAGGTGTGTATGTATGTATTAGTAGGTGCTTAATAAATGATTATAACTGATTTAAGACTTATGGCATTCAGGGTAATACATTGGGGTAGCATTCTTTTTTTTTAAGTTTTTTAAAATGTTTATTTTTAGTTTCAAATTCTCTTCCTCCTTTTCCTTTATCTTTTCTCCTTCTCCCCTTGAGAAGAAATATGATATTTGTTATAGCATTCATAAGTGTATGGTTATAAATTATTCAAAAATATTAGTACAATCCTATAGCCTTATAATTTTGAATTTTGAGAAATGAAAGATGACCAGCTTTAAAGCTGTTGAATTGTTCCAAGCAAGAAGTGCTAAAGGCCTTTATCCTAGGATATTACTTGTCAGAGCTACAGAAATTAAGAAGCACCTATGAAAAATTACAGTTAAAAAAAATCAACATTAATAGATGTTTAGGTAAAGGGGGAAAATTTACTTGGAAAGCTAAGAAAGCAAGAGGATTTCAGTACAATAATAATAGGAAGTTGGGAAAATGTATGGTTTGGAAGTTAAAAGATCAGTTTTCATTGAGATATACTAATTTCCTATATTTAACTGCAGCTAAGAAACTGGAAAGTTGTAGATTTGAAAACTATCAATAAATAGCTTGGAAAATGAGAAGTTGAGTAAAAGATGTTAATTATAAGATAATATGCCTAGAATGATGAGCCAGAAAAACAATGTTTGGGGGATAAGAGGAAACTTGGAGAGCTAAAATGTCAAAGAAACCAAGGGAATAGAAATCTAGAAAAGCAAAGCAGAATAGGGGAGGTGTTTCCCATGCAACTATAATAAGGAGGAGAAAACTGAGAAAAGATCTATTATTGAATTTGTATAAGAGGAAGTCATGGTAATAATTTCAAGAAAATAGAGACATGAAAGCCATATTGCGTTGTTAAGAAAATAATAGTGGGTTATAAGGAAATGGAGACTAGAATGGACCACCCATTCTAAAAGTTATACAGACTAGTTTAAGAATTACTAATCTCTTAATAGGGTAATTCATAGAAGTAAATTGTGCTCTTGTGCTACCAATAAAGATGGCTGTTAATATAAAGAGAGAGTTTTGATCAGTTTGATTAGTATAGACATTGTGGTCACCTTAGTCTTACCAGCAATGAAACTGAAGTCCAAGGAAGGTAGATATCTTGCCTGAGTTCACACATGAAAGCCCAGATTATCCTACCCTAAATCAGGCATTCATTTTGCTATATTGCCTCTTTTGTTAATGTGAAATAGTGAAGAAATGTGAAATAGTATCAGTTTATATGTAGTAATTTAGTGGCAATTAAAATAATGACATGTTTTCAAGTAATATTCATGGAAAAAATTTCACCTTTTGAGTAGCATTCATAACTCTATGAGTATAAATTGCTATAATTGTTTTTAACAATCTTCTAGTTTTAGAATTTAAGATATGAGAAAGTAGAGTAATTATACTATTTTTTAAAAATCTAAAAAATTAATGATTTAACAGTCTGTTTTCTGCCATTTTATACTGAAACATTAGTGTTAGATCACAACTTGAGAAGTACTACTTTAGGAAAAGGGCAAAGAAACTCAGGGAATTGCCATAGTACATAACAAATTGTGATGTTGTATAGGTGAAAGTTTAAATTCAAACTTGGACAAGCTGTCACTTTTCATTGGTGTGAAAATCACTTCAGAATTTTTCCAAAAACTCTTGATTAAAAACACATTTATTGTGGATTGAATATAAAATTGGAATTCTTGATCTGTTTTTGTTCAGAGGATAGTTTGTACAATTTCTTGTTTAAATTGGATTAGTACCATGTTAATTTTGCATTGCCTCTGGTGAATAGCCACGGGGATGTAATCCATGCCAGTAATTTGTCACACCAAAGCCCTCTGGAGGACCATACAAAACATTTGTATCGTGTGGATTAGACGTTGAAAGCCCTATCTTAGATGGTTAATAAATGTTAATGACAAAACCCAGCTGGCAAGTTGTAGAAATGAGATCTAATGCTTTATGCCCATTGCCAAAGAAATGTTTAAACAGAGCTTTCCATTACTCAAAGGTGACCTAGTATAGTCAATTTGTGAATTAAAAAAAGCATAATCTGCTAGCTAAGTATTTAGAAAAATTCTTTTTTCCTCTGCTTTGCCACCATAAAAGTCACTGTTTCCAAATAATATTTCTTTGTTCTTTGTTAACTTGTTAAGTTAAACTATAGCTATGACAGTATAAAATAAGTGAAACACAAAATGTTTCTAACTTTGAAATTAAAGTAAATGATACCCAGATATTCTGTTTGTTATGGTGGGGTGCAGTGCAACACTGATTATAAAATGACATACATTGTTGGAAACATCAGAAGCAATTTAATTTTCTCTTTTTAAACTCTCCCCCCCCAATACTGTAGTAAATTATGTAGAAATAGTTTTTAATGTATTTTTAATGTTTAATTTTTTTAATCAAAAACTGTCTCATTTAATCTATTAAGAAAATAAACAAGAAATGTTTCCCCTCTTTTTCCTGTTCAGTGATGGGGCATGTAGTTACTTTAGTGCACTGAACATTACTTTAGGTATCTAAAATAGTTATGGGTGCCCTTTAGAGTCTTATTAACTTATTTACATATGAAGAAGAGGCAACTGTTTTTTTAAGAAATTAAGTCACTTTTGAAAAAAAATTGGTTTTCTTTCTCTAATATAGAAAATTCAATATTTTCATTCCATATATTAAAACAAAGTATATTTTTTTCTGAGAAAGGAAACAGTCCTGAAATATTTGCATGTAACTTCTTTTCCATGTATGTTCACTATAGAGCTGTTTAAAAATAAGCTGTTAAATAAGTTTTTAAAAAACCCACAGACTTCATTGGCTGACATGGGTGCTATCTTGTCCAGTCTCTTGCTGAACCACTGAGAGTAATTAATTTGATTAATTTGTAAGTAATTTAGCCAAGGGTGGGATATAAATCTTTGTTTAAAAAAAAAAAAAATGATTGGAAGGCCAAGTCTTGGTTAAAAACTGTGTCTTGAAACCATCCAGGCCCTCCTACTGACTTGTCAGCTCTGGGTTATTTTCAGAAAACTTGACTTGAGTTCCTTAGCTTCAGTTATAAGTTTTTCCCACAGACTTCTTGGTATCTGTGAGTAGGAGAGTGAGTAGTGACCACTTTTTAGCTATTGTTTAGTCTAGTATATATGTATGTTTACATCTTCCCTCCAGATTTATAGGCAGCAATGGCAAAATAAAGATTGTACTGCCTTGATGGAAGAGCTTTTTATTCAGAGCACCTGGCAGCAAGGCGGGTTTCTTTTACTAGTTCTTAATTTTATTTTCTTTTTAAATGTTATATTGATAAGAGCTTTAAATCATTCCCAATTAATTTTGAAGAAAGGTAAAAATTCTTTAATTTTTAGGAAGTTATTTAAAAAGTAAATAATTCAAGTATCTTCATTCACATATTACCAGTAAAATGAATTTAGGAAGTGGGCAGTACAACAGAAAATATCTAATTTCACTGTGGTTTCTTTGTTTTCAATTATGGGTTTGTAGGAAAGCCGAGCAATTTTACTTGTAATTTTTTTTTTTTTTTTTTTGTAGTAGCATAATGCAACTATTGGTGAGATCTCTCTCCTCTCTTCCCCATGTAACTATATTCTTGCATTAGTATTATATACATTCTATGTTATATCATTATGAAACACATAATTATAAATATTGCTAAGTCTACTTTTCATAACTCATTTAAAGAATAATTTTACTTTCAACAAACTTATTAACTTGTGAATTTCCAAAGGAAAGAAAGAACAGTGATTTTGCTTTTGATATAGATCATTTCAATACCTATAAAATGAAGCTTGTTACAAGAAAGTTGTATTGAAATTAAAATAGGAACATTATAGTGTAGGAAGAACATAGACTTACAAATCAGATGGCAGACAGAATTGAAGCTCTGACACTTGTTAGCTGTGTGATGTGGGAAAAGCCACTTAGCTCTTCTGAGCCATTGTCTTAATTCTATAAAATTGGAATAAAAATATTTATCAACTTCACAGAGGGTGAGGAAAGTAAACTACAAAGCAATTTAGAAAATGTGAGATTTTAATATAGAAGACATACATTGAATCATTTTCATTTTATGCACACATCCAGAATTGCAATTTTCTCAAAATATAAACCAAAATGTCTTTTCAAAATAACATGTTATGTATTGGGACTACCTGCCATCTAAGAGGGGAGAGGGTGGAGGGAAGAAGGGGAAAATTTAAAACAGAAGGTTTTACAAAGATCAATGTTGAAAAAATTACCCATGTATATGTTTTTTAAATAAAAAGATATAATAATAAAAAAAAACATTCCAAAAATAAAAATATAAATATAAAAATACAAAATAACATGTTAAAATTTTTCATTGGTTTTAAAGTTAATTTTGATTTTTAATTTACTTAAGGAAAATGTTAAAAATGTGGTTTCATAGTCAACTTAAGAGAACCATTATGCTGCTGTAAAACTTGAATTCAGAAATCTGATTTTCATAGGTATCTTTTCACTATTTTAATTATTCCTTTAGTAGATTGTCTTGGTCACTGATTTTAAGCTTAAGAATTTCATATCATATTGTCATGTAGTTGTGGATTTTATAGTTTTTCCTGTCTAGTAGAAGAAGTAGTAAAGAAATTTTTAAAATATTTACAATAAAAATGGCAAATCAGTTAACAGGAAGCAGGAATCTAATCCCATAGTCCAATGTTTTCCAGTTGCGATGTTTTAACTACTGAAATACTAACTTTTCAGTGTATGAGAAATAGAAAAATATTAAATAATCCTAACCATGTAACAGAAAGTATTGACCTGTATTTACTCTTTTTAAAAATCTTATATTCCTTTTCCTGTAGCTATCAGAGTAAAAAGGAAATTAACTTTTTAAAAGAAATCTATCAATAGATCCCAATTAGCATTTATAAGAGTTTTCTCTGTGCTAGACTCTAAATTAAGCACTGGGGGATATGTTGAAAAGCAAAAACTGCCCTAGCCCTTGAAGAGAAATCCTGAGATCATATTCTGGGGGAGATAGTGTGTAAACATTTCTACAAATAAGACCCATTCAAATAAGTTGGAGGTAATCTCATAAGGAAGGTATTATCTTAAAAGGCACCAGAACAAGCATCTTAAGGAAAGTGGAATTTAAACTGATAATTGAAAAATGCAAGGAAGTGGAGATAATTCTAGACATACAGGAAAGCCAGGGGAAAAAAAGTCTGAAACACAAAGGAAGGTAATGTTGGATCACAGAATGCACATGGAGGGAAATAAACTAAGAAGAGGCCAGATTCTAAGCATCTTTAAAACCCAAACAAAAGATTTTAGGTTTATATCTCATAGAGATCATTGATACTCAAGCAAAAAAGCATTTAATTGCCAGGCACTATGCTAAGTTTTAAGGAATACACAGAATAGCATTGACAGCTAATTGGAAAGAAAATGTATGAACACATATGTACAAATAAGGTATAAAAAGGATAAAATAGAACCAGAAAAAGTGTCCAAGGAAAGCAAGAGATAGTTATGAGAAGGGAAAGAATTATAGGCATGGAAGATAGCCAGTGAAAATGTAGTGAGTTGAGAAATGGACTTGTCTAAGGTACAGCAAGGAAGCCACTGCCTTTGGTTAGCAGAGAACATGGTGGGGACAGGGGAAGGGAATCAGGTTCTGAGAAGACTAGAAAAATAAGGAGGAGCCAGGCTGTAAAGGTTTAAAAGGCCCAAATAGGCTTTTTTATTTGATCCTGAAGTTAATAGGAAGCCTGTGGAGTATATGGACTGGGAGGAGGGAGAAAAAATAAAGGGAAGTGACCTGCTCTACCTATGTGATGAGAGACTTGAAGCCGAATGCCATTGCAGTAGTCCAGGTTAGAGGTGATGGCAGACTGAGCAAGAGTGGTGGAAAGAAGGGAAAATAAAATAGAAGAAAGATGCGAAGATAGAAATGATAAGACTTAGCACCAAATTGGATAAGTGATATGAGGGGTGGGTGGAGTTGAGAATGATCCTGAGGTTGTGCACTTAGGTGCACATTACCATCACCTGATGGTATCTTGACAGTAATAAGTAAATTTGGAGAGAAATCTGATTCTTTTTTAAACATTGAGTTTGAAATGCCTATTAAATTTGATATACATTGAGTTTGAAATGCTTATTGAATTTGATATATAAAAAAGACACTTTTTTGATGCAGGATGAACTCCGTAGAAAGGTTAAGTCTAGATCAAGGAGTTCCATGCATAAAGATAATAATTAAATCTGAAATAACCGATGAGATCACCAAGTGAGACAGTATAGCATGAAAAGAGAAATCACAGGAATTCTTCAAAATAGCGATAAAAACTGCTTAAAACCAAAATTTATGATACTTATTTTGTGAGTGAACTATCAAGTAATTTCAGGCTTTGTAGTATTGAAGAAGGATAACATCTATAGATAAAAGTAGAAATTTGTTAAAATTAAACTCTTAGAAATCATTCTTTCATCAAGTATTTTTGAGTACCAAATGAGTAAATTTGCTTTTTTTTTTTTGCATTAGATAATGTAGATATGATGATGCTGATTTTTATTGTTTATTATATATTGTTTATCAAATTCTGATAATCATTTCATAGAATTATATTTATGAAGACATATAAATGAGAACATATAAATGTGTAATATCTGGGTTAGCTCTCTGGAGGATCTCAGGACCAGCTTTGATCTTAATGGACGTGTGCAGGAGGCAGGAGAACCACCAGGAGAATGGTCAAAGATGGAAGGTCTCATTTCCAGTCCTTCTCAGCCCTTATATACTTTAGTACAATTAACATCATTACAGCATCCTGAATATGTGTGAACTAGAGAACCATTATATCACCATACTAAGTACTAAGTATATATGTGAACTAGAGAACTGTCATCTCATCAATTCCACTAAGTTAACATCTTGTTTCAAGTATACTTTCCAGAGTTCCAGTCCTCTACATATTACTCCAATTCACTTGAGTAAATACTCAGATAGATATGTGATTTGATCAGCTCTGGAGTTTATGCCAGTGGCACAGCCATGGCTGCTCTTCTATGCAGTTCCCCTGCATGTTTTAGCAAAAATTTGCCACAGTGGGTCTACCCAACGTGCTTGAAACCTTCCAATTGCCAGTGGAATACTTTAGCTCCTGGTTTTTTGTTTAAAGAAATGATATTACAGGTGCTTTGATATTGAAGTTCGAGGGATATATTACTATGTAGATTGCCATATATAATCTCAAAGACTTAAATGTGCTTGTGCTTCATTATTAAATATTTAATAATTTTTTTAGCGTGAGCAAGAATCTCAAATGGCTCGTCTTAAAAAACAACAGGAAGAACTAGAACACATGAGATTGCGTTATCTGGCAGCAGAAGAGAAAGACACAATGAAAACTGAGCGACAAGAACTATTAGATATAAGAAATGAACTTAACAGGTATAGTATAACTCTTAACTCTTGAAATGAAACTGCTAATAAATGATGCTTTATGCTAAAATAATTTTGAATTTCATCAATTATAGTTTAATTTATAAATTAATATATAATATATATGAATAGATATAAAATAAGTGTAATTTTTAAAATGCCATGTATGTCTCAACTTTTGGCTATGTTAATTATTCCTTACTTTGTGATGTTAACAAAAAAAGAAAAAATAACAGTAATCATGAATTCACTAATCATGTCAAACTAATTTTATTTCCTTTCTTAATATTGGTTATTAACTAGGTATCTAAGGGAATACTTTGAATATGATTTATCTTACTTTAATGTAATAAAGTATCTGGTTACATTATAATAGACCAAGCTAAATAAACATGCTTTAGATCAGGGCTTCTTAAACTTTTTTCCATTTGTGATCCCTCTTCACCCCATAAATTTTTATGTTAACCCAGGTATATAGGTATATAAATTAGGTACATAAATCAAATGTTTCCTGATAATAAGTCATAATTTTGTGACATTCCCACACACATATACATTCAGTTACGAGACCCATATATGATCACAATCCACAGTTTAAGAATCTGGGCTTTAGATGATAGCACAATTAGGTGTCTTCAAAGCTGATTAGGCCCAAACCCAAGGAGTATTCAGTAACAGGTAGGCAGATGCCAATCTGAGTGAAAATTCATGGGATGGTCAACGTAGGATGAATTACATAGCTTCTTGAACCCTGTCCTGTGAAATACTTTTAATTGTGACTTGGAAGAAAAGATAGAGACTTATCAAATTTTAACTAAGACAATTGAAATTGACAGCCAAACAAAGATTTTTAGAAAATCTCAATGCAGAATGTTGGATGAAACCAGCAATATGCTATTTTTTTTTTATTATAGCTTTTTATTTACAAGATATATGCATAGGTAATTTTTCAGCATTGACAATTGCAAAGCCTTTTGTTCCAACTTTTCCCCTCCTTCCCCTCACCCCTTCCTCCAGATGGCAGGTTGATCAATACATATTAAATATGTTAAAGTATAAGTTAAATGCAATATATACCTGTCCAAACCATTATTTTGCTGTACAAAAAGAATCGGACTTTGAAATAGTGTACAATTAGCCTGTGAAGGAAATAAAAAAGGCAGGCGGACAAAAATAGAGGGATTGGGAATTCTATGTAGTGGTTCATAGTCATCTCCCAGAGTTCTTTCCCTGGGTATAGCTGGTTCAGTTCATTACCAGCAACATATTATTAATAGGATATGATAGGATCAATATAAAAAGTTACTTAAATCCAGGAGAAGGAAGGCCTGATATGATAGCATTTCATGGGAAAATTGCAATAGTAATTACAAAATGAAATACTATACAGTATAGATTGCTTTTTGTTTCTTTAAAAACCAAAAAACAAAAACCTAATTCATTATTGGACTTCATTTATAATGATATAATGTTCTTATCAAAGGAGGATAACAGATTCTGCCATAGACAGACTACCTTCAGATGAGAGCTACCAGTATAGTGAAGGTCTAGGAAAACATGCATAATTTGAGGGACCCAGAGTTTTTTTGCTTAAGAAAAAATGGGTGGTGATGATAACTCCTAAAATAACTCAGACAGGAGATTATTGTAATAATAATAATAATTAACATTTATATAGCTCTTATTGTGTGCCATGCATTGAACTAAGCTCTTTAGATTAGTATATCTCTTAATCCTCACAACAATCCTAGGAGGTAGTTGCTATTTTTATGCCTATTTTACAGATGAGGAAACTGAGGTAAACAGAGGCTAAGTGACTTGACCAGGGTCACTCAGCTGGTAAGTTTTGAACTCAATTTCTTCCTAACTCCAGGTCCAGTATTCTACCCACTGTACCACCCAGCTGCTTGTAAAAAGAGTGCTGGATTTTATAGTCAGAGGACCTCTAGAGTCAGGGAATCCCAGATCTTTTACTATCTGCATGATCTTGGGCAGGTTACTTTTCATTAAGCTTTTATTTCTTTGTCCATAAAATAATGGGGTTGAATTTAAATAAGCTCCAAGGTACTTTGTGTCTCAAAAATCTTTGTCAGTCAAAATCTGAAGGGTTATCATGTGGAAAATATGATACAGGTTTGAAATGTTCTTCCATTGGGCTGATTTATGACTAATATGTAGAGCTGTCCAAAAAGAAAATGGATTGAAGCACTGAAATCTCTGTCATTAGAAGTATTCAAGCAGAGGGTATGTAATTTTGATTCTATATTCTAGATCCCTTCCACTTTGTAAGAATTAATGGATGTAACAAAGTTTGAATTACAGAAATAATTTAGTAGTGAGGTACTCTGTTAATTCAGTTGATATTATCAAAGATAATATTAAGTACCTTGTGTGTACACAATACTGTGCTAGATGTTGGTATGAAAATACGTGGTACAGGAAAAGTCAAAATACAGGTAAAGAATGTCTTCTAAAAATTAGATCCCCCAGAGAGACAATGACATTTCTTAACCTTTCCTTTTTTTCAGCCTTTGTTGACAACTTGTTTAACATGACTTATTTTACTATCAAATGATTTGGAATGTGGTTAATAAATACAAAAATAGAGAAGTGGTTTCCTTTCAAAGTGGAATTTGTTTCTGTTTTATCAGGTTAAGGAAACAAGACTCAGAACAGTTCCAGAATTCCAGAGAGATTGCAAGTGGAAAAATGGAGAGCCTGGGTGGAAAAGCTTTTGAAGAAGATTTGGATGATTATCTGACTCGTCTAATAGAAGAAAGAGATACTTTGATGAGAACGGGTGTGTATAATCACGAGGATCGGATAATAAGTGAACTTGACCGTCAGATCAGAGAAGCTTTGGCCAAAAGCAGTACCAGTAACTAATAACATTTGGAAAATTTTTACTAAGACTTTGAATCTGAGTTCTAATTTCATTGTAAAACTCTGAAAACAGGAAGATGTTAAAAAAAAAAAATTCTTTTTTCTCATCCCTAAAGAGGGTTTTTTGTTTTGTTTTGTTTTGTTTTGTTATTATATAGTATTTATTTGGTTTTTATTTACTTTATATCTATTCTACCTCTTCTACACTGGTTTTATTTGTAATTGCTTTTTATATACTTACTAAGCAACTTTTCAGTGTTTCTCATAATCTTTTATTTGATGGCTAACTTTCAAAATAGCTTTTCACTAAATTTTTCTAGAGAAAGATGACTGCAGTAATTTCCAGTGACATAATTTTATACACTGAGCCAAAAAAATATATGTTGCACTTTATAAATGCTGTGTTCTGTTACATGTATGTAAATATTTTAAAGTTGAGACCAGTTGTAAATGCAATGTTTTATTTTAATTCTTTTTTAGACAATATGCCTTTTATTTCTGCAGATGTGTAACAGTTGTAGATAATGTCTTTAAGCAGGGAGCAGTATGTTCAATACAGAGAAGCCATGTTCTATTCAGTAGGCAGCAAAAAATGAATATCCAGTCAGCCTATTTGTTTTAATACAACTTAAATGGTTTTAGTTCCTTACTAATTTCAAGATACATGGAACCCATGTTCACATTTTCAAAGTATTTTACTCTTAACTTTTTAGAAAAACATCTTGATACTTGGTTTTTGTTTTTTCTTCTAGTCCTACAAAAAAGATAAAGTTATTTTCCCTTACCATTAGAGATATTCCTTTATTTCAGTAATGTTGACTTAATAGTACAAATCTTTTGTTCCTCAATGGGGAAACAGACATTTTAAAGGCTTCAGTTGAGAAAATAAATGAATGAAAGTTGATGCTAATTTTTTCCCTTCCATTTTGGCCTTTTTTGAAAAAAAAATGAAAATAATTCGTTGGATTTCTTTATAGTGCCAAGTTTGTAAAACTCCAAGTGTTTGTCTTCTTCAGAGTCAGGCATTGTACTTATTCAGAACTCTTTTTCCCAGAGCAACATTTTTTTTAATCTTCTTTTTACAATACTTTTTATCAGTGTACTCAAAATTTTTATAACAAGTTAATTATTTAGGTCAGTTTTATGAATTCCAAAGTGGGATAATCTGAAAATTTGACCCTTTGGGGAAGGATATTCTACTTACCAATAATTCCCTTAAAGTCATTATAGGGCATTTTAAAGAGCAACTTAAATTTCTTTTTTTTTTTTTTTTTTTTTGGATAGAGGTAGTTAACTTCTTTAAAAATTATTTCAATTTTTATTTTTTTTTTTTGACAAAATGCTAGTCAACTAAAAGCAACATGACAGTTAAGTAAATAAAAAGATGTGAAAATAATAAGAGGGTGGTGAATATATGAATCAGGACTCTAAAATATTAATTATGGTTGCATGTTTTCTCTGATTTTGTGCCACTTGAGTGGAATTTCAATTTTTTTGTGTGTTTGAGGAAAAATTTGTTGAAAATATTTTCTATCAGTTTCTCTGGGTGCTGAATGTGAGTTTTCAAACACTAGATGGGGCCTAAGAGGAAAAAAAAAATGATCTAAAATGAGTGTGTGGTTTACTTTGCCTGAGGGAAAGGGATGGGTTTTTTTTTCTATGTAATTTAACAAATAAAATAAGAATTTTATGCACTTCTGAATTTTTAAGTAATAGGCTCATATAATTATATGCCTTTTGCTTCTAGATAGTGAGTGAAATGTTCTTAGGAAGTTTAGTTTTATATTATTGAGGGTATTTTAATTCTTTTTCGGGTCCTTTCAGCATTAGCTATTTCATATGGAAATAAGTATTCTCTGGAATTGTGGATTATACCTTTAATTGTAAAAAAACAAAATAATAACATTCTCTTTATATACTATTCATGGAAAATAAGATTCATCTTTTAAAAAAAATTTTCAACTGAAAATTAAAAATTCTTTTTTTGTTTTTTATAATAGTTTTCCATTATCAAAGAGGATTTATTGCTTATTTATCTTTACATTTAGTTTTTGAACTAATTATAGGTGAATAATAGTAGTTTACCTCATATATAAAAATAGCAAAATATGGTTGATGTTTTTTAATGTTTTATCTCCTGAAAGCAGTGATCACAGATGATTCAAATGAAAAGCAGATAATTCCAGGATGACATCCCTTAGTGGACTAAGCCTTCAAGATTCTTCTCTGAAAGAGAAGATTTATGATTAAAAAATTTATGATTTAAAAAAAAAAATAAATGTCATACTGTTGATGTCTTATCACAGTAACACTTTTCCAGCTGTTTACCCTAAACTATTTTAAAAGTAGTTAGAATTGTTCAGCAGTGCCTTGCCAAAGTGGCCTAATCACTGCTATAAATCACTGTTTTATAATATTGAAATTATAAGCTGGAATCTGTCTTGTTGATATGTATAATTGTAGCATCCTTTTGTAGACATTATGACGTCACCACCCTTACATAAGTACTCCAACAACATTGAACTGTGTTGGTTCTTGACATGTGGTTTTCAAGAAAATAATGTGCTTCAAGTTACAAGCTAACTCAAGCTGAAATCTTATTGTATTGATAACTGTTTCTAAAGTTTTTACATCCCTTCTTTACTGGTTTTAAACATCATTTGAATACCAGTTCAAATGAATACTGTTTTAATTCTGATAACAAAAAGTGAATTTAACAAATTCTTGAATGCTAGTGTTTGTCTCTTAGTAAACTTTTAAATAAGTGCTCTAATTTTAAACATGAGAATGGTCAGCTGTGTTCCAGGGAATATTTATTCACTGATTCATTTCAAAACTCAAAATAGTGTATATATAAAGAGAGATTTGTACAGTGTTTGCAAATCATTTCCACAAGACTTTATTAAGCTTACTATCTCATACATCACAGTTCTAGATAGAAAGACAAAAACAATCATTTCTTTTAAGGAGCTTAGATTCTAACTAATCAATCCTGAAAGATCTAGCTGTTGCTGAAGTCCTTTCCTCTAATTGGTCAGTCTGCCCAGAACCTCTATTTTAAGGAAAGTATTTGCCATATTCACACATGAATTTTAGTTTTGGTTTCCACTTCTTAGTATTTCTCTATCCTAACTCAGTAGCCTTCTCATCTTAGATCACTTTCCTTATCCCTGCAATCTCTTCTCTAAAATGGAGAAGGGACTGACTACTAATGTGTGAAATGGAGTAATTATGTATCTCTTTTAGGAGAATCTTACTGCCTTTTGATGAGTGAAGTTATTACAATAACATCTGAAAATAGGAATCATCTTTAACACAATACTGTGACTAAAGTTGTTGTCTCATATAGAAAGTCATTTGCAAAATCAGCCCTCTAAATCAGTAAGTACTTATTAAGCTCTTAATAGTGTTAGGCAATGGGGATGTAAAAATAAAAATTAAATATTCCAAGCCTTCAAGGAGTTTACATTTTTACTGTGGAGAAACTATTTGTACACAGATAAATATATACAAAATAATATGGAAAAGATAGGAGAGTACCAACATATTGGGAAGATTATGAAAGTTTATATGATGCAGCATTTGAACTGGTCCTTGAAGTCAGCTAGGGATTTTAGTCAACAAATATTTATTAAACACTTATACTGTGTCAAAGCAGCTAGGCCTAGAGTGTGGAAGACCTGAGTTGAAATCTGTCTTCAGATACTTAACTGGATGGTGACCTTGGACAAATTACTTTACCTGTTTGCCTTCATTCTACTAGGATAGGAAGTGGCAAATCTTTTCTGATATTGTTGCCAAGAAAACCTTATGTTCAGTATGGTCTGAGGGATCACAGTACTGAACAACATGTGCCAGGTACTGTGCTAAGACTTTAGGATTCACAGAAAAGCAAAAAAAAAAAAAAAAAAATTTAGTCCCTGACCTCAAGAAATTTATATTCTAATATTCTAATGGGAAGGTAACACATAAATTGATTGGATACAAGATAAGCGCTGAGTAGATGGATGATGATAGGGGAGGTTCTTTAACAGCTGAAAGAAGGTACTGCAGAAGATAAATATATTATCTGACTTGAAAAAGATTCTGACAGACAGAAGTTAAGAACATTTCAGAAATGGGAGAGAGCAAAGGCGTGGTAACAACTGAATTATAGTGTTAATGTAAAAGGGTCAGCAAACAGGGCAATGTAATTGTTTTATAGAGTACATAGAAGGGAGAGTAGAGTGTTAAGCTTGAAAAGATAGGGCCAAATGGTGATGAGATTTTAGTAACAAGAATAGGCCTTTATATTTGATATTGGAGGTAATAGGTAGTGGAGTTTATTGATTGTGGAGGGAAGGTATGTGACATGGTTAGATCTACTCTTTAGAAAAACTTTTTACAGGTTTGTAAGGATTAGATCGTTTTTGGAAAGAGGGTCATTTAAACCACTCAGAGGTATAAAAGTGTCTATAAACAATTGTAGCTAGAAAAGGGCTAGTTGAGATGATTACTATGGAAACAGCTATAATTCACTACAATTAAATGTAGCTGTTGATCAAGTGAGAAGCAAAGGATGGGGCTTCTGCTCAAATAGAAGAAGAAAAATTAATAGACTTAACTGACAGTAAAATTGATAATTGGGAGAAAAATACTATTGGAAAAATGGCTTCACAATACATGTAATTATATTGAAATGTATTCATATTATTTATTCTTTCTGTTTCCACCATGAGGCAAGGAAGTCAAAGAGTACACAGCAGAGCTCTTTTTATTGGCCCAGAAATGCTAGGAAATTCAGTTAAGGCTGTTGTCATTAGTACTGTCTGTCTAAGCATAATAGATTGTGGGTATAATGGAAGCAGAAATTCTAAAATCACATTCAGCATAGCAAGACATTCACAATATGACATTTGACAACTGAAGCTAAGAGATCAGATTCATCTTATATGCTCACTGAGCAGAATGGCAGATATTTGACTCTCTCTTCCCCTCCTTCCTTTCCTTCCCCCCTTCTTTCCTTTCCCTCCTTTTCTTTCTCCTTTTGTCTTTCTTGCTTTCTTTCTCCTAAGATTGTATAGTTGAATGAAGATAAGTAAAATAGGAGAATGATGCAACTACATTGTAGTAATATGATCCTTGCACTAGATCAAAAAGAATAGAATCACCTTCACTTTTATGACTTGAAAATTCAAATCAATTATTGAGGATATTTATTATTTAGAAACTATAATGTATTAAGAAGAGTGGCCAGTTCAGTAACAAGGTCAAGACTTGCTCAGTCTACTTTGGGAATTATTTAACAGGGGAGATCTTTCCTTCCCTGTTTCAGAGAAGGCATAGGCATCTTCTGCCTATTTCTTGTTGGTTCACTGACTGATGATAGATTTTCAATTGACTGTTGAGTTAGAACTAAGTATGCACACAAAATGTTAGAATGGGTGGTCATATTCTCATCATATAACCATGAAATGATTCTTCTTCCTCTATTGTTTCCTTTTCTGGAAACAGAATGGACCAGGTTATGAGTTTTGAAAGGATGGAAGAGTTACCAGAGATCCAGGAACTGGATTAATTTACAGTCATATACAGAATTTGATAATTGTAGCAATAGAGCCTAACCTTGCGGAGTAACTTCCTGGACCCAACACAGCTTCCAAGATATTGTACCCTGCATCTATGCTATACAAGAAGTAGATTCTGAGAAGGGACTCCCTGAGTCAAGAAGGAGCAATGATTTTAAGGGATTGAATATACAGAAGAAAAAGGATACTTCTTATAGGGGATGCTAGCTTTAGACCTTGTTATATCTTCTCATTAAATTTTTTTTGTAAAAGCCAGCTAATATTTAATGGTTGTATTAGAGAGAATTTGATTTTGGGTGCAACACATTAAATGGGAGCTGATGAACAATAGTATTGTAATACACCCCAATTCCCCAGGCTTACTCATGGGACTCTAAGGCAAACAGTAGCCAGCCATGATCTGGGGATCCAACCAGCCAATATAAATTGGGTTTGGGAAAGTGAGGCCCAGATTATGAACTACAGTAACATCCCATTTGTCACTTAAGTGAAGTCACCATTGCTACTTTTTTCTAAACAATGAACTATTTGTCTTAACTCAGTGGCCAGAGATGTAAACCTTTATCTTTGTTGTCACTTGACTCTGAAAAGGAACATATAAGGCATCATTTGAGCACTTAAAATATTTTAATTTACCACACCCAAAAGAGCTATTTCAGAATCTGTTATGTTAGTCATAAAAGGCACTAAAGGGTAATCCACCATTGTTAGAAATGTAATTGTAGACAGGCGGCTGTATATTTAGATCCCATTTCATTTGCTTCTCCAGGGGGTTATATTAGTAGTGTTTTCATTAGAAATGTTTTTCCAGATGTCTGCTCTGCAGATATGAAGTCTCTCATTGAGTCAGGAGTTTGGCACTCAGATGAGAAGGGGGGAAATTCGGCTTTGAAAGATTAATTTATGGAAAAATAATTTATTGGCTTTCTGTTGTATTAATGTACAGTAATCCCCTAGAGCTTTATTCAGATAGTCCTTTTATTCGTAAAAGTATAGAAACTGTTCTCTATTTTAGAAGAATATTAAACCTGTCATTTATAATAGAAGAGAACAAAGTAGTACCCATTAATAATACATTTTTGGAAAAGTTTCACTTACAATTTGTAGACAAATATTTTTCTTTTTCCCAAATAGCCTACCTAATACATGGACAGCATTGTATTATGAAGCAAGCCTTTTCATGATTTAAAACATTAACCGAGTTTTTGTGTGTGTGTGTGTGTGTGTGTAAATATGAATATACATAACAAGTCTGTACATATGTTTATATATGCACACTTATGTTGTGTATATATATATATATATATATATATATACACCATTTTTTAGATTAAAAGATCAACAGTCAAAATATTATGAAATTATGCTTTAAGGATTATGGTTTAATGTTTTTATTTAACATTTGTTGAATGCCAACTCATTTTGGAAAAACAGACACAGCTATGCTCTATGAAATGTCTTCTGAAGTGTCAATAAAACCATTTTTTCAGTTTTCATTGACTTCTTACTTTGCTTCTCAGAAATCCTTTGTGAACTGTTAAGATTTTGTTATTTTAAATTCAGAGAATTTATTTTGTATTTTCAGATAATATCTATATCTAATCTACATGTAGATAGATTAGATATAGATATTTAAAAGTTTGTAGAGTAAGTGAGATTGTAGGAAACAACATAGTGAAAATGGATTAAAATTTTAGTCTGAATTAATATTTCTGTCAAAAAAACTTCAATTCCTACCCCATATGGCAGATGAAGTTTCTTTTAGGGGTGGGGGTACGTGCAGATCTTGCTCAGTGACAGACGTTTATTCAGGTAAGTAATCTTGCTATGTAAACCTACCTTAAAGTTTAGGTGTGAAATAAAAAAGAATTATTTTAGTAGTCCTAGTAAAATGTCCAATAGCATGATTTAGACTAAACCGAGCCAGTTCTCTGGAAATATCTTATGGCAGCAATATATGTGCTAAATAAAAGAACAACCACAAAGAAGGAAATAGAAGTTTTCATAGGAAAGCTAATAGAAAGATGAAGAAATTTTTAAAAAGGCATAGTGCAATTAATACTACAAAGTCAAAGAAAGTGAGGGGAAATTTTGACAACAGATTAAACAATGGAACTGGTCCATCACATCTGCATTTAAGAATTGATATGTTACACAAAATTCCAAGGGCTGAGAATCACATTAAGAAATACAAAAGAAGATCTGGCATCTAAGATTGGAAATAAGATCGCCAAAGGAAGAATTCATTTTTTAAAAAAATGTGCCAGTGAAGAAAAGATGATGGAAAATCCCAATAAGTCAATGAATTAAGAAGCAGAGTGATGCAAAGGGAACAAACAAACAAAAAACCTACTTTGACAGAAAATGAACAGTGAGACAAAATTTAAGATATTGTAGAAATAGGAAAAGACTTCAACTCTATATAAAGTAAAGTATCTTAACTAAAAGATAACACTTGAAGAGAGTCTGAATATTATTCGTCTTATGAAGAAAATTTTATCACTTTCTTGGAATTTAGATGAGAATTTTTCAGAAGTATTAAATCAGTCAAGTTTTTAAGCACCTGCTAAGAGATAGTCACATGTTCTTGGGGCACAAAAAACGAAAACGAAAAGAATCTCTGCTTCTGATTAGGAAGACTTGGGTTAAGAACCTTTATCTCTGTGCCCTAACTGACTATAGACAACTCAGTTAATCTGTCAAGGCTCTAGGTAAGCATCTTTCTATGACTACAAGTAAGTTTCAGGTGATTTCTATATCAATAGATCAAGTTGTCAAAGCAGGTCTTTGCATCAATGAAATAATGTCTGGATGTGGAAGGATCGAAGGAGGAAGAGAAAGAAAAAAATGAAGGAAATGTGCAAATTAGCAGAATCAACAGAAGCCTGACAGTTATGCGTCAAGGTTACCTCACCCAGAAATGTACTTCCAAGATTTCAGAATTTCAGTATCAAAAACATGATTTTGCAGAATCCTGGAGAAAACAATTATTCATATTTGTGAGAAAATTAAATTACTGTTTAAAAATGAGAAATGGAAGGAGAAAATGGAATATCATTTACAAAAAAAAAAAAAAAAAAAAAGGACAGGACATTTATTCACCTCTGTCACTAAGGAGGAGATACTTCCAGCATCAGCAATCAATATTTTTAAAATGTTGATTTCAAGGGATATTTCATACAATATCTAAAATTTACATTTGACTTTACCAAAAAAAAAAAGGCATACAAATCAACATGACTTCCTTTATAGACACTGATTCTCAAGAACTCTAAATAATCATTCTCACAATATTGGATACTACTCAAGTAGGGTAGCCCAATTCCATTGAGGCATCTTCTAAACTCCTCTACCTGTGCTGCTTTAATTGGTTTTCTCTATCCCACCCCCAACCCCATTGTAAACTGGAGATTCCCTATAAATCAGGGGACCAGGTTTCCTAACATAACATCCTGGGTGCCAATATCTTAACAGTTTGGATGTCTACTGCAAGGCATGTTGAGTAGGGCACATGGTCTCTGGTTTTCTCAAAGTTTTGAAGTTAGAATAACCTAACTTTGGAAAAACATGGGTCTCTGCCTCTGCCTATATTCATTTAAAGAGTTCCTCAAGAGGGCATACAAAGATTTTCAGTGTGATGTGTCTTTCTAGATCCTAAATTTGAACAGGACTAAAATAATATTTCTAAAAGGGAAAACTTCCTAGCTTTCCCATTACTATTGAATCCTCCCCATCATAGACATTCAGAATAATGATGATAGAATTTGTGACTATAAAAAGACAATTTCACTTAGCCCATATCATTACAAAACAAATCCTCCAAATATCCCACCCCTTAAAACCCTTTCTAAGAAGTACTTGTCTGAAACATCCTGGTGGAAAAATCACAACCTAAATGCAATTTTCCATTCTTCACTCTCATTCCCCACCCAATACTTAAACAGTTATAAAGTCCCACAAATTCCACCTTCATAGCTCTCATATCCCTACCCTGCTTTCATCACCTTATATCTAGGAATATTGCATACAATAGCATGCTGATTGATTTCCCTCTTTCAAGTGTTTTCTCCAGTGCAAGGATTATTAAAAATTTTTCCACTCATTGTCCAAGAAATTTTTACATGATTCCATCTCAATTCTGAACTAAGGTGTTTCTATCAGTTTGCATGCACAGTACAAAGTGTGTATATTGTGTTTTCAGAACCTAGTCTTCAGTGAAGTCATGTGGTGCAACACAGGTAAATCCTGCCACAAACACTAGATTGTACTTTTGATTTTGAGTTAACTTTTGGTCATTGCATTTGGAATATTTGCCAAATTTCTCATGACCCCCATATTCAATTATGTTACTCACATAGGATTGAGACCCATAGTGTAAGCAGCTTTGTTCTAGTATATGCTCCACTCAACTATCAAGTTGATCTTCCTAAAACCCAAATCTAGCAAGATAAAATCATTGGTTTGGCTTTAAAAGCCCTTTATAATCTGGCCCCTTCCTACCATTCCAGTCTTCTTACATCCCACTTTCTTCCATATACTATGTGATTGTTACTCTGGCTACACCTGTTCCTTACACATAACACTCCATTTCCTCATATTGGCTATATTCACTGACTCTTCTCCAGGCTTGATATTCAGTCTTCCTCTTCATCTCTGTCTCTTGGCTTTCTCCAAATATCAGCTTAAGTTTTCATCTTCTGCTTGGAAACTTTTCCTAGTCTCTTTAATCTTAATGCTTTTCCTCTGAAATTATTTCTATTTAACCTGCATATATCTTGGTTATTCAAAGATTTGCATCTTATTTCTGCCATTAGTCTGTGAGTTTCCTAAGAACAAGAACTGTTTTTGTATTCAGAGCACTGAGTTTAGTATCTGGCACATTGTTGGTGTTTAAAGAGTTGTTGTTGACAACATATTTGTGGTTCCCTCTTCGTTGTGCATTGCCCATGATTAGGGTTTATTTTCATTGAGAAAATTGGTCCAGAATTGGACCTACTGATATCACATATTTACTGGATTTTCTACTTCCCATATTATTGTCAGACAGCTACTTTTTTTGAAAAATGGAATGGAGTTTTGAAGTATCAATTTCATTTTTAAAAATTATTCTTTATATTGTTTCTCTTTTATCACTGCCTATGCTACACTTCTTGCATCACTGATGTCACTAAATGGAAGAACATCTCAATGAAGATTTTTGAGATTTAGCTAAATGTGGATAACATAGGCATGTTACATAGGCATGGTCGCTTTTTAAGGAAACAAGAAGGCTGACCTTTGGATTTGATTGGTTCAGAGAGAGAGAGGCTTGACCACTTGACCTTGTCACTTGAGGCACAGAGAACCAATTCAATGGGGAATTAGTGTTTCTGAGGGTTTGGTTGAATTCCTACTTCCCTGTTACATGTCTTTTTAACATAGCATTTTGCTCTGACAAAGGAGGCAAAAATGAAGGTGAAGGGAAGCAACCTGTTTTTAATAAATTAAGCCCTTTCTTAATCTTATTGTAGGTAAATGTATTTTCATTGGTTTCTGTGGTCCACAAGAGTTTCATTGCATTCCACTCCTGAGCCTGAATCACTAAGTTATTTGATTTAGGCATAGCTCAAAAAAGTCTGTGAAAAGACCTGAAGAAAGCAACAACTCAAATATCACATATGGGGAACATTAAATATGCCCGTTTGATTGGACTATAGAATGCATGAGGAAGAATAATGTACAGTTTGGAAAATAGAAGTTCAAATTTTATCCTAGAGGCACTAAGAAGTTTCTTGAGAAGTAGAGTAATGTGATCAGATCTGTGCTTTAGCAATGTTAGTGTGGCAGTAATATGAAAGATAGATTAAAGAGGGAGAATTTGGATTCAGAGAACCTTATAGGAGGCTACTGCAATAGTAGAAAATAATATGAAAATAATAAATATTAAAAGTAGAAAAAATAGAAAAATATGGACTGGAAAAATATTGTCTATAAAATTATCTCAAATGTCTGGCATGCAAAGTCTGTGGGGAATTAACCCAAATCTGTAAAATCATCAATTATTCCCAAATAAATAAATGGCCAAATATTATGAAAAAGCGGTTCTCCAAAGAAGGAACACAAACTATCAATGACTATCTTTTAAAATTCCCCCAAATTGGGGGAAGCTAGATGGCACAGTGGATAGAGCAATCCACCTGTCCTGAAGTTAGGAGGACCTGAGTTCAAATCTGACCTCAGACACTTTAACTGGGCAAGTCACTTAATCCCAATTGCCTCAGCAGAAAAAAAAAAGAAAAAATTCCCCCAAGTCTGTTTTGTAATGGCAAAAAAACCCACGAAATTGCAGGGATCCTCATCAATAGGGAAGTGGTTAAACAAGTTGTGATATTATTGTGATAGAATATTACAGTCATATAAGAAAGATGAGCTCAATGATCTCAGAAAGCCTGGAAAGACTTGCAAGAAATAATAAAAAAACAAAATGAGTAAAATCAAGAGAATACTATGTATAGTAATAGTAAAATTGTTTTAAGAGTGTTTAAGAAATAAAGAACATATGAAGAAAAATACTATCTGCATCCAAAGATAAAACCAACAAATAGATGTATAGAATAATTTTATGTGTGTGTATATGTGTCTAATGGTGTGTGTATATATATATATATATATATATATATATATATATATATATATATATATATATATACATTGAGTTCTATTTGCCCACCTATTTCCTGTTAATTCTCCTAAAATCATTGGCAAACTTGACCTTTATTCTTTATTTGTCCTTGGAATATAGGTGGGTTTTTGTGGTATTAGGGTCTTGGTTAAGCAATACCTGTTTCAAAAAGGGGGTCCGTTCTGCTTCAAAGGTTAATAATTAAGTCAGAGGGATTAAAGGTTTCTAAAATTACTAAGTAGACTCGGTTTACCTCTGGTTTTTCTCACTCAATAAATAGAGATTAGCTAGTTTGTAGACTTCTTGAATATCTCCAGGCCATTAAATAATCAGGTTCTTCTCTAAGCAGTTATCTCTTAAATGTTTTTTGCTGGAAGAGCAAGTCTTTGTTCTTCTTCCCAGAGCCTAATGATTAAACAGATGCTGAGTCTTATTATTCTGAGAAGTCCTCAGTTTCCCATTTCACCCATAGTTAAAGTATTAGAAAGTGTTACAATGTTTGTTACATTCCAGCCTGTCACAATGCTTACTCAAACCTAAATGGTTGACTTATTACAAATATTTGAATTTCACTTTCCCAATTTACTTCATACATTAAAATCCAAATGGTAGGTTCAGTCTATCTTAGTTAATGATTTTATGAGAAACCACATAATCCCTCACATACCTATTTGCGTCTAATGGAAGACTTCTCTGGGGTGGAGGAGAGGAGAGAGAAGAAAAAAAAAATTTACTCAGTAGCTTTGTTATATATTGGCTGGGATTAAAAAATATAAATATAAATATAAATATATATATATATATATATGTGTATATATATATATATATATATATATATATAGTAGGTTTGTGGTTTTATATGCAAGCATCTTTTTAAATAATTTCTAAAAATTCCCTAAATTGTTAATAATCAAAAACACAAACTAAAATAATTCTAAAATATCACCTCATGCTCATAAATTTGGCAAAGAATGGAAAAAAGTAATGTTGGCAGGAATATAGTAAAACAAACATACTAATTCATTGCTGGTGGCACTTTGACCTGACCATTTTGAAAAACAATTTGGAATTATGTGAAAGAAAAGGTTGAAGAGGAGGATTCTGGGAAGATGGTGGACTAGTCATTAAATTTCAAACTCTCCAGATTTTCACCACAAACAGAACAAACGTACTTCAGGGTGAACACAAACTGGTGAAAAACAAGGAAGACTTGGGACAGAACAATGATCCTCCTGAGGCAACCTAAGACCTCCCTCCCCCAGCTCCCAAGGCCAGAGATTAACAAGTGTGAAGTGCAAAGACCTCCAGGTTAGCTCTACAGAAACAGTCAGTGAGGAGCCCTAGGAATGGCTGGATTTGGCAGGAATCTAAACCTGAATTACAGGGAATTTTTCCTTGCCTACAGTGTGGGGATCTGACTTATGGAAGACTATGGGAATCTGCTGATTAGGATCACCAGGCCCAGCAGTGTTGCACAAATGAAGTCTTAGTGGAGAAGGAAGCAGGACACCTGGTGAGTGCAGAAGCAGTGGGTCAGGGATGTTGCCCACTTCCAGCACTTGCAAGAGGGGGGAGCTTTTGGTTTGAAGTTCCAAGTCAGAGGGCAGAGCTGAAGTGAAACCAGATACCCCCTTCCCCATAATTAGAGATGCTTACACTAATAAGCTTTTTTTTTTTTTTTAAAGATGAATTAGCAAAGAAGAAAGAAGCAAATCATAGAAACTTACATAGAAACTAACAAGGAAGACCAGGGTTCATCTTCAGAGGAAGATATCTAAGAAAAAAAAAACTTCTACCCAAAGAGTAATGTGAAATGACTTCTTGGCCAGAGATAATTTATAAAAGAACTCAAAAAAGAATGTAAATCCAATGAGAGACATTAAAAGGAAAAAAAGAAAGAAAACATCCAAGAAAATAATAATGATTATCAAAAAAAATAACCAACTAGAAAAGTAGATAACAGAGTCTCAAAGATGAAAATAATTCTTTGAAAATTAGAATTGGGCAAGGGGAAGCTAGTGAAGCTATACGAGACCAAGAACTAATAATATAATGAAAAAAAAAAAATAGAATAGAATGTGAAACATAAGAAAAACTTGATCTTGAGAACAGATCAAGAAGAGATAAGAATTGGACTACCTGAAAGCTGTGACCAAAAAAAGAATCTTGACACAAAAATGCAAGAAATAACCCAAGAAAATTATCCTGAAGTGAAAGAACATGAGGTCAAAATAGAAATAGAAAAACCCACCAATTACCACCTCAAAGAGCTTTTGTGAAAAACACATAGGAATATTAGTGCCAGATTTTGAAAACCCCAAATTAAGGAGAAAATTTTGCAAGGAACAAAAAAAGAACAATTCAAATATGCTGAATCTACAATTAGAATTGTACAGGATTTATCAGTAGCCACAAGGTCCGGTAGGTAACCACAGGTCTTAGAATCATATATACCAGCAATCAAAAAATCAGATCTGTGGCTAAAAATATCATATCCAGTAAATTTATCTATAATATTGAATGAAATATTTATATATACATATATATAACAAACTTGAATATTTTAAGGATTGTCTTAACCAAACTTGAATTTAATAGAAACTTTTACATATAAAAGCAAATATCAAAGATTAATCTCAAAGAATTTCTAACATGGACAAATTGATTATGTTTGTTACATGGAAATGTATTCCATATGTTTAAAAGAATATCAGTTATTGGGGTAACTCAAAAGAAAAATTGAAGCAGAGTTGAGTATGATCTGACTCTAAAATGCAAAACTATCTAGAAGAAGAATAGACACTGTGGTATTAGAAGGAGCAGGAGCTCATAGTTATGAAAACTTAGACACATCAGGAAAGGATTAGTCAACACTAAATATAATATCCTAAAGGCACCTTCCAAAATCTATAAAGAAATAAGGAGGAAGGGAATAGGGTAAGGTGGGATATAGAAGGGTGTTAGTTTAATTAAAGTAGGATAAGGTATGTAATTAATGGGAATGGGATATAGAGGGAAGGAAAGGGTGGGGGAGGGAAGATAAGGGGTGGTATTCCTGGTGAGGTAGGTGGGGGAGATTAAATAACAGCAAGGCTAGTTTAGGAGTAGAAGAATTAGGCTGGAATAAAAGCTATGAGATAAACATTACAACAAGGATCAGGGGTAGAAATTTTAAGGAAAAGTAGGACTAATAATCATTAATTTTAGAAAAAGTCAGACTTAAAGATAAAATCAAGAGAGAAGTCTACATAAAATGTCAACCATGGCAACATTGTTTCAGGTGTGTTTACATATGGGTAAATGTATATATATATATGTGTGTGTGTGTGTGTGTGTCTCAGTATATGTGAGTATGTATGTAGGTATGTATATGTAGATATAGGTATATGGGTGGATGGATATGAATATATATGTGTATATATATATATATATGTGAGTGTATGTATATATATATGTGTGTGTATGTATATGTATAATAAATATATCTGTACTTAACTATAGCCTGCTTGAGAGGTTGGGGATATGAAGGGGGGAAAAGTGCATAGCAGAAAACTAAAGAGAACCTGTAAGAAAACAAAAGAAAGATGGACAATCACAAATATAATCTCTTCTATTATTATATATGCTTTATTGAAATGGAAATTTATTGTTATATATTTTGAATTCTTTCTGATGTTCTGCTACACACATGACAATGTTTTGTTTTTTGTTTCTGTCTTTTTCTATCCTATTTTTCAAAATTTTGTATTCAGTTCAATAAAAAAAAAGAAAAGAAAGAAAAAGGTTAAATAAATTGTTCATATCCTTTGAGCTTTCTCTTTCAATCTTTAACCTTTATGGCCAATTTAGCATTAACAATAAATAAACATTTGGGGATCTCATTTCTAGTATGCATGAAGAACAGAGTGAATTTTGTAATTATTTACATAAAATTCATTGTTTATTCTTTTTTGCCACAGCCAGAGACTTCTATTTAAACTCAAAATTTAGTTTGGCCTCCCTCATGACAAAAGGAACTTGAAGAACACCTTCCCACTCTGCAGTCTGACAAGTGGAATGAAGAGTTGTTTTTAAAATAGAAGTAAGGCTTCACTGTGGATATAAAGAAGAGAAAGTAATTGAAGAGATCAGATAGAATACTGCCCTATCAACAGCACACCAGAGGTTAGAGAGTGGAAGAATGTGACAAAGAGGAGAAAGAGAAGTAGAATACAGAACTGGAAAAGAACTTAGTAGAGAACAGATGGGACTGTACCTTTTGTGAAGGAATTTAGTTAATAACAATTATTTATTAAAAGTGTTAGCGTATTGTACTTGATGCTAGAAGTACAAAAGTAAACACTTAAATTCCTGCTGTCAAATGCTAATAAATATAACAGAAATGTGTAATTAATTAGTGCAATAGATATGATCAGTTTGATGATTCTTCCAATCAATTTGATAATATTACAGGTTGTGGGCATTTATCAGAAAGACTTCTTGTACAGATAGATGCTTATTTACTAACACCTTGTAGTTACTGGGGCTTTGTTCAGTATGTTTGACTTAGAATGAGAGTGAAGGGAGTAAACTCATGTAGGAGAAAACATGTAGGAGACATCTATGAGTACCCTGAGAAATGACTTCCTCCTTCTCTGGCTTGTTTGTTTTTTTACTTTTACTTTCAAGTTAAATTCCCACAAAATTACTCTGGAATGAAATCAATCAACCAGAGGGAGAGTCAGAGAGGAAATTCTTCGGAATCAGTCCCTTTGGATGAACCGAGTCTGTGCAATTTCTAAGTGGTTGCCTCCTTTGGTGTGGAAGGACCTGGGCTATGTGTCACATAAGAGATATAAAAATTAAAACCATAGCTCATACCCAGCCACTTGGGAAAGATGACAAAAGATGAAAATGGTTAATATTGGAGCAGCTGTGGAAAGATATGCCTACTAATACACTGTTGGTTGAATAATGAATTCATCAGACCATTCTAAAAACCAATTTTGAATTATGATAAAACTATGACTAAAATGTTCACATCTTTTGACCCAAAGGTCACACTGTAGGCAGGCACAAGCTCCAAGAATGTTGGAAGGAGAAGAAACTGTATACATCAAAATGTTCATATTTACTAAAAAGGACAATATAAAATTGGTGCCATCAGCTGCATTATTGTAAAAGAAACTGGAAGTACATGAATACAGTGAAATGTTTTTGTAGAATGTTGGAGGGGATGTGGGAAAACTGGGACACTGATACATTGTTGGTGGAACTGTGAACAGATCCAACTATTCTTGAGAGCAGTTTGGAACTATGCTCAAAAAGTTATCAAACTGTGCATACCCTTTGACCCAGCAGTATTTCTATTGGGCTTACATCCCAAAGAGATCATAAAGGGGAAAGGGACCTGTTTGTGCCAAAATGTTTGTAGCAGCCCTTTTTGTAGTGGCAAGAAACCGGAAATTGAATGGATGTCCATCAATTGAAAAATGGCTGAATACATTTATGAATGCTATGGAATACTATTGTTCTGTAAGAAACGACCAGAAGGATGATTTCAGAGAGGCCCGGAGAGAAGCTGAGTGAAATGAACAGAACTGGGAGATCAACAACGACTATAAACAATCAATTTTGATGGACATGGCTCTCTTCAACAGTGAGGTAATTCAAACCAGTTCTAATTGTTCAGTGATGAAGAGAGCTATCTAACCTAGAGAGAGGACTGTAGGAACTGAGTGTGGACCACAATGTAGCATTCTCACTCTTTCTGTTATTTGCTTGCAGTTCGTTTTCTTTTCCAGTTTTTTTTCCTTCCTTTTTATCCAATTTTTCTTGTGCAATAAGATAACTGTATAAATATGTATGCATATATTGGATTTAACATATATTTTAACATATTTAACATGTACGGGACTGCCTGCCATCTAGGAGGGAAGGAGGAGGTAATTTGGAACAGAAGGCTTTGCAAGGGTCAATGTTGAAAAATTACCCATGCATATATTTTGTAAATAAAAAGTTTAATAAAAAAATCACAATAAATTAAACACTCAAAGTTAAAAAAAAGAAGAAATGTACTATAACAAGTGATAAACATTAAGAATTAAGAGAAAGGGGCAGCTAGATGGTGCAGTGGGTACAGCACCAGCCCTGATGTCAGAAGGACCTGAGTTCAAATTTGACCTCAGACACTTAACACTTCCTAGCTGTGTGACCCTGGGCAAGTCACTTAACCCCACTTGTCTCAGCAGAAAAAAAAAATAAAGCCTTTAGGAATATATTCAAAACATAGGATCTAAATCAGGAGAAGTAGGAGTTCCGGGTCACAAGGGCAGTAAGATGGAGAACTAAATATTTTCTCATCCCCATCACCTCTTAAAACTCTTCAAAACAGCAATTATGCACTAAAGATAAAGCAAGTTCCATTGCCTCCATAGTTAATAACACCCAGAATTTTAGCAAGGTTAAAAAAAACAACAACAACAAAAAAAAACTATAAACTAATGCTTACTGATTCTAAGGTCACTCAGCCCCTCCTATGCTGCACTAGCATTCTCACAAGAACATGATGTCCCCTCCCTCTTTCCAGTGCTGTCGAGACTCTAGTTCTAGTTTGCAAAAATTTGTCCTGGTTGTGATGAACACCCAGTCCAACTGCAGCCTTTCTGGAGCAAAAGCCTGCCAGAGACCAAAATCCCATAATACCAGTGCTGATCATTTCTAAACTTCCATTTGTAGACCAAATAACTAAGAAATAGAGGGAGTGAGACAGGTTATTGGGACAGTGAACTATATGGAGGCACTGTGTAATGACAAAAAGAGTTGAACATATAGCTATGGCCAATTCTGACCACCCAAAAATCACTTTGTGCAAATAACTTAGGCTGATGAGCTATAAATTACCCAGAAAGTGAAGAAGCTGAGATGTTTTGAGATCCAGGCCCATCAAAGGGGAAGGAGTCAGAAAAGGAGTGAAAGGGGGAAATGAGCTGGGGAAAAGAGGACTGAAATTACCAAAGACTTCAAGAAGAAAATCCAAAGATGTTGAATATATAAAATATAAGCAGAACATAGAATCACAGCATTATGCGCTTTGTAGTTATTTGGAGTATTATTTCCCTTTCTGTTTTTTGCTTCTTGGGTTTTGTTATTACACACAAACACTGTTGATTTTTGAAGATTTATTGTGAAGCCTGCAACTTTGGTAGAGTTATTATTGTCTCAATTTGTATCTTTGATGATTCTACAAGATATTCCAAATAAACCATCATATCATCAGCATATAGTTTTATCTCCTCTTTACCTATTTTTGTTTATTTAATTTCTGTCTCTTGTCTTATTTCTGTAGCTACATTTCTAAAAATGTCAAATACTAATGGAGAAAGTGGGAATACTTGCTTTACTCCTGAAATTATTGAGAAAGATTCTAGCGTAGTCTTGTATTGCATATATTGTTTGCTTTTGCTTTTAGATTTTTTATATTAAATTAGTCCCTTTATGCCTAAATTTTATAGGGATTTTTTATATAAAAGTGTTGTACTTTGTCAGAAGTGGGGTTTTTTGCATTTATTGAAATGACTTTAGGATGTTCTTAATATGATTATGTTGATTATTTTCTTAATTATTGAAAAATCTTTATGTCTATGATATAAATCCCAGTGAGTCATAATGAATGATTTCTTGAATAAATTACTGTAGTCTGATAAGATTTTTCTTTAAAATTTTTGACTTGACATTCAATAATACTGTTTTACAATTTTCTGAATTTTATCTTTCCCTGGTTTATATATTAGAATCATATTTGTCTCATAAAAGAATTCTTATAGAGTTTTTTTTTTTAGTTTTTTTGAGTATAGTTGAGTATAGAGAAGAATAAATACTAACTGTTCTCTAAAAGTTTGATGGAATTAAATTAAATTAATTAGAATTAATTAAATGCATTAAGACAAAGTTTTTTTTTTTTTTCTTTACTTTTGGTAGTTCCTTTATAGGTAGTTAGTTTTCTGAAGGATGTCTTTCTGATGTTCTAAAGTTTGGGTATCTTACATTTTTGAAAATATTCCTTGTTTCATTTGAGTTCTCATTTTTGTTAGCATATAACTATGCATACTATGTTCTGACTTCTTTTCATTTCTTGTGGGTTTGCTGTGATTTTACCTTGATCATTTGCTATTTGATTGATTCTGCTCTTTTCTTTTTAAATCAGATTATCTAAGAACTTATCAATTTTATTTGTCTTTTTAAAGGACCAGGCATTTTAGTTGATCATTTCTATGGTGTGTGGAGCAACGTCTGTCATATACTAGGTACTTTCTTAATAAATCTTTGTTGAATGATTTATCTTTGCCACTATTATTTGTTATAGTTCTAGAAAAAATACTAGGCATAGCAACCAGATACAAAGAAATTGAGATAATAAGGCTAGCGAAAGAAGGACCAAAATTTTCTATTTTATAACAACAAAGATAGCTATCATTTTTAGCACCACAGCACTATGTTCCAGGTATTGTGCTATAAGATTTACAAATGATAGCTTATTTGATCTTTGTAACATCCCTGGGAAGTAGATGCTATTATTATCCCAATTTTAAAATAAGGACCCTGAGGCAGACATTGAGATTTATCTAGAATCAGAGATCATAAGATTCTGAGATCAGATTTTAACTCACCAATGGCCTGGCATTATCTGCAGCACCAATAAGCTGTTACCATATGTTGGTTTTCTTAGAAATGACTTGAAGTAGTAATTGCAGGTTACCTCCTTTTTCTTTATATATTGAAATGCTTCTCTTTGTTGATGATTATTATGCTAATAAAAATAGAAAATTTAAAGGAACACAAAAAGGCATATAAACTGATGGAAAATAAAATAATTTCAATACTGTAAAAGGGAAGGACAACAACAAAAAAAAGATACCAAATGCTTTATAATTTCCTGTTTGGCTCCAGAATTAAGGAAATGCAACCCCTTCTTATACACACACCCTTCTTTGTAAGAAGGGGGGGGGTGTCACGATGGGTATGGAATTTTACATATCTTGTCACAAGTGGTCCAGATGTTGCTTGGTTTTGCTGGACTTCTTTTAAAGCCTGTTTTATAAAGGGACAGGACAACTGGGAAAGGGGAAGATGTACTTAGAAATTAATCTAATAGGAAAACAAAAAGCATCCATAAAAATATTTTCAAACCTTACCAATATGCAATTTTCAAACATTAAAGCTATATTCTATTTGAATCTTATTTTCTTGGGGAAAAGTAAAAATCCTCCTTGCTTTCTTCAGATATTTTAATATCATAATAGAGTAGGAAATTAATTATATGCTGTCCTGATAGAATACATTAAAAGACTTAAAGCACCTGTCCAAAGTGCTTAAACTGACCTTTGTTCATTATTTTATATTTTCAGTGTGTGAGTATATTGATTAAAAAGTGATGACTCCTTCTTGATTATCTGGAGTGGATGGAATATATACTCTTCCTTTTAACTATACTTTCCAGATAAAGTGTAACTTTATTTAAAAATTGATTTTCTTTCATTTTTAGGTGTAAATATTTCTGCTAAGAAGTGTATACATGAACATAGTTTAACATTTTATTGTTGATTAGTGTCACTATGCTTCAGACATTGGAAACATTTAATTAAACCTGTTCTGGTCCTAGGACTTCTTTTAAGTAAAATTTTTTTTTTTCCTTTTTTTTTGATCATTTACCACTATTCCATAAACATACAATGCAGGATTTATAGCTACATGACCAATGTAAAAGAAAACTTTTCTGTTAAATGATTAATGTCATTTTGTTGTCGTTTGTCCTTCATTTTTGAAAAGGACTGTGATATCAGGAAGACTAAAGCATGCAAGTGAATAGAATTTAAGTGAGGGAGGGATGTGCAAAGTCGCCTGCTGTACTTTCCCCTCCTGTGTCTTCTTAGTCCAGTAGCAAGATATAAATCAGGATAACTAGAGATGGCCTGGATGCAATGGGTGACCTTGGCCTTTTTTTAAGTTGAGGTCTTTAACAAATCTCAGTTTGAGTGAGACAATGTCCATTCAGTGATTAAGTTACATAAAACCAGTTACATAAGTAACATCATCAGATTAATGTCAAAAGATGAAATAGTTTCTGTCTCATTTTCTTACCTTCAGCAATCAGGGGCCTTTGATTCTTCAGTGTAATTTAAAATAGAATTTATTCTGTGACCATTTCAATCTTTTCACTCTGAAAAAATCTTCCTCCCTCTCTCCCCTCCCTCCCTCCCTCCCTCCCTCCCTCCCTCCCTCCCTCCCTCCCTCCCTTCCTCCCTCCCTTCCTTCCTTCCTTCCTTCCTTCCTTCCTTCCTTCCTTCCTTCCTTCCTTCCTTCCTTCCTTCCTTCCTTCCTTCCTTCCTTCCTTCCTTCCTTCTTTCCTTCCTTCTTTCCTTCCTTCTTCCTTCCTTCCTTTCTCTCTCTTTTCTCAAATTATTTCTCTCCTCTCTTCCTTTTTCTTTCCTTCCTTCCTTCCTTCTTTCCTTCCTTCCTTCCTTCTTTCCTTCCTTTCTCTTTTCTCTCATTATTTCTCTCCTCTCTCTCTCTCTTCTCTCTCTCTCTCTCTCTCTCTCTCTCATCTCTCTCTCTCTCTCTCTCTCTCTCTCTCTCTCTCTCTCTCTCTCTCTCTCTCTCTCTCTCTCTCTCCTCTTTCTTTCTTTCTTTCTTTTTCTTAAAAAAAAAAAAATTTACCACAGTTTTTTAGTATGGAGAAACATTGCCATCTTGTGGATTTTGAGGATATTGATGCTAAGGAACTACTAATGGCAGATTACACTTTGACACCTATAGGCAATAAATGGAAACTCTCAGCAATGGCCAACTCTTTAACATTTTTTTCAATTGCTTCCAAATTCATTGCTGCACTATGTGTTTGAAGGTGCCGTGTTACTGACATTTTAGAAGGCTGTGTTTTATTTAGTTAAAGGAGCACTTTTACTATTTTATGTTATACTTATAAAGATCAGAGGCAAGATGGTATAGTGTATAGAAAGTTGGCCTTATAGACAGGAAAACCTCTATGTAAGCTCTGTTTCTGACATATACTTCCTATGTCACCCTGAGCAAATCACTTAAATTCTCAGTGCCCACAGGCAATTTTCCAACATTATAAGTTGTTGACCATCCCTTAACTAATATATCTGTCCTGTTTTTTTTTTAATTAAATACTACCTAGTAATTAATACATTTTCTAATTGATGTTCTAATACTGATGTACTACTCTTCTAATAGGTTATAAATTCTTTAAGGATTGTACTTACACATTTTGTTTGTTATTTAGTTATTTTAGTTATGTCCAACTCTTTCTGACCTCGTTTGGGATTTTCTTGGCAAAGATACCCCAGTGGGTTTGCTATTTCCTTCTCTAGTTCATTATATAGGGGAGGAAACTGAGGCAAACAGGGTTAGATATTTGCCCAGAATCATACAGTTAGTAAATTTCTGAGGCCAGATTTGAACCCAAGAAGATGAATCTTTCTGACTTTAGGTCCAGAACTCTATGCACTCTGCAATCTAGCTGCCTAGCCTAATGTATTTTTTTCATAGGTATTTAATAAATATTAATTTTAAGTGTACTTTTTGGTCATAATTTGTTCTCTTTATCCTTTAGACAAATGTGCAGAGCCTTCTCCCTATGGAATGAAATATTTTCTTTTATGAAATAGAACAAAACATTTTCCTTCATGAAAATATCTTCCTAATTAAGTCCAGGCCCAAAATAAATAATAAAAACACATCTCTCTAACTTACACCAAGGACCATTTTGTGATTGTGAGAATTTGGTTAGCTCTGACAATAAATAGATGACTAAAATCTTTTTCCTTATCTTAATACATCTTTTTAAATCATGCATAATATTTTAAAGTGTAACATATTTCCATTACCCTAAAAAAAATGAATTTTGGTGAATAAGAAATGTTGATCTCTATACTCTTGGCCTTAATATTGTTTTCAAGTATCACTCTCTTTTAAAATAAGGAAATTATTTTATTTTATACATATATACTTTAGTATAGTCTATATACACTATATATACACATATATATATTTTATATATGCACATATATTTATACATGCACATATATATTCCTAATGAAGTTTCACATTACCAGAAATTGAAACACCAATAATATTTATAACCATACATTTTAGAGGTTCTTAGTGAGCTTTGGCCCAATTACTTAGATTTTATTTTGCTCTTTCAAATTTAAACTCTGGAACTTTTCAGGATTTAGTTTTAAGCTCAGCATTAATGGATGTGCCAAAAAAAAGGAATCACATGGGAATTCTCTACAAATGTTTATACTTGTCTGTGCTATTTGTTCTTCACATAGCTTTTCAATACCCTTTTCAAGTTTAAAATATTTTGGAAAGTTATCTTGATTGAAATCTTATATATGTATAGAGAAGGACCTTTTAAATGTTCTTCTAAAAATCAGAGGGGAAAAGTGTGATATAACCAAAGTCTAAATAAAATTTTACTTATAATAATTGGAAAGGGTAAGTATGGCAAATTGAAGAATTTCTCATACATTAGGGCATGTATGCATTGACTCTATGAAACATTAAAAGATATGCATGATCAGAGTCTCTTTGGTCCTCATGACTGATGGGGGGATTGGAGGGATGACATACAGAAGAGTAGAAGTTAGGGAAGGCAGAAGATTTCCAAAGAAGATTAAGGAGTGAGCAGCTAAGAACAGCTATTTTTTTTTAAAAGAAGAAACTAAAAATCTCCTCCTCTCTCTTTTGTGCTTATCACTTAGGCTTCTGGCAGCTGCCCCCTTAGATTTCATAATGGGGTAGGTAGAGGAAGTTTTCTCCTATTACCCTCTCTATCATCAATTTTATAGTTACATGGACATAGCAGTAAGAATACGTGTTTGCTTATGTACATGTGAGGCAGGATATTAAATTCCTAATTCCCTCTTCTTTGTATTTGATTCTCTGAGGATAGATAACAAAATAGGGAATTTGGATGTTTCCAGCCCTAGTGACAATCATATGTATTCAAGAATTTGGGAGTTCAGAGGTTGGGAATAACAACTGACGGAATCATCCTGGAAACCAATGGATCATGCTGTGATGTGGGTGGGGATTCAAGAGAAGAGAAGCTCTAGATATAGAGCTGATTTTTAGTTCAGTTTTTCTCAACATTCTTGGGGGTATGGAAGGTCTTCCCTACCTCCCTTTAGAATAGAGGTTGATATGTGAAAGCTTATGTTGTAAGTATATATTAATGCATACTTACAAATCTTTTGTGTTTTAAACATTTCTCTTGTAAAGGAAATATATGTCCTTTACTGGTCAGTGGTATAGTAATTTTACTATCCAGATGATTCTAACTTCTCAGGACTGTCTGTTCTCCAGGGTTATATGATTCCTTCTTTGAGAAGATGTCTATCTTTGGCCTATAATATCACTCTAATATAGAATATCCTGGGTTCAGCCTTACCTACAGATGAGTTTTTCTGATAAGTATGTTATTGTGAGCCAGGAACAGGAGAGGTATTAGTTGATCTACCATATTCTCACAAAACAAGCCCAGATGTTGCAAGCAAAACAGTTGTCATGTAGACCTGGGGAATTGGGGTTTAAACATTGCCCATAGGTAGAATGCTCTCGGACCTAACTGTGGGTAAATTGGATAGGAGGAGTATAAAAGTGACTTCTGGGATTTTAGCTAGGGATTCCTGGAGCCCCAGAGAACCTTCTTTCTTACTGTTTAAGAAAAAATTCCTGTCAGCAGTTTTATTTGTTTTTATACTCTGAAATGTTTTTTAAATTGCTTTGAGAATTGCTTTTACTTGAAGGTATCAAAAAACTTTTAGCAAAAGAACAGTTTGTTTAAACCCTCAGGCTCTGAGTGGTTCATTGTACCAGATGCAGGATACTGGCCCTCCACAGTATTTCTTTGTTGTTGTTCAATCATTTCAGTCCTGTCCAACTCTTTCTGACCCCATTTTGGGGTTTTCTTGGCAAAGATAACTGAAGTGGTTTGTGATTTCCTTCTTCAGCTTATTTTGCAGATGAGGAAGAAGCAAGCAGGGTTAAATTGCTTTCTCAGAAACATAGAGCCAGTAAATGTCTGAGGCCAGATTTGAAAACACAAAGATGAGTCTTCACTTCTCTGAGTGTGATGGGTTTTCATCTGGTAAGCCTTCTCTGCTCATTAGGGTTTTGTAAGTAATTCCATGCCCTGGAGGGAAAAAAAGGGACTAGAGGATACATGTTGTCACCTCTTGTCAGTGTATCTGCAATTTTTAAATGATCAAATAGGCCTTCACAAAACATCTCAGTGTTATTATCAACTCTAAGACTTTTGTGAATTATAACAAATGAAATTAATTTAAGCACTAGAAATGCAATATTATATAATAATAACAATTAAGAAATAGTAGTATTTTATTAACATGTAATAAATAAAGCAACAGATAACAACAAATTAGTAGTAACTCAAAATGATATACACAGGATGAGTTACCAAAGCAGTTACCATAATTTCACTCAAAACTAACAATTGGTATAAAACTAGGCAAATAAAACCTAATAAGTCAAACCATTTGTACTCTTACATAATCTCATTAATACATACTTAAAGACACATTAGAAACACAGCACAAGTAAAATGCATTTGCAGTTATAATTCTTTTATGAATCTAATGGCTTGCCATAAGAAAAAGGAGCATCCATCAGAGACCAAAAAAATCACAAACAAAACAAAAACTGGAAAACTAGACTTTTTAAAAAGGACTGGAAAAAATGGTCAATAAAAGGAAAATACTCCAAAATAATCATTTGAAAAATAGAAAAGTAAAATGAATGATTTCCAAAAAATAGCCCAAAAAAGTTGGACTAAGATTCAGTTCACAGTTAAAAATCCCAAGGAAAAAGAGGTCTTCTAGAAATAGTGTCTCCAACGTTACTACCTTCAATGTTAACTTGACAAAACTTTTTTTCAAAAAAAATAATAAGTTTTTACTTTTCAAAATACATGCAAAGATAATTTTCAACATTCACCCTTGCAAAACCTTTTGTTGCAATTTTTTTCTCTCTCTCCGCACTACACCCCTCCCCTAGAGAGCAATTAATCCAATATAGGTTAAACATGTGCAGTTCTTCTGAATATATTTCCACATTTATCATACTACATGACAAAAATCATATCAAAAATAAGGGAAAAAATGAGAAAGAAAACAAACAAGAAAAAAAAAAAGATGAAAATACTATGTCGTGAACCATAATCAGTCCCCTAAGTTCTCTCTCTGGATGCAGATAGCTTTCTCCATCACAAGTGATTGGAATTGGCCTGACGTACCTCATTGTTGAAAAGAGCCAAGTCCATTACAGTTGATCATCACATAATCTTGTTGCACAGCTGTGAATTTTAACTCAGGTTCTCTCAGGCAAACAGAGCATCAAACTCCTATACTAAAAGTCTTCAATTTCTGTATCAGCCCTTCTATCACTCTTAAGTTTAAAAGGAAAGGTCCATGGAAGTGATCTGAACACACACACACACACACACACACACACACACACACACACACATACACACACACAGGTATTTGCTAGAAAATTATAATTATTGGTAACAAAAGTTCTTTACATTCTTGAAAGGCAGTATATATGACATGGCTGATAGGTCAATGGATTTAGATTCTGGAACATCTAAATTCAAATCTCACCTCAGATCCTTATTAATTATTTAACCATAGACTCTACTTAACCTCTCAAAGTATTATTTTTCTCATCTTCAAAATTGAGAGTAGTAATTGACTCAAAATCTTTAACATGCCTTTCAACCCTAACTCTATGATGCCATTTAGAGTCCTGTGATCCTTGATTATACTTCTATCTCAGTTTAAGATAATGATATTTTTTTTTTCCTTTATAGAATTAAATTCTCCTTTCTCAATCCTATTCAGGCACTTTTGATAGATGTGTGTGTTTTTTAAGAGCTTCATAATTAGGTGGCCTTTTACAAAAATTAGGTAGATTTTTATTTTCCAAATATATGCAAAGACAGTTTTCCATATTCCCTTTGCAAAACTTTGTGTTCCAAAATTTTCTTCCTCTTTCTCCCCATCCCTCCTCCCCAAGACAGCAAGTAATCCAATATAGGATAATTATGTTCAATTCTTCTAAATATATTTTCATATTCATCATGCTGCACAAGAAAAATCAGATCAAAAGTTAAAAGAAAAACATGAGAAAGGAAGAAAAAAACAAGCAAACAAACAACAGCAACAAAAAAGTGAAAATAGTCTTCTTTGATCCACATGGTCTTCATAGTTCTCTGTCTAGATGTGAATGGCATTTTCCATCACAAGACTTGGAATTGAGATGGCCTTTTTTTTAAAAAAAATCTGTTTTAAACAGCATAGAAATGAAAGTAAGCATTAAAAATAGCCTTCCCAATTCCAACTGTTTGATTAGTGTTGAAGAAACTGAAAAGCTTTTCTCCCTCCCATATGCTTCCTCTACTAGATTAACAAGGAAAACAGAGAGTGAAAGGTGAACAAGTAACCAAAAGTGACTCTTTACTGCAGAGATGCAAAGGAAAGCAAACTAGCTATGGAAGGAATCCAGATCATCTCACCACCTGCCCTCTGTTGCTTCATTTTGACCTATTTACTCTCTGATGCTGTGTTGGTGTTAGCTTAGCTGCCTCTCATTTACACCTGGTCCCAATATGATCACTGCCATAGTCTCCATTCACAGCACCAAGTAAGCAATAGCTGCCTATTCTCGTGATATATAAAAAAAAATGAATCCCTTGAAGGTGTTGTATTCTGGGTCCCCATCATTCTCACGGCTATTACAATTCTGTTAAATTCCTTCAAAGTCAAAGCTATGGGAACTTGGGAAACTATGGTCAATACCTGCTTGATCAAGAGCAGATGCTTTCAGCTAACCAAGTCTCCATGATAAAGTCTCTATGGGAGTCAATCTTTACAAAAACTACAAAGATTGCCAAAAGTTTGGATGGTTGCAAAGAAGCATGCATTGGAGTGGGGAAAATAGGGATACAGATATTGTAATGAGGGTGGCAACTGAATGAAGTGCCTGAAACAAGTAGAAACAGATAATCAATAGGCAGAGGATCCAAGAACTTCTTAATTCCATCTTGGAGAATATATTTTCTCTGAGGCCCCCTGTAGTTATTGGAACATCTCTTTCTCAATTAGTGTCAGAAATCTTTCACAGTGACTAACCCCAAATAATCTGGAAAGGGAAAGGGGTGGAATTTAAAACTCAGAACTACTTAGAAAGATGTTTGATAATCAAGAAATATTTCTTTAGTACCTAATACATACCAGGTCCCTTGCTTAGCACTAAAGATTCAGAAAAAGAAACTCCTCAAGGAGTTTATAATCAAATAGGAAAGACAACATGCAAATAACTGTGCAAACTATATTCAGGATAAATAAGAAATAATTTATAGAATTAGAGCATTAATTAAGAAGTATTAGGACAGATTTCCTGTAGAAGATAGGTTTTTTAGCTGGGACCTATAGGAAGCTGAAGAAAACAGGAGACCGAGATGAGAAGGGAAAGCATTCTTGAATGGGGGGATAATCATCAGTGAAAATGCCTGTGATAGGTAATTGTACTATTTCAAAGTCCGATTCTTTTTGTACAGCAAAACAACTGTTTGGACATGTATACATATATTGTATTTAATTTATACTTTAACATATTGCTCAACCTGCCATGGGGGGGGGATTAGAACAAAAGGTTTGGCAATTGTTGATGCTGTAAAATTACCCATGCATACATCTGGTAAATAAAAACTATAAAAAAATAAAAAATAATAAAAAAAAGCACTATGAAAAAAAAAAAAAGAAAATGCCTGTGATTGGGAGATAGAGCATCTTACAAGAGGAATAGCAAAAATTTGTTACTGAATAGTAGAGTACACTGCAGGTTATAAGGTGTAAGAAGACTAATAAGTTGATGAGCTAGATAAAGGGATGGGAGAGCACAAGTTCTAAAGGGCTTTGAATGACAATATATTTGATCCTAGGTTTTAGGGAGTCACTAGAGTTTATTGGTTGGGAAAAGGGGAAGCTTGTACTTCAAAAAAAATTTTTAATAGCTGAGTAGAGGATGAATTGGAAAGAGTGCGGAATGGTTTGTGGCAGACAAATCAACCTTTCCATAACCTATTACAGTAGTCCAGGAGTAAGATAATGAAACTCTACATGGAATGTTGGCAATATCAAAGGAGACAACTTGAGTCGATATCCCAAAGAGTTCATAAAAAAGGGAAAATAACCCCTATGTACAAAAATGTTTGTAGCAGCCCTTTTTGTAGTGTAAAGAACTGAAAACCGAGTGGATTTCCATAAGTTAAGAATGGCTGAATAAGTTAAGGTATATGAATGTTGTGGAATAATATTGTTCTATAAGAAACAATCAGCAGGATGATTTCCAAAAAGTCTGGAAAGACTTACATGAACTGATGCAAAGTGAAGTGAGTAAAACCAAGAGAATATTGTACATAACATCAAGATTGATGGACCTCTTTTTAATTATTAAATTTTAAAAAAATTTCTACAAAAATTTTATGCATAGGTAATTTTCCAGCATTGACAATTGCAAAACCTTTTGTTTCAACTTTTTCCCTCTTTCTCCTCACCCCATCCCCCAGATGGCAAGTTGACCAATACATGTTAAATATGTGAAAGTATAAGTTAAATACAATTTTACTTATACAATATATGTATGCCCATATTTTGCTGCACAAAAAGAATCGAATTTTGAAACAAGGTACATTTAGCCTGTGAAGGAAATCAGAAATGCAGTCAGACAAAATATAGGGATTGGGAATTCTACGTAGTGGTTCATAGTCAACTCCCAGAGTTCTTTTGCTGGGTGTAGCTGGTTCAGTTCATTACTGCTCTATTGGAACTGATTTGGTTCATCTCATTGTTGGAGAAGGCCATTTCCATCAGAATTGATCATCATATAGCATTGTTGTTGAAGTATATAATGATCTCCTGGTCCTGCTCATTTCACTCAGCATCAGTATATGTAAGTCTCTCCAGGCCTTTCTGAAATCATCCTGTTGGACCTGACTCTTTTCAATAATGGGGTGATTCAAGGCAATGCTAATGGAGTTGTGATGGAAAATGCCATCTGCATTTAGAAAGAGAACTATTGAGACTGAATGTGGATCAAAACATAGTATTTTCACCTTTTTTGTTGTTGTTTGCTTGTGTTTTTTCTTTCTCATGTTTACTTTTTTTCACTTTTAATGGTTTTTTTTGTGCAGCATATGATAAATATGGAAATATTTTTAAAAATAATTCCACATGTTTAAACTATATTGGATTGCCTACTGTCCAGGGGAGTGGGAGAGAGGAGAAGGAAAGGAAAAAAATTTGGAACACAACGTTTTGAAAAAGTGAATGTTGAAAACTATCTTTATATGCATTTGGAAAAATAATAAACTGTTATTATAGAAAAATATCAAAGGAGAGAAGAGAAGGGAGCATATTCAAAGATGTTTTTTAAAAAGGTAAAATCAATAGGCTTTGGAAACAAATTTGGATATGGGAAATGAGAGAGAGTACAGAGCCAAGGATGACATCTAGGTTGTGTGCTTAAGGAGCTGAAAGGTTTGTAGTATCTTTGGTAATAATAAGGAAGTTTCAAAAGGTGGGATGACTTTCAGGGAAAATATAATGAGTTCAGTTTTGGACATGTTGAGTTTAGGATGTCTACAAGATATCCAGTTCTTGATATCTTATAGGCTGTGGGAAGATGTGGTCCTCTGGAAATGAACAGTGAGGTTAGGGTAAGTAGTTTTGAGAATCATTAGTATAGCGATAATAATTGAATCCTTGGGAAGTAATGAGATTTTAGTATAAAGTGTAGATGGAGAAGAGAAAAGGGACAAAGGCAAAGTCCTGTGGAACCGCCATGGTTAGCAGAAATGGCCTGGATGATGATCCCAAAAGAGAAAGTAACATCACAAAAATCCAATGAGAAAATAGTATCAAAGAGATAAGGGTGATCAACAGCATGCAAAAGTGTGGACACCTCAAAAAAGATGAAGATTAAGAAGTAGCCATTAGATGACATGATGGTATACTTAGAGAACCCCAGAGATTCTAATAAAAAGTTATTAGATATAATTCACAACTTTAGCAAAGTTGCTAGATACAAAATAAATCCACATAAATCCTGAGCATTTTTATACATCACCAACAAAATGCAACAGCAAGAGATACAAAGAGAAATTCCATTCCAAACAACTGTCGAGAGTACAAAGTATTTGGGAATCCATCTACCAAAGAAAAGTCAGGAATTATATGAGCAAAATTACAAAACACTTGCCACAAAAATAAAGTCAGATTTAAATAACTGGAAAGACATTCAGTGCTCTTGGATAGGCCAAGTGAATATAATAAAGATGACAATACTCCCCAAACTAATCTATTTATTTAGTGCTATACCAATCAGACTCCCAAGAAACTATTTTAATGACCTAGAAAAAATAACAACAAAATTCATATGGAAGAACAAAAGGTCGAGAATTTCATGGGAATTAATGAAAAAAAAAGTCAGATGAAGATGATCTAGCTGTACCTGATCTAAAGCTATATTATAAAGCAGCAGTCACCAAAACTATTTGGTATTGGCTAAGAAATAGACTAGTCTATCAGTGGAACAGATTAAGTACACAGGACAGAATAGGGTACAACTATCGCAATCTAGTGTTTGACAAACCCAAAGTTACCAACTTTTGGGATAAGAATTCATTATTTGAAAAAAACTGTTGGGAAAACTTGAAATTAGTATGGCAGAAACTAGGCATGGACCCACACTTAACACCATATATCAAAATAAGATCAAAATGGGTCCATGATTTAGGCATAAAGAATGAAATCATAAATAGATTAGAGGAACAGAAGATAGTCTACCTCTCAGACCTGTGGAGGAGGAAGGAATTTATGACCAAAGGAGAACTAGAGATCATTATTGATCACAAAATAGAAGATTTTGATTACATCAAATTAAAAAGCTTTTGTACAAACAAAACTAATGCAAACAAGATTAGAAGGGAAGTAACAAATTGGGAAAATATTTTTACAGTTAAAGGTTCTGATAAAGGCCTCATTTCCAAAATATGTAGAGAACTGACTCTATAAGAAATCAAACCATTCTCCAATTGATAAATGGTCAAAGGATATGAACAGACAATTTTCAGATGATGAAACTATATCCACTCATATGAGTGTTCCAAATCACTACTGATCAGAGAAATGCAAATTAAGACAACTCTGAGATACCACTTCACACCTGTCAGATTGGCTAAGATGACAGGAAAAGATGATGAATGTTGGAGGGGATGTGGGAAAACTGGGACACTGATGCATTGTTGGTGGAGTTGTGAAAGAATCCAGCCATTCTGGAGAGCAATTTGGAACTATGCCCAAAAAGTTATCAAACTGTGCATACCCTTTGACCCAGCAGTGCTACTACTGGGCTTATATCCCAAAGAAATACTAAAGAAGGGAAAGGGACCTGTATGTGCCAAAATGTTTGTGGCAGCCCTTTTTGTAGTGGCTAGAAACTGGAAGATGAATGGATGCCCATCAACTGGAGAATAGTTGGGTAAATTATGGTATATGAAGGTTATGGAATATTATTGCTCTGTAAGAAATGACCAGCAGGATGAATACAGAGAGGCGTGGAGAGACTTACATCAACTGATGCTGAGTGAAACGAGCAGAACTAGGAGATCATTATACACTTCAACAACAATACTGTATGAAGATGTATTCTGATGGAGGTGGATATCTTCAACATAAAGAAGATCTAATTCCCTTCCAGTTGGTCAATTATGGACAGAAACAGCTACACCCAGAGAAGGAACACTGGGGAAGGAGTGTAAAATGTTTGCACTACTGTCTTTCTACCCAGGTTACTTATACCTTCAGAATCTAATACTTAACGTGCAACAAGAAATTTGGTTTTACATACATATATTGTATGTAGGTTATATTGTAACACATTTAATATATATGAGATTGCCTGTCATCTAGGGGAGGGAGTAGAGAGAGGGAGGGGAAAATTTGGAAAAGTGAATACAAGGGATAATGTTGTAAAAAAGTAGCCCATGCATATGTACTGTCAAAAAATAATTATAATTATAAAATTAATAAATTATTAAAAAAAAGAAGTAGCCATTAGATTTGGCAGCTAACATATTGTTAGTAACTTTGGAGAGAGCAGTTTTGGTTAAATAATGTTTTAAGCAAGACTGTGGAGAGTTAAGAAAAGAGTGAGACAAAGATTGGCTAGAATAACAGGGAAAGATAATGCGGAATGTTGGAGGGGATGTGGAAAAACTGGGACATTGATACATTGTTGGTGTAATTGTGAATACATCCAGCCATTCTGGAGAATGATTTGGGACTATGCTCAAAAAGTTATCAAACTGTGTAGATGCTTTGATCCAGCAGTGCTACTACTGGGCTTATATCCCAAAGAGATCTTAAAGAAGGGAAAGGGACCTGTATGTGCAAGAATGTTTGTGGCAGCCCTCTTTGTGGTGGCCAGAAACTGGAAACTGGGTGGTGCCCATCAATTGGAGAATGACTGAATAAACTGTGGTATATGAATGTTATGAAATATCACTGTTCTGTAAGAAATGACCAGCAGGATGATTTCAGAAAGGCCTGGAGAGACTTACATGAACTGATGCTGAGTGAAATGAGCAGAACCAAGAGATCATTATATACTTCAACAACAATACTATATGATGGTCAATTCTGATGGACGTGGCCCCCAATGGAGCAGTAATGAATTGAACCAGCTACACCCAGTGAAGGAACTCTGGGAGATGACTATGAACCACTACATAGAATTCCCAGTCCTTCTATTTTTGTTCACCTGCATTTTTGATTTCCTTCACAGGCTAATGGTACACTATTTCAATGTCTGACTCTTTTTGTACAGCAAAATAACTGTTTGGACATGTTTACATATATTGTATTTAACTTATACTTTAACATATTTAACATGTATTGGTCAATCTGCCATCAGGGAGAAGGGATGGGGGGAAAGAAGGGAAAAGTTGGAACAAAAGGTTTTGCAATTGTCAATGCTGAAAAATTGCCCATGCATATATCTTGTAAATAAAAAGCTATGATTAAAAAAAAGAGAAAAGAGTTAGCAAAAGGAAGGGAAAACATTTATTGTACATGGCCTCAATAAATTCAGCCACGAAAAGTGGAAGAGATCTGGAACAATAGCTATTTCTTTATAACATCCAAAAATGGGGACTGTGATACCAACTCTTTTACTCTTTATTTTTGTTCTGAATAGAAACAAGTATTTTGTGTTTTAATGCTAACTATAAGCTTTGGGCGATTTCTTTTGAATACTTTAGAAATTAGCCAAATTAAGATGTTTATAGACTCAAATGAGTTAGCTAAACCATGATTCTTTTGATTTTATTAATTATCAATATAATTGAGTCCATGTTTATCAATGAACTTGAGTCTATGTAAATCCAAAGGACTGCTTCCCTATACTTTTAAGTAACATGTTACATATTGCAAACTCATCTGGGATTACTATATATATATGCATATATATATATATATATATATTTTTTTTTTGAGAACAGGAGGGTGCCTACACTGCACGTAATAGCAATTGTCTATAAGATAACTCTAATGTTATTGTATTAGGCTGGTAACATTGGTATTCAGCAGAGACCCTACTAGAAACCAAACAATATGATTTGAATTTATAAATTGGGAAACGGCTATTATTTGATTCATTTTTTAGAAGTAAAACAAAGGTCTGTATTACAGAAAAATTTGCTAAAAAACATTTGCCCTCAGCTTCTTTTAATTTTAGCTATATTGATTGTTTATGCAAAAAATTAATTTAATGTATCCAAAATTGTCTCTCTGTCTAGCTTGGTCATGAACTCTTTTCCCATCAGTAGATCTGAGTAATTTTCTTTTCCTTCCTCTCTGATTTGCTTATGATATATGTCTAAGTCATGCACCCATATGAATCTTATTTTGCTATATACTCTGAGATAGACCCAGTTTCTGCCAAACTATTTTCCAGTTTTCCCAAGAATTAGTGTTAAATAGTGACCTGGGATTGCTTGGAATTACCTCATTAATTGGGATCCCTGGCATTAATTTGCTTCTGTATATTTTGCATTTTGAAATTCTTTTGGTTTGAAGTTCTATTGATTAACCTCTCTATTTTGAATCACACAATTTTTAGACTGACTATAAACATTAGTGGTTAGTACTTTATAATATCAGATCTTTGTACAATGATTTCCTTTAGCCTTTTGTTTCTATTGATGGAACCAATCCTTCCAATCATCTATATTTACAACCTTGGAGTCATCCTTGATTTTTTTTCTCTTCCTCAATCCTAATATCCAATTTGTTATCAATTAGTAGTTATGTTATTAGAGAAACTGAATCATATAAGTAATGACATAAGCAAAACCAGAAGTCAACAATGAGAAGTTGGCTCCAAGTATAAGTATGGCTCACTAGTTCTCTCTAGAAAGACAAATGAAGGAGATGGCAAAGTTGGTTTTGTCACACATTCAAAGGTAGCAAGAAACATCATTTTAAGTGCACCCAATAAATACTTCTAAAATGACCAATATGAAAATAATTTTGTCTTATACACTAAAGAGTAAGAGATAATTTGATTTTATAAAAAGTTCAATAAAATCCTCCAAATTAAATCAACATCTTTGATGCTCATTGATTTTAAGTCAAAGTATGATTTGGTGAGATTGAGAAACATATGTGTTATAAAATATGGATCAATAATAAGGAAATGAGAAAAGCCAAAGGTTAGAGACAACAAAGACAACAAAATATACATATTGAATTTTTTAAAGGACATACGTGCTGTATGACATCACAAAATATGAAAATGATTATATTTTAAGAGACATAAAATAGTCCATTATGGATGTAGAAGTTATTTCTGAATCAACCTTTTGTGTGTAGTCATACCACTCACTTTTTAGAACAAAGATAATTTTACGAAGCTAGTTAGAAAGAATAACAAGGAGAAAAATATAAGATAGACAGTTAACTCCTTAAACAAGTTATTTTGCATTTTTCCCTTTTCTTTCAAAACTTGTAGTTATAAGACTTGATTCACTGGATGAGGTTAAGAAGGGATATATTCTGAAATGATTTGATGTAATAGCATAAAGATTAAACATAAAACAAAATTCTAAGTTATTGATATAAAAATTGGATGCAGAAAGAAAGCTCATTGATATAGAATACAATGTAATCTGAAATGTTGTATTCAATGTTTGGTGATACATTTTAGTAGGTTATTGATCAACTGGAGAGTGTCCAGAGAAAGATCTCAAGTTCATGCTATGTGATCATTGATTGAAAGAGACAATTTAGAGGGAGGACACACTAGTTACCTTGAAGTTTTTAAAGGATTGTTGCAGGAGAGAGGGTTTAGCTTTGTTTTGTTTGGCTATTGAGTTGCAGAAGTTGGAGCAGAGTTTGGATGGAAGTTCCAACGAGGCAAATGAGTTTAACATGAGAGGGAAAATAGTTATAACTTTAAAAATAGAATAGATTTTTAATGAGATAGTGATTTCTTTCTAATTGAAGGTTTTCAAGAAAAAGTTATTTCTTTAGAAATATGGTGTAGGAAATTCTTGCTGAAATCATGGGTTAGATTAAATGTCCTCTGAGATAATTTCTGAGTCTAACATTCTCTGATACTGTAATTAGAAACAAAATTCTGGCCAGGAGTTTTTAAAAATTAAAATATTTCATAGAAAACAATGGAATGTGGACTATGTAAAGGACCTGCTAGAAAGTGAAAATGCCTGCCTTTTGTTCAGTGACCCAGTTCCTACAGAGACCAGGGTGAGATAGGCTACCAGTCAAACATTATAGACTAAAGAAATTTTAAACTTCATAAACAACTAGAGTTATTTTCAGGATTGTGTAATTGTACCTGGTGGGAAGATTTCTGTTATGCAGCTGAAACATGCCAGTAAAAAACACAATGCACATCTAGATAAGTATGTGACATTCATCATCGGATTATATATAGCTTGCAGTGAATGTCACAAACATCATACATTAATATAGGGGGGAGGGGAGTAGGTAGCACAATTGATAGAGCACTGAGCTAGTAAAGAAGGAAGATCTAAATTCAAATTCAACCTCTAATACTTATTAAGTGTATGACCCTGGCTAATTCATTTAACCTCTATCTCAATTTCTTGATCTATAAAATGAGGCTAATAATAGAACACCTCCCCAGGTTGTGGTAACAATAAAATGAAATAATATATGCAAGGCACTTTGCAAAACTATATAAATGCTACTTGTTATTTTAAGGGTAATATGGGCAAGGAACAAGAAGTAATTATTGGAGAGCTTCAGGAAGCCAACCTTTGATATTACACATTCCTTGAATTTACAACAGTCTGAGATCACAGTATTAAAGGTTTGCAGACACTGGACTGCCAATTTGATAGCACCCAGAGACATTCCTTGCTACTTTGCAAAAGAGAAGAAACCCTCCATTTTTGTCTCTCCTTGGAAAGAGTAATGGTTAAAAGTGTAGGGTTTCTGAAATGTGTGGGCTACACAGATCTCATGTGTCAAAGATCCGTTTGTGAATGTGTATGCATGTTTGTGTATGCTATGACTGAAGCCAGATCTCAGAGCTGATTATTAATTTTTAAGTATGAGCATTTACATCTTTGCAATCAGAAAATGATACAAATCAGGACTTGGTCTATTGTTTTATTGATTGATTAGACTTAATAAAGTTATGGAGAAAATACAGATAAAATAAAGTATGGATTGCCTTGTCAGAGAGTTGGTTGTTATTTATTTATCAGCATACCCTAATTTAGAAATATAGTATATAGAACCATGAATAGATAATGACCAGAGATCCCGCCCTATTAACCTGGGCGTCTTTCCTCCTTTGTGGGGAGGAGTAGAAGGATTAATCACCCCTGCTAGCTATCTCACTAGGGGTGGGAGGGAGGGAGGAGGCAAGACCTAGAACTAGTGGAGCTGAAGGATCTGACTTCCAATCTCCAAAAATAGCTGGGATTATGTTTCTTTGCCAGATCTTGAATATCTGTTATCTAGTACTTTCCCTTTATCTTCTGTCATTTTATCAAGTGAACTGAGGAGAAAACAATTGGTCAGGGGTCACTTGACCAAAACATTTCCCCTGTCCTACTACAAGTAAACTATTAGTTGCATATACTCCTTGTGTGAATGCCACATATGATGTACCTGCTATTTGTTATATTTTGTCATTGTGATACTTATGTATCACCATATAATATATTATTATAATACTTTTGTATGCTCACTAATATTGATATAGATAATATATTTTTAAGGGACTGGTAAGAGAATATAGTACCCCTTACTTTCAAGTTATCTTTTTTCTCCTGCTGTGAAAAGGAGGAACAAGAGAGAAAACAGTGTGATACAACTGTGTGTGTGTTTTTTTAAAGTATTAAATTCAAATCCTCTGTCAAAGAGATAGCCTGGCTCCCTGCCCAGGCTACTTGCTGAGTCTATTTATCTTGCTCTCCCATGAATTAACCAAAACTGGAAGTGGTCAGAGGTCCCCACCAGTGACCAGACAGCAAAGGCTGAGGAAACACCACGATTCCTGAGTTCATTTTATACTGGATCCCAAGTTCCATGTCCTAGACTAAGTTATGACCTTGACTTGAGTTATATATTTTAACTTTGATGGCCCTATAGAAAATGTGAGGAAAAAATCTTGGGGAACTTGTGGTGTTACATATTTTATTGTCTCTTCATATAACACAACCTTACAAACTAAACAGATTCAAGCTGTGTATGTATGTACTAAAAATCCTGGATTTATATCAACCCAACATCTGTGATGATTTCTGAAGTGTTGGAGAGTGATGGGTTCAAATGTGCTTGATAAATATTTTATTATTTTATTATGCATTGTGTTCTTGTTAAATGTCATTATTCTATGCTAAGAGTAAAAACGTATGCTTCAGCTAAAGCAGGGGTAGTGATCATGATCTCAGGCAAAGCAAAAACAAAAGCATTAAACGAGATAAAGAAGGAAAATATATCTTGTTGAACAATACTATAGTCAATGAAGTAAAATTCATAGTAAGTATATATGCACCAAATGGTACAACATCTAAATTATTGAAGAATAAGTTGAATGAGCTATAGTTGGGAAAGACAATAAAACTATATTAATGTGTAGAAGGTCTCAACTTGCCTTTTTCAGAGTTAGATAAATTCAACCAAAAGATAAACAAAAAAAGAAGGTAAGAAGGAAAATTTACATAAAATTGATGCAAAAATATTAAAATAAAACACTAGCAATATATGACAGAGATCATACATTATGTCCAGGTAAAATTTATATCCAGAAATTCAGGGCTGGTTCAACATTAGGAAAACTAGTATCATAATTGACCATGTCAATAACAAAACCAACAAAAATCATATGATTATCTCAATAGATGCAAAAAAGAGCCTTTGACAAAAAACAATACTCATTGATATATCAAAAAAACACCAGAGAGTCTAGGAATAAGGGAAACTTACCTAAAAAGGAAAAGTAATATTTACCTAAAATCATCTATAATGGGAATAAGCTAGAAGCCTTCCCAATACAATAAGGTGTGAAGCAAGGATGCCCCTTATCATCTCTATTGTACTGGATATACTAGCTATCACAATAAGAAAAGAAAAAAAAAAATGAAGGAATTAGAATAGGCCATGAGGATACAAAATTATAACTCTTTGCAAATGATGTGATGGTATATTTAGAGACTCCTACAGAATCAACTAAAAAACTAGTTGACATTAATTAACAACTTTAACAAAGTTGCAGGATATAAAATAAACTCACATAAATCATTAGGTTTTCTATACATAGTAAATGAAGTTCAACAGCAAGACATGCAAAGAGAAATTCCATTTAAAATAACTGCAGAAAATATAAAATGTTTGGGAGTCTATCTGAGAACTATATGAACTATATGAATATGAAAAAATTTTCACAAAAATGAAGTCAGATCTAAACAATGTCAAAAATATCAATTGCTCATGGATAAACTGAGTTGATATAATAAAAATGACAAATGTATCTTAATCCATTTATTCACTTCCATTCCAATCAAACTACCAAAAACTATTTTATAGAATTAGAAAAAAGTAATAATAAAATACATCAGAATAACAAAAAAAATCAAGAATTTTAAGGAAATCAATGGAAAAAAATGTAAGGAAGGAGGTCTAGCTACACTAGATCTCAAACCATATTATAAAGCAGTAATTAAGAAAATGATCTGGTACTGGCTAAGAAAGAGTGATGGGATTAAGGAATAGAGTAGGTGCATAATACATTGTAGTAAATAACAGAGTAAACAAGTACAAAGTTTTTTAAGATTTGGTTTTGCAACCCCATGTGGAATCATGTAATTGAATGTGAAGGGGATCACTAAATTATGTTATATTATCAGTAAATGTTGGATTTGTATATCTATTTTATATACCTATAAACTCAGTATCATGTAAAAATTTCTCATTTGAAAAATGGTTGTGAGTGGGAAAAGTTTAATAAGCTCTGAGCTAGGATATAATAGATATAAAGATCCAAGTTTGAGATTAAAACTCATTAAGAAAAACTGCTGGAAAAACTGGTAGAAACTTGCTATGAACCAATATGCAACCAAAATTAGGAGGAAAGCAGAAAATGGGGAAAATTTTTGTAGTAGGTATCTCTTTATAAAGGTATCATTTTCAAATATATAGGGAACTGAGCCAAATATATAAGAATACAAGCCATTCCCCAAATAATAATTGATCAAAGGATATGAACACACAATTTTCAGACAAAAAAAAAAAATCAAAGCATTTGAAAAAAATGTTTTAAATCACTATTCATTAGAGAAATGCAAATTAAAACAATTCTGAGATACTACCTCACACCCATCAAATTGACTAATATGAAGGGAAAATTATAAATGTTGGAGGGAGAATGAGAAAACTGGGACACATTAGTGTCCAACAATATTGTTGGAATTATGAACTAATTCAACCATTCTGGACAGCAATTTGGAACTATGCCCAAAGGGCTATAGAACTGTGCATATCCTTTGACTAGCAATAATACCTCTAGGTCTGTATCCTGAAGAGTTTAAAAGGGAGGGTAGGGAGACTAGGGGAGGGATCTACTTGTACAAAAATATATCAGCTCTTTTTGTGGTGGCTAAGAATTGGAAATTGAGGGGATGTCCATCAATTGGATAATGGCTAAACAAGCTGTGGCATAAGATTGTAATGGAATATTATTTTGCTATAAGTAATGAGACAGAGAGAGAAAGAGAGACAGAGACAGAGAGACAGAGATAGAGTGTTACAGTTTCACATACTATTCTCTTTTTCTATTCTATATGAGTTCTATAATGAAGTTTCCATGATGAGAGTGAGGATAGAAAGGGAACTCTGGGCATTGGTCTCAGAGCAGTTTTCATTTAGCTTAGCTCTTTTTCACGGAAATTTTGGTTAATGTTGCTGCTACTTGAAAGGAGAAGAGAAACAGTAAAGACACAACAAAGGCTCTTCCCCTGATATTTGAGTAACAGATTCTTTTAAAGAATACATTCTGGTAGATGAAAATGTCCATGTTTTTCAAAGAGTAGACTATTTTTATTTTTAATTGCAGCATCACCACATCTATAATAACTTTTCTTTTGGTCTTTACACTTCCTTAAAGCATGGAACATAAAGAATCACATGAAAAATAGCACAAAAAGAGAAGTGGAAAGAGTGCTAGGTTTGAAGTAAGAGAATTGGGCTTCAAATCCTGGCTCTGCTACTTGGCACCTGTGTGACCTTGGACAAGCCACTTAATATTTATTTCTGCCTCAATTTCTTCAACTATAAAAATGAGAGTGCTGTACTGGATGAGTTCCCAGAGCTCTTTTTGCTATAAGGGTATTATTCTGTACAACCACAGTTAGAGTAATATGCCTCAATATTTAAACTAGATAGATATATGGCATGTTTCTAGCCTTGGAATCTGGATACAGTTTCTGTCTAAGCCAATTGTAGCAATGTAATTTGGGCCCCTTTGTAGATACTGTATTGAGGTCTAGTGGGCCAAAGTATGAGTGCATGTATGCACATACATACACATATGTGTACCCACACATGCACACATTCATGCATCCATACAGAGTTAGTTCTGAAGTAGTCACTTAGTAAAATATGTTTTCAGATTTCCCAGGATGAGATCCTGATTCATAGTGTTTGTTTTTGCTATACTTGTATTTTTTCAAATTTTCTTTCAGAACTCTGTTCAGTCATTCTCATTTCAGAACAATTCTGTTCATTTCTTTAAAAAAAAAAAAAAATAGTCTTTGTACTATTACCAAAATAAGGATCTTAAAGCAAAACAAAACTAAAAGGGCTTGTTAGGAGATCTTAAAGGCAATTGGATGGAATAAAAGGATTATCCATTTGGAAAGATTAAGTTAAAAATCTCTTCTAAAACGATCTTTCTGAGGTCTTGTTTATGAAGTTGCTACTAATCTTGCTTTCCACCATAAATCCAGAAATTTTAAATTGGATTTTTTTCTGTTTTGGGTTTGTTGTCAGGATAAATTTTCATACTATTAAATGGTTGAAGTATTAGAAATCATGATTAAGAGTCTATTCCTTTAAAGCTGTCTATTTCATAATTGCTAGCCAACTAAAGTGTATCAAGGGATTAGATAATGAAGGCTCAGTCTTTGGAGGCATATGTATTTGATGAGCCTGTTTCTGAAAATAACTAGTAATATGAAATGAAAGGAAGAGTCTTATCCTCCACTTTTATGTCAGCTGATCAACTGGATATTTCTGGGGAAGAATTGTACTTTGATTGGCCATTGAGTCCAAAAAAGGTATATATTCAAAAGACACCAAGTGGACAAAGTGAGTGAGCCTTTTTCTCTTTCTTATTTGCCTATATGAGTAAGGTATTTCTGTAACCTGCAGGGTAGAGAGAGACAACTAACTCACCACCTAGATTGACATGAAACCATGAATATATGACCTCCATGTTATTTCTGCCTCATATCTATGGTTTCCTTTCTTAGGTGAAGGAATATTGGAGGTGAAACAAACTATGTAATTACTTTGTGAACTCTGAAAGGTTAAAAGAACCAGAGTTAAAGGTTAAAAGTCATCAGAGGTCCTATGATAGGAGTCAACATTACAACTTTCTGAACCCATTGAAATGTGAAATTCTTTTGCAACTAGTTTGACCCATATAGAATAAGATCAAAGGCAGATTTGGAAACAAATTTAATGGGGGTAGAACCTTTATATTAACTATTTTATGTTTCAATCTGCTTTCCCCAAGGACCAAAGTGGGTGGGGGAAATGTTGATATTTCTTTTTATACTTACACTTTTTTTCTATGTCCTTTCAATAAATATCAAAGAATTGATGTTAATTGGTTAAATGATACTGAGGTACAAATCACTGATGATAAATATTGGGGAGATCACATGTGAAAGGATTTTCTTATACTGATAAAATATGAAAAACATCCCACTTATTCTAAGGAGTACTTCAGAACCTTAAGTGCCAGAGCAAGTGGGAATTGAGATAAAGACCTTCCTATGCAAGAGTAGGAATGTAGGGCTGAGTAGGATAGCTTCATTTTAGGTCCACAGTTGAATTATTCTTGCTAACTGTAACAACTTATTATTTCTACCAAAGGATTGCTAATGCTGTTAGTATACTCCAAGTTAAACATACTGGGACAAAGACCTGCTCATTACCAATTTAGTTAACCGCTCTTATAGACACAGTGCAGGATATAAAAACATGTAGAGAAAATAGTCCCTGCCCTAAGGAGTTTGTTATTGGAAAGGAGAGAAAAGATAAATAGATAAAAACAAAGTAAAAAAACCTACGAGCTATTCAATACAGTGCAAATTAATATGGTATAAAGAAGGCATCCCAGAATATTCTATTATTGTCAAGGTTCAACTTATTGAAATCTGGAAGATGCTTGTGATTTTTTTTTTAATTTCAAATATTTCTAATCCTAATGAATATATCATATCTTTTCATATCATCTATAAAATCAATCATTAGTTGCAATAGGTACCCCAAATAGTGATTTTAAAAATTTGAACTACAGTATGACATTTCATGACACTTTACAGAGCAGTAGAATAGTAGTACTTGAGGTGGAGGGTTACACTCATTACCTCCATTACATTTGTATCTAATGAGACAAGAAGACAGTAGATAGAGCTGGACTTGGATATAGGAAAACCTTGGTCTTCTATTGAAATTCAAGTCTTTGATACATTAGCTATGTGACCCTAGTGAAGTCATTTAAAATATTTCCTTCTCACTTAATAAAGTGACTTTAACTGAGATCATCATTATTTAATGTATTTTATTTCCAATTCAATATATTTCTCTTGTAAATCATCTAGTAATGATTATGGATGAGAACTGGACCAGTGATTTCCTTTAAATAAGGAATACCCAGGTTAGGAAAGTCTCTCTTCTAAAACAGGCTGGCTACTTATACTGGAATTTATTGGTTTATAGAGTTGCCTGGAGTATTAGAGGCTAAGTGACTTGTTTAGGATCACTCAGTCAGGATGTGAGTTTAGGATTTTAAATTTAGGCTTATTGGTTCTTGGCCAGCTAACTCTCTATCCATAATCAGCTGTCTCTTCTTGGTTGATTATTTCTTGATGTCTGAGCAAAAACTAGTTAAATTTTTTTTGTCTTTCAGAAAACCTGATTTGTGGCATATATTGACTAAATCTAATTTATGGTTTTTAGGAGAATATCTCTTATGGAAATCATTTCCTGACTTCTTAGTATTGGAAATTGAAGTAAAATAAATCCTTATTATACTAACAAGCAGGACAGATAATCTTCAAAGTGAAATGGGGGTTGGGGAGAGAAGCATAGAGAAAGAATAAAACAACTATCAGCTTACATAAAGCCAAATGTCTCCTTCAGGAAAAGAGAGAGTGAGACATCTCCTCATCTCCTTTCCCCTTGCTCCCCCCATCAGTGCATTTAATTCCAATGATAAGGCTGTAAATTCTCTTAACTGGCCTGGAGTTTAGTGTAAACACTCCAAGAAATTGTTGGACCACAGAGAGAGAAGCAATGACTCAGTCCTGGCTGCTTTTCCTTTGCAGGAAAAGCTCACTATCAACTGTTGAATCACAAATCTAAAAATTTCTCTATATATCAACTAGTTGCTCCTTTACTGGAGAATAATGACAAATAGACGGGCAGAGACAGAGACCCAGAGAGTCAGGGACAAAATCAAAAGATGCAGACAGAACACAAATAGAGATGAAGAGACAATGACATAGAAACAGAAACACAAATAGAGACATAGGGGCAGAAGGGAGGGAGAAAGAAAGGAGAAAGGAGAAGAAAAGAAAGAAAGGGAGGGGAGAGGAGAGAAGAGAAGAAAGAAGTGGAAAGGTAAGAAGAGGAAAGAAGAGAGAGGAGAGGAGAGGAGAAAAATGGATTTGGGGGGAACAGGGGAAGGGACTGAACAAAACAAGATATTTTCTATTTAGACCAGGACAAAGCTGCTGCTGTTGCTGCTGCTGTTGCTGCTGCTGTTGCTGTTACAGACTGAACTCAAATTGGCAGGCTTGTTTTTACCTCTTATCCCCTGGCTAGCCCTGGAGAGCTTTAGAAGACTCTCTAGACTAACTTGATAAAGACCTGACAAATTGAGTTCCACTGCTGATTTCTCCTGGACTGTATATTTTTTAAACCTTCTTACAGACTGGAATTAATTTTAAGAATTGGTGAATGACAACCAAAGTCTTTGAGCTTTAACATGAAATGGGCCTTAGTGAACAGGTCGCTTTTGTGAGAAAGTAGTGCACTTGAGCCAGAAATACAACTTTAAGAATGAAAAATAATGACTAGTGGGCTTCTCTGGCATGTGTTGAAGATAAAAGCACATGTTATGCCATAAAGAATGCAATTAATTTGCTTGAGTTGTAATCTGTTATAGAGAACACACATACCAACATATGTACCACAAGGAAACAAGCTTATGAGGTAGGGGGGCAGGGGAGAGGTTTGGAGAGCAGGATCACTGCTGCTGCTGCTGAGTTTCTTTATAGAGCCAGATGCAAACTTTTAGTGAGATAACTGCTGGCAATGACAGGTCTGGCCTGTCAGCTATAGTACTTAATGCTGACAGATTCTCCCCTCTCCCCCCTCCCACCACTTTCTTTCTTTTTTTGTTCTTAAAAAAAAAAAAAAAAAAAATCCACCCTACTATTAATGACTGCTGAAGTCTTAGCTCAACTATTTTCCTTTGCATTATAATAAAAGATGGCTCAGACTGGTTTCCCATGGTTCATAAGTTGCTCTTTCTCCAGAAAATATTTTCAATGTGCCCCGACTCCTGTCTTGTACTCTTCCACATTTCTATCTGAGGTATTTTTCTTAACTGTCTCATTACTTTTACATGACAGAATTCCTCCCCTTCATCCTTACCCCACTGTTTTAATTGGTAGAGACAGAATCAAAGTTATTTCAAAATAAAGACTAAAATTATGAGGCATCATAGTAATTAAAAAAAAAAAAGCCGCTTACATCATATTTGTTGTTTTTGAACTAGCTGCATAAGTAGTTATATTCCATGACAGTAAGAGTGAGAGTAACAAACCATTTATGTCAAAGAGTAAAATTAGGTAGAAAGTTCTGCCAGAAAGGACATACACTTTCTGGTGAAGAGTAGAAATTTGAGACAATTTTAGTTACACATGAACAAACTCCCTCTCCCATAAAGGAGTTGGGTTTCATAAGATATAGACCTAGAAGGAATTTTGCAAGTCAACTAATTTAAAACTTTAATTTTACAGATAACAACACTGAGGTTAATCAAAGGAAGTGATCTATCCATGGCCAGTAATAGCAAATGGCAAAGCCAAGAATTTAACACAATGTTCTCTGAATCCAGATCTGGTGCTCTTTCTACTATTTCAAACTGCTAAAAGAACAGGATTTTGGGAAGAGCGCTTTCTTTTTCACATTTTGGGAATGACCAATATGGGGTATTAAACAAACATTAGCTGATATAATGAAATTGAACAGATGAGTGATTGTGCCAGATTGTTATATGAAGCAGCCAAGTGTATCATGCTATTTTAAACATTGCCTCCCAAAGAGAAACACTTATGAATATGTGGCTTATAAATACCTGATTCTTGCTAATAATCCTTCCCACCTATTTCTTTCTTGGGGCTTCCTTATCAACAGGCTATGATATGTATATTCATAGAACTTGTGATGTGTATGGTGTGTATGTGTGTGTGTGTGTGTGTGTGTGTGTGTGTGTGTGTGTGTGTGTGTGAAGTGAGGGGTAAGAAGGTGGTGCACAGAATAAGAAACTTTTTCCAGGTTCTACTTTTCCCTTGTCACAGTATCTTTTTTAATGGCAATTAAGCTACAGTTTCCATACCTTATCTCTCTCAGCTAACTTATCTAATTTACCCACTCCCAAAGGGAAATAAACTTGAAACTAAAGCCTGTAATATATTAAAGAACCAAGAACGCTTATACAGAACAAACAGAGGACTTAGCTTGAATAAACAGCAGAGCTCAGTATCTTTTATGTCCAGAACACAAAGCTGAAGGAAGAAATGACTTTAAACTGTCCCATGAAACAACATAACATAAATGTGTGTTTATGTAAAACATTATACAATCATTTGTCTAGGCTGTAGCTCAGTTTCAAAAAGTGTGCTGTTGGAATGAGGCAATGAGGCAAACTGAAATCAAGGGTAAAAAGATGTATTGCTTTCATCTAGAATTTGCTTATGGAGGAAATGATAAGCACTTAAGTGGGACCAAAGTATCTTTGACTAATAGAACAAGCCAAGAGGATAATGTAGTAGTAGTTTGATAATTTTTTAAAAATTGTGCTTAAGGCATAGGGTTTCCTATAACCAATTATTGTTTGCAAGACCATAAGCATCAGTTTAAACCTCATTTTTCATACTTCAAATTCTGGCTAGGATCATAGAAAGTTAAATCAGGAAGAAAACTTAGAGATTAATTACTCCAATGTGATTGATCTACTGATAAGAAAACTGATTTTCAGAGAAGTGACCTGGCCAGGATCACAGAGGTAGCAGGAAGCAGAATCAGATGTTGTTTCTACTACATGGCACTGCTATATGAGGAGAGGTAAGATTTGTTATTGTTGTTGTTATTTGTTTAATTTCTGTAAGAGTTCATTAAAAAAGCCAGAAGTAAGAAAGATATCATTGTCAACTTAGTATTTACTGGGACAATTAGGATAGGTCTCTCAATAAAGAACTTTTAGATCAGGAAATTACCACCATCAATGCATCACTTTCTCTGCAAAGGTTAAATAACTTATCCAGGATCACACAGTGTTAGAGGTGAGAACTGAATTTAGGTCTTACTTCTTTTGATTGCTACTTTCTTTTCACTAAATAAAAGGAAAGGAAGAAAACAACTTCAGTAGTTTTGGGGGGAAGGGTGAGACAGATCATGGGAGGCTTAGGTGAGAAGTTGACTATTTGCTTGTCTTTGATTGATTGTTGTATATTTATTAAGTGCTTTATTTTTTAAAGTAAGAGGCAGTACAGCATAATGACTACAAAAATGACTTTGATATCAAGAAACCTTGGGTCCAAGTCCTGACCTTGACACTGACTAGCTGTGTAATCATAGGCAAATTATTTAACCTTTCAATGCTCTAAGTCATCAGTTTCCATTTTTTGTTTTTAATTGAACACTATTATCAGGAAAAATCTTTTAGAACATATGCTCCCAATGTGGTAAATTTACATATTTACAAATTCAATAGTGTGCTACTACAAAATAATTAAGAATATTCTGAAACTTAGAAATAATTTTTTCAAAGGATGAGGTAAAGGAGAAATAATATTTGATTCTAAAGTAAATAGGGAGTCACTGGAAGGTAGATACACGGTCAGAGATTCACTTTAGGACAATCACTTTGTCAACTGCATTGAAGATAGATTGGAGTGGGTAGAGACTTGAGGTAAGAAGACCAATTAAGGATTCTAGGGCAAGAATCCAGGAAAGAGGTTAAAGGTCTGAACAAGGTTAGTGGCTCTGAGAATAAAGTGAAGAGAATAGATGTGAGAAATTCCATAGCTGTTTGGATGTGTGAGTTGAGAGGGATGAGTCAAAAGTGACAGTGAAATTGTGAACTTGGGTTCCTAAAAGGATATGGTATCTTCAGTGGAAATAGAAAAGTTTGGAGGTGGGATACATTTGAGAGAAAAGATGATGTGATGAGATCTGAGAGGCAGATCATAAACTATTCACACCTACTCATCCTGTGAGACTCTTTTTGTTCCACTGAAAATGAAAAGGAGAAAAAGGAGGGAGTATAAAAATTGCCCTTCAAGGCATACCTGCCACAGCCACCAGGTGATCTGGGAGGGCAATGGAGAGTGTTCTCAAGTAGGGAATTCCTACTGGCATTTGTGTATTTGCTGCCCTGAATGCCAGGTAGTAGTCTGATTGTAATTGTCCTAAGGGACCCACACTTAGCTCTTGAGAAAAAAGGTTAGCTTGAACAGAAGAGGTATGAGGGACAGAGTGGGGACATATTGAGAAATAAAGGTAGATATGATTTTTTGGAGATAAGTCATAGCAGGGAGGTTGGAATATGATCTCTTGGGGGAGGGGCAGATAATGGATCATTCTCACAAGACCCCTGCTCTGACTTGCTAGAACACTACTCTAAGCAACAATCCTAAAAATATAAATTACAGATGAGCAAAAAAAAAAAAAAAATCTTAGAACATTTATAATAATCTGTTCTTCTCTAAACAGAAAGGAAAACATTTAAGAAAGCCTGAGTGTTAGGATCTGATGGGGAAAAGAGATTACTTTGCTCCAGCCAAAAAAGTTTAATGGCAGAGCTTATTGGCAAGAAACAGGAGAATCATGCACAAATTGTTTCTGATATGAAGGGTAAGTACAGTTCTGATCCCATGTCACTTTGAAACTATGTAAAGCAGACTCTGGCAAAGCTTCATTTTTTAAAGTGTATGCTGTCTTTTAAATGTGTATATTTTACGCTCAAGATTGAAACCATTTAAATCAGTGCTGACTATCATGTTAATATGCCCTCAAATTATGAGTTTTCCTCTACAGACTATTTATTTTCATACTTATGGCACACTATATTATAGATACATAATGACTGACTTTTTAAGGAGACAGTGCTGTCAAAATAGACAGGCCAAATATTTGACCTACAGCAATACCTTAAAAGCTGCATTAATCTGTTCATGATGCCATGCTGACAGGTTCAGTGGTGGTAAATTTTTGTTCTTTTCTTCCCCATTGATTTATTTGATTCTGAAGCTAAAGAAAACTCTTGTTGTGCTGTGATTTTGAACTTTTGACCCTATAATAATCAAATAAAAAAAATCTGTGAGGATTTTCACAGTGGTAAATATTTACTTGTAACAACTCCTTGGTTTACCAATCTACCCTTTTTATATATAAAAGCAATAATAAAAAATTCTAAATATTTTTTATACCATATCATGACTTTTGTTGGTTTTAGATAGTTGTTTTTGAGAGAAAGATATGAAGAAAGTGTGTATGTGTGTGTGTTCACATGCATGCATGTGTGAGTGTTTGTATTTATGAATCCATAATTGCTAGTGTGATGGGTTATTCTGGTTATAGGAACTGGGGTGGCCTATGTTGCAGGCATTATTTAGATGAGTGAGATCTGAAATACCTCCCTCCACATATCAAGGGAGATTTTCACTGGGTGGAGCAGGAAGTAGATAATGACCTGGTGTTCCCTGTTCTATTCTTCTGTCTCTCAACTTATATCTACCAATTTCTTATTAATTAATTTTAGTCTAGATGTAGAACATTCTTTTAGACATTTGGAATACTTATCCTTTGCTACTGCCTCTCCCTCACTTCTCATATCTAATAAGTTTCCAAGTCCTTCACCCATAAGTCTTTCTCTCTTCTCTACTGACACATCCAACCTTTTTCTTCAGTTTTTCAAAACCTGTTCCCTGCTTTATTTCCAAAGCTCCCAGTGATGTTCTTGCTTTAAGATTTTCCCTTTTCTAATCTATCTCCCACATAGCTGCTAAATTGATACTTTAACACTTTCTCAACATAGTCCCATAATTCCTCGCTTCCAGAATAGAACACAGGTTCCTCCAAGGCATTTAGTCTCATAATCTGGCTTCAGTCTACTTTTCCAAGTATATTATATACTAGTCTCCATTATGCAGCATCCTATGTTCCAGCCAAACTGGCCTACTTTATGTTCTTTGTATTTGACATCCCATCTCTCATGTATGTGTCTTGAGCAGGTTAATCTCCATGACTGGAAAGTGCCATCTACTTACTTCTTCCTTGTAGAACCTCTAGCTTCTTTTAGAGCTCAGCGTTAAGTACACATTCTTTCAACTGCCAGTGTTGCACTCATCACCTAACCCTCTTTGCAAGGCCCTTAATTTCTTTTGGAGGCTCTAAAAGTCTGAGAGCCAGACTTTGCTAAAGGACTGAAACTCAGATTATCTTGACTCTGAGGTCAGCCATTTATCCATTGATACTTGCTGCTCTTTTTATTTGCTTTATCTATTTTGAATTGACTTCTTTGTGCCCATATTGGCACTCTTCCCATTCCCCAATATAATATAAACAAAAACTAGATTGACTAGAGCAGAAATTAGGATTCAAACAAATTTGAAAAAAAATGAAGTAGGAACAATCTAAACAAAGCCCACAATAAAAATTACATGGTTAAAAGAAATAAAAAGGGGAAATATATTGTGCTTAGAGGTATAATAGATAAATAGTATCAATTCTTTGTTTTTATTATATACACATAACAAACGGCATTTACCTTTCTGCATATACAGACAAAACCTATTGGATAAAGATAGATAAATTCCATTCAAAATAATTATAGTATACATAAAATATTTACAAATTCACTTATCTGGGAGACAATAGGTATTAGCTATAAACTACTTTTTGCAGAAGTGGACAAACTTAAAATAATTAGAGAAATATCAATTGCTTATAATTATCATATCAATATAATAGAAATGACAATACTGCCTAAGGAAATTTGCTTATTGGATGACCAATCATTTAAAACTCCATGTTGTTACTTCATGGAGTTAGAGGAAAAGAATAGAAAAATTAGTCTATAAGCAAAAACAATCAAGAATTCTAGGAAAACAGTGAAAATGTAGGAAAGAAGAAAAATATGGATATTAGATTCAAATTACATTACAAAATAAGCTGTTGGTACTAGTTACATATGTAAACCTATATGCAAAAATGTAGAATTTGAGCAGTCAAATGGATTTGGTATATAAGATCCAGAAGTAAACAAAGACAGTTGTATGGAGTTAGATAAACCCAAAGATCCCATCTCTTGGGGTAATGATTTGATATTTAACAGTAACAATAACATTAGCAATAATTTTGAGGAAAATTGGAAAGAAATTGGCAGAAATTAGCTCAAATTACGTACTATAATAAGTTCCAATTAGATATATCACCTAAGAGGTAGTTTATAGCAAAACAAAGTAGTGGAGTAGAGGGAGATATTAATAATATTAATTATAATAACAATTATATTATGTAATATATATTATTTATATGTAATTATATAATAAATAATAATAATAGCTAACATTTACATTGTACCATGCATTATTGTAAGTGTTTTACAATATCTCATTTGATCTTCACAATAATCCTGGGAAGTAGAGGCTCTTATCATTCCCATTTTAGAAATGAGGAAATAGAGGCAGACCAAAGATAATTCATCTGTCCAGGGTCACACACCTAGTGGTAAGTTTTGAGGCAGATTTTGAACTTAATTCTTGCTGACTCCAGGTCCAATGTTTTTCCCCAATAAACTCCCTGTTTATTCAAATCTATCAATAGGCAGGGACTCTTGCCTAAAGAAGGAATTGAGAAGATCATAGGAAATAAAACAGACAATTTTGATTATATGAAATTGAAAAACTTTTGAAAAAACAAAATTAATTCAGTTAAGATTAAAAGGGAAATATTTAACTATAAGAAACATAGGAAAGAGCCATTCTGCACTTAATTACTGGTCAAAAAATATGAACAGGCAGTTTTCCAAAGAAGAAAATTGAGTTATATACAATCGTAGAAAAATGTTATCAATAAAATGCAAATTCAAACACACATATCAGGTTAGAAAGATATCCAAGAGACTTCTGGGTGGGAGCCAAGATGGCAGTGAAACCAGGAAGCTGATTGAGCTCTCCCAGTTTCTCTTGAAAAACCAAATGAAGCAAAAGCAAAAATCTATCTAATTAAAAGAGATAAGGAAGGGCATTATATCTTGCTAAAAGATAGCATAGATAACGAAGCAGTATCAATATTAAACATATGCACCAAGTGGTGCAGCATCTAAATTCTTAAAAGAGAAATTAAGAGAGCTTCAAGAAGAAATAGACAGCAAAACTATAATAGTGGGAGATCTCAACCTTGCACTCTCAGAATTAGATAAATCAAACCACAAAATAAATAAGAAAGAAGTCAAAGAGGTAAATAGAAAACTAGAAAAGTTTGATATGATAGATCTTTGGAGAAAACTAAATGGAGACAGAAAGGAGTACACTTTCTTCTCAACAGTTCATGGAACCTATACAAAAATTGATCATATATTAGGACATAAAAACCTCAAAATCAAATGCAGTAAGGCAGAAATAGTAAATGCATCCTTTTTAGACCACAATGCAATGAAAATTACATTCAATAAAAAACCAGGGGAAAATAGATCAAAAAATAATTGGAAACTAAATAATCTCATACTAGAGAATGATTGGGTGAAACAGCAAATCATAGACATAATTAATAACTTCACCCAAGAAAAATGACAATAATGAGACATCATACCAAAATGTGTGGGATACAGCCAAAGCTGTATCTCTAGAGGCCTACTTGCATAAAATAGAGAAAGAGAAGGTCAACAAATTGGGATTACAACTAAAAATGCTAGAAGGAACAAATTAAAAACCCCCAGACAAACACGAAACTTGAAATTCTAAAAATAAAAGAAGAGATTAATAAAATTGAAAGTAAAAAAAAAAAAAAACCCAAAAAAACCCCCCAAAAAACCCTACTGAATTAATTAATAAAACTAAGAGTTAGTTCTATGAAAAAAACCAACAAAATAGACAAACCCTTAGTAAATCTGATTAAAAAAAGGAAAGAGGAAAAGCCAATTGTTAGTCTTAAAAATGAAAAAGGAGAACTCGCCACTAATGAAGAAAAAATTAGAACAATAATTAGGAGTTACTTTGCCCAACTTTATGCCAATAAATTCGATAACTTAAATGTAATGGAAGAATGCCTTCAAAAATATAGCTTGCCCAGATTAACAGAGGAAGAAGTAAATAGTCTAAATAGTCCCATTTCAGAAAAAGAAATAGATCAAGCTATTAACCAACTCCCTAAGAAAAATTCCCCAGCACCAGATGGATTTACATGTGAATTCTACCAACCATTTAAAGAACAATTAACTCCAATGCTATATAAACTATTTGAAAAAATAGGGATTGAAGGAGTCCAACCAAATTCCTTTTATGACACAGACATGGTACTGATACCTAAACCAGGTAGGTTAAAAACAGAGAAAGAAAATTGTAGACCAATCTCCCTAATGAATATTGATGCTAAAATCTTAAATAAAATATTAGCAAAAAGACTACAGAAAATCATACCCAGGACAATACACTATGACCAAGTGGGATTTATACCAGGAATGCAGAGCTGGTTCAATATTAGGAAAATTATTAGCATAATCGACTATATCATTAACTAAATTAACAAAAACTATATGATCATCTCAATAGATGCAGAAAAAGCATTTGATAAAATCCAACATCCATTCCTACTAAAAACACTTGAGAGTATAGGAATAAATGGACTATTCCTTAAAATAATCAGGAGCATATATTTAAAATCGTCAGTAAACATCATATGTAATGATGATAAACTGGAACCTTTCCCAATAAGATCAGGAGTGAAACAAGGTTGTCCACTATCACCATTACTATTCAATATTGTACTAGAAATGCTAGCCTCGGCAATAAGAGCCGAGAAAGAGATTAAAGGAATTAGAGTAAGTAACGAGGAAATCAAACTATCACTCTTTGCAGATGATATGATGGTATACTTAAAGAACCCCAAAGACTCTGCTAAAAAGCTATTAGAAATAATTCATAACTTTAGCAAAGTTGCAGGATACAAAATAAATCCACATAAATCCTTAGCATTTTTATACATTACCAACACAATCCAACAGCAAGAGATACAAAGAGAAATTCCATTCAAAATAACGGTCGATAGTATAAAATATTTGGGAATATATCTACCAAAGGAAAGTCAGGAATTATATGAGCAAAATTACAAAACACTTGTCACAAAAATAAAGTCAGATTTAAATAACTGGAAAGACATTAAGTGCTCTTGGATAGGCCAAGTGAATATAATAAAGATTACAATACTCCCTAAACTAATCTATTTATTTAGTGCTATACCAATCAGACTCCCAAGAAACTATTTTCATCCTAGAAAAAATAATAACAAAATTCATATGGAAGAACAAAAGGTCGAGAATTTCACGGGAATTAATGAAAAAAAAAATCAAATGAAGGTGGCCTAGCTGTACCTGATCTAAAGCTATATTATAAAGCAGCAGTCACCAAAACTATTTGGTATTGGCTAAGAAATAGATTAGTTGATCAGTGGAATAGGTTAGGTTCACAGGACAAGATAGTGAATAAAAATAGCAATCTAGTGTTTGACAAACCCAAAGATCTCAACTTTTGGGATAAGAATTCATTATTTGACAAAAACTGCTGGGAAAACTGGGAATTAGTATGGCAGAAACTAGGCATGGACCCACATTAAACACAACATACTAAGATAAAATCAAAATAGGTCCATGATTTAGGTATAAAGAATGAGATCATAAATAAATTAGAGGAACATAGGATAGTTTATCTCTCAGACTTGTGGACAAGGAAGGAATTTGTGACCAAAGGATAACTAGAGATCATTATTGATAACAAAATAGGAAATTTTGATTACATCAAATTAAAAAGCTTTTGTACAAACAAAACTAATGCAAACAAGATTAGAAGGGAAGTAACAAATTGGGAAAACATTTTTACAGTTAAAGGTTCTGATAAAGACCTCATTTCGAAAATATACAGAGAATTGACCCTAATTTATAAGAAATCAAGCCATTCTCCAATTGATAAAAGGTCAAAGAATATGAACAGAGAATTTTCAGATGATGAAATTGAAACTATTTCCACTCATATGAAAGAGTTTTCCAAATGACTATTGATCAGAGAAATGCAAATTAAGACAACTCTAAGATACCACTACACACCTGTCAGATTGGCTAAAATGACAGAAACATATAATGATGAATGTTGGAGAGGATGTGGGAAAACTAGGACACTGATGCATTGTTGGTGGAGTTATGAAAGAATCCAACCATTCTGGAGAGCAATCTAGAACTATGCCCAAAAAGTTATAAAATGTGCATACCCTTTGACCCAGCAGTGCTACTACTGGGCTTATATCCCAAGGAAATACTAAAGAAGGGAAAGGGACCTGTATGTGCCAAAATGTTTGTGGCAGCCCTTTTTGTAGTGGCTAGAAACTGGAAGATGAATGGATGTCCATCAATTGGAGAATGGTTGGGTAAATTATGGTATATGAATGTTATGGAATATTATTGTTCTGTAAGAAATGACCAACAGGATGAATACAGAGAGGCTTGGAGAGACTTACATCAACTGATGCTGAGTGAAATGAGCAGAACTAGGAGATCATTATACACTTCAACAACAATACTGTATGAGGATGTATTCTGATGGAAGTGGATATCTTCAACATAGAGAAGATCTAATCCAGTTCCAATTGATCAATGATGGACAGAATCAGCTACACCCAGAGAATGAACACTGGGGAATGAGTGTAAACTGTTTGCATTTTTTGTTTTTTCTTTCCAGATTATTTTTACCTTCCAAATCCAATTCTTCCTTTGCAACAACAAGAACAACAACAACAAAATTTGGTTTTGCACATATATATTGTATCTAGGATATACTATAAGATATTTAATATGTATGGGAATGCCTGCCATCTAGGGGAGGGAGTGGAGGGAAGGAGGGGAAAATTCAGAACAGAAGGGAGTATAAGGGATAATGTAAAAAATTACCTATGCATATGTACTGTCAAAAATGTTATTATTTATAAAATTAATAAATTAAAAAAAAAACAAAAAAGAAAAACCAAATGAAAATTGTTTGTCCGTATCCTTTGATATCAATTGGAGAATGGCTTGTGCATTTCAAGTCTTCTTTTAAGAGATGGCTAGGTGTGTTCCTTAAATTTTTATTTTTTACTCTATTTCCAAGTATCAGGCAAGTTGTGTTTTTTTGTTTTTGTTTTTGTTTGTTTACAATTTCTAAAAAAAATTATTTCTAGGCTTTCTTTTTTGTTCATGAATTTTACATAGTACAATTATTTTTAAAGTATCTCTTTTTGATCTATTTTCTAGGTTGATTGTTTTTCTTATGAGATACTTCCAATTTTCTTCTATTTTTTCAGCTCTTCACTTTGTTTTTATTAGTTCTTGATGTCTCATAGAGGCAATAGCTTTCCTTTGGCCAATTCTAATTTTCAAGAAATTACTTTTTTTTTTTCCTGAGGCAATTAAGGTTAAGTGATTTGCCCAGGATCACTCACCTAATAATTGTTAAGTGTTGGAGGTCAAATTTGAACCCAGGTCCTTCTACTTTAGTTCTGGTGCTCTTTGAACTGCATCATCTAGCTACCTCTCAAATTACTTTCTTTAATAAGGTTTTGTACTTCTTTTTCTAAGCTGTTAATTCTCTTTTCATATCCTTCCCTAGTTTTTGATACTTTTCTCATTTCCCCCCCTCTACTACTCTTTCATTGTGCAAAATAATTTTAAAGCTCTTTGAAAACTCTTGTCCTAACTTTTTCTAGCAATTCTTGATCCATGCTGATTTTTTCTTTAAATTTTGTAGGATAGCATGTGTGTGGTGTGTGTGTGTGTGTGTGTTTGTGTGTGTTCTTCTGGTCTGTGTCTTCAGCTTCTCTTTCCCTAGAAAAGATTTTCATGGTGAGGTTCTTTTGTCTGTTTATTCTTCCAACCTATTGCCTTTAACTTAATGTTAGTGTTGGGCTCTGTACACGTCTAGGGAAGATTTTGACCTGATCTTTCCCTTACATCTTTTTGCTTGTAAGATCTGACTGAGAGACTGAAATCTTTCAGTGCTCCCCAAATGGTCCCTACACATTTTGGGGGGGAGAGGGATTAATGGGGGCAGTGAGGGGCAAGGGACTCTCATGAATATGGAAGATTATTAATAACTCTAGGCTTCACTCCAAACCTTTATTTTTAATAATTCTGATCATATTCATTTAACACAGAGAACAAGTAAAACAACATTCTATATCCAAAAGAAATTGCTGTTTCTATGGGAGAGAATTAGTATCTTGTATGCTCTGCAAAGTCTTTGCAGCTGTGGATGTAACTGCAGCAACTGCTTCATAAATTTCCTTTTCCTTTGAAAAGCACAAGATACAATGATTACCTTGGAAGAAAATCTCATGATTGAGTCTGGACAACAGAGAGGTAAAGAGCTGGAATTCCCAAAGAGAGTGTGTAGCCCATTATTGTTTAACTCACTAGAACTTTTAACAAAATTTATATTCATGCACATAAATGATAAAATAGACTAATAATGTACAATATTTATACATTTTGCCTTTCTACTTTTTTTTTTAAGTTTTCTTTACATATGTGATTTTCTACAATCTGTCACAAACCTCAAAAATCCTCATGTAATAAATTATCAGTGGCCAACCTGGGAATAACCAAAATCATGAATATGAAACCCATGGGAAACCTGAAATCCATATAAAGAAATAGACTGTAATTGGGATGAGAGTGGAGATCTGTTTACTCCCTTCTTCCTCTGAGTCCTACAAGTTCCTGCTAAACCAAGTTTCAACAGATTGCTTTTGGAGTCAACCACTATGAGCCCACTGGGATGATCTGCTGATTCAAAACAATTGAACTGCTTGCTCTCCTTTGCTCTGAGTCTTTACACTCAATTCCTGGGATCAGAGCCATACAATTATTTTTTTGCTTCTGAAATTTGTTCTTTATTCAGGACACAGCTGGTCTCTGATTGCTCCTTTCTGTCCTGCATCTGTGACCCAGAACTGGGTAGTGATTGATAAAGTGGCCAGATGGTATTTGTTTATGAATTAATAGTTTTAGGATCATATGGGCTCTCTTTCTGCTCTAGTGTTATGTGCCCTGGTGTCCTTTCTCATCTTCATTTAGTCTCTCAGAGATCATAAGCTACCTGTCAAGCACTCTTATCCAGACCTTATCTCCAGTGTCCACAGACCTCTCTATCTCTCTAACTCTGGGCTGGGCAGAATGACTCACTGTAACTTTTTCCTTGGCTTTCCCAATCAGTGTAGTGCATTTTCTAGATTTTTATTGAGAAAAAAAAAACAAAAAAAAAAAAACTAGACTCTAATGCTTCCTCTTGCTTTGCAATCTTGAATCTGCCCCTCCAAATGTAATTCTCAAAGTTATATCCCTTGTAACATGCAAAAGGTTTTCCAGCAACAACACACACTGATATCAATTCTCACATCCAAGCTATAACCATCTGTAGCATTTTCTAGACAATTGCCTGGAGGTTTCATCCTTTTTTTCCCCTCAAAGGCATAGTTTACAGTGTCTATTTGGGGCTATTTGAGGCAAAAAAAGAGCTTCATCTGTAAAATTACTGCTTTGGGAAGGTGAAGAGTCTATTTTTTCTCTTCTGGCCTCGACTTGTGAAATGTGAGCATCATTACACTTTTCCTTTTTCCTACTCCTAGGTATGATCTACCCCCTAGTCACTACTTGGGCTTGATCCCAGGGCTAAGAGAGGAGCATGAAGTGAAGAAAACAATGGGGAAGCTGTTAAGGGCCAGAACTCTGAACTTGAAACAAGGATTCTTACAAAGTGCTAATTCAGTGGAATTGATGAGATAATAGTTATCTAGTTCAGTATGGTGATTAATAGTTCTCTAAATTCAGTATGATTGATTTAATCTTACAACAAAGAAAGGTTTCCTAGTGATAAAATGATTGGTTTATACTCAGTGTAGAGCATGTAAGCTAGGAGCCTCAGCCAGGTTGATTGAGAGCTAGAGAAGACAAGTGGACTAGAATCTGAAGCACAAGCCCTTGGACTCAGATTCATTCATCCCATCTCACACTACTTTGGTGGCAGGGCTCTCCACCTGAAACCAAGACTCCAGAAGGCCTTTAAGAAAGCTAACCAGGCCCCAGGAAAGGAGATAAGACTTAGAAAGAGAAAATAAAGGATTTGGACTTTAATCCTTGGCTACTCTTGTGGTGATTACTCTATGGAAAAGAAGGCTGCCCCAAAGACCTTCAGAGACTTCCAAGAAAATCAAACAAAGAACATTACAGGAAGCCAACTATGACCCAATAGCATCCCACTCTCCATCATAAACTATTGTTGAACTCATATCTTGCTTAGGGAAAAAAGAACCAAGTTCATACTTTTCCCTTTTCCTTCTTCCTCCATACCCTTTTGGAAAATTTCTCAAATATAGAATCAATAAAATTATCTCTCATGTAACTCTAGAACACCCAGCCAGGGGAAAATATCTGGCAGTTCCTCTAAGAGAATCCATGTTCTCTGTCCCTTTATTTTTTTCTTTCATACAATGTTGATCACTGACCTTCCTTCTGACTTCCCATTCACAATAATGAAGCACAACATTAAAAGCTGCTGTGATCAATCAAATCTTTATCTTTAGCAGGCATTCAATACTAATTAAACAGAAGTATAAACATACTTTAAAGAGCAGTAAGCTTTGAATTTAAGAAAACTTTCCTAGTGAAACAATTGGAGGTGGTTCAGGCAAACTCTTGTAGGGGAAAATTCTGTAACTACCAGTCATTCCTCTCACTGTGGTCTCAGATTATTTCATTATGCTCTAGCACATGGCAATGTGGAGGTGGATGCAGTGGATCTGCAGTGGTAAGACATTAACTTTGCTTTAAATATTCAGTTTTTTCTAGTAGTCTCTATCCTCTCTGCTTTTCTCTATATTTGCAGTGCTAGCAAAATAAGGCAATTATAAAACAATACTTGTAGTAATTATAATTACTTAGATATTATAAAACAACAAATTAAAAGTTGCTTTATGTGACACAGCAACTCAGAGAAGGGGGAGAGCTATGTAGGCTAGAGAAATGGAGGGGAATGAGATTTGACCTCGATTTTAAAAGGTATATTGGAAGGTTCAAGGTCAATTGAATCCTTCAAGTGATGTATTAAGAAAGAATCAGACTCATTCTCTTGGAACAATGAAAAGAGGACTATATTTTATACTGTTAATAGATTTTTCTTAAAAATTTCTAGATACATCCAAGAGAAAGTCATGCCTTCCTAGAGAATGTTATTATATCTTAAATATACTTACCTCAGTGTAAGCATGTGGAAGTTCTCACTATCAACAGCAGAAACAAACTTGTAAAAGCAGCAAAACCCCCTTTTGGGCAGAATTAGGGAACAGGGATTTTTTTTAAAAAATATTTATTTATTTAAAATTAAACACAAAATAAGAAAAAGACAGGAAAAAGAAAACAAAAACAAAATAAAACATCAGAGAGGATTCAAAATATGTAATAATATATTTCCATTTCAATAAAGCATAAATAATAATAAGATAATAATCTTTGCTTTTTTATAGATTATTATTTTGTTTTCTGCTGTGCACTTTTTACTTTATTCTTTTTTCCCCTTTCATCCCCCTCACTTCCCCTAAGTAGGTTACAGTAAACATGGGTGTATATATATATTCATAACCATATATACATCTGCACATATATATATTTCTATATACATACATACATATACCTATACACATTCACACACACACACACATATATGCATTTACACAGACATGGATTTGTATCTAAAACAATATTAATATGGTTAAAACATAATATAGATTTCTCTTTTGACTGAATTATAAACTTGGCTTTGAGATCAATGATTACTAGCCCTATTTTTTTCTAATAAATTTTTGATCCTTGTTATTGTGTTTATGATCCCTGCTAACTCTTGATTTACTTTGCCATTGTTTTGTTGGGTGGGTATTGTCCTTCATTCTCTAAGAGGACCAAAATGACATCACTATGCTAGAATCAAGGTATAGTGTGTCTGACTGTGCTGATCAGACCAATATAAGTTTGGAATGCTCTGCCACAGGTCAGACATAAAAAGTCCCTATGAACCTTTGGTGTGACATCTAACTTTGTGCATATCATGTTTCTTTTGGACTAATTCAATTCTGTTTTGTTCACAGAGAACAGTGGTCCTGTGCCAGTGACTCCCATGACATGCAATCAATTCTAAAGTTCTTAAGAGAATATCCTTGTATAGCTTTTTCTGCTCACCTTGTGAGCACTTGTCCTGTTAGAGTTCTCTATAAAATAATCTTTTTTGGCAAGTGTATATTATCTTCTCCACCTATCTATTCCCTCTCCATTCCCCCCATTCTCATTAATCTATTACCTTAGTCTACTCAGATCATACTCAGTTCTGCCTCAATCTTTCTTCTGAACTACTCAATTACTGATGCCAATCTTAGACATACACACACACACACACACACATATATATATATACATAAAATATAATATATAATTATGTATTTTATATTATATATAATATATAAACAAATATATATTGTTTACATTTCCATATATTAAAAATAAACAGTTTATTATTGTTAAGTCCTTTAAAATTAATCTGATCTTGGTTCTTATATGTTAAATTTTTTTTGGTTGAGATAAAATCCTGAATATCTGTGAGTTTGTTAAAGGTCCATTTTTTCATTTAATATTATGGTTAGTTTTGCTGGATATAATATTTTTGGCCATAGGCCTAGGGTAGGTTTTCTTCTCCATGCTGTCTCCATAACTATTTTTTCTCCAATATCACAATTTACTGCTCTGTGAATATATGGATGCAAGGAATGGTTCTCATTGTCAATCTCAGGGAGAGGCTGAATTGCCCAGAGTCACACACTTCATAAGAGTCAAAGTCAAATTTGAACCCTCAAAGTTTAGGACTTTATTCTCTGCTACACTCTGCATTGCTGCTATTAAAATAATGCCTTAATATGAATCACTAATAAAGGATTAATAGCTTAATGATTCTCATTCTCTGTGGTGGTTGTGGTTTAAAGAGTAACACAAAAACCAAAAGAATTATTCTTTAAAGTAGAATTTAATACATTAGATAGTGGGAGAAATCCGCCCCTGCCCCCAAATTGGTTCATGAATGGGATAAGATGTTCTAAAGTGAGCTCCAGCTCCTTTATGAGAGCCAATTGTTAAATACTCAGGATGAGTATTTATGCATCAGAAATAGGCAAATGATTCAAATCAAGGCTTAACTTATTATTTGGTTAATTGTTTAGACTTAATAACATTTTTTAAAAAATGTTTCTTATTTAGATTAAATTTTGAAGTGAGTTATGGGCATCCTTATTTTTGAGAGCTTATTATTAAACATTTACAAAATCACAACATTCAGTACTGTTTTGTCTCTCCCCATATCAGCTGCCTCCACAACCTCTAAGAGAAGTTCTGCTACTGGATCATAATCCAGTACAAAAGAGTTCCCACCAAGGGGAGTTAATCTCTGGTATAAAACTGCAACTGAAAGGAAGCTTTGGCATAAGGTGATGCCCAGGTGTATGTTGGTAAATGTTTAACAACTAGCTCTTGGAAAGCTGATGACACATTTTTAAGTTTAATCTGCATTGTTAACATTTTTTCTGTCACTAGATGATTGATAAAATAATAAATCAAGCCCTGATTTGCGATATTTGTTGATTTTCAAGGTATGAATGCTCACACAAGAAGTGTAACAAATGGCTTTCTACCTACTGGTTCCAGTACATCTTTGGAGAATGCACAAGAAAGAATATACCAGTAACTATGTATCTGTGGATAGTTGCTTATTTCCGCAACATGAAGATGACAGATAAGATTTTGATTTAATAGATATTTAGAAATCTTGTCCTTCTTTTGTATGATTTGTGGCTACTAGTTATTCATTTCTATAACGAAGAGCATTTTCCTTAAAGTCCATTATATTTCATTGGCTCAGATGAATTTATGAGAAAAGAAAAGCTTCTTAGTGGTAATTATTTTCAGAAAATTTGTAACTAAAATGGGTTTCTGACTCTCAGCAATCTTCAGAGCTGATGCTGAATGTCAGCCTTACTTTAATTTTTATATGTAATTTGAAAATGCCATTCTACTCAGGAAATAGAGGAATTAAAACATACATATACACATATATATCTAATATATATATATGTATGTATATATGCATGTTTGTATATAGAGAGAGTTCAAGGAGGACTAGCACCTCTGGTGTGAGGACTTGTTGAGCTTTTTTTAGGACTATTCATCTACCTTTGGTGTCTACCGGACACTCAATTCTCACCTGTGGCTCCAAGAGGTTGTAGCATGCTCAGCAGCCCACCCCGATAAAACCATCTATTTCCTGAGTAGATGGGCTAAACCAAATTGAGAGTGACCAATGGGTCTCAAACCTGTTGGTAAGTCAGGAGATGTGTACCCCAGTTGTGAAGACTACTCCTCCGCTTTTCACCCACCCTTCCCTTGAAATGGGCAGATGAGAACAATTTGTTAGAACAGGTGGCTAAGCAGGCACTGAGGAATGTTTAGAGCTTGGTTGGACATTGCAGATGTCAAGGTATCTACTGCATTTTGAGTCAACTCTGGCCATCTTGACTTTTGTCTTGTTGTTAGACTTCAATGAGTTTGGAAGAGAGAGTGAGGATGACAATTTGTATAATTCTCCGTCAGTTAAATCCAGTTCATGCAGGAATCAAGAATTGCCCCATGATCATATTTCTTCAAAAAATGAAAATCAAACATATTTGTGTGTTTATGTATATGTGTGTATATACAGACATATACACACCCATATATGCATATGTCTATATGCATACACAAATATGAAATGCATATATACTCATCTATATGTATATATATATATATATATATGTATGCCTATGTTTGTGTATGTAGTCTTGCTAGAAAAGTGATACAATGTTCTAAAACATTAAAATGAACAATTCCTTATCTTTTTGAAAATTCATAGGGTGTTGTGTGCTGTTCACTCTTTTTTATTAATACTCTTCCTCAGTCAGTGTCCTGCAATTGTAAGTCTTAATTGTAAGGCATATGTTATGGAAATATTGACACAGACTTTTTTTTTTTCTTACTTTTAGACTTGACATTAAAGCACCGAATGAGGGATAATTATAAATTATGCTTTAAAAAATAAGTTACTTATCTTATTTTCTCAGAGTGGACTATGTAAAATTGAGAAAAGGCCTCTTTGCAAGTCAAAATTATTTGTAGTACAGAACACATTTGGCATTTGAAATCTGTTCAAAATGTCTGTTTGATGTCTTTTCTCAAAGTGGTAAGCCTAAACTTGAAAAGTGGTTCAGATGGAAAATTCCTCTTCTGGCATGCTTAAAAAAGCAGGCAGTGTTTTTTTATTTGAGCTCCTAACCTATTGCCCCAGATAGATGAGTTGAAATCATGTAGCTCCTCAAATTTTGCAAGTCATTTTGCTTGTCCCTTTGCACTGATTATCTTATTTTATGCTAGTCATCTGTGTCTTCTGGTATAAAAGTAGGGGAGCCAGGAGCAGCTCTTTCCACTTTTTCTGAAACCATCCTGCTTGCCACTTCTTACAGCACAATAATATTCCATTACAATTATATACCACAGTTTATTTAGCCATTCTTCAATTGAGGGGTGTCTTCTCAACTTCCTATTCTAAACTACCACAAAAAGAGCTGACTTGGATTCAGGAGACTTGAATTTAGCATATGAGCTAAGTCACTCAGAGCAGATCATTTTAGTTAATTTATTTATAAAATGGGAGCAATACCACTGATCCCATCTATTTCACAGTAGAACTATGAAGAATGCAGTTGGTAAACCTTGAAGGACTGGATACATGCCAGTAATTATTATTTTTAATTCTATCACTAAAGGTTAAAGGAAGTTACTTTATCTTTGTATCTTTCATAGCATTTAGCATAGTCCTTTGTCTAAGATGCTTGATATTAAATTGAATAGCTCTACTATCTCGTCTCCTCCTCTCTTCCTCATCCCCAAATTTCTAAGCAAGTCAACCACTTTTGCAGCAAGAGGATACTGATACCAAAAGTCTCTTAAAAAAAAATTAAGTTAATGGTAGATGAAACCAAACCTAAAGGGTTTTCACCTGAGTGGGATCCTCAATTCGAACTTTTGCTACTGCATGCTAAAATATATTACTAAAATATAATTCCAAAGGAAATTGACTTTAAATTCTTTTGTAGTAAATGTGTTCTGTGGAGGTACAAAAAGCAAGGTGGACTTGCTGGGGGTAGGATACGTGTGGAAGTTGCCTTTGTCTATTTTTTGTTTGTGGGGTCATGCTATCTGGAACTTAAAGAGACCTTAAAGACCATGAATATTATTTTACATTTTTATTTGAAATTTTTAGGTCCAAATTCTCTCCCCCTCTCCCCTTCCTTCTCTCTGATACAGTAAGCAATTATATATAGGTTATATGTGTGCAAATATGTATATTTCCATTAGTCATTGTATATAAGAAGATTAAAAAAGATTTTTAAAAAATGAAAGTGAAAAATAGAATGCCTCACTCTGTATTCAAACAACATTAGATCTTCCTCTGGAGCTGGATGTGTGCTTCATCATTAGTCCTTTGGGATTGTCTTGTATCATTGTATTGCTAAGAATAGTTAAGACATTTACCATTTATCGTGCTACAATATTACTGTTTATTGTGTACAATGTTCTCCTCACGCTGTTCACTTCATTATGCATCAAGTCATGTAAATCTTTTCATATTTTTCTGAAATCATCCTGCTTGTTATTTCTTATAATTTCTCTTTCTATCTTTTGCTGCTGCTGATTTATAGGGGTTTGTTTTGTATAATGCAACTGTGCTAAAGTTGTTAATTATTTCAGGAAATTTTTCAGTGAATTCTCTATGATTTTCTAAGTATGGCAGCATATTATCTGCAAAGAATGATAGTTTTGTTTCTTCCTTGCCTATTTTAATTAATTTAATTTCTCTTTCTTCTCTTATTGTTACAGCTAACATTTCTAATATAATATTAAATAATAGAGATGATAATGAGTATCCTTCCCTAATTGTATTGGTAAGACTTCTAGCTTATCCCCACTTCAGATAATACTTTTTCATAAATATTCCTTATCATTTTAAGATAAGCTCCATTTATTCCTATGCTGGCTAGTGTTTTTAATAGTAATGAATGCTGTATTTTGTCAAAGGCTTTGTCTGCATCTATTGAAATAATCATATGATTTCTGTTGGTTTGGTTATTGATATGATCAATTATGCTATTAATTTTCCTAATATTAAACCAGCCCAACATTCCTATTATAAATCCCACATGTTCATAGCAGGTAATCTTTGTGATATATTGCTATGATTTTTAAGTAGTATTTTATCTAAAATTTTTGCATCAATATTCATTAGGGAAAGTGGTCTATAATTTCTTTCTTTGTTTTGTTTCTTCCTGGTTTAAGTATCAGCACCATATTTGTACCATAAGAGAAATTTGGTAAGACTCATTCTTCATGTATTTTTCCAAATAATTTTTATAAACTTTGAGATTAATTTTCTTAGGAAGTTCTTTGGTGACTTATTCAATTCCTTTTTCTAAGATTGGGCTACTTAAGTATTTTATTTCTTCTTCTATAAATCTGAGTAATTTATATTTTTGTATTCATTTATTTCATTTAGATTTTTAAATTAATTGGCACATAATTAGGTTAAATAGTTCTCAACAATTGTTTTAATTTCATCTTCATAGGCAGTGAATTTACCCCTTTCATTTTTGATACTAGTAATTTGGTTTTCTTCTTTCCTTTTTTTAATTTTGATTTTCTTTCTTTTTTTAAATCAAATTAATAAATTGTTTATCTATTTTATTTTTTCTATAAAACCAGATTTTAATTTTATTAGTTCAATGGTTTTCTAACTTTCAGTTTTATTATTCTTCTTTGATTTTCAGGATTTCCAATTTAATGTCTAATTGAAAATTTTCTTTTTTCTTTTTTTTTTTCCCCCCTTAGGCTGGGGTTAAGTGACTTGCCCAGGGTCACACAGCTAGGAAGTGTTAAGTGTCTGAGACCAGATTTGAACTCTGGTCCTCCTGAATTCAGGGCTGGTGCTCTAGCCACTGCGCCACCTAGCTGCCCCTAATTGAAAAATTTCAATTGTTTTTTAGTTGCATGCCCAATTTATTTATGTTTCCCCCCTATTTTATTGATACAAACAGTTAAAAACATAGATTTCTCCCTAAGTACTGCTTTGGATACCACTCACAAATTTCAGCATGTTGGTATATTTGACATATTGTTTTATTGTTGTTATTTTCTTGAATGAATTGTTTCTATGATTTACTCTGACTACCTTATCCTTCTTTTAGGATAAGATTATTCAGTTTCCAATTAATTTCTATTCTACCTTTCTATTGCCCATTATTGAGTGTAATTTTTATTACATTATGCTCTGAAAAGGATACATTTAATATTTCTGCTCTTCTGCAATTGGTCTTGAGGTTTTTATCTTCTAATAGATGGTTAATTTTTGTGTAGGTGCCAAATACTGCTGAGAAAAAGTTATTTTTCTTTCTATTACCAGAGATTTCCTATTTTCTCCAGAGATAAATTCCAGAATTCTATTCACTTTCATTACTTCTTTCTTGTTTTAATTTTTGGTTAGATTTATAAAGTTCTGAGGGGAAAAACTGAGGTCCCGTGCTGGTATAATTTTATTATCTATTTCCTCTTATAACTCATTCAATGTTTGTAACGTGCTCTTCTGGCAGTTACAATTACTAGCTTAATAACCGGTAGCGCACTCAAGAACAGCCACGTGTAATCTTAAAAGCCTTTATTATACCTACTCACATAATGCCCTAACTGATGCCCTGACTTGTTGGTTCCCGAGTGAACACCTGGTCAGAAGACCCATGTGTTCACTACCAAAACCCTTACCTCTTTTGGCTATCCATCTTGGCTTGGCCACCCAGGCTAGGAAGCCAAGGTGAAGAACGCCAGGTTAAAAAGAGCGATTGCTGTCTGCAGTGGGCTTACATAGGGCCTGTGAGGTCTCACACACACAGCCAATCAGCGAGAGAGTCACCCATTACGAAGCTATCTCAATATGGCCAGGATCCCGCCCAAGGGCAGTCCTAATATCCACAGAAATTACTTCCGGGCCTCAATCTCCCGATGTGCTGTGGCACCCATTGAAAGGCCCCTTACAAATGTTTCCTTCAAAAATTTAGATGCTAATTTGGAACTATGCCCCAAAAGTTATCAAACTGTGCATACCCTTTGACCCAGCATTGCTGTTATTGGGATTATATCCCAAAGAAATACTAAAGAGTGGAAAGGGACCTGTATGTGCCAAAATGTTTGTGGCAGCTCTTTTTGTTGTAGCTAGAAACTGGAAGTTGAATGGATGTCCATTAATTGGAGAATGGTTGGGTAAATTGTGGTATATGAAGGTTATGGAATATTATTGCTCTGTAAGAAATGACCAGCAGGAGGAATACAGAAAGGCTTGGAGAGACTTAAATCAACTGTTGCTGAGTGAAATGAGCAGAACCAGAAGATCACTATACACTTCAACAACAATACTGTATGAGGATGTATTCTGATGGAAGTGGAAATCTTCAACATAAAGAAGATCCAACTCACTTCCAGTTGACCAATGATGGACAGAGGTAGCTACACCCAGAGAAGGAACACTGGGAAGTGAATGTAAATTGTTAGCACTACTGTCTATCTACCCAGGTTACTTATACCTTCGAAAGCTAATAATTAATGTGCAACAAGAAAATGGTATTTACACACATATATTATATCTAGGTTATATTGTAACACATGTAAAATGTATGGGATTACCTGTCATCGGGGGGAGGGAGTGGAGGGAGGGAGGGGATAAATTGGAAAAATGAATAAAAAAAAAATTTAGATGCTATACCAGTGGTCCTCAAACTTTTAAAATAGGGGGGCAGGTCACTGTCCTTCAGACTGTTGGAGGGCCAGACTATAGTAAAAACAAAACTCACATTCTGTCTCCGTCCCTCAGCCCATTTGCCATAACTCAGGGGACCGCATAAACATCCTCAGTGGGCTGCATCTGGCCTGCGGGCCATTGTTTGAGAACCCCTGTGCTATACCATTTGGTACATATATGTTTAATATTGTATGATCTCATTTGTATGGTACATTTCAGCAAAATATAGTTTCCTTCCTTATCACTTTTAATTAGTTCTATTTTTGCTTTTTCTTTGTCTAAGACCATGATTTCTATCTTAGCTTCCTTTCTTTCAGTTGAAGCATAATAAATTCTGCTCCAACCCCTTACCTTTTTCTCTCTCTGTTTTATCTGTTTTAGATGTATTTTCTTTTAAACAACATATTATAGGATTCTGGGGTTTTTTAAAAATCCATTTTGCCATCTGCTTTTATTTAATGGGTGAGTTCATCCCATTTACATTTACCATTATGGTATTTTCCTCCATGCTATTAATCCCATATTTATCACCCTCCTTATATCCAACCTTTTTACTCCTCACAAGTATTTTACTGCCTTCCTCATCTATCCTACCTTTTATCAATCCTCCCTCCCACTTATAATATTGCCATCCATTTTTATTTCCTTATAGGGTAAGATAGATTTCTATATACAAATAAGTGTGCATGTTATTCCCTTTTCAAGCCAATTTTGATGAAAGTAAGGTTTAAGCTTTACTCATCATTCCTCCATTTTTCCCTCTATTATAATGCCTCCTTTATGTGGGATAATTTGAACCATTGATTACCCCTCGAAAGTGCAATTTTCTTTCTCATTTCTTTATTTTGTTTTTTGTTATTTTTGTTTTGGGGGTGTGTATGGTGATATTATCCAATAGTTACCTATATCCACATTCTTTTATATTTACATCCATATATATATATATATATAATTTCTTTTAATTGTTCTTCTAGTAATAAAGACTTTGAGAGTTACAAATATTATCTGCTCATGTAGAAATATAAAGTTTAATCTTATTCATTTTCTCATTTCTTTTGTATCTTTTTATGTTTCCCTTGTATCTTGTATTTGGAGGTCAATTTTTTTTATTCAGCTCTTGTTTTTTAATTAAGAATGCTTGAAAGTCCTTAATTTCACTCCTGAATGATTATGTTGAATTTTTGCTAGGTAGCTGATTCTTGTTTGGAAACCTAACTTTGCCTTTTGATTTTTCATATCTCAAATGTGGAAACTGTCAAATACTGTGAAATCCTGAATGTAGCTTCACAATATTTGATTTTTTTTCCCTGCTTGCAGCATTTTATCAGAGATCTCTAGAATTTTGCTATGATGTTCCTAGGAGTTTTTATTTTGGGATTGTTTTCAGGCAGTGATCAGTGGACTCTTTGAATGTCTATTTTGCTCTTTGGTTCTAATATATCAGGGAAGTTTTCTTTGATAATTCCTTGAAAGATGTTGCCCAGACATTTTTTTTATCATGGGCTTCCGGTAGTTCAATAATTTTTATATTATCTCTCCTGAATCTATTTTTTAGGTCAGTTGTTTTCCAATGAAGAGTTTTAAGTTTTCCTACTTTTTTTTTTTTTTAACTTTTTGATTTTGTTTAACATATCTTGATATCTCATAGAGTCATTAGATTCCATTTCTTAAATTCTAATTTTCAAAGATTTTTTTTTGTCAGGGAGGTTTTGTACTTCTTTTTTATTTGACTAATTTTAATTTTTTTGTGTGTGTGTGTGAATATCATTTTCTTGTTGCACAATAAACATTAGAATCCGAAGGTACATGCAACCTGGGCAGACAGATATTAGTGCTAACAATTAACATTCACTTCCCAGTGTTTCTTCTCTGGGTGTAGCTACCTCTGTCCATCATTGATCAACTGGAAGTGAGTTGGATCTTCTTTATGTTGAAGATTTCCACTTCCATCAGAATACATCCTCATACAGTATTGTTGTTGAAGTGTACAGTGATCTTCTGGTTCTGCTCATTTCACTCAGCATAAGTTGATTTAAGTCTCTCCAGGCCTCTCTGTATTCCTCCTGCTGGTCATTTCTTACAGAGCAATAATATTCCATAACCTTCATATACCACAATTTACCCAACCATTCTCCAACTGATGGACATCCATTCATCTTCCAGTTTCTAGCTACAACAAAAAGAGCTGCCACAAACATTTTGGCACATATATGTCTCTTTCCGCTCTTTAGTATTTCTTTGGGATATAATCCCAGTAGTAGCGCTGCTGGGTCAAAGGGTATGCACAGTTTGACGACTTTTTGGGCATAATTCCAGATTGCTCTCCAGAATGGCTGGATTCTTTTGCAACTCCACCAGCAATGTATTAGTGTCCCAGTTTCCCCACATCCCCTCCAACATTCATCATTATTTGTTCCTGTCATCTTAGCCAATCTGACAGGTGTGTAGTGGTATCTCAGAGTGGTCTTAATTTGCATGTCTCTGATCAGTAGTGATTTGGAACACTCTTTCATGTGAGTGGATATAGTTTCAATTTCTTCCTCTGAGAATAGTCTGTTCATATCCTTTGACCATTTATCAATTGGAGAATGGTTCGGTTTCTTATAAATTAGGGTCAGTTCTCTATATATTTTGGAAATGAGACCTTTGTCAGAACCTTTGTTTTTAAAAATATTTTCCCAATTTGTTACTTTCCTTCTAATCTTGTTTGCATTAGTATTATTTGTACAGAAACTTTTTAGTTTGATGTAATCAAAATCTTCTATTTTGTGATCAATAATGATCTCTAGTTCTCCTCTGGTCATAAATTCCTTCCTCCTCCACAAGTCTGAGAGGTAGACTATTCTCTGTTCCTCTAATCTATTTATTATCTCCCTCTTTATGCCTAAATCATGGACCCATTTTGATCTTATCTTGGTATATGGTGTTAAGTGTGGATCTATATCTAATTTCTGCCATACTAATTTCCAGTTTTCCCAACAGTTTTTTCCAAATAATGAATTTTTATCCCTAATGTTGGTATCTTTGGGTTTGTCAAAGATTAGATTGCTATAGATGTACCCTTTTTTGTCCTTTGTATCTAATCTGTTCCACTGATCTACCGGTCTATTTCTTAGCCAATACCAAATGGTTTTGGTGACTGCTGCTATATAATATAGCTTTAGATCAGTTACACTTAGACCACCTTCCTCTGAGGTTTTTTTCATTAGTTCCCTTGCAATTCTCGACCTTTTATTCTTCCATATGAATTTTGTTGTTATTTTTTCTAGGTCATTGAAATAGTTTCTTGGGAGTCTGATTGGTATAGCACTAAATAAATAGATTAGTTTGGGGAGTATTGTCATCTTTATTATATTCGCTCGGCCTATCCAAGAGCACTGAATGTCTTTCCAATTATTTAAATCTGATTTTATTTTTGTGGCAAGTGTTTTGTAATTTTTCTCATATAATTCCTGACTTTTCTTTGGTAGATGGATTCCCAAATACTTTATACTCTCAACATTTGTTTGGAATGGAATTTCTCTTTGTATCTCTTGCTGTTGCATTTTGTTAGTGATATATAAAAATGCTGAGGATTTATGTGGATTTATTTTGTATCCTGCCACTTTGCTGAAATTTTGAATTCTAATTTTAATTTTTTAAGAGAATTATTTTTTCAGTAAATTTTGGAGGATTTTTTCTCATGCTATTGAATTTTTTTTCATGGGTCTCTTGCATTAGTCTTACTTTTTCCATTCTTTCTTCTACTTCTCTAATGTGCTTTTTGAAACCTTTTTTAAAGTTCCTTCTGGAATTCTTTTTGCACTTGAGGCCAAATTTCAGCCATTGTGTCATTAGTATCCTCTCTAAATTTATGCCTTGATCCTCTGTTATTATGGTAACTTTCTATAGTCAAATTCTTTTTTTTTTCTTTTGGTCACTTGGTATTTTTGTGAAAGAATTGGGTTTTGTCCCATGCTTTTTTCTGTTGAGCTCAAGGTCTTCTCACTTTCACTGAATTCCTGAATTTAGCTGTTTGCTTTCTCTAGAAAATAGTCTACCCTTCTGGCTTGTATTAGGGGTATGTGACCTCCTTATTGATGTCCCCTAGATTAGCTACTGGCCTGCCTCTGGAGTTGGGACTTTCTTCTACGTTTCCATAGTCTTTCTGGTGGCTGGTGCTGGAGGAGGGATCTTGTTGCTGATCTGCCTCAAGGGTGGTGCTCTGCTCCTGAGTTACTATGGAAACAGGGGCTTTCTACAGTCAGGCCCCAAGGGTAGAGTCTTACTAAAGACCAGTCCTGGGGCAGGACTTGATTCCTATTCAGCAATGGGATAAAGGTCTTGCTGGTGGCTAGTGTTGGGATTGGAGTCACTGGGATGAGTGCTTGGTGTAATGCACATGAGACATCACTTGCCTAGGGGGGCTGCTGTTTGAAAAAAGGTGGACCTTGCTGGTGGATTGCCCTAGTCTTGGAGCCTTGTTGCAGGCCCCTTCCTGTGAGACTGGCAGCTGCTGATGCTGCTCTTGGACCTCCCTCTCCTCCTACTCTAGTGAGACAGACTTTCCTGCCATACTGATAACTTGCTTTCCCAGCTAGACATATTTTGAGTCAGTTTTCTAATCATTTGGAGGGGAATTCAGAGCGGACTTCAAAGGGTGTCTTCTTTAGTCCATCATCTTGGCACCAAAAGAAGTCCTTCTGTTAATCTTAATCCATTTTATAAATGAGGAAAATGAGGCACAGAAAGGGGATGGAACATGCCTAGAAGAAGCAGAAGTCAAAATCAGGATATCTAACTCCAAATGCAATATTTTTCTACTATAATTGGTTATCCTACTTCCACTTTCTTTAAGCTTCATTTTTGTGGCTATCTAGTATTATAGACTGAATCTGGTCCATCTGTAAAGTACTACTGTATAACTCTTGGGCATAATTTCATAAAATTATGAAGCATAAACTTCATTAAAAACTCATAACCACAAGAATTTAAAAGAACTTTTACATAGTTGAGTTATTATTAAATTTTCACCACAGACCATAAATACTTTTAAAATCACATCATGTGCATAGTTAAGTGGTTTATATTTTTTAATAACAGATAATAGAATCAGCTCATTATACTATAAAACATGTTTTATGCTGATGGCACTTCCCATATGATGTCCCACACATGGTTTTTAAGTTAAAAAAAATACATCTACTCTGCAGTCCCACCTGCCTACTTTGGGGAGAATTTGGACAGTGGAAGTGACAAGATGAAGAAAAAAATGAAGGTGGCAAAGGTAGCATGGCTCCTTGGGAGTCTAGTTTTCTGTTCCCCCCAGTCCAGAACCATGTGATGAGTTAGCTGTGATGAAAGGAGGTAAGAGATCCATGCAAGCAACCAGACCATTGAGTCAGAGAAATGCCAACTTTCTTGAATTCCTACAAAGGCCCTGACTCCAGAATTACTGTGTCTGTGACCAATCCTGGAATAAAGGTTAGTGGAGCAGCTGTGGAAGCTGTGTGGGGCATGCCTTTTTATCTGCACAAAAGGTTCCTAAAACTGCATGAGTCCTTGAACTGTCAAATAAAACAACTCCAGAAAGTCAGAATCTCAGGCCATCCATGGCATGAGAAACACCATTTGGGATTCAGTGTGAATTAGACTCAGCAGCACTGGGACTTTCAAATCTCAATTTTCTGGTTGTGGTACAGATTTCTAGTTTCATTTGGCCACATCTAACTCACCAGGAGAAAAGCCACCATTGTTTTGACTGCTGAATCCTTTTCAGGTAAGCCTCCAGTCCTCAATCTGTCAGATACACATATTCACTAATCACAATCACTTTGTTTCATTTATTTGATAAGTACAACATACCTTAAACTCTCATTTACATACCCAATTTAAAAGAATGATCTTGTTCTCAGAGAGATGGGGTGAAATTAGAATTGAGAAAAAATTTCTGAAATATATATTTTTAATGTCTATCATTAGACTTGTTTAATGTCACACTCAACTTCTGCAGCTCCTTTCATCCTATTCTCCTATTTGCTAAGTGAAATTTTTAATCATCTAGAGTTTACATTTATTAATGTCAAGAATGTCCTGTTGGGTAGTCAGTCTTTCATAAGGATAGAAAAATAGCTTTTGAATAGCATAATTGCATTGTCCTCTTTCTCTCAGATAAAATTATTATGTTAATGCAGTCCCCAGCCTAGAACAGTCTTCTGGTGCTTCAGGGAAGCATAAATGTTTTCCTTTTCCTAATTTCCTCAATACCATACAGGAAAGAATCTCAAAACAGTTGATGTAACAGTCTTACACAGTCCCTCATGTATAGGTGAAAAATGACAATTATTTCCTAAAAGCAAGTTATGCAAAATTATCAAGAAAGGAATATTTCAAAAAGCTTGCTAAATATTTCTGCTTATTTGAATGGCCTTCCTTAATCCAAAGATAAACCAAAGACAAAGAAAACTGGTTTTCTATTTTAGAAGGAAATGGTCTTTACTCAAACTCTGCAGCGCTCTCTCCAAAGGGAATTGGAACCCATGGTCAACCAGAAGGTACTCTCATCTCAATAGAGAAATCAAAGTGACTTGGCTTGTGATTGTAGATTAATTCTAAGTCTAGGAGAGCTGGAGCATGTCACCTTCTCCTTTTTCCACTACTCCAACTCCCCTTCTCTGGATCCACATTCACAGAGTAGGTTCAATACCTGAGTAACTCCAAAGGAAAGGAAAAAAAATAATAATGAATTCTCTCAGAGGAGAACCCTTCTCATACTCTTAGAGCAGGTGGAATTTTCCACAGAGGGCCTGGAAACTCCAGAAGTACTCATAAATCAATCTCATCATCATCTGTTGAGAATCCAAGTGTCCTGAATTTTCTTAGTACATAAGGCAATGCAATCAAGATCTGGACAAAATTTTCTAAGAATTTCTTTTTATGTAGGGTACACTAAAATTGGAGTCCTAGTACCATAAGTGATCCCTTTTGGTCCCCTTGACCATTAGAATTCCAGAAGAATTTCTACTGGAATCTTATTCCAAAGGACACACAAAATGTCTTTCAATAGGACTTTGCAAGGAAAATGCTATTAGGATTCCAAACTTAAAGTACAGGAAAAAAGAGGCTCTGTTACAATAAATAAATAAATAAATAAAACATTGTTAATTAAGTCCAGAAGATGGGTGAGGCTCTCAAGAAAAGGAACTTAGCACTAAGAGTTGATTATGTGTGGTTTCTAGTACACAGGCAAACCTTACCATATAGACTTACAAGATACAAGGATATCACAATGAAGCAAGTAATCAATAATTGTTTAAATGCCAAAAAAAATGAAGATTTCTCAACTAGCATATTAATGATGCAAACTCCATATTTCTTACATTACTTGATATCAATACTTGATATCTTATATGTGTGTGAGTATATGTATATATATGTATATATATAATACGTGTTGCTCTATATATGTGTATATATAGATATATGTACATGTGTGTGGGTCTGTAGGGGTATGAATACTTATATAAGATTCATCAAGTATCAGTATTTAGCCAACAAACAAATCAACAAATATAAAACTTTGCAAAACAATCTCAAATGTTATTGATAAATAAGGGAACACATGCAAACAAAACCAACTATACAATTATAACTTGTTGGGGGGGTTAATTTTCTCCAGGATCCCACAAACTAGGGTATCAAAAAATGATAGTGCTGAGTTTCCAGGGATCTGTAAAAATACAAAGGCCAATTTTATAATTTGTATGGAATTTCTTAAGAGATTTTACATATAGCAATTATGTTTGGCTCCTTTTCTCAGATACAAGCTGCTATATCTGTCCCCTCAGAATTTTAGAAGACCCTGAGGAATAAGGATTTATCTCTTCTACTAGTTAGCAATTTAAGAACATTAGCTAGCATTTTTAATATACCATAAGGTATACTATACATGCATAATACTATACATATGTCATCTCATTTGACCCTCACAAAAATCCTGTGAGATAGGTGTTATTATTATGCCCATTTTATAGATGCAAAAACTGAGACCCAGTGAGATTAAATGACTTGCCCAGGGTAATACAACTAAGAAATTATGGTGCTTGAATTTGAACTCAGTTTTTGTTGCTTCCAAGTCCAAGGCTCACACTCATTTTGCCACATAGCTGCCACTAGGTTGATATTTTATTTTAAAATTTTTTTCCATCTTCATTTTATTTTTTATTTTATTTTTAAAAAGTCAGAATAGAAAAAAAATAAAAACAGAAAAGGAAAACAAAAACAAAACAGAACATTGTCATATGCCCAGCAGAACATCAGGGAAGATTTAAAATATATAACAATAAACCTCCAGTTCAAGAAAGAATATGTAAGGAGAAGGAATTTATTCATGAGTGTCCATCTTGTAAGTGTTCTCTGCTGTGCACATTTTTTATTTTATTATTTTTTTTTCTTCACCCTTTCCACCTCCTCCAAGCAAGGTATATTAAGCACAGATATATTTACATACACACACACACACACACACACACACACACATATATATGTATATATATATATATATATATATATTCATACCCCTATAAACTCACACACATGTACATATATCTATATATACATATACATAGAGCAACATGTATATATATCTACATACACACACACATATATATATATATATACACATGCATTTACCCATATGTAAACATGCATCTAAAACAATATTAGTATGGTTGATATATAATGTAGATTTATCTCTTGATTAAATCTTTGTCTGACTTTGTCTAAGATCAGTGTTTACTAGCCTCACTTTTTTTTTTAATAAATTCTACTCTTAATCCCTAATGTTTGTATATCTCTCTTTTTTTCTATCCTGGCTAACTCTTCTTTAATTCTGCTCCTTAATTAACTTACTATTATTTAACCTCCCTCTACTCATAGATTCTTCCCCTGTCTTCTTCCCCATTCCTTTACGTCCCCCTCTGCCCATCCCTTCCCTCTTCTTTATATTGCTATTTCTTTCATGGTATATATGTAATGTTGCCTATTTAACCTGTTTCCAATGTGAGTAGGTTTTCAGGACTACTAACCCTCCTTCCCCCTCTACTGCCTGTGTGTCCTCTGCACCTCATTTGTATAACATCATTATGATTTTTGCCTTTTCCTAGGCAGTTTTGCTTTTTAGATCATACTCAACTCTGCCCCAATCTTTCTTTTGAGCTACTCAATTGCTGATCTTAATCTTAAACATATGATATAGATTTCCATGTAAAATTAATAAGCAATTTGTCTATGCTAAGTTCCTTGAAACTGATTTTTGATATTGGTCTTTATATATTAAATTTTCTATTGAATTTGGGTTTGGTGGAAAGAAAATCCTGAAAATCTGCAAGTTTGTTGAATGTCTTTTTTCATTCATTCAAATTTTCATTCATCCAAAATTATGGATAATTTTGCTAGATATAATATTTTTTGGCTTCAGACCTAATTCTTTTGACTACCAGCATCTATGATCCCAGGACCTGCAATATTTTATTATGGCTGCTGACAATTCCTATATGATTCCAATTATAGTTCCATCATATTTGAATTATTTTTTTCCGTGTTTGTTGCAAAATTTTCTTTTTGATCTGGAGTTTTCAGAATTTGGTAATAATGTTCCTATATGTTTTCCACAAAGAGTCTCTTTGAGATGGTGATTGGTGGTTTTTTTCTATTTCTATTTTCCCCTCATGTTCATTAACTTCATGACAATTTTCTTGCATTATTATATCAAAGTTCTTTTTTTGTTCACAGTTTTTAGGTAGTCCTATCATTCTTACATTTTCTCTTCTTGATTTGTTCTACAGAGCTGTTGTTTTTCTTATGTCTCACATTCTGCTATATTTTTTCATTCTTTATACTCTGTTTTATTATTTCTTGGTCTCTTCTAGCTTCAATGGCTTCCCTTTTCCAAATTCTAATTTTCAAAGAGTTATTTTCATCTTTGAGACCCTCCTTTTCTAGTTGGTCAACTTTTTTATTCATAATTTTCTTGTTTTTCTTGGATGGTTTTCCTAAAAGTTTTTCTCAGTGCCTCTCATTTAATTTTTAAATTCTTTTTTGAATTTTTAAAATAAATTCTCTCTGGGCAGGGAGCAATAACACTACTCTTTGGGATAAAAGAAGCTTTTTTACTTAGTCTTCCTGTGAAGGTAAACCTGGTCTTACATATTCCCATAGTAAATTTCTATGGTTGGGTTCTTCTTTGCCTGTTAATGTTTTTTTTTTAAATGAGAAATATTAATGTAAACACCTATAATCCTGGGTGGGGGAGGAAGGAGATAGTGCCTCTAGATTCACTTCAGCTTTCTCCTCTGACCTGGAACTTCAGACCAAAAGCTCCATCCTCTCACAAGTGATGGCCTCATTGCCCCTGACTCAAGGGTGTGCTGGTTTCTTCTCATCCAGGGCTGCACTTCTGTAACACACTGGGTCTGATATTCCTAATTAGCCAAGATTTTTCTGGAACTCACACCCCTCAATTCCATATGCAGTTTGGAAGATGAAAGTTTCTGTGGCTCCTCCTGAGGTTCCAGCTTCACCAGCTCACTCTAGGGTACCCCACTAGGTATTTCTGTGGAGCTGGACTGGAGATGTTTGCATGTCACACAGATTAATCCATGGTCTGGGGTCTTTTTTCCAGTCTACTCAGGTTGTCCAAGGAAGACTCCTGTTCTGCCCCAAGTCTTGATTTTTCCTGAGGTGCAAATTTGTTTTGTTTATAGGGGAAATATGGAGAGCTTGAAATTTATTGAATCCTCCCCCTGCCACTAGGTCAAATCCCTAATGTTGATATTCCCCTATTTTTAGGAACCAGTGATCAGCACTCCAGTTTCATTTAACTAATTAGTACCAATCAGCTTTTATAAAAGGATATTTTTGGGCAGCTAGATGATGCAATGAATAAAGTGCTGAACCAGAGTTCGAAAGTGACATCAGGTACAACTAGTGGACCTGGGTAAGTCACTTAGCCCTATTTGCCTCATCTCTAAAATAAGCTGGAGAATGAAATGGCATATTACTGCAGTATCTTTGCCAAGAAAAACCCAAATGGGGTCACACAAAGAGTCAGACATGACTGAAAAATAACTGAACAACAACAATAAGAAAAGGATATTTCCAAGTTATGGCAAGAACAAATGCATACACATTTCCCCTTAGTACCTCAGGGGTATATCCTCCTCTTTTCTACTTGGATTCTGTGGGAGAATTCCTGCAAAGCCATGGTTTCACTAAGTTCACATCCAGGGGCAACACATCATCAGATATCTTTGCCTCACCTACAACTGGCTTGGAGCTACAAAGGTCACTCCCAAAAGTCATTCCTTCTTAAAACATCAATACTTTCCCCTCTCTGGACCTTGGGGGCCAAGAAATTACAAAACCAATATACACCTAAAGACAAGGTTAAAAAGTCATGGCAGAAGTCAGGCTTATGTTATGGGCCAGAACTTGAAACAAGATGCTAAGTCAGTGGAATTGATAGAGACAATGGTTATTTAGTATGGAGCTTAACAGTTCTCTAGTTCAGTATGTGTATTTAGTATTTACTATATAGTTCTACAAGAGTCATGCCTTTGATAAGAGAGCATATAAGCTTGGACAAACTCAGCCAAGGATTCATTCAGAGAGAAGGCAAAGGACTGGCCACAGGAGCTTAAGCTCTCAGAACCAAGGGGAGAAATTCAATTAGATCTTTGATCTTCTTGGTGGCTGGCCTGGACTCCTGCACTGCCCCCCACTTAGACCAAGGCCAGACTGAAAAGCTCTCCAGAAAGCTGCCCAGTCCCAGGAAGGAGATAATAAAGCATCTGGACTATAAGAAAGCTAATGGGCCCCAGAAAAGGAGATAACACTTTGAAAGAGATAATAAAGGATTTGGGCTTTAACACCTGGCTGTACTTGTGGTGATTACTGAACTGAAATGAAGGCTACCTCCCAAGACCTCCAAAGACCCAAAGGAATCGAACCAACAGAAGAACATTACAGGTTTAGTTGTATGGCTCTATAGCCAATTAAAGAGCTCTCACTTACCATGTGGCTGACCAGAACCAGGTGCACAATATCTATGCATGCTCCACAGTGTCCCTCCTAGAAGCAAGCTCTTGAGCTTCCAGTGAGAAATTACCAAACTTGCTGATACTTTTAGTTAAATTTATCTTGTTTCTTATTTACCTCAAGGCTCTTATACAATTACAGAGCCAAGAACAATCCTTGGGAGCATTGATAACCAGTTTCCAAATTGACATTAAATCATTAATCATTGTTTAGTTGTGTCCATTCAACTGGTTTGTAATCCAATCTTAATCTGACTGTCAAATTCACATCCTACTATATTTTCTATACACATGACATGAAAAACTCTTTGAAATGCTTGAATAAAACCTCTGTAAGCTGATATAACTTAACAGTAGCACCAGTAAAATAGGAAATAAAGTTACATTAGTGTGAATAGTGAATCTATTTGTGAAGCTGCATTATTTGAATTAATGTATATTTCCATTGCACTGAATCAAATTATCATATTTTACATAATTTTAACATCTAATAATGTGAATTCAGTATTTAAACTAACAGGACCTAGTTGTTGTCTAGAACAACCTGTTCTTGGTAAAAACCATCCTGGATCTTTGTAATCATCACTTCTTTTTCTAGATATTGTTTCATTTATATTTTATTTTCTAGCTATTTATTTTATAAGATGTTCTACAATATTGCCATCTAGACCTTTAATGGCTCTTCATCCATATAGCACTAACTATGAATGTACTGAACTCTCTATCATAGGCTCTTCTCTTTTTTTATCTAAACTATATATTATTTGATACCTAAAGCTATATACACTGGGAAATGAATGTAAACTGTTATTTTTACCTTCTGAATCCAATTCTTCCTGTGCAACAAAAAAATTCGGTTCTACACACATATATTGTATCTAAATTATACTGTAATATATTTAACATATATAGGACTGCTTGCCATCTGGGGGAGGGGGTTGGGGGAGGAAGGGAAAAAATCTGAATAGAAGTAAATGCAAGGGATAATGTTGTAAAAAATTACCCATGCATATGTACTGTCAAAAAATGTTATAATTATAAAATAAAATAAAAAAATTAAAAAAAAAAAAAAAGCTATATATAAAGCCCTATTCTCTCCCTTGAACTACAGTCTCATATGATCAACTGCCTTTTAGACAACTTATACTAATTATAGGCATCTCATATTCAACATGTTCAAAACAAATTCATTATCTTTCCCATCCCAACAACTTCATTTTTTCCCCAAATTTCCTTGGGTGAAGTAAATCATTCTCCTCTCATTCACCCAGGCTTATAACCCTAATATTATCTTTGACTCTTTAATCTCTTTCATTCTATATATCTGTTGTTAAATCTTGTCATTTTCACCTTTGCAATATCTATTATACATGTGTCCTTCGCTTATGTACTTGTCACTTACTCTTTGATCCAGTTTTATTGAATTCTTTGTTCTTGCTTACATTCTGGCTGTACTCCATTCCTGGAATGCTCTGCCTCTGAATTTTAACTTCCTTGGCTTCCTTTAAGACAGCTCAAATTCTCCCTTCTGAAGGCCTTTCCAGATTCTGCCAGATGCTAATGCTTTCCCCTCTGAGATTACCTTCCATCTATCATGGATATATGAATATATGCACATTGTTGTTTACATTCAGCAGCTTCCATTATAAAATAATCTTCTTAAGGTTAGGGAGAATATTTTTGTCTTTCTTTTTATTTCTAAGTTTAGTATAGTGCCTGGCACAAAAGTTTGAGTTTGATGACTGACAGAATACTGTCTAGTTTTTCAAGAAGTTTTTAATTTTTTTATTAAAGCTATTTATTTTCAAAACATATGCAGAGATAATTTTCAACATTCACCTTTGCAAAACCTTGTGTTCCAATTTTTTTTCTTCCCTTTTTCTTCCCTTCTCCTAAAGAGCAAGCAATCCATTATGTTAAACATGTGCAATTCTTCCAAGAAGTTTTGAAGAGTGAATCCATATTCACTAATATTAATGGAGATCTTGTTGTTAATTGAATGTTATTCTATTAAGTTTGTTTACATCTGGATCTTGTGTACCAAGTCTATTCCATTCTATTTTTTGAGCAATCAAGGCTAAGTAATTTGTGTGTGTGTGTGTGTGTGTGTGTGTGTGTGTGTGTGTGAATATCATTTTCTTGTTGCACAATAAGCATTAGATTCCGACGGTACGTGTAACCTGGGCAGACAGATATTAGTGCTAACAATTTACATTCACTTCCCAGTGTTTCTTCTCTGGGTGTAGCTACCTCTGTCCATCATTGATCAACTGGAAGTGAGTTGGCTCTTCTTTATGTTGAAGATTTCCACTTCGATCAGAATACATCCTCATACAGTATTGTTGTTGAAGTGTATAGTGATCTTCTGGTTCTGCTCATTTCACTCAGCATCAGTTGATGTAAGTCTCTCCAGGCCTTTCTGTATTCCTCCTGCTGCTCATTTCTTACAGAGCAATAATATTCCATAACCTTCATATACCATAATTTACCCAACCATTCTCCAACTGATGGACATCCATTCATCTTCCAGTTTCTAGCTACAACAAAAAGAGCTGCCACAAACATTTTGGCACATATATGTCTCTTTCCGCTCTTTAGTATTTCTTTGGGATATAAGCCCAGTAGTAGCACTGCTGGGTCAAAGGGTATGCACAGTTTGATAGCTTTTTGGGCATAGTTCCAAATTGCTCTCCAGAATGGCTGGATTCTTTCGCAACTCCACCAACAATGCATTAGTGTCCCAGTTTCCCCACATCCCCTCCAACATTCATCATTATTTGTTCCTGTCATCTTAGCCAATCTGACAGGTGTGTAGTGGTATCTCAGAGTTGTCTTAATTTGCATTTCTCTGATCAGTAGTGATTTGGAACACTCTTTCATGTGAGTGGATATAGTTTCAATTTCTTCATCTGAGAATTGTCTGTTCATATCCTTTGACCATTTATCAATTGGAGAATGGTTCAGTTTCTTATAAATTAGGGTCAGTTCTCTACATATTTTGGAAATGAGACCTTTGTCAGAACCTTTGTTTTTAAAAATATTTTCCCAATTTGTTACTTCTCTTCTAATCTTGTTTGCATTAGTATTATTTGTACAGAAACTTTTAAGTTTGATGTAATCAAAATCTTCTATTTTGTGATCAATAATGATCTCTAGTTCTCCTCTAGTCATAAATTCCTTCCTCCTCCACAAGTCTGAGAGGTAGATTATCCTCTGTTCCTCTAATCTATTTATTATCTCCCTCTTTATGCCTAAATCATGGACCCATTTTGATCTTATCTTGGTATATGGTGTTAAGTGTGGATCCATATCTAATTTCTGCCATATTAATTTCCAGTTTTCCAACAGTTTTTTCCAAATAATGAATTTTTATCCCTAATGTTGGTATCTTTGGGTTTGTCAAATATTAGATTGCTATAGATGTACCCTTTTTTGTCCTTTGTATCTAATCTGTTCCACTGATCTACCGGTCTATTTCTTAAGGCTAAGTAATTTTGATCATTACTGTATCGTAATATACTTTGCAATATATATATATATATATGTACATACATATATATGTATATATATATATTTCTTGTTACATATAAAAACAATTTTAACATTTGTTTTTAAAAAAATTTAAGTACAAAATTTTCTTCCTTCTTCCCTCCCATTTCCCCTTTTTGATAAAAGAAGCAATTTGGTATCTGTTATCCGTGTAGTCATGCAAAATATACTTCCATATTGTGGGGGAGGAATATAGTCCAAAAGGAAAAAAAAAAAAAAAACCAACCCTCACAACCAAGAAAACAATAAAGTGTAAAAAAAAAGTTTGCTTCAATCTTCATTCAATCATGATCAGTTCTTTTTTCTGAAAGAACAGTGCTTTGGATCAAAAGTACTTTGAAATTATTTTTAATCACTGTATTTTGAGAATGACTAAGCCATTCACAATTGACCATTATACAATATTGCTATTACAATGTTCTCTTGGCTTCTCTAACTTCTCTTTGCATCAGTCCATGTAAGTTTTGATATGTTTTTCTGAAAGCATCCTACTTCTCGTTTCTTATAATTCCATCCAATCATATACACAACTTGTCCAGTCATTCCATAGCTGATGGACATCCCCTTAATTTCCAATTCTTTGCCACCCTAAAGGAACTGCTATAGATATTTTTGTATATATAGGTCCTTTTCCTTTTTTTCATTATTATAACTCTTTGGGATACAGATTTAGTAATGATATTTTGAGGTCAAAGGTTATACATTGTTTTATAGCCTTTTGGGAATAGTTACAAATTCCTTTCCAGAATGGTTGGATCACTTCACAACTCTATCAACAATCCATTAGGGTTCCAGTTTTCCCACATTCCTTCCAAATTTTGTCTTTCTTGAGATTTGATCTTTTCTTCTTTCAGACTAATTTTGTTATTATTTTTTCTTATTCTGTAATCATTTGATAGTTTAATTGGTATAATACTGAATAAACAAATGAACATGTGCAATGTTATCTTTTTTTCTACTAGTATGACCCAATAATGAATAATTAAAATATCTTCAATTATTTATTTTTTATCTGTCAAAAGTTTTGTACTTGTATTCATGTAATTTCTGTATCTTATACCTTGTACTGTATGTTGTATATATTCCTACCTAACTTGGTAGCCAGACCCCAAACATTTCATACAACCTGTGGTTATTTTGAATGTAATTTCTCTTTCTTTTTCTTCCTTCTGGTTTTGATTTTTAACAAGCAGAAAGGCTAAGAGATAGCCTTTGTGAAAGTACTCCCAGTTCTAATTCCACAGCTATGACCAAAGAGCTTCTACCCAATATATCATTAACAGGTCAGTTAGAACCAATTAGAAAATATCTGCATATGCACCAAAATTTCTCCAAAGTATTTCATTTCAGCATAGAAGCAGGCTCCAAACCTCTTTCCACTTAAAATTAGCAGTCCTGTGTACATGGATATGTGAACTGGGCTCATTGACAAGCCTTCTGTTATACATTATTTAATTTTTTTGTTTAGATATCTGAAAGCAATTCAAGCTCTCCTTGAAATAGCAAAGGAGGAATGCTATATTTTCCTTTTTTTATGTGAACTCTTTTAGGATATTTTCATTTTGTTATAAATGGGCAATCACATTTTTTAGTCCTTATGTTTTACTTTCTTTTGTCTTTCTTGAATTCCTGCTTGAGTTGTTTTATCTTCTTGAATTCTTGTTCAAGAATATCCAAAATTCAGTCTACCCTATCTTGAACTCCAGAAACCAATCATGGACCAGCAACCTAGAAAGTTTTTGTCTCTCCTCTCCTGAAACATAGAAGATTTCCTTGAAGGCAAGTGAAGCCAGCACGTTTATGTGTTCTTTTGTACAATTTAAGTACTCTACCTATGTAGAATGGTTTAATGTTCAGAAATTCACTTGTCCTATAGACACCCTTCTCTGTGTTCCCTTCCCTGATTTGGCTTGTAAAATTATACTGAATAAAATATTTTACTGATATGTTACAAGCTGTAAAAAAGCAGGTTTTCTTTTTGTAGCAATTCTGATATGAAGTGAAGTATCATAAACAAGGAGAGATGCCCACAACTTGTATTTTTTCCCAGATACCTGTTGTCACATTTGAGATGAGAGAGAGGTTTTTTTTTCTTTAAAATTTTTTAAAATTTCCTTTAGCTACATGTAAAACTTTTTTTTTTTTTTTTTTTTACATTTGTTTTTCGGCAATCACATTATATGATGATCAGTTCTGATGGACATGGCTCTCTTCAACAATGAGATGATTCAAATCAGTTCCAATTGTTCAGTGATGAAGAGTGCCATCTATACCCAGAGAGAGGACTGTGGGCACTGAATGTAGTTCACAACATAGTATTTTCACTTTTTTTGTTGTTGCTTGTTTGCATTTTATTTTGCTTCTTCTTCTTTTTTTTTTTTTTTAACTGGTTTGTATAATTGTATAAATATGTATGCATACATTAGATTTAACATATATTTCTACCATGTTTAACATTAAAAAATAACATTTGTTTTTAAAATTTTTGAGTTCCAGATTCTCCCCCTTCCTTTCTACCCCTCCACAAAACATTTCCATAAAAGTCATGTTGCAAAAGAAAACATAGATCTCTCCATCCCACTCCAAAAAAACCCTCAAGAAAAAGAAAAGAAAGTTTAAAAGTCTTAGATCATTGTATTGCTGAGAATAGCAGTCATTCACAGCTGATCATCCCACAACTTGCTATTACTATGTACATAGTACATTCCATTTTGCTTGAGCATCCTATTCATAGAACAATAATATTCCTTCATAATCCCTTATCACAATTTATTCAACCATTCCCCAGTTGATGGATATCCCTTCAATTTTCACTTCTTTGCAATGAAAAAAGAGTTGCTATAAATATTTTTATACATATAGGTTCTTTCTAAAAATATCTTTTGAGTTCTTTTAGTGATATTGTTAGATTAAAGGATATGCATGATATTATAGGTGTTTGGACATAAATCATATCTTTTGATCATTTATCAGTTGGGCAGTGTGGCTCTTTTTAAAAATAAATTTGACTCAATTCCTTATTTGAGAATTTGAGAAATTTAAGAAGTTTGAGAGATTTGAGAAATTTGAGAAATGAGGCTTTCATCAGAGAAACTTTCTTTAAAGTTCTTTTCCTAATTTCTATTACTAACTGTATTTCCCCCATTTATTCTATTCTCTCTTTCCTTTCACCCTATCTCTCCTCAAAACACTTTTCCCTCCCCCTATGTGTCCTCTCATCTATCACCCCAGTGAGAGAAAAATTTTAAAAGTCTCTTGTTAGAGAGCTTGTGAAGGTCATTATCTCGACTACAACTTCACTGATGTTTGAACTTTCCCTGTTGGTGTTTTTTTGTTTTTTGTTTTTTGTTTTTTTTTTTTTGTTTGTTTGTTTGTTTTTTATCCATTAAAAAACCTTTATTCCTGTTAATGTTTCTGTTTCAAGTCTGTCTGAATCTCTTACTCTGCTGTGTGTGTGTGTGTGTGTGTGTGTGTGTGTGTGTGTGTGCTGGCCAGAGTTTGCCCATAAGAGAGAATTTTATTTTATTATATCCATTACCTGCTGTAGGAGGGTTAGTCTGTTTTAGTGTCTGTCTGTCCCAGAGGGATTGTGTGTGTTTCTTTTAGGTTATAGAGTGCTTGCAGGCTTTCCAGGAAGAATAGATTTGTCATTTATCTGTTCTTCCCTCTATCATGCATCTGGTTTTTTGATCTTCTGTCAACCCCTTTTTCCCCCATCATTCCCCTAATTCAGCTCCGTCTTCTTGCCTATAGGTGGGCCAGATATCTCTTCAGCACACCACCCCCAACCCATAGAAATGGAGCCATGAGCCTTCACTGCCTTCCTTATGTGTGTTTGTGAAAGGGGCTGTTTAAATAAATTCCAGTAAGGGAACTCCAGTATCTGTGTGATTTATTATTCTCTCAAGATTTAGCTTCTAGTTAAACTGATAGTGCACTTAAAGAGGGGGAGAAGGGAAAGCACACCTAGATTTAAATCTTTTTTTTTTTTTTTTTTTTTGCTGGATAGGCAAAACTAAGAAAATGTTTCTTTTTGTCTTCTGAATGTGCATGTGAGAGAAATTGGGAAGTGTTTTTATTTTATCTATATCTGTATGTGATTAAACTAATTAGAATTTTATCTGATCAAAAATCTTTCTATCAGGACAAGATCAACAGGATTAAAGGGGTTTCCCTTATCTATACATATCTGTGCCCTCCTGTCTGCTTGTACTGATATAGTTTTGTAAACATCTCTTAGCTTAGCAGAGACTAATTTTAGAAGCAATGAAAGTTTTTTAGTCAGAAGGTATTTTAAGCTTTCCAAATATCTAGGTTTTTAAAAGATCTATGAGCACAGTTGTTAATCTTTTTTTTCAGTCTGAATTTCAGGGAAAAGAGTAGAAAAAAGAACTCAGGGAAGAATTTGGGAAGCTCTTCCTTTGTTCTAATATATTATTCCTTTGAAAAATAAAAATAAAGAGGAAGCAAGGATTATTGTTAATTGCAATGCCTAATAGTAACTAACATTTCTATAATACTTTAAAATTTTATTTCACATTATTTTGTTAGTCTCACAGCATGCTCAGTAAAACATGCGATTGTTATCTCCTTTTTATAGATGAGGAAAGAGAAACTTAATATCTTGTTCAAGATCATTCAGCTAATAAGTATCTGAAGCAGAACTTAAATTCATACTTTCCTGAGTTCAAGTTCTTTGCTCTATTTAGTATTCATATTGTTGCTTATTTGTATCTATTCCATGAGGTAAATATGAACTCAAGCAGATTAAAATAGTTGACCTGAATCAGGTTTACAAAATGAGTATAAATAATGATTTTATATATTCAAAATTTCATGATGATTTTAGCATATATTAGAGTGAGGGAAGATCCATTGAATATTTGGACTCCAGGTAATATGCTCATTTCTTACATTTATCTATCACAAATGAAGAAATTAGAAAGTAATTTTTTCTAGTTCCTCCTATGTGAAAGACATTTTTTAAAATTGAGTTTCTCTATTTTTATTTGCAACAAAAGGGGAATATTTGTTGTTCATGTTAGAAACATGGGGTGTTTTTTAGATGTGGTCAGAGTTCTTTAAACAAATCTCTTAAAACTACAATTTCCAAAATTTTTGCTATGTTCAAGTAATTAATTAAAAACAACTTGTCTCATTTACTCCCCTCCCTTATTTTGTGAAAACAATGATTTTTATGTTTTTCTTTAAGATAATCTTTCTCAAATGTGATTTATATGTTTTATTATTGAAGAAAATATTATTGTATTTTGTTTCTACAATATGATGTTCAAATATGTTTGAACAAATCCTTTTTTATGAGAATGTTAAAACTGAGCATGTTACTTAGAATGATTTAAAAATTTTAAACTATGTCTTCAAAACTGGACATTGTACAGTGTTAGATTATGCTTTGAAAATGCAATTCTTTCCAATAATGAGATAGAATTTAAAACCTAGACACTGTTAAAAAAAAAAAGTCCTTTAAATTTATAGACAATTAATTTTAAAAATAATTTTTTTAGCTTTGTTTTATCTAGATTCTTAAATTATACATGATATGTTAAGAGACTTTTGCCTTTAAGATGTTGTAGAAATGCTCAGAGTTCCCTTTTCCCTAAGCAAGGAATCTGTGGGGTCCTTGTGTAGCCAAAGTACAAATTCTTTCCCTGAGAATGACTGTCTAGACCTTTATTATTAATTGAATCTGTGAAAAAGTTTTCAAAATAATTTCAGGGGGAAGAGGAAAAGAATTTGGGAAAGCTGTCTGGGAAAAGTTATGTGGGATAAAGAAATGGCTTTATGCTTAAGAAAAAATTATTGGTTTACTAAAATATGATTAATAGAAAATTAATTTTGGACTGTAGAGTCTCAGATTAATTTAAAAGCTATAAGGATTCTGTAAATTTATGAATATTATCCCTCTATGAAGAAAAGCTAACCATTTGTCAGTTTAACTTTAAAAAGTGACATAAAATGGAATTTGGAATAAAATTAAATATGAAGAAGTTGCTTGTAAAATATATGAATAATTAATTTGGTGATTTGTCCATTAGAAATCTGAAACTTATTACCACGGCCTATTTAAATGATTGTGTTTCTGTTACTGACTTTCCTATTTAAATGTGATGCTTTCTAGCATTTTGTTTTGTTTTTTTGTCCTCTCTGGCTCCCCTTCTGTTTCTCATAGTCTCTAGAAACTCTGATAAATGTGGCTTTCTGAAATTTTCAAGTTAAAATCTTAAGTACACAAATTAATAGCTAAGATTTATTATCTCGAAAGAGTTTAAAATATATGTATTTAATTGAATTGTAAATATATATATATATATATAAAACTCAAATTCTCATGAATCTGTTATCTTACCCCTAGAATGAATTTGTAAAACAAATCAGTTACAATTAAGCAAATCCAGGAATAAATCTAAAAGAGAATAGTTCCCATTCTACTAGGAGAGCAAAACCAGTGAGTTGCTTTGGTAATACATTTCCAATGGAAAGGACATGGCTTATTCAACACTTCACAAAAATATGTTTATTTTCTGGGAGGAGTCTAAACCATAGAGTGATCCTCTAAGTCTTGGAAGAACTGTGTAGGACTCAGGGAAAGTGTAGTTGACAGGAGGAGAATTAATTGATGTGCTATTTGAGTTTTCTTTGTGTTTTCTGTATCTGTTGATAGTTTTATGAATCTTTGAAACATCTTTATTTTTATTGAAGTGAAATAAAAGTTGTATTGTACCTATTATATATTTGGTAATCTGAGTGCTTGAATATGAATGAGGGAATCTTTTCTATTCACATTTGGATAGAACCTACACATAAGCTATGTAGTGATTATATTATGAGATTTTCTTGGCGTATCTTCAAAGAGGGGCAATGAGCTAAAGAGATAATAAATAATAAAGATAATATCCTTTAGGGTCAACTCAAAATGGGTCCATGTGAATCTAGATTATTTGGGAAGGAAGGAATATTAAGTCATGAATTATATTTGAAAGTGTTTTATACCCCTTAACATATAGTTGGATATAAAATTTAATCTACTATTGCTCTTCACAAACAATAGAAGAAAGGCAATTTCTTTGCAGACAACAGTTCAAAAAAAAAATCTGAGGAAGAAGCCTTTTAAATAGTGTGGGGGAAAAAACCATAAATCAGTATGGTATTGAATACCTAACTCATACCCAGAAGTTTAGGACAGAAGTCTGTACCTGTACTCTCTGCTTTGCCCTATTCTATTTGGAAAGTATTTGGTCAGATATCTCTGTGTTGTCAAATAACAGAGCTTAATTTCAATGCTTTTAAAGAAGTTCTCTCTTTTTTTTCCCTCTAGAGTTGATAGCTGTAAGAATATATGAATATTTAAATGTTTGTATGTATAACTTGTTCTAATGAGCCCTAATATTTCTTTTAACTAAACCACCTGTTAATTTTAAAGTTGTTTTTCCATATGTTTAGAAAATTTGCTCATGTCTAATCTATATTGGATTGCTTGCTGTCTTGGGAAAGGAGGGGAGGGAGAAAAATTTGGAACACAAGGTTTTGCAAAGTTGAGTATTGAAAACTATCTTTGCATGTATTTGGAAAAATTAAATATTATTAAAATTATTAAAATTAAAAATTATTAAAATTTCTAAGAAGGCTATGGAACTGCGCATGCCCTTTGATCCAACAGTGGCACTCAGATGCACTAAGAATACAAAGAAAAAGTTTAGGAAAACAAATTGAATTCACACCTGCACAAGTGAAAGGAAATTGAATCGATAGCAATTTATTACAAACAGCATCAAGATACTTTTGGAATTTATGTATTCCCAGAGGGTGGCTATTACTCTAGGTTCTAGGAGTACCTGCTCACCAGCCTCAAAATGTATTGTTCAGTTATTTCTGATTCTTTCATACCAATGCTTTCCAGGTGAAAGATACATTTTCTTCTCTAGTGGATTAAAATAAACAGAGGTTTGTCTGAAAAACATAAACCTCTAGCTGCCTTGAAAAAGTATACTTCCTATTAATAATTATCCAAATGAAATAATTAGCTCTTAGTAAAAGCATACTAATGTGGTCTAGGTCCTGGAAATCCTTTTCTTACCAAAAATCCTCACAAACTCCTCCCTTGGGACAGCATTTCTGCTGGGCAGGTTACATAGCTGGCATCCTTTCTACAACTTGTCTTTCTATTGCCAGGGCAAGCTCTCACTTGAGTCCAAAGCTATCTTTTTTTTCTGCTGTCAGAAGCCTTCCTCTTTGAAGTTGTTTCTTCCTTACTCATTTGAATATATGTCAGTCTGGAATGTATCTCTGCTGCCTGCTAAATTTCTCCTATTATAGCAATGTCTCCTATTAGATGAGTGACTCTGCTTCAAAGCAACATGGGTAATAGGGGTAGAGATGGGGAGATGGATAAATCCCCTCTTTCCCACAAAAACTGAGGCTAGATTTCTCCTCCACTTCCAGCTCCTGGCTTGTATTTCCTCAAGTTTGTGAACTAACTGTCCAACTACTGCAAGAGTTTCCTTCTAGAAGAATAATTTACTGCTAGATGCCATGGCTATGGGGGAAGAGGAGAAAATCCCCCTCCTCATTCCTCCTGGGGTATTATCCTATAACTTTTCTGAATCTTAACTATTCCTATGCTAGAATTCACAAATAATCCAGAAATTAATATGATTCTACATGAATATGAGCCTAAAATAACTGATGATCCTGGACATTACTTTCACATACATCATATTATATATAAATTTACAAAGATGTCATAGATTATCAGTTGACTTCATGCTTGGAAAAGTCATCTTCAACCCAAAAAGAATAAAGAAAAGAAAAGAGAGGAAAATCAAGTGATTGTGACCATGTCGTACGTAGGTAAGATTAATTAAAAGCATCTTAAATTAATATGAGCTTTATCTAAGGCAATCATAATAAACTTTGGATAGAAAATACCATCTGCATCAAGAAAGAGAGCTATAGAGATTGAATGTAAATCAATACATGCTATGTTCACTTCTTTTTGCTTTTTTCTCTCCTCTGGTTTTTTCCCTTTTGTTCCAATTTTTCTATCGCAACATGATTCCTAAAGAAATGTATATTTTATTATTATTTTTTATTATATATATATATATATATATTTTATAATATTATCCCTTGTATTCATTTTTCCAATTTACCCTCCCTCCCTCTATTCCCTCCCCCCGACGACAGGCAATACCATACATTTTACATGTGTTACAATATAGTCTAGGTACAATACATGTGTGCGAATATCATTTTCTTGTTGCACAATAAACATTAGAATCCGAAGGTACATGCAACCTGGGCAGACAGATATTAGTGCTAACAATTTTCATTCCCCTCCCAGTGTTTCTTCTCTGGGTGCAGCTACCTCTGTCCATCATTGATCAACTGGAAGTGAGTTGGATCTTCTTTATGTTGAAGAGAAATGTATATTTTAAAAAGTTAATATACATGTACAAAATAAAACAATTAATAAAACAAATAAATAAAAATAAAACAAAAAAATTAATATGAGCTTTATTAAATGGAATGGGGATAGCTAGATGGCATAGTAGGTAGAGCATCAGTACCTGAGTTCAAATGGGACCTTAGATACTTATCTATTAACTGTGTGACCTTAGGCAAGTCATTTAACCTTAATAGCCTTGCTCTTTTTCCCAAAATAGGACACTGACAAAAGTTATTGCAGTATGGAGTTTTGAGACAGACTTCTTTTGCTCTCCACCTATAAGTCAGATAGGGACCAAGGAAGTAATAACTGTATGCAGAAAGCTAGCATTCTTATAGTTTTCTATAAGAGGGATGTTTTAATTGTCAGATATTAGTCAGATATTGAAGATAGAACAACTCCACTCTAAAGTATGATTTGATACCATGGTTTCATAATATGCATAAAATGCATAGAGTTGTATATTTCAAGTGATTTATTTCAGAACCTTAATATGTAACTTATTTTTAATATTTTTCCCTTTTTTTGATAAATGATCATTATTCCATTTAAAATTCTTTCCATTGAATTGGTATAAGTTAACTAAATTTGATTTTTATTTTGCTATTTGCAAATGAAACTTTATTAACAAAATAAAAAGTAAAACACAATCAATACACATGATCTTACTAATTCATCTTGAAAGTATTCCTTCTAGTAGGAAGCAGAAGGGACACAGTGGATAGAATTCTGGACCCTGAGTCAGAATAGAACTAGCTCAAATCCAGCCTCAGATACTACTAGTTCTGTGACTCTGGACATGAAACTTAGCTTTTTTTCTGCCTCCGTTGATTACATCTGTAAAATGGAGATAATAGTTTTTGGGAGGATAGTGAGATTTATAAAGTGTTTTGGACCCCTTGAAGTAATACATAAATGCAAGCTAATAGTCGTAGTTGGAAAACTCTTAGTTTAAACAAAATACACTTTTATTATTACAACTATTTAAAATTCTTTTGAATTCTTGTAGCAAAGTTTTTTAAAGTGAAGTTTGTTATTACACTATTTCAATTACCATAATAATTTCTAGCAGGAAATTACACTAGTGATTTCTATAGTAGGCTACAGCTCTTAAAAAAAGTTATAAACCAAGAACAAACTTGTGCTTTTTACTCATTACTTTAATACTGATGACAACTGTAAGAGATTGAGATTTTTACATATTGACAAAATGAGGGGAATCCCCAAGTTGCAAGTTTCAGTAAAAGAATGCACTAATTAAAGTTTATTACATTTAACATTGCTGTATACTCTTCAGCTGCTGGCTCATTTACTTTTTTTTATATACCCAAAGGGCATGATTGATTCTCTAAGCTTATCACTAGATGTCTCCAATGTAATGTTACCCAATGACCAAGACCTTACAATCCTCCCAAATTAATTAAGGAACTTCTTCAAACCTTGTTCTGACCTTGTTGGAAAGCCCCTTAACATATCCTTTACACATAAGCAATGTGCCTTCCTTTTCTACAAATTTCAAATAGTATTTTGGAGGTAGAAAATTGATACATTAAGAGCTGAATTAAATCACATTGTCTTCCTCCAAAAATGGAAGTGTTAAGTTCCACTGAGAAGTGTTTCCTCTTTATTTCTGGGTGACTTTTTCCTATATGCAGATTCTTCTGTATCTTCTGTGTTGCTTTGATACCATTTTATCTCTCTTTCCTGGAGGCCTGTTTAAATCCATTAATGAAAGCACTAATGTCTGGCTATATATACTCAGTAATATCACTGTTACCAGAATGGCATTTATATTATGTTCTGTCTCCTGGATCTTTCATGAGGGAGTTTTTATGTGTCACTTGAAAATACTGGATAGCACTCTTTATTAGCCCCAAGATACTCTTGCCCATCAATACTTGTCTAAACCCAATGAGCTCATGCTATGATTCTTAATCAGAGTGAAAGAAAGGTCAAGAAATACCTATATTAAAAACATCAATGAAAATTGAGTTGCTACAGGTAAACATAATGTTTTCAACATGAAACAGAAAATTAAACAAAATGAAATGGAAGAATCACCTGTGAGGAAAAGAGCAAAGGATATTCTGCTATTAGTCTTATCATGAAATAAATAGCTTGGATTTTAAGTTGTCAAGTTGTCTACTTTCCTTTGTTTTTTGGATGTTATTCTTTGTATAAAAAAAATTCAAATTTTAAGTAACATAACACACTAAGATAATTCCATCATTAGGATATAGGCATTTGGGTAGTTTGTTTTAAGTAGTGAGTTGTGATAAATTTTCATTGAACTGTGTACGATTCTATCTTGTCCACATTGTAACTAAGAGCATGCAAGAAGTTAGGGACCAAAAGTCAGTCACAAACCTGGAAAATAGCTTTTCTATTTTGTTCTAATTGTCCAAGTAAGTCAACATACCCCCAAATTAGGATTTACCTGAATATACTTCTATGAATATCATGTAAAGAGTAGGAATTTAACTAAATGATTCTAAAGTCCTTTTTAGGCTCAATTTTAGCATCCTATTGTGAGAGAAGGGGGCAACTGAATCAATCAAATAGACAAGATGATTAAATCAATCATAAGTATGAAGCTTGGAAAGCTTGGAAATCAAGACATTTCAATTATGTGCAACAGGAAGTTTCTTTATATTGGCTGAGGACATTATAAGACTTGGAAAAAAAACTCATTTGAAATTAAAAGATTTGAGTGCTGAACAGTTTAAAAGATTCCAGCAAAACCTCCTAGAAATTCATCCAATTTCTCTGCTCTTGGGCTCAATCCTGGAGAACAGAATTGTCGATGTCAGGGACTGGTGATCAGGAAAAATGCTTTTGGTCTGGGAAGTCAAAGATAATTTGAGTAAAGTTATTTAGGATTGCATTGAAATGGAGCTCTTTCTAGGAAAATTGGCTGTATTAGTTTGATTTGAGTTAACAGAGAAAGATAAAAAAAGACTGGAGAATGGAGTTTAAATGTGGTAGCAAGCCAGATGTCAAAGAAATAGTTGCATGAACTGAAACATTTTTAATCTGGTCAGTGGTCAGATAGAGAATAATGAGCTGTCTGACATCGTATTCATTCATCAATCAGGAAAGCTCAATCTCAAGAAAGGAGTTCTGTGATTTCTGAAGATTTAGTAGTCTGGGAAGAGTTCTAGATTTGAGCTTGGGAAAGCTTGATTGAAATCCTGGCTCGCAATGATTTTTTGGTGAACCTAGCAAATCCCAATTTCTCTAAGATATAGAAAGATTATGACTTCTCCAAGATCACACATTTAGTAAGCAGAACCAGCATATACATTTAGGTCTCCTGACCTGAAAACCAGTGTATTCTTTCAGTGTACTATGTTAATGACAATTAAAGACTGAACATGACCTTTTTTTTTTTTTCTAAACAATATTTAGACACAGAATTTTGGAGATCAGCTAAAGAAACCTCACTTTACAGATGCTGAAAGTTAGTTCCAAGCACTTTAAAGACTATTTTGTTTTTGCACTTGTACCCTTAATGGCTAACATATAGTAGTTACTTAAGTGCTTATTTAATTGAATTTTTGAAGTTACTCTATAAAAGATGGCTGAAAAAACAATTCCATAGTATAACTGTATCTCGTTTTGTTTGGAGTGGAATACCTTATGTTAGATAAAGAGAAAACACATATGTAAAATAAAAGGACACAATTAAATAAACAAGTAATGAACCTACAGGTATCCTGTTTTGGCAACCCATGATGATAATATGACATAGGAGTTCACATTAAAATGATCTGTGGGATCACCACTGGGATGATCTTAAAATTTTTAATGCCATGTCAAATTATAGAATAGAATGAATAGGAAATTAAGATTCAAATCCATTTCATGAAAATTCCTACACAGCAATTGTTTAGAATGTTTGTCAATTGGGGAACAAATACTAATGTATTGTAAGAAATGATGAAAGGTATGTTTCATAGAAATATGAAACTTTGGAATTGATGAAAAGTCAAATAATCAGATCCAGAACAATTTATATAATAATAATACTACTAAGACAAAATTTTGGGAAAGATTTAGGAATACTGATTAATGCAATATCCAATCACAACTACAGATGAGGACTCATGATGAAATATGTTCTCCACCTTGTGATAAAGAGGGAATGGGCTCAGAGAGCAGATTGAGAGTTTTAAAAATTATGGTTGTTATTATATTATTATTGCAAATAATAATATTATAATACATAATATAAATAATATAAAACATGCAGATACTTATGTTGCTTGACCATATATGTTTATAGCAAGAATTTTATTTTTCTATCTTTATTGAGAGATGGGAATAAAGCAAAGAAGTATAATGGAGAAAAGTCAAATATTTCTGGAATCAAATATAATTTTAAAAATCGAAAGACACAAGGTCATTTTTAACAAACACATTTCCCTTTCTCAGTAATTTTGGCTTCCTTGCAAAGATCTCGTTTTACAATGGAGCTAATGATTTCCATTTGCTATTTTGATTTTCATTTAAAGGTACTTTGTTTTTTGAATATTTTTTTATTCTGTTTTTGGTGTTTTTAAAATTGATTTTGGGGAAATAGATAATATTAGTTTTCAAGTTTAAACCAAAAGGAAATTTTAAAACTTTCCTTTGGAAATTCATAACTTATACAATCATGAATAAGTGATTTAAATACATTACCATAAGCAAAACTAATAGAGGATAAAGCACTACTATATAATACTAATAGAGAATAAATTGAGAATAGGCAAAGAGTATCTGAAATGTTCCAACTATGTCTTCACTCCAATTGACAGTAGGCAATTGCATTTGAAACATGAAATTGTTACAAAGAAACAATGCTGCTAATTTAAATAGACAAGCAAAATTCTTATATTTATCCAATTTTCCACTCTAGGGTTCAATCCTGGGGAGTAGGATTGTCTTTCTCAGTTATTAGATTCCTCTGGTTTTGTGAGTATCAATAGTAGTTGTCTCATTTTCAAGAACTGATGACCAACCCATCCATGGCCATCCCATCACCACCACATCCATTTCTTTATTTCAGTATCTGATGTAAATGATAGCCATTCTAAGTAAAGGTACAGCAGTGACTGTTTGAGAGGGCAAATTTACTGCCCATTGATTTACATAAATCCTGTGAGTCCTTTGAAATACCCTTAAATGAGTATCAGACACTAGAACAAAAACTGAGAAATAGAAACCTGACCACTTTATATGAAATACAAATATTTCTTTGTTCTTCTGAAAAACAATTTGGATTCTAGATTCTGATAAGGCAGGTGTTTTGGGAACATACTTTAAGGAAAAGTCTTGCCTATGTCTTAATTATTTTATTATTATTTAATTATATTAATTATAATATTATATATAATGTATATGTATAATATTATAATTATAATTAATTATATATATATATATGTACATATATATATATATATATATATATATATATTCAGGTTATAGAAAGCCAAATTGAATCTGACCCTTTTCTTTTTCAGTTATTTTGAGATTTAAAAGAGATTTCACAGGGAATGCCCCATGGCATTGTCAGGGAAATTAGGGCATTGAAGATGAACTCCTACTGATCCGGACAGAAATCACCCCATATTTTTGTACTGGACTCCTGTCACTGCCCTGACCTTGTGACTGATGGAGGTCAGACTGTGCCTGAAAAATTAGCTTGTCCATCCTAAGGAATTATGGACAGTAGTAAGATGGGGGAGGATGCAGAGCATGCATGGGATCCAGGATTCAGTCAGTGTTTTCTATCACAATTAAAGGAGTCTCAGGTTAGACTGTACTGCTGTTGCAAATCCCTGAGACTGATACCCACAGAGAGTGATTCCTCCATTTTTTATTCCTTCTTCCCTCTTCCTTGTTCTGTGCCTTCAAGAAAAGTATGTGTTTCCAGAAACTAATTTGCATTTTTTTAATTTTGCATGTCTTTCTATTTATTTGTATATGGTGAATATGGTGAACTGTTCTATGCTGACCTAAATGTGTCATTATACAACTACAGCAAAGAAGGAAAAGAGAAGTACTTGGAAGGAAAGAAAAGAATTTTTTTTTTATTTGTAATACTGACCACCATGATCCCCACTGGTCAGCTATGTTACATTTCATCATCCTCCAGGGTTCTCTAATAACCTTAAGAAGGACTGAGATATGTAGACTCTCTGCTGATGAATCCAGCCCAAACTTAGATTAATTGTAATGACTAGTTTTGGTCTTGAATAACAGATAAGAAAACATTAACTCCTGCTTGATAAAGAGATGAGAGACTATGGGCATAATATGTGGCAAGCACTATTAGCCTAGGTAAATGTGTTTGTAAATTTTGCTTTTTTACAAGGCAAGGAAAAGGGGAAAATATGGTATTTGGGAAAGTATTAATGGCATTAAATGGCATTAATAACACTAAAAACAAAAAAATAAAATTGTATGGGTTATCTGGGATTTTTTGGTTAGGACAGATAATGTTCAATAAATTATTTTTTAAAATTGGATATAATTTTTTAAAAAGTATATTCTTAAAAGGTTGTTTTTTTTTTTTTTTAAGAAAATACATTGAATGTACCCAAGTTATTTTCCACTTGTCTAGGTTGTGGTAAGACAAATGGAATGAGATGTGCTAGACTTGAGAGACAATATGTGGCAATGGAAAGAGTACTATATTTGGAGTCAGAAGATATGAACTTTAATCTCAGCTCTGCTAATTACTACAGTTACTCCTCAATTTTCTTATCTGTAAAGAGAAAAAAATAGACTATATGACTCTGTAGGTGCTTTCCATGTAGAAATCAAATCCTATCGTCTTATAATGTAGAGTCAGATGTGACTGTAGCTCTTACACTAATGGTGTGATTATGGGAAAGGAAATTCATGTCTTGAATGAATGAATTGAACATTTGCATTACTTATTTCACAGTGTTATCATGTAAAGGTTTTGTAAAACTTTAAGTGTTATATAAATGTGATTTGTTGGTATACTTCATATTAATTGATTGTACAATTAGAAAAAATAGTGGTAATAGAATTAAAGATGCGATAACAATCTTAAATGGCTATCCAAGGAGACTAAACTTAAAAAAAAAACATTTTATATATAATGCCCTTGGGAAAATATGACAACTTGATGTCAAGTAGACATCGGACTAAAATATTCACATCTTGCAATACTTACACATAATTATAACCATATAAAACAATCTAGGCCAAGACTCTACTTTTGTGCTTTGGTAAGTTACTTAAACATCTAAGAAAGTAAATCTGATTTTTTTCCATATTGTAAGCAAACTATCTCTATAATTGAGAACATAATCTAAATGTCGCATGTTACAATAATTTGCTTGCTTTAATTTTTGAGGCAGTATGATTCTTCTTATGTTTTAAAGAGTTTTTTTGAAATGAAATTAATTAAAAAGTTAGAAGTGTAATCACAATTGCTTTTAGCTCAAAATTAGAAAAATTCCTAATGTTGAAGGAGAGATTTGGCTATAATACTTAATTTACATTTATATTTATCTCTAGAAAAATTGTGGAAAAATTTAAGTGGAAAAATTTTGGGATAAAGAAGTAGTAGTGTATAGATTGGCATTTCATGTGAAAGTTGGGGAAAGATTTATTTCTTTGTATTTTTCTCAGCCTTTGAGAAGATGGATATAACTGGCTGCTGCAAGATCCTTAGGGGGTTAATAGTTCTCATCCATTTTTTTCTTTTTTGTTCCTTTTTTCTCTCTCTTTTTTTTTTTTTTGGTGGAGGGGAAGCACAACTCAGTCCTATTTACACTCCTTTCTCATTTCTGTGACATCATTTCTTTCTGGTTCAACTGTTAATGTTCCTTTTTATCACCAGATCTTTAAAAGTCTTTTCCTGCTCTACGTTTTTCCTACTTTTATACAAATACCTGACAGTATAAACAAGTTCTCCATTCAATAAGAGCCAATTTCTATCATATGTAGTTGAAATGTCTGATTGATAGGAGGAAGTGTTTAAACTTTGTTCATACCAAATTCTAATTGATTGAGTCAATCAAAAAATGTTTTTACCCAATAAAGAAAGTGGTTTTACCCTACTTATATATAAAGATGACAGATCTTTTGGAAATAATTACTTAGGATCAAGGATATTTACTTATTAGAGGAAGTTATACAGTTCTTAGTAGGGTTGGGGATATTTGGATAAGCTGTATTACAATTATTTTAATTTAAATTCCGGAGATAGTCCTCAATTGGTAATTGAGTAGTGAGGTATTAAGCCTTTTGAACTGATCTGCTTTACAATTTAAGATTTCTTTTTGTGTAACATGAGCAATTAGTAAATATTTGTTGACTGTAGGCAAACAGATTGACCAGACAGATAGAGGGCTTGGAGTTACTAATGAAGCGAATGAAGAATTGTTGGGGAAATTGGATTTTGCTAATAGAGGTAATAGGTATTACCAAATGTTTTTGATTAAAGTCATTCTCATCTCATTAATAGATTTCTGTGACTATATAAGTTTATACAGATAATGCTATTGCATACTGACTTTTATATACTTAATTATTTTTCAGATATTTCCTTCATTAGATTAATTCTTCTCAAAGACAAGAAGATGAGTCTCCAATTTATTCATATTTCTCTAGAGGACCTCATGTAAGTGTTCAGTATGCAGTAGATGCTTGGAAAAATGTTAGTTACCTAACAACTTTAAAGATCTTGGAAATTCAGTGGCAATAACCTTTAAAAAGCTTCTGCAATTCCCCTCACCCTCCTCAACTGTCTCTTGCCTGAACATGCTTTGAAATCAGAAAAGAGGTTATTATTATTATTTTTTGTTGTTGTTGTTAAAGGAACTGGTAATAAACTTTGGTCCCCCCAACTGAACTAAATCTTAAATAATTTTCCTTTAAAACTCAAAAGAATTCTAGTAATTGTTTTATTATCTTTATTTTCAGTCATCTTCAGGTATTTTTCTTTTCTTGATCCCAGACCAGGGATTAACCAGTGTGAAGTGCAAACACTTCCAAGCTAACTCCACAGAAACTCTAAATGGGGAATCTTGGGGCTAGTTGGATTTGGCTGGAACCACAGCAGGACCACAGACAGCCTCTCACATGGCCTACAGGAGTTGGGGATCTGCGTCCTTGAAGATTGAAGGAACCTCTGCTAATTAGGAATACCATGTCCAGCTGTGCTTCAGAGAAGCTGTCCTGGGAAAGAAAGAACCAGCACACCTGATGAGTACAAAAACAATGGGGCAGGGATGTTGCTGGTTGCCAGCACTTGCAGGAGGGTGGAGCTTTTAGTTTGGGCTTCCAAGTCAGAGGGGAGCGCTAAAGTGAAGCTAGAGGCTAAACCTACCCAAGGTTTAGAGGTGCTTACACTAATAATTCTTATTTTTTTAAAAAATGAACAGGCACAGGAATTAAACCATAAAAACTTGCTATGGGAATAGGGAGACAATGGTTCATCTTCAGAGGGGGACCCTGAAATAAAATTGCTTCTCCTATCCCAAAGAATAAAGTTTAATGGCTTCCTGCCCAGAGAGAATTTATAGAACTCAAAAAAGAATTTAAAAAAGCAAATGAAAGACATTGACCAAAATTTTTTTTAATTAAAATCATCCAGGAAATTATGAATATTATGAAAAAAAGTTAACCAACTAGAAAAGGAGATACAGAGTCTTAAAGATGAAAATAACTCTTTGAAAATTAGAATTGAGCAAGAGAAAGCCAGTGAATCTAGAAGAGACCAAAATATAATGAAATAAAATGTAAAGAATGAAAAAATAGAACAGAATGTCAAACATACAAAAAACAGCAGATCTGGAGAACAGATCCAGAAGAGAAAAATATAAGAATAATTAGATCACCCAAAAGCTGCCAAAAAAACCCAAAACACCTTGACACAGTAATGTAAAAAATAGTCCAAGAAAATTATCTTGGAGTATTTGAACATGAGGGGAATTAGAAATAGAAAAAATCCACCAATCACCACATCAAAAAGATCTTTTGTGAAAGCATATAGGAATATTATTGTCAAATTTTGAAACCCCCAGATTAAAAATTTTGCAAGAAACATGAAAAACAATTCAAATATGTTAGAGCTACAATTAGATTTGTTCAAGGCTTATCAGCAGTCCCAGGGCTAGGAGACTTATCAGCTCAACAGAGTTTTCAGCCACAGTGGAGCGGGGACCCTCATCACAATTCCAGATTAGAGAAGAGTGCATGTAGTTGCTTAGAGATCAGAATAAAGGCTAGAACAGTAGTAAAAACACCTTTCCCTAGATCATACAGCCTTGGAAGAATTGGAAATGTATACGTCCCTAGATATATCTCTGCAAGTAGTTGCATGAAACCCCTGAAGGTTGGGACATTATATCTACTTTAACAAAGAGCTAAAAGTCTAGTTATAGTTGGGAAATGAACAAGCAATAGAAAAAGATTCTGACCCTGGAAGATTACTAGGGTGACAAGAAAAATCAAAACACAAACTTAGAAGATAACAAAGTCAAAGCTCCTACATCCAAAGCCTCCAAGAAAAATATGATTTAGTTTCAGGCCATGGAAGAGCTCAAAAAGGATTTTGAAAATTAAAATTTAAAAACTGGAGGGAAAATTGGGAAGAAAAATGAAAGTAATACAAGAAAGTTGTGAAAAACAAGTCAACAGCTTGGTAAAAGAGACAAAAAAGTCCTAAAGAAAATAATACCTTAAAAAAACAGATCAGGCCAAATGGAAAAGGAAATAAAAACTAGGAGAGGAGTATCATAAAAAGCAAAATTGACCAAATGGAAAAGCACAAAAAAAATCACTCAAGAAAAAAAACCTCCTTAAAGAGTAGCACTGGCCAAATGGAAAAGGAAAAACAGAACATAACTCCTTTACGATAAAAATTGAAAAGAAGAATGGAAGCTAATGATGAGATATCAAGAAACAATAAAACAAAACCAAGAAAGTGGAACAATAGAAGACAATGTGAAATAGCTCATTAGAAAAACAACTGACCTGAAAAATAGATTCAGGAAAGATAATTTCAAGATTATTGGACTATCTAAAAGTTATGATAAAAAAAAGAATCTAGGCATTGTCTTTCAAGAAATTGTTGAGGAAAACTGCACTTAAACTCTAGAATCAGAGAGTAAAATAGAAATAAAAAGAATTCATTGATATACTCTTGAAAGATATCCCAAAATATTCCTGGGATATTATATGGAATATTAAAACCAAATTCCAGAACGTCTAAGTTAAGGAGAAAATATTGCAAGCAACTAGAAAGAAACAGTTCAATAATTTTGAATCACAGTAAGGATAACACAAAATTTAGCTGCTTTTACATTAAAGGATCAGAAGGCTTGGAATATGATATTACAGAAAGCAAAGGATTTGGTATCAACTGCCCAGAAAAACTGAGTATCATCCTTCAGGGGAAAAATAGATTTTCAGTGAAATAGAGGAGTTTTAAGCATTCCTGATGGAAAAAAAAACCAGATTTGAATAGAAAATTTGACTTTCAGATTTAAGACTTTAGAGAAAAATAAAAAGGTAAACAGGAAAACAAAATCATAAGAGATTTAATAAGGTTGGTCTGTTTGCATTACTGCATGGGAAGATGATATTGTAACATAAGAACTTTCTCATTATTAGGGAAATTGAAGGAATAGGTCTTAGTCAAATGTGAAGGGATGATATCTAAAAATGTGAAATTAAGGGAGAATGAGGTAAATTATACCACATAAAAAGACAAGAAAAAAACTTTAGTGTATTAGAGAAGAATGAATGAATCTTACTCTCACCAAAACTGGCTCAAAGAAGGAATAACATTCACCCTCAATTGAATAAAGAAAAAAAATATATATATACATATATTAAATAATAGATTCATATTTTCAAAATACATGCAAAGATAGTTTCAATATTCAGCCTTACAAAACTTTGTGTTCCAAAATTTTCCCTCTTTTTCCCTCATTCCCACCCTTAGACAACAAATAATCGAATATATGTTAAACAGTTACAATTCTTCTATACACATTTCCACATTTATCATGCTGTACAAGAAAAAAACAGATTAAAAAAATAAGAAAGAAAAAAGCAAGCAAACAATAGGAAAAGTGAAAATATTATGATGTGATCCATATTCAGTCTCCACAGACCTTTTTTCTGAATGCAGTTGGCTCTCTCCATCACAAGTCTATTGGAATTGGCCTGAATCACTTCATTATTGAAAAGAGCCATGTCCATCAGAGTTGATCATCACATAATCTTACTGCTGTGTACTATGTTGTCTTGGTTCTACTCACTTCACTTAGCATCAGATCATGTATGTCTCTCCAGGCCTTTCCGAAATAATCTTGCTGATCATTTGTTATAGAGCAATAATATTCCATAATACTCACATACTATAGCTTATTCAGCCATTCCCTAACTCAAGGGCATCTACTCAGTTCCCAGTTCCTTGCCACTACAAAAGGGCTTCCACAAACATTTTGTACACGTTGTCCTTTTGAATATAATGAAGAACTTTAACAACATTGCAAAATATAAAATAAATCTACATAAATCATCAGCATTTAGATATATTGTCAGTAAACTCCAGCTGAAAGATATAGAAAAAATTCACATAAAATAACTGTAGACAATATGAAATACTTGGGAATTTACCTCCCTAGACAAATTCAGAAATGGTATGAACAAATTTACAAAACACTTTTCACAATAATAAAGTCAGATTTAAACAACTGGAGAAATATTAATTGCTTATGGGCAAGTCAAGCCAATAGAATAAAAATGACAATTCTGCCTATATTAATGTAATTATTCAGTACTACATCAATCAAACTAATAAATGTTATTTTATAGAATAAGTAATGAAGAAACCAAATTATTACTCATTGCAGATAATATGATGGTATACTTAGAGAATCCTAGAGAATTCACTAAAAAACTACTATAAACAATTCACAATTTTAGCAAAGTTGCAGATACAAAATAAATCCACATAAATCATCAGCATTTATATATATATATATATATATATATATATATATATATGTATATATATATATATATATATATTACCAACAAAGTCCAGCAGCAAGAGATACAAAGAGAAATCTCATTTAAAATATCTATAAAAAATATAAAATATTTGGGAGTCTACCTGCCTACAAAATAAGGAACTATATTAACATAATTGCAAAATACTTCTCACACAAATAAAATGAGATCTAAGCAATTGGAAGAATATCAAGGGCTCATGGGGTTTAAGTTAATATAATAAAAATGACAATTCTATCTAAATTAATCTACTTATTCAGTGTCATACCAATCAAACTACCAAGACATTTCTTTATAAAGCTAGAAAAAATAGCAAAATTCATCTGGAAAAAAAATGCAAAGGAAGATGACTTAGCTGTACCAGACATAAAACTATATTATGTAGCAATGGCTATCACAACTATTTGATACTAGCCAAGAAACAGAATGGTACATCAGTGTAATAGGTTAGATTCAAAAGACATAGTTGTCAATGACTACAGTAATCTAGTATTTGATAAACCCAAAGGCTTCAGCTTCTAGGATAAGAACTCACTATTTTACAAAAATTGCTAGGAAAACTGGAAAATAGCATGGCAGAAAATAGGCATTGGCCACCACCTAATACCCTATACCAAGATAAGGTTGAAATGGATTAATGATTTAGACATAGTGGTATTATAAGCAAATTAGGAGAACAAGGGATAGTTTGCCTCTCAGGTCTGTGGAGAAAGGAAGGATTTTATGGCCAAAGAAGAACAAGACAAAATTATGAAATGCAAAATGGATAAGTTTGATTATATTAAACTAAAAAGTTTTTGTACAAATAAAACCAGTTAAGATTAGAAGGGAAGCAGAAAGTTGGGGAAAATTTTTTACAGCCAGTGTTTCTGATAAAGGCTTCATTTTATTTCTAAAATATATAAAGAATTGACTCATATTTATAAGAATACAAGCCATTCTCCAATTGATGAATGGTCAGAGGATAAGAATAGACAATTTTCAGATAGAGAAATTGAAACCATTTCTAGTCATATGCAAATGTTCTAAATCACTATTGATTAGAAAAATGCAAATTAAGACAATTCGGGGCTACTAATTTATAGTTCTCAGATTGGCTAAGATGACAGGAAAAGATGATAAACATTGGAGGGGATGTGGGAAAACTAAGATACTAATGCATTGTTGATGAAGTTGTGAACTGATCCAGTCATTCTGGTGAGGAGTTTGAAGCTATACCCAAAGGATTACTTTGATGTAAAAGTGTTCCTATTGGGTCTCTATCCCAAAGGGATCATAAAAAATGGAAAAGAATCCATTTTTTGCAAAAATATTTGTAGCAGCCCTTTTTGTAATGGCAAGGAACCAGAAGCTGAATGGATTCCTATCAGTTGGTAAATGGCTGAATAAGTTATGATATATGAATGTAATGGAATATTATTGTTTTTATAAGAAATGATGAGCAGGATGATTTCAGAAAAGACTGGAGAGACTTACATGAGCTGATGTTAAGTGAAGTGAGTAGAACCAAGAAAATATTGTACACAGTGGCAACAAGATTATATGATGATCAATTGTGATGAATTTGGCTCTTTTCAACAATAAGGTTATTTAAGACAATTCCAAGAGACTTGTCTTGCAAAAAGCCATTTGCATCCAGAGAGAGAGAACTGAATGTGGATTGAAGCATAGTATTTTTCACCTTTGTTGTTTGTTTGTTTGTTTTTCTTACATTTTCCCCCCTGTGATCTGATTTTTCTTGTACAACATAATGAATATGGAAATATGTTTAAATGAATTGCACATGTTTAACCTATATTGGATTACTTGCTGTCTATGGGAGACAGAAGGGGAAATGGAGGGAGAAATATTTGGAACACAAAGTTTTGCAGAGGTAAATGTTGAAAACTATCTATCTTTGCATGTATTTGGAAAAATAAAAAAAAAGCTATCAGCATAAAAAATAAAAAAACCCTCCATATTCAAGATTTTGGGGTAAAAATTAAACATTTGACAAGATTGTTGGGAAAACTGGAAAAGCAATTTGGCAGAGGCCAACATCTCTCACTATATACCCAGATAAGCTCAAAATGCTTACATGATGTAGACATAAAGGGTGATATCATAAGTATTTTAAGAGAGCATGGAATATTTTACCTGTCAAATCTCTAGATAAGGAAAGAATTTATGCTTAAACAAGATATAGAGAACATTGTGTAACATAAAATAAATAATTTAAGTACATTACATTAAAAAGGGTTTGCACAAACAAAATCAATGCAGCCAAGATTAGATGGAAAGCAGGAAACTGAGGAGGGGGGACTTATGTAACAAGTTTCTCTGATTGAAAACCTTATTTCTCAGATATTCTCAGTTTTATGAGAATATTCATCTTTTCCCATTTGATAAATGGTCAAAGGATATGATAGGCAGTCTTCCAAAGAAAGTCAAAGCTATCTATAATCATGTGAAAAAAGTGCTAAATCATTATTAATTATAGAAATATACAAATAAAAATAACTCTGAGGTACTACATGACACCTATCAGATTGGTTAACATGTTGGAAAAGGAAAAAAATAAATATTTGAAGGGATTGATAAAAAAATTTTGAAGTCATCAAACAGTACTGGACACCAATTTGGAACTCTTCCCAAAAGGCTATAAAACTGTACATATCTGGTGCAGCAATACCATTACCAGGTTTATATCTCAAAGTGATCCTATATGTAAAAAATATTTATAGCAGTTATTTTTGTGGTAAGAGAAAAGGAAAATTAGGGAAATATCCATCAATTGTGAAATGGCTAAACAAGTTGTAATGGAATACTATTGAAGTATAAGAAATATGAATGTAATGGATATCTATGGAATATAATGGAATACTATTGATATATAAGAAATGATTGAATACACAGATTTCAGAAAAACCTAGAAAGACTTACATGAAGTGATGCAAAGCCAAATGAGTAGAATCAAGAGAACATTGTAGTATTTATCATAACAATAATATTATACAAGGATCATTTATTAATACTTAGCTATTCTGAGTAATACAGTGATAAAAAAAAATTCCAAAGGACTAATAATGTAAAAGTACTATCAATTGCCAGAAAAAATAACTGTTGGGGTCTGCATGCACACTGAAGCATAATTTTTTTAATCTTAATTTTTTTCTTTGTTTTCTTTTGCAATGTGGTTAATAAGGAAATATATTTTGCATGACTTTATATACTTAATTTAAATCAAACCTTCTCAAAGGGGGAAGATTAGGGAAAGGAGAAGAGAATATGAAACTCAAAAATTTTTCAATGAATGTTACATATTTTTACATGGAATGAGAAAAAAGAAAATAAAATAAGAGATAAAAAAGAAATTACTGAAAATCTCTATTAGAATATGTTTGGAAAATGGCCCTTCCCACTATTCTGTGCTGGGCCAATCATTTGGTGTATACAGAAAATTGTGGGAAGGATTAAGGGGTGGAGTAAAACAAGCCAGGGTCACTTTTGGGTGGGAGACGAAGAGGAGAGGTCATTGAGATCTTGTGTCCCTTCCCTTCACTTCTACCCCTAAAGACCAAGGACTTTTGCTTATCCTGTCTATGGCTGATTCTAAAGTGTCCAGGGTGCTAACTCAGTCTTCACAAAGAAGATGTGAACTCAAATCCATCTTTAGACACTTACTAGCTTGATTCCCTCCCCCTCAACTTCCCCTCAAAAGCTAAGCAGACATTTTAGATATCAAAGAACATATAAACTACACAAGTACACAAATGTAGAGTTCTTTATGTACATATTGTGGAATTTCCTTGACTATTATGTATGTGTTTGGTTTTGAAGTTTTGTATGTACATGCACATAGTTTAGTACATGCTTATAATTTAAAAATCCAGAAAGTAATTTTTTTCATAAAAATAGTTTTATTCAAATAGTTTCATAATAAAGAAGCTTGCACATAAATTTAGCTTTCTAAAAAAGTTTAAAAAACTATAGTGATATATGTATTACCTAGTACTATATTACAGTTTTAAAAAAACTTTATAATCAGAATAATGCTGGTGCATGTGCTTCTTACATGAAGAGAGAGGCTGTTTAAAATTTCTGTAAAGTCAAGTCCTGTACACATTTCAAGCAGTTTCCTGTACACATTCCCACTAAAACATTTAGGACATTTCTAATTTACACATACCATATGCCTGGATACCCAAGCAAATACCACCCCTTAAAATATTTATGTAAAAATAAATAGTATATCAGTAGAAAACATGCACTCAGAAGTGAGATTTGATGTTTTATGACTTAATTCCAAGCCTCTATATATAACATGTTCACAAAGCAGTATTTGCCTTTGAGGAAAAAGTAATAATTTCACCAAGGGACAACTATTAAGAAATCATTTACTGATACAACCCTGTTAGAATAGTAGTTTTAAAAGGAAAAATAATCTCTGCATAAGAAGTACAGAGGATAGAGGTATATAGCTCAGAATCAAAGACCTCAGTTAATGCCCTTCCTCTGACACATACTGGCTGTGTGACCACAGGCCAGATCCATTAATCTCTACTAGTCTTCAAAGTAACTAACTCTTTAAGATAGATGGGTTGCCTTTCTGCATTGGTGTACAGAGCTTCCACTCTGAAAGCTCCCATATTCTGCTGAAATCACAGATCCAGAGTGAAATTTCTGTTTAAGTATAGCATGTAAGAACTATCAAATAATTCTTCCTTTATACTCTTCACTGATGAAGCCTCACTAGAATAGTCAACAAGTATTTATATGTGTGTATATATTTATATGTCTCCCCCCCATAGATGGAGAACAGAAATTATCTTTTACATTTCTGTTTGCCATATATTGAAATCTATCTATCAATCAATCTATCATCTATCTGTATATGTATATACATGCACATAATATATTTGTTATATACATATATTAATTCACATTTAGATCACTATTCATATAAAGAATTAATATCAATTACAGAGGAGTGTGGTGGAAGAAACATTTATATAGTACCACTATATTCCAAGAACTGTTCTAAGTGCTTGAGACCAAATTTGAACTCAGGGTTTTTCTGATTCCAGGCTAAGTACTCTTGTCTACTGTTCCTCAAAGGGGATGGTCAAATCTTACATTAATTTAGAACATGACAAGGAAAGGGGCTAAAGTTTCACTGTAAGAATCTAGATAACATATATATTTGATGAAGTATGGTTTTAAGAATCTTAAATATTTTCTCTATTGATCTAGATGTCAAACTCTTCTGCTCCCATTCACTGTCATTTTCTCCAGGTCTTTCTAAACATCTCCCATAAAAGATCGATTAACATTCTGGAGGACTTCCTCTAGTTCTTTTAATATCCTAGAGATACCCACATAGCACTCAGTCTGTCTCTCCATTATTTCTCATCTGTAATACATAACCAATACTCTGCATTTTTCAGTCACAAAAATCTTCAGTTATGATTTTTATGCAACTTTTTGTTTACAAGTCAACTTCAGTAACATATTTCAGTCTTCTTATAGCTTCTTGCAGACTTCACACAGTTACCTTCATCTTCCCATTGCCCTTCAGATTATTTGTAAATTTACTTGTAAATTTAATCCTTTGAAGTTCACAAAATTATATGATTTACATCCATATCATATCATTTGGAGATTATTACTATTAAAGAGATGGGGTTTTGGGAGTACTAAGCAGATTGGGAATATTAAAAGCAATTTTCCAAATTGAATTCAATCTACCATTTCCCGATTCTCTTAATTCTAATGCTTTCTCTCTGTTGGTTATTTTCAGTTTATCCTGTACATAGCTATTTACATGTTATCTTTCCTAAATTAAATTGAGAACATTTTGAAAGCAGATATGGTCATTTACATTTCTTTGTTTGTCCAACATTTGGCACATAAAAGGCATTTAATAAATATTTATTGACTGACCAAATGACTATTTCTTCCTCAAAGTACTAGGATCATCTATTTTCATTTCCAGTGTCTATTCAGGGTATGTAAATACTGGTGGATTAACTCAATGGGCCATCCAACTGAGAAACACAGTATGGGCACCATGTGTTTTCCACTAGCTTTGTTTTCTCAGCATAAAAGATTAAACTTATTTCTTTCCTATCACTATGGATTTTGCTGAGATGGTTTTGTAGTAATTCTGGGTTGGCTTTAATTTGTACACTTGATAGGCAGGAATTGAGAACTTTGCCATGACTAGAGGAACTTTCTTTTGTTTGTGTCCATAACACTTTACATGAGATTGGGGAACATCTTAGATGTTTCTGTATTATGCCTCATTTGATATCAACACTCAGCAAATCATTGAATAAGATTCTCTCTGCAGCAAGTTATCTGTCATTAGGTTTTGCATAATTGCAGTGTATGTTTGGATGTCTCTTTGTTCATTGTTTACAGCTACCCCCTATTGAGTCAAATACTTTTTTAAAAAGTCAATAGACACTGTACTCCCTATACCTTTCTGTCTTACAGAAAGTTTGTTTTCTGTTTTACCCAGAAAACTATTTGTGAAAGCCTTTCTCATGTTTTCATCAAAGACATCATCAATGTCACCCCAGTCACTTACTCCTCATGAGATCTTGGGAAAATTCTTAATATCTAGTACTTATGAGATGTTTGAGATCCTCAGTTTTTACATTAATAGAATTAAATATATAATTATTATAATAACAAACTCTAAATGACCTTCATCTTTGAATCATCTCTTCTCCTCTCCTCTCTTCTCTCTTGTCCTGTTGTGTCCTTTCCTATGTTCTCCTCTCCTGTTGTTCTCCCCTTTCTTCTCCTCTGTTCTCTACTCAGTTCTGTTCTCTTTCTCTCTCTTCTTTTTCTCCTCTTTTCTCAGTATCTCTTTCTGTCTCTTTTTCTTTGTCTCTCTCCATTCTCTTCCCAAATATATGTGTGTGAATTTATGTGTGTTTATATATATGTGTGTGTGTATACAGATATGAAACTTCTGAAGATGACACAATATTAAAAGAACATAGGGAGCAATTTTCAAGATATCTTGAAGAAAGAAAGATTCTACAAGAATGAAAAAGACATTTAATAGTACTATTACCCCAAAGAGATGATTAAAATGGTGTAAGCAACACTGATCAATATCAAGCAAGCAATAATTATTAATTATCTACTATGTGTTAAGTACTAGGGATACTGGAGAGGAAAGACAAAAACAGCCCCTGCTCTCAAGAAACTTATATTCTAATGGGGTACATAATATGAAAACAAAATAAGACATACAAGATAAATAGAAACTAATTAACAAATAGAAGGCACTAGAATTAATAGGGGCCAAGAACATTTCTTGCAAAAGATAGAATTTTAATTGGAATTTAAAGGAATCCAGATAAGTCAATAGAAGGAGTTGAGGAGGGAGAGTATTCTGGAAATGGGAGACAGATATAAAAAATGCTCTGAGTCAAGAGATGAAATTCCCTGTTTATGGGACAGTCAGGAGGCCAGTGTCATTGAAGAGTATGTGTTATGGAGTAAGACTAGAAAGGAAGAAGGGAAGGAAAGAGAAGGGAAAGTAAGGAAAGAGAAAGAAAAGGAAAGGAAGAGAAGGGAGGGGAAAGAGTAAAAGGACGGGGAAGGAAGAGGAAGGGTAAGGAAGGGAGGGGAGAGGGAGGAAGGGGAATGGAAAAGGAAGGAAAAAGGTAGGAAAGGGAGGGGAGGGGAAGAGAAGAAGGGGAAGGAAAGGAGGGGAAAGAGGGAGGGGAAGAGACGTTCAAAATTTTGCTCCTCTTGCCAACTTTTCCCTAAATGCCTTTAACACTTTGTATCAGGTACAGCAGTGATAGAGTCCAAATATGGTAGTCCCATTACTATTGCCAATGAAAAGAGATCACTATAACTACATTGATTCACTGTCATGTGGACTTGTTCTGGTTTCATCTACAAATACTCTTGGGATAATTTTTCTTAGATGGACCCCATGCTAAGCTCTCTTGCAGGTTCATTTTCTCCTTAACAACTTTTCACTGCATTGTGAGGAGATATTATTCATAGTACATTGGCATGTTTTACAAATAAGCTTGTACTTTCAAAAAATGTTGCTCTTGGCTGTCATTCTCTCCACTTGGCATGTCTCATGTCTCTCTGCTTGGCTAGCTGAAGTGGTTTTCTAAGCTCTTTTGTCCTCTTTCTCTAGTAACTGTTTTGCATTGGTTAATAATACTTCTCTAAGAAATAGTTATGAAAGCAGTGTCATTATTTTTGCCTACTTAATAAATGGGGAACTATTTTCACATTACAGTTATGTTACCATGGGCAAGTTATTTCACTTCTTTCTACATCAGGGTTTTTTAAATCTATAAGAATATCTGTAAGAACTGCTTCATAGGATTATGAGGTTCAAATGAGATAATATATGTATTTTCGAAAACTTTAAAGTGAAGTCAGTTAGTCATAAGAATAGTGATTATTATTATTGTTAATAAACTCCATTGTATTACCATGTTTCAATTCAATATCATTTCCTCCTCTTTAAATTTGAATTTATTTTGACCTTTGCTTTCACCAGTGAGTGATCTGACTACATGGAAACATGTGATTCTGAAGTGACTACTATATTCTCCGTAACCACTTATTTCTTATTGATATGCAATTTAATTTTTTAAAAGTAAAATCATTTGCTTCTTGTTACATCCAGCACCTGCTGTCTCTACTGTTGAAGAAAATATTTGTGATGTGCAAATGTGAAAATTCTGAGTAATTTACAAATCTTTGGTTTCTTTCACATCCTGATTCCAAATCATGTAGACACTGAAAGTAACAATTAATATAAATATACATAAACTGTCATATCTCTCTGCTAGACAAGGAGATTAACCATTGGATAACTGAAATGGCTTTCTGCTCCTATATGAGCACATATACTATATGAACATATAAAATGACAAATATATATATATATATTTACAAACATTATGCGTAAATACATACCATATATACATATACATGTGTGTGCATGTGTGTATATACACATGTATATATTATACAGAGAGGTACCTATCTATGCATGTATGTATAACATATGTAAATGCATTTATATTTAATCAAGAAAACAATGCACATGTGTATTATTGGTAAATACCAATATGTATGTTATTTCACGTTATCTCTCCCATTAGAATGTAAGTTCTTTGAGAACAGAGATTGGGAGGGATGGGGCTTTATTTGTATTTCCAGAGCTTAGCATGGTGCCTAGCACATAGAAAATACTTAATAAATATTTGATAAATATCTATAACCTAGCATAAAACATATTTAAGTACATATGAAGATATGTGCACATGTCCCTATATGTGCTCATATATATAACATATATGTGTGTGAACAACATATATGTGTGTATGCTTGTATTATATCTAAAGTGAAATATGTTTTCAAATTCTTATTTGTAAATCTAAAAGAACACTTTTTCCTATACCTGTGGAGACCTATATATATGAACAATAATCAGTGATTTTCCCAGAGTAAATTCTTATAAGTTTAACAAAATCAAACCTAGTCCTTATGAGCTGAGAGCTTTGGGGCCTTAGACCAAGGGTTACAAGTGAATGTCTCAGCAAGTTAAGGTATTCTTTTCCTCTTGGCTTTGTTGCAAAATTAAATAATGAAATAGGGATAGAAGCATATATATATAAGTCAATAGATGGAGTTGAGGAGAGAGAGTATATATATATATATATATATACAGAGAGAGAGAGAGAGGAGATAAGAGATAAAAAAGACTGAGATAGATAAATATAAATATAGATACATATAAATAGAAGTACAGAACAGCATTTATTTCATCCAAAAGAGAAAATCACAAATGCAAAGGACTACCAGGAACCCATAAACAATGGAAGAAACATAAATAAATTATAAGCCATCAATATAATTCTCTTATATTTCTGGGGCATATTACTCTCCCTCCTTCCACTCAAGTTCTAGACTACACTCGGCATATAGCACAATTTTGTGTTTTGGACTCCTCCTGGAAGGTAACTCTACTTGGGAATTCTGGCTGTGCAAAGCTTTGACATCCTTCTTTTCACAGGGATACATGAAGTCACCCAAACCAACACATCCTCCACACAATCTATTCATTGTGTCATCCTGTGGTTTGGATTCCTTCTGGAAGGGAAACACACATTGGGTGTGCCAAATAGGAACCACTCCAACATTCTTCCTCTTTCATTTTAACAAAATCCATACAAACATTCAAGCTCATGTGTCTCTTCTGTTGGCTTGGGCTCCTCAGGAAGAGAAGTGCCTTTGCACTGCTAGACAGGAATGCTCTCTTTGGAAGAAAGGTGATGTAGTGGAAAGAGTAATGGATTCACAATTAGAGGACCTGAGTTTAAATTCTGTTACTTATTACTTTTGTGATCCTGGGCAAATATGCTTATCATTTGCAGCTTCAGTATTCTCATAAGTAAAAGAGGGAGTTAAACTTGATATTTGTTAAGATCCTTTCTAGATCTAAATCTATGATCATATGATCCAATCATATTAAGTACTACATCACTCTCTCACAGAAATCATTGAAGTCAAAGGCCAGATCTTGTGCATCTCCAATATTGTTATTGCCACAGCTACTTTATACACATGGGGCTATGTGCACAATCTTTTTCTTTCATAAAGAGTCGAGAAAAGTTCTTCTATTCTTAAGCATAGACCAAATTCATAAACTCTCCAAATTGAAAGTTTTAGAATAGCAGTCTTCAAAAATTGAACCTCAACAGAATATTGGTCTTCCAATTCACATGATCCAGAAATTTTCTTCTAAAGCCACATGCTTCTGACATTGTTTTTCTCTCCAGAGCCACTGCCCTGACTTCCCATCCTTGTAGTTTAGCATGTCCACTCTCAAGTCTCTGGCATGCTCAGAAAAAAGAAAAACAAAAATAAAAGGCAACCAGGAGCTAGGGTTCCAGGAACTCCCCTATTGGGCTATATGGGCATTAGAGAGTAATTATTAAGCATCTATTTTCCATGCACCATGCTAAGACATGGGGGTACAAAACATGTCTATTTTTGTAATACCTTTGTTCCAAAATGGTCATATTTAGTTCTTGGTTCTTTTAGTTCTTGTGTGAAAACACACAATTTAAGAATCTTTGCCATGAGGGATAGAGTCATTGGTTAAATAGGAAAATGGCATTTTTCAGGAGCTAAATAGATGAGGGTTCATTGAGCCAGAAGTAGAAATGTATGATCTGAACTGGAGGCCTTGGTCTCTGTCATAGTCATGAGAGCACTATCATGGAGGAGAGGGGAGAGAAGGAGGAGAGCCAATGAAGCACGATTTTTAATATACCATTTACATTTAGTTTTGGGGTCTCCTTTATTCTACCCAACTTATTAGAAGGACTATCTTTGAACAAAAAGTGATTGTGTGACCCTGTGCCACTTGTCTTATTATAATAAAAACGAAGACCCAGTAAAGAGCAAGGATCTGGTTTTCCCAAAATGGATAGTGAGTGGTTGCTGTCTACTTAAGAATGGCTTATTCTACCTACTCCTTGGTCCCTCCAAAGGTTCCACTGAGTTTCCACAGAGATGTCCAGAAAAATGGACCTTGCTCCATCAAAAATGTCTTTCAGATTATTGAGCAATCTGCTTTTAATTTTCTACTGCCACAGTCTTTTCTGGACCCCACTTGAAAAAGGCAAACTTGTGGGTGACTTGGTAATTTATTCTCATTGCGGGCCATCTGGATACTCTTACCAGGACATACCCAACACAGTAGGGACTGTAGATTCTTCAAAAACAAAAGATCTATTAAGTCACTAGGCTGCCTTCATGGGGAAGCTAGTATCAATATATTATTTTTTACTTATTTTTGACTTTGGGTTTTCTACATTCACTTTTTTCTGCATTCACTTTACTTTAGCTCACTGATTGAGTGGACTAGATAGAATTTTCTTAGGGTTGATTTCTTATGATTTCCATCATAGGAGTCTCCATTTGATCTAGGGTTTCTAACACAGAGACTTCATTTGGTCTACTCACCATTATGTCATTAATTAAGTGGCATATGTCAATGGTTCCAGGAAGGCAGACCCTTTACAGGTCATTGTCCCCATAGTGTTACAGTAGGAAGGAGGTTCAAAGTCTAAGAAGGACATTATGTCCCTTGGACCCTTCTCCAAATGAAAACCAACTTCTCAGAAAGTGAGGAAAAAAATCAGTGTCAAGATTGATAATTCCATAACACTCAACCTAGGCTTGAACTACCACATTGGTGAGATCATAAAAAGTTGTAAAGATGGCTGTAATGGATTTATTCATTTCCCTATAGTCCACTGTCAGCTGTCAACTGTCTTCCTCACACATAGCACAGAGTTATTGTAAGGAGAACTGGTATAATAAAATATTAAAATATTCCAACTTCATTCCATTCCTCACTCCAAATCTCCATCAAAGTACCCAATGCATAATGATATGCTATTAATTACATGGCATAATTTAGACAATTCTAAGAATTTCCATTTAGCACTACTCATAGTACTATGCTGAGCAGTTGAGGAAAGGGCCCACATTGATACTGATTCTATAATACCTCTTAGCTCCATTGTCTGCCCTCATAACCTCCACCAAATGATCCAAATGGGGCTTTAAAGGTCAGTCTTGGATTGAAATAAAAAGCCTTAGTTCTCTGTATTCATTTGCTTTCAAAGTTTTACTACCTTTCCCATGGGTTTTCAGATTAATTTCATGTTTCAAGAGCATACCAGGAAAAGAGTATTATTGTTCTCTGACCACCTAGCACAGTAGTGGTTTTAGCAGTTTCCCAGAGCTCCTTCTCAATATAATCTTCTTAAGAATTCATTCTAAGAGGATTCTGGGAAGATGGGAGAATAAGGCAGGGAATTGCCTGGCTCTTAAACTCCCTCACAAACAATATAAAATAGTACCTCAAAGTGAATTTTGAGAGGCAGAAATAATCAAAAGTCAATATCCACCTAAGATACCTTGGGAGAACATTAGAAAAGACCCAAACTCTCAGGGTGGCAGTTTGATTTAATTGAAGTGTAAATCCTCTAGGCAGATACTGCTGAATATATAAACCTCAAGCCCTGGGGGCAGCTGTGGTAGGGTAAAAACCTCAGGAACTTTTTCCTACTAATTCTGTGGGATCAAATAGCTGATCAGGACAACATTGAAGGGTCCTCCATTGGTTCTGAATGCTGGGCCCAAGTGTGCTGACCAGATCCAGTTCTGGGCTATGGCTATGGGTGAAGAAAAGCAGGTACATTTTTTCTGAAGGACTTATGATAAAAAAAAATTCTATCCATCTCCAGAAAAAGAATTGATGAAATCTGAATGAAGTTCAAAGAATACTTTTTTTTAAAACTTTCTTTGTTTTTCTTGTGGTTTTTTTTTTTTTTTGTTTGTTTTTGTTTTTGTTTTTTGGTCTGTGTTTTCTTTTACACCATGACATGTTTTACATCACTGCAGATGTATAACCTATATCAAATTGCTAACCTTGTCTATGAACAGGAAGGGAAGGGAGGGAGAGAATCAGGAACCAAATTTTTTTTTAAAAACCAAATGTTAAAATTTGTTTTTACATGTAATTGGGGGAGAAATAAAATATCAATTTTTTTTTTTTGAAAAAAAGAGCTCCATCTCTGTAATGTTATAGATCTCTTTTAGGGAGCCATTTGTGATAGGAATTAATCTTTGTGAAGGCAGTTATAGATAGACAGCTCCCAATCTCACCCACCTAAAAAGGCAGAAAGACTATTTCTTATTTAAAGCCTCTAAAAATTTGATTGTGTGGTTGATTTATAAAAATCCAACTTCAGAGGGTTTCCCCAGGATATATGTGAGTGACTCAACATTGGCTTTATCAGACCAGGTTGTTAAAGCTCACTGCTCTAGGGATTCCTTGGGTTTGAATTTCTACAACCACCCCAGCTTCTGGCAGTGAGGTCTGCCCACTACTTGAGGATGAGAAGTCAATCTTCTTTAGGGAGCAGTAATAAGATAAACCTAACACTTTCTAGGTAACACAGATGAGAGTTCCAAATCTCTACTCCAAGTCTATTTTTTCTTATAACTCTGATTGTAATAGTAATCTAAATCTCAGAGTTGGAGTACATAGGGGGAATGCTTGTTGGTTGGGACAAGTCAGTCCCCACTTCTATCTTGAGAGACCCCCTGACTTGTACAGCCCTTACCAACTCAATTAATTAGTTGGCCTTTGGCTTTCATTACATGGTCCCTAAAAAACAAGATTTTCATTACAGCCTCTAACTATTGAATGTGCTAGTCCAGTTTTCTTTCACTCATGCTGGCAATTGAACTTATGCTGAATAGTCAATAACAACCAGGGAATGCTAAAATGAGACAGTCACAAGTCTTTGAACAATTAAGAAGAGGTTGACTTTGCTCTAACTCAATAAAAATATGCAACAAGGATCCAGTGATATTTAACTTCTCTAGGTCCAGCCTCCTCGCCTTGATATGTAAATAAGTTTGATCAATCTGATTGTCATGGCAGGACATGTTGAAGGATATGGTCCTTCGTGTAATATTCAGAAGTGTACCAAGTTAAAGGGGCCTGACTGCCTTTGCCTGAGACTTTAGGTCTTCAGATTTCCTGAAAGCTTTACTGGAAAAGAAACCAAGGACAATAAGATCCTGGGGGCAGTTTTGCTGTCTTTTTAAAGAACATTAGTCTATGATGAAGCTTAGGAAGAAAAGAGAGTTGTTGGTGAATATTAAGACTATCATGAGGGTACATACATACAGGTATAGGATTTTGGACAAATTTTCTAGTTTTTCTAGTTTATTGTTAGCATACCTACTAAGTAGAAAATGGCACTTCTTAATCCTGTTTTATAGTTGAGGAAACTCATGCAGTTAGTTGCTGAATTTTGCCATGAGTAACTACTTCTTATACAGTCCATTGTCAAGGATACTAACATAAGAATTGGTTTCTAAGGAAATATTATAAATCATATTATGTTTCTTAGAAGTCATTAAAAACAAACCAGAAACAGTGAGCAACTTAGACACATCATGCAAGCAAGGGAGTGATTTGTCCATTAGTAGTATCAAATCCAGATGAGAACTTGATAGGTTTGATTTTGAGTCTGCTCTTCCAAATGGAAGACTGAGATATAGAATCAAGAAAGTTTAACAACTAGATTTCTGGGGAGAAGAGGGAAATGTCAGTTTGATCTATTTTTGAATATTTTGAAGTTTAATCTGCCTTATTAACATTACTTCATTAACGCTACATAATTAGAAGAACCATAGGCCTAATTTGTAGAACTTACTGAATTCTGAGGTATAAATTCTCATCCTGAAAATTTAACAATCCATTCTGGAATTGGCTTGAGCAGATTTTAGCATAGCCCAGGGTAGATGAGAGAGTTTGCCCTAGTTTGGAGTGCGTTTTTGTATTTCAGTTTTTTTTTTTTAATTATTTTTATTTTCCCCAGTTATATGTGAAAACAACTTTTTTGGTGTTATGTGTATATATATATATATATATATATATATATATATATATATATATATATATATATATATATATATATATATATATATATATATATATATACATACATACATACATTTTTTAACATATTTCCATATGAATCATGTTGGGAATGAAAAATAAGAACGAAAGGGAAAAACCATGAGAAAAAAGGGAAAAAAGGTGAAAGTGGTATGTGTTGATCTACTTTTAGTCTCCATAGTTCTCTCTCTGGATCTAGATGGTGTTTTCCATCCAAAATTTATTGGCGGACCCACACTTAACACCATATACCAAGATAAGATCAAAATGGGTCCATGATTTAGGCATAAAGAATGAGATCATAAATAGATTAGAGGAACAGAGAATAGTCTACATCTCAGACCTGTGGAGGAGGAAGGAATTTATGACTAGAGAAGAACTAGAGACCATTATTGATCACAAAATAGAAGATTTTGATTACATCAAACTAAAAAGTTTCTGTAAAACAATACTAATGCAAACAAGATTAGAAGGGAAGTAACAAATTGGGAAAATATTTTTATAGTTAAAGGTTCTGATAAAATTCTCATTTCCAAAATATATAGAGAATTGATCCTAATTTATAAGAAATCAAACCATTCTCCAATTGATAAATGGTCAAAGCATATGAACAGACAATTCTCAGATAATGAAATTGAAACTATATCCACTCATATGAAAGAGTGTTCCAAATCACTACTGATCAGAGAAATGCAAATTAAGACAACTCTGAGATATCATTACACACCTGTCAGATTGGCTAAGATGACAGGAACAAATAATGATGAATGTTGGAGGGGATGCGGGAAAACTGGGACACTGATGCATTGTTGGTGGAGTTGTGAAAGAATCCAACCATTCTGGAGAGCAATCTGGAACTATGCCCAAAAAGTTATCAAACTGTGCATATCCTTTGATCCAGCAGTGCTACTACTGGGCTTACATCCCAAAGAGATACTAAAGAGGGGAAAGGGACCTGTGTGTACCAAAATGTTTGTAGCAGCTCTTTTCGTAGTGGCTAGAAACTGGAAGATGAATGGATGTCCATCAATTGGAGAATGGTTGGGTAAATTATAGTATATGAAGGCTATGGAATATTATTGCTCTGTAAGAAATGACCAGCAGGATGAATTCAGAAAGGCTTGGAGAGACTTGCATGAACTGATGCTGAGTGAAATGAGCAGAACCAGAAGATCACGATACACTTCAACAACAATAATGTATGAAGATGTATTCTGATGGAAGTGGATATCTTCAACATAAAGACGATTCAACTCACTTCCAGCTGATCAATGATGGACAGAAACAACTACACCCAGAGAAGGAACATTGGGAATTCAATGTAAACTGTTAGCACTACTGTCTATCTACCCAGGTATTACTTATACCTTCAGAATCCAATACTTAACGTGCAACAAGAAAATTGGATTTACACACATATATTATATCTAGGTTATACTGTAACACATGTAAAATGTATGGGATTGCCTGTCATCTAGGGGAGGGAGTAGAGGGAGGGAGGAGAAAATCTGGAAAAATGAATATAAGGGATAATGTTATTAAAAAAAATAATTACTCATGCATATATACTGTCAAAAATGTATAATTATAAAATTAATAAAAAAATTTATTGGGATTACCTTGGATCACTGAATGATCATAGTTGATCATTACGTAGTCCTGTTATTGCTGTTATATTTCAGTTCTTGCTATGTCTTCTTAGTAGGTGTCCCTTTATTTAAAAAAATTCTAATTGGCAGTAGTTGGTTAAATATCTATGAAGGGACTAATGATTAATTTAGATGATATTGAGGATATACTACTTAATGACTGAAATTAAGGAAATATGAACTGGCAACAATATAGTCAGGGAAACAATACCTTACAGGGGTTCAAGAGTAGAAGTAGTAGCACTACTTAGGGTAGTGTAATAGCATAGAACAATATTTAAAGAGAAGTAGTTAACTCCTGGGGACTACACTCTCCAGTGAAAGGGGGACTATATGTGGGCTACAAACCCAATATAATCATTAGGTTAAAGAGCTTGCCTATGGTTATACAATAAGGACCACAGATGAGATTTGAACCTAGATCTCTTCTGATTCTGAATTTGATATTTATTCTCCTGTACCACATTGCTCTTGGTCTATCATCCAGAAGTAAATATAAAATCATAACCTTCATTTTTTAAAAGACTGGACAGAATACTGCTTTTCTGTAACAAGTGACTCCTTTCATGTCACTGGGCTTCAGTTTTCTTATCTGGAAATAACATGATCCTATGATTTTGGGTAACCAGAACCTGACAGTAAAAACTGAGGTTTAATAACCTTAGCCCAATTTTCTTTTTGTGATACACTGGCTTGGCACTCAGCAGAAAATAATTTATTTGTCATAGGTAATGGCTAATAAGTTACAGATACCTATGTTATAACATAGGTATCTGTAACTTATTAAATATATGAGATGTGCAACTATAACTCATAGAGATGTATTTAAATATATTATTTATTTCAGCATGAGTGATTTTCCCCCCAAGGAATCTGAATTATTAAAACAATACCCAGTTCAAGTTTTGGACCCAATACTCAAGTGAGTTTTTTAAAGGGAAAAAAATTTATATTTATACATTTGATCATTTATTAAGCCTTAGAGTAAAATTACATTTCACAGCTCTCTTGTTCTCAAGCCAGAGAGAGATACAGAAAGAGAAAGAGAGACAGACAGAGAGTGGCACAGAGACACAGAGGGAGGGGGTCAGGGGCAGGGACATTCACAGAGAGCTGAAATTTCAATGTTATTTATCTAACACATTTGTTTGACTCCCTTGAGAAGAATTGTCTCATATGATTTGAAGCTTAGTAATTCCTTTGGAATGACGTCTGTGCTATAATTATAGCAAGAACGCAGGCTCAGGAGAGTGACTGTTAATGTACTTGGTTACTGACATTGTTATTCTATTACACTGCTGTTCTTTTTAAAAAGTACCTGTGGATATGGAGTCCCTGTTCACGAAGTTGGGGAAATTTTTCTTCCCTTTGAGGGGAAGAGATAATGTAATAAGCCTTTCTCTATTAAATGTATATAAACAAGACCAAAATTATCCTTATAGGGTAGGCAAAAATGTGGCATAATGAATTCTCAGCTAGCTGGTACATTTCTCCCTATGTTACATTGCTCCCAAAAGTTCTGTCAAGCCCAGGAATTTTCCCCAGGACCACAATGAGAAAGATAAATTGTGTTGTGTGTGTGTGTGTGTGTGTGTGTGTGTGTGTGTGTGTGTGTGTGTGTGTGTGTTTTAACTATATATGCAAAGGCCACAATTTGGCTAGTAAGGGCCAAAAAAAAAATTGTGTCAAGTACAAACTGAGCGTGTTCATTTTATGATTGTATATGCACAGGAACAGTTTAGAGGGGATTCATAGACTCATGGAGTTGAAAAGTTCTTTAGAGGTTGTTTAGTCCCATCTTCCATTCAAAATCTACCTAGGGAAGAAGCAAAATAGCACTAGAATTGGGGGCAAAATTGTTCTTTTTAATATCATTCTACATTTAGGTTCTGCAAAAGAGAATTCAACCTAGCTGTCTAAAATTTAATCTAAGCAACACCTGATAAATACTTTCTGTTCCCAATACCTGGATCAAGTACAATCTCTGGATGATCTCTTCCTGGATTTGCCCAACCACTTAGCTCTTTGATGATAATGATGATGATGATAATGAATCCGTGGATATTGAGTATTTTTAATATCTGTATATCTAGTTCCAGGGAAACTAGGTGGTGCAATGGCTAGAATTTCTGCCCTAGAGTCAACAGACCTTTGTTCAAATCTGTCCTGAGATACTAAGTTTGTGACCCTGGACAAGTCACTTAATTCTGTTTATCTCAATTTTCTCATCTATAAAATCTATAAAAATTTCCTTCCTGGAAAAGGAAATGGCAAACCACTCAAGTATCTTTGCCAAGAAAACCCTAAAATGAGATCATGAAGAGTCAGACTTAACTAACAACAACAACAACAACAACAAAAATCTAGTGCTTAAGAGTGTAGGTAATTTGATTTCAATTTAATTCTACAAATCAAATGTACTGTATTGTAAACATTGCACTAGGCACTGGGATATAATTTTTTCTTTTTTTTTAATTATAGCTTTTTATATACAAAACATATGCATGGGTAATTTTTCAACATTGATCCTTGCAAAAACTTCTGTTTCAACTCTTCCTCTCCTCCTTCCTCTCCTCCCTCCCCTAGATGGCAGGTAGTACCATATATGTTAAATATGTTAAAGTATATTTTAAATTCAATGTATGTATACATATTTATATAATTATCTTATTGGACATGAAAGATCAGATTTAGAAAGAAAGTAAAAAGAACCTGAGAAGAAAAAACAAAAATGCAAGTAAACAATAACAGCAAGAGTGGAAATGTTATGTTGTGGTCCATACTCATTTCTCAGTGTTCTTTCTCTGGGTGTAGCTGGTTCTGTTCATTACAGATCAATTGGAACTGATTTGGATCTTCTCATTGTTGAAGAGAGCCATCACAATTGATCATCATGTAGTATTGTTGTTGCCCTGTATAATGATCTCTTAGTTCTGCTTCCTTCACTTAGCATCAGTTCATGTAAGTCTCTCCAGACTTTTCTGAAACCATCCTGTTGGTCATTTCTTACAGAACATATTCCATAATATTCATATACCACAATTTATTCAGCCATTCTCCAATTTATGGGCATCCACTCAGTTTCCAGTTTCTAGCCACTCTGAAAAGGGCTGCCACAAACATTTTGGCACTTTAAGTTCTCTTTGGGATACAAGCCCAGTAGTAACACTGCTGGATCAAAGGTTATGTACAGTTTGATAATTTTTTGAGTATAGTTCCAAATTGCTCTCCAGAATGGTTGGATCCGTACACAGTTCCACATACAATGTCTCAGTATCTCAGTTTTCCCACATCCCCTTCAACATTCGTCATTATCTTTTCCTGTTATCTTAGCCATGGGATATAATTTTTTAAGGAAAGGATCCTTGATTTAAAGGAATTTAAAATCTACAAAGGATAAAATAAGAAATTACAACATTAAGAAGCAGAGGTGGAGATAATACATTCCAAGCAAGGAAGAGGGGGGGAGATTATTTAAAGGTACGGAAATAGAAGGTGGAATGTCAAGTTTTTTTTTTTTTCTTTTAAATAACAGTTAATTTGACAGCAATATAAAATTTGTGAAGAGGAATAGTATGAAGTAAGTCTGGAAAGGAGGAAAGGCAGGGGAGCAACAAGCATTATTACTCACTTTGTGTCAGGCACTTTAATAAGCATTGAGGATACAAATAGCAACAACAACAACAAAAAAAGATAAAACCTGGAGCTAAAAACAGAGGAAGAAGATGAAAGTATCCATTTTGAAATGTCCCAAGTAGGAAGAACAATCAGGTAGGGAGTAAAGGTTCGGCTTTTTTCCCCTCTCCAAAACAGAGGCCTTTAGCAATGAAGACTGTGGTTGGCTTTGCATAAGAATACTTCAGGGTGAGAAGGCTACAGGAATGCTGAGGCATGATGCTGAAGCACAGAATGTAAGAATAACAGCTGGGAGGGGACAAAGACCTTAAGACTTGAGTGACTGCTGGGGAAGGAAAAAGGGTCAGCCAGAACAAAAACATTCCAACCTTATCAGATAGGTTTTTCCCAAGCCTGAAGCCAAGAAATTATTGGACCTTCCTAGGGTGGAACTGATTGATTCATCATAGACTTAGTTTTAGGGAGGTAAGAAACAGTCTTGGTAGTCAGAGGCATGGTAATGAAACTGTTGAGTTGGAGTAAGAGAGAAAATTTGCTAGGAGGCAATATGTTGAGGGATAGATCTGTTAGGAGAATGCTCTTATTTTTAAAATGAGCCTACCTGGACAGGAGTAACTGCTTCATCCTTAGTTATGAGGATGATATTTTGCTGAATGCAGCATAAAATAGCTTCTTGGTTCCTATACCCACATTGCTAAGAGATCCAAACTTTGACCCATTCCGTTCTTGTAATGGCTTCAACTTGGTTTTTTAATTTGTAAAGGGCATATGGTATCTCTGAGGGGTACTGACATTCCTCCAGACAACTGGTCCTGAAGTAAAAATCTAGGATAATCTAAGACAAGAGCATATTAATAAATGTTTAACAACCGGCTTTCTGGTATATGTATGATATACTTTCAAGTTTAAACTGCATTATTGAAATTTTTCTAGTTAATCAATAATATGATAAATCAAGTCCTGTTCCTAAGGGAAAATCCCATAGTGATATCTACCTGTAATTCAACTGGAGATCTTGGGCTGGAGTATAATCACTATCCTTTATTGAATTGAAAATTAGTCCCTCAAATTCATCTGGAGATCATTCCCTAGCTTTAGGCCACAAAAAACCCAATATGATGAAAGGCTGAACTCCAAACCTTTGCTAATTCCCATTCAGGAAAGCCCATTGAGTAAGGTATTTCTCAGTGTTAATCCATATTTGCTACCTTTGCTAAAAATCTTAACAGAATTTAGCCCACTGAGGAAGTTGTTTCTTAGTGTAATAAACTCATTTTTTGCCACAAACTTCACTGAATCAGGATTGCAAATTCTTTCACAAAGAACCTGCTGAACCAACCAGGGGATCTGTCAACCTCATTTCTTATACCTCAACATTATTTCAATCACCCATGATGGTTTTATTCTACATTTCTCCTTTCCTATCATTCCCCATATCTAAGATGTTACTAAGTCCTGCTGATTCTACATTAGTAATATTTCTTATACATACCCTCTTCTCTGCTTTGACCAATGCCCAAAGGGCAGGAACACTCCTTGCCTCTCTTTGTATCCCAGAGCCTGCTGACTTGACTTTTTGTTTGTTTATTTTCAGTCTGTTCCTTTTTTTTTTTTTTTTCTTAGTGCAATAGCACAAGTCTAAGATCTAGAAAAAGAAAGAGGCAAAAACATTATCTCTAACCTCCAGGAGCTCACATTTGAGTAGAATGGACAACAAGCAAACAACTATATATACATATATGGTATAAATAGGAATTAATCTCGGAGAGAAATTACTGGTATTGGGAGAGGGGAGAGTAATCAAGAAAGGCCTATTAAAGAAAGAGGAATTTGATCTGAATCTTAAAGGAAGCCAGAAAACTCAAGAATCCAAAAGGATTCTAAGAAAATTAGAAAAGTAATATGGGTTAGGTTATTAAAGATTTTTAAAGCAAAAAAAAAAAAAAAAAAAAAAAGAATTTTATATTTGATCCTAGAGGCAATAGGGAATAACTGGAGTTAATGACAGTTTAGGTGGTATGATCAGACCTGTACTAAAGTAGAAGATAACTTTGGCAGTTGAATGGAGAGAAGGACTAGAATAAGGAGAGATATGAATCAAGGAGAATAAACCAGAAGATTATTGTAAAAAATGAAGATGTCAAGTGAAGAGGGCTTACATAGCATTGACTATGTGAATGCTATGTGAATGCAAAGGGAGGATTGAGTGAAATTGTATAGGTGGAAACTACCAGAGTTGGCAACAAATAAGATATGTAGGGTAAGTGTGCCTCAAAAATCTAAGATGTCATGAGGTTGCTAGTATATGTGACCAAAAGGATAGTGGTGCGATATGGAAATTTGGAAGAAGCTAGGATTTAAGTGTAAAGATAATGAACTCTGTTTCAGATATCTTGAATTTGAAATGTTTATTCCAATGCTTCTCAAACTTTTAGACTCAGGGCTCCTTTATACTTTTAAAAATTATTGAGGCTATTGTTTTTGTAGGCTATATATAAAGATAGTTAAGAGGTTATTATTTTATGAGATATATTTACTGTTATTAGAAATAAAAATTGATAAAATTTTAAAATATTAATCATTAAAAGTAAAAATAACATGCTTAATATATGTTAAATATATTTTTATTTAAATAACTATTTCCCAAAACAAAAAATATTGCAAAAAGAGTGACATTGTTTTATATATTTTTTTGCTTATCTCTAACTGACTTAACTAAAGACAGTTGGATTTTCATGTGAAGAAAATCTGGTTTCACACAGATATGTAGTTGGAAAAAAGGAATAGTTATAGTATTAAATATATATATATAATAGTAGAGGAAAGCAACATTTTAATATTATCATGAAAATAATTTTGACCTCAGTTGTGCTGCATATACCTAGAGATTTGTGTATTATCTTTTGTAAATGACTTGTTTAGGAGGAATCCAATTTCTGATGTTCCAGAAACAGTTAGAGATAGGTGACTGTAGCTCATAAATAGGCTGCATAAATAGATCTGAGAATCATCTCCGTAGACATGATAGTTGAGATCACCAATTGAGGTAGGATAGACAAGAAAAGAGAGCCCAGGGCAGAAACTTGGGGAGCACCCATTGTCAGTGGGAGTGACCTGGAGAAAGACAAAATGATGGAGACTGAGGAGTAGTCAAGAAGGTAGAAAGAAAAGCAGCAGAAAGAGTATCACAGAAGGAAAAATTATACAACAGAAGAGGGTGATCAATAATGCTAAAACCTTGATCTACAAAGAGGTCAAGAAAGATGAGGACTAAGGACAGGCCATTAGATTTGTCAACTAATTGATCAATGATAGCTCTGGAATGAGTTTCATTTGAATGATGAAGATGGCAGCCATACTGCAGAAGATTTAGAAAAAAGGAAGTGAAAACCCTGATTTTTAGGTGGCTTTATCAAATTTAACCACAAAGGAAAGAAGAGATATAAGATCATGACTTGCAGGGAAGGTAGGATTAAGCTAAATTTTTTTTCAGTATGGAAGAGACATCTATGCTTGTAGACAGTAGGGAAGTAGCTAGTAGAGAGATTATAAAGAGAATGTGTTGATAGGTTAATCTGCTGAAAAAAATGGTATTAAATGGGATGGAGTACATATAGAGAGAGTTTCTTTAGCAAGGAGAAAGGGCACTTCTTTGTTTGAGATAGGGGGTAGGAGAAAAATCTTAAGTACTATGAGATCAGAAGGAGAGGAGAGAAGAAAGCCCTCAGTGAGTGGCCTCAAAGTTTTCTGTAAGTTATGAGTCAAAGTCCTCTTCTGGGATGGTTATCCTATGGGAAGCTTTATTTTGTGTCTGGGAATCTGGGCTCCACTGAGTATTAACATCTTATCCATAGCCAGATGTCCACCTTCAGTCTTTTGAAATCAGAGTTTTTCGTCATTCAGAGCTTTTTCTCCTTACAGTGTTGGATTCATCCTTAAATTGTTTGAGCTAAAAGACTTTTCAGATCTAGTAATTCTGAAGATTTGGATTTTAATCCTTTGTACCTTAAATGTCCAAATGCAAAGTAACTGAATAATCACATAGATGGATTTTAAAATTATTGCTAATACATTTAAAAGTTGTTAGGTTTTTATCTACATAGCGTCTTCTGTTTTTGTATATGTGCCTCTGTAGTCTCATGAATTTCCCTAACAAGCTAATCTAGCTGAAGCAACAAGATGGCCGGATCATGAGACAAGATGTATTAGGTACCAGGTAGATCAAATCAATGGCTCTCTGAGGTTCCAGTATGGACATCTCAGAACCTTCTGCCCAAGAACAATGATTCTCAGAGAACATATCTCCATGTTTATTGTCCTATACTATCCAAGGGAGAAACCAGAAAAGACATGCTTTTCTGTCACCACTAACTGACAATCAATTGCCACTGATGAACAAGGAAACGCAAGGGACCTGGAAATAACAATGTTCCCAAGACCTATAGCTATAATTTGAGGAACAACTTTTATAAGAGAAGGCACTCACCATCACCATCCCTTTAAAGACCAATTTACTGGCCAAATTCTACCAAAGGGATAAGCAAGGTTAAAAGGAGGACTCTGAGACAGGAGATGACATGTGCCAATCATATTTTTCTAGGACCATTTCCTCTCAGACTCAGTCAGAGAGAACCCAAGATTCTTTATCCAAGAACCCCAAGACTGGCAGCATTCTCAAGAACACCTAATCTGTGACTAAGATGACAGGAAAAGATAATGATGAATGTTAGAGGGGATGTGGGAAAACTGGGACACTGATACATTGTTGGCAGAACTCTGAATGAATCCAACCATTCTGGAGAGCAATTTGGAACTATGTTATCATAGTTATCAAACTATGCAGTGTTTCTATTGGGCTTATATTCCAAAGACAACTTAAAGGAGAGAAAGGGACCTACATATGCAAAAATGTTTGTGGCAGCCCTTTTTGTAGTGGCTAGAAACTGGAAAATGAATGGATGTCCATCAATTGGAGAATGGCTGAATTAGTTATGATACATGAATGTTATGGAACATTATTGTTCTATAAGAAATGATCAGTAGGATGATTTCAGAGAAGCTTGGAGAGACTTATATGAACTGATACTAAGTGAAATGAGCAGAATCAGGAGATCATTGTATATGGCAATAAGATTATATGATGATCGGATGTGGTTCTTTTCAATAATAAGGTGATTTAGGCCAGTTCCAGTGATCTTGGGATGATGAAAGCCATTTACACTCAGAGCGAGGTTGTGGGGACTGAATGTGGTTCACAACATAGCATTTTTGCTCACATTGTTGTGGTTTGTTTGAATTTTATTTTCTTTCTCATTTTTTAAACTTTTTGATCTTATTTTTCTTGTGCAGCAAGGTAATTGTACAAATATGTATGCCTATATTGGATTTAACATGTATTTTTACCATGTTTAACATATATTGGATTACATGCCATCTATGGGATGGGGTGGAGGGAAAGGGTTTGGGAAATCGGAACACAAGGTTTTTCAAGGGTCAACGCAGAAAAATTATTTTTACATATGTTTTGAAAATAAAAAACTTCAATAATAATAATAAAATTTAAAAACATCTAATCTGTTTAGAGTCTAGCTCAAAAAGTTCTTCAAAGGAGTAAACTTTTTTGAAATTCAAACTGGCAATTGTTTCCACTGGTGTTTCAGCATCCACATCCTTAGCAGCTACTGATATTAAAGATTCAGGAAAGAAAATGTTAAGCACTAAAAATCCTTGGTATTGTCACAAGGTTCAATATCAGAAACAGACATGGGTTTATCAAACAAAATGATACTGAAGAAGATACATTATCATCTAGACTTTTTCATCTGATGAAGAGAAAACCTATGTGTATTTTCTCCCTATATTATTAGAATGTAAGCTTGTTAAGGGCAGCAACTTTCTGTCTTGGCTACTTGTGTCTTCTGCACTTAATGCAGAGTTCTGTACATAGTATATTCTTTTAATAAATGTTTTTCTGTTCATTGACTCTTGTTCTGGGAAAGAAAAACAGCTGCATCTTTTCTCTTTCAGCATTTTCTTCTCTCTTGTTTGCTGTCATTGTGGAGTTTAATCTGGAACCCTGAAGTTATGTACAAAGGTCACATTGGTTTATACAGTTGAAATCAACTTTATGTCATCTTTACATTATACAGATGAGGTACAGATTAGAGGCTTTCATTTATATTTGTATATAAGAGGCTTTCATTTATATCCTATCATTTATATCTAGGTAGATGTTGAAAATATGAAATGTGAAATCTTTGTGTGGAGGCAAAATTAAGGGAAAATGAGAAAATTTGTTAAGAGTCCAAAACAATATATGTTCAAACTGAAGCTTGATGGAACTATTAGAAAAATAGTAAAAATGCTTAATGTTGCATCAGCTGACATAACAATTGTTTCTGGAGACTCAGACTTCTGAATTCTCACATAAAATACCAGGAAACTTCAACAAAGAATGCAAGGATTAGGGAAAGAGGGGAGAGGAAAGACAAATATTAAGTATGAATAAATTTGACTTCTTCAGACCTTTCTAAAGTGGAGATACTATTGAAAGTCATAGCAGAGAAAGCCAAATGAAAGAGAACATGTTTCTAATTTTGAAACTGATACTTAAACTTGTGGAAAGAACTCTCTTGAGAACACAAATTTAATGTGCTCTTCTCAACACTGAATGTTACCTTTCAAACACAATTCAAAAGTTGTTTTGGAGGTACTTGTGACTGAAATTTAGAAAACTCTACTGTACTTAAAAATGATAACTGAAGACAGAAAAGACTATTTCCTTTATAGGGAAAGAGGCCTTCAAGATAATTTTTAAAACCTTTTCAGCTAACATCACAACTACTACAACTACTATCACTACAATCACCATTACTATTACTACTACTACTACTACTACTACTACTACTACTACTACTACTACTACTACTACTACTATTGTTACTAGTTCTCTAGCATGTTGTTTCTACACCAAACAATCTACAAATTTAGTGTTTGACACTTTCTCACTACCAGGTTTAGTCATCTCACACACACACACACACACACACACACACAAAGCTGATCTCATAGATGGCTAGAAATTCTCAGTGCTACTGTAATAGAGCATGCTTGGAGGTAGACACCTTATAATGATGTATATGTTATGGCATTGTCTAGTGGACTCCTTGATAAAAAAAAAACATAGGCAACTGGAGGGGGGGTAGATACACTGCAGAGGGTTGTTGACTGACAAAGAAAGACTCAATAGGCAACCTTTGCACTGGAAGTACTGGTTCTTCCCTCACTTTTGCTTAAAGACATAGCTATTCATATCATTCTGGAAAGCAAAAAATTACCAACTATAATTCTTGCAGCAAGTTGGCAGAACACTTATTTTGCCACCTGATCTTATGCTCTGTCCTCTAAATCTTAGTCATGGCCACCTCATCTGCTAACATAATTTATAATTTATTATCGAATATTATAATCTATAATCTGGTTTTTGTCTGATAAGCTGCTACATCTTAAGCACCTTTCCATGTAACCTGAAGTTCCATTTTTTTTAATGTGTGTTGACTTCCCTAATTATCTATGGCTCCTTGAAAATAGAGAGTGTCTTTTTTATTTGAATTACCAGAGTTTAGCATAATGCTTGATGCATAATTAGCACTTCATAAATACTTTTCATTTTTATATCCATGGGCAGAAGGATTTCTCTCCATTTACCTCAAACCTTACCTCCAGCTATGGAAGCTGTTTACACAGGTCAGTAAGGGCCCATGCTCCTTGAGCTAAGTCTGGGACTGGATACGAACTTCCAAGGTGCCTCTTCTATTATGATTTTTTCCCTAAGTTAGGCAATGACCATGTCAATTTCAAAAGGCTGGGAGCTCCTGGGTCCAGGTGCTAATTGCCAGGTAGAAGGTAGTTTCCTAAACAAACAACAAAAATTTTCTTAGAAGGAAAAGATAATCACTATCAGAAGAATTAACCTAAACTACGCCCTGACTTGCCCAAAGATTTGCACCTCAGACAATCTAGAGTCAAGATAAAGGCTGAATGACTAACTTCGACTTTCAAACAAAAGATCCTAGAAGAGTTTTTTGATCTTACATGACAGTAGCCAATGATTAAGGTAAAAGCCAATCATAAAATAGAACTGAATCAAAATAAGAATCTCAAGTAGTGCCATGAAATAGACAGTATTATAAGAATGATATTTATGCTTTAAATATTTGTTCTTGCATACTTATGAGTATTAAGTTTTATACATTTATTTTGTGTTGGAGGAAATCAATATCTGTAAGGTATCTGATGTACTTTGTACAATAAGCGCCTATTTAGAAGGGAGACATCCTAGACACGAACCACACCTAAGGTTTGTTTAAGAAATGCCTCCGAAGTTCTTTTTTGAGGGGACAGGGTATGAGCCAGAGACTTTAAAAAGATCATGTTTTATTTAAAGATCAAAGTCTTCTAGAACTGAATCTGGTACTCATGAATCTAGGGCAGGGGCATCTTACTGGAAAAAGACACCTCCCATCCTTTGGCCTGTGAATTTTTATAGTACCAATAAGCAGTGGGAGGAGTTTATACAACTGAATTGTATGCTGTATACTTTGAAATGCCAGAAAGAAAACTTTGCGACCATTTACAAACATAAAATAAAAGGGCAGTTCCTGCGATTATTTGTTAGAGGTGAGGGAAAACAAAGTATTCTTACAGATTTTAAAGATGTATATTCACTTCACTTGCTGGAAGTCAAGTAAAAGAGCCTAGGAAGGGTTTTGTCCCCAGGTGACAGCAGCATTGATATTTAAGATAAAGGCCAGTGGTGAGATATCACAGAATTCAAAATATAGAAGAATCTCAAATAGTCATCTAAGCTAACCCTAAAGTTTTCATCGGAATCAACCAAGATAAAAGTCTTTCCTAGTCTGAAAATTCCTCAGGTATTGACATTTCACAAGCTGCCATATGTCATCTTTTGCTTTTACCTGGACTCTCCTTTTTCTTGTCATGATACATTTGCCATGCCCCATTTCTGTTCCAACTCTTAATGCTGGGACTATAAACCAAATGGTAGCTCTATAGGAGAGCTGCTCCTACACCCACAGTGTAAGGGGAAAAAAAAGGTAACTAAAAGGACATTTACTGAAGATATCAAATATGTGTTTTGTGCCAAGTTAAAGTTTTATTACATTTTAATTAAAATCAATCCTAAATTCCCCTAGCACTATGATCATGAACAATGCCATTCTTATTTCTTTTTACAGCAAAAGGGAAATAATGCTTTTGGCCAAAGGATTTCACAATTCCGTGAGCACAACCAGCCAAGTTTGAGAGAAAACAGTTTAGCCACATAAAGATGTGCTATCTTCTATGTCAAACAGCCAAGTTTGGAAAGAACTAGATGTTTACATAGACAAATTGGACAAGATACTCATTGATTCTGTTGAAACATGTGGATTTTTTTTTCTTGGCCATACTTCTTAATCTATTTCATACATGCCTTTTTTATTTAAGCCAATTACATATAATTAAGCCAAGTATACTCCACTTTGGAATGTGCCTTGGAATAACATTTGTATAAGAGGTAGTTAAAAATAGTACTGTGCTGTATAGTGTCATGGCATTTCATGACCCGCCCACTTGTGGACTGACCTGTGACTGTTTTCCTCTTCTGCAAAATGGGCACAGCTTCAAAGAGACTGTGAGGTTTGTGGAGCTTATATACAAGATTATGCATATTGAAAGAATACCAAGTAACACTAGTGTTTTTGTTTTGTGGATGTTTTCCTCTTCATGACTTCCTTTCATTCAGTCTATTTTCCAGCCAAACTAGCCAACTGTTCCCCAGGCACAACATTACATTCTATCCTTTACTTCCATACTGTCAACACTTCCTGGAATTCTCTCTCTCCTCATCTCTTCCTCTTGAAATCCCTAACTCAATTCAATATTCTGGTAAAGTGTCAACTTCTACATGAGACCATGACTAATCTCCCAATTCTTAGTATTCTCCCCTCCCAAAACAAACTACATTATATTTTCCTTGTACATATTTTATGTTAACTTATTTTTGTACACATTGTTTCTATCAGTATGTAAGATCCGTGGACTATTCATTTTTAACTTTTTTCTTTGTGTTTGGTTGTACCACAGGTATTAAATGTTTACTGAATTGAATTAAATATCATTATTATGACTATTGCACATGATTAGCTAATCTGCAATGTTAGGTATTATAATTTCATGCAAGCAAGAAAGTCCTCTACAGATTTACGTAGGGGTGGAGAATTTAGATCAATTCTCTAAACTTGGCTTTTTCTCTCAACCTATGGAGCTGGAATAGAAGCAAGCTAATTCTATTGCGGGAACATATATCAAATAATCTTTTCTTGGTTATTCCTACTGTTACCATTTTAGTGAAAGCCATATGACTTTATGACTTGGAATATTCCAATAGTATCTTAGGGAATTTTCCCTCCTTTATCTAGGTTAACACTAACTAATGGGCATCTAATCACATTCCTGACACATGGAAATTACTTTCTAAACATGGAAAAAAAATTAGGAAGTATGGCATAATGGGCAGACAATTTGATTTAGGGTCGGTCAGTAAGACCTCTGTTCCAAATCCAATTTGATCATGTGACTATGGGGAGGAGGAAGGGAACAGACATTTACCCAGCACCATCTAAGTGCCAGACATTGTACTAAGTGCTTTACAAATATTATCTAATTTGATTCTTACAATAATTCTGGTGGCAGGGGAGTGCTATTTTATTCCCACTTTGCAGCTGAGGAAACTGAGGCAGACAAAGAATAACTAACTTGTCCAGGGTCACACAGCTGGGATGTGTCTGAGGTTAGATTTGAATTTAGACCTTCCTAACTCGTAGTCCAGAGCTCTATCCATTGTACCACCTAGCTGCCCCAAGTGACAATGAGTAAATTATTTAACATCAGACAGTTACAAGTTATAGATAGGTTTTGATCATTGAATAATAATTGTTATTTTCATTATTTATTATTATTTATAATTATTATTTTATTAATTATGTTATTTTATCATTCCTCAATTATTACTCATCCTAAATGAGCACTTTCAAAATTTATTATAACCATCACTACTAATGTTATTTTTAAAGACAGATTTTATATAATTTTATAATAAAAATGATAAACTTTTCAAGTGTCTACTTTCTCAGGGAAAATAACAAGAGTTAAATGAATCATAAAAATCATAAGTGTAATAAAATTTTAATGGTTTCTTTCCTTAGAGGTAGAAGAAAAGACATAGACTAGACTGGCACATTTTTCATAGTTGTTGTTGTTATTGGTTGGTTTTTGCCTTTTTTTTTTTTTTTCCTTTTGGGGTTAAGTGACTTGCCCAGGGTCACACAGCTAAGAAGTTTAAGTATCTGAGACCAGAATTGAACTCAAGTCCTTCTGACTTCAGGAATAGTGCTCTATCCACTGCGCCCCCTAGCTGCCCATAGTTGTTTTTAAAACTGCTTAAAATTTGTATTCCATATGTAGCAGTAACTGCCCCATTATTGATTAGAGAAATGCAAATTAAAATATCTTTGAGGTACTGCCTCACAGCTATCAGTCTGGCTAAGATAACAGGAAAACATAATGATAAATATTGGAGTGGATGTGGGAAAACTGGTACACTAATGATTATTGATGAGTTGTAAACTGATCCAACCATTCTGGAGAACAATTTGGAAATATGCCCAAAGGGCTCTCAAATTGTGCATACCCTTTGATCCAGCAGTGCCACTATTGGGACTATATCCCAAAGGGATCATAAAAGAGGGGAAAGGATATACATGTGCAAAAATGTTTCTAGCAGTTATTTTTGTCATGGCAAAGAACTGGAAAATGAGTGGATGCTCATTAATTGGGGAATGGTTGAATAAGTTATGGTATATGAAAGTAATGGAATATTATTGTTTTATAAGAAATAATGGGCAGGATGATTTCAGAAAAGCCTGTAAAGACTTACATGAACTGATGCTTAGTGAAGGAAATAGAATCAGGAAAACATTGGACATAGTAAAATTATATGATAATCAACAACTATAAACTTAGTTCTTCTCATCAATTCAGTGATCCAAAACAATTTCCAACAGACTTGGAATGGAAAATGTCATTGGCAACCAGTGAGAGTACTATGGTGACTGAATGCAAATCAAAGAACACTATTTTCACCTTTTTTTCTGTGTTTTTTTTTTTTTCTCTTTTGTGTGGTTATCCCCCTTTGTTCTGATTTTTCTTTTTCAAAATGACTAATTTGGAAAAATATTAAATAAATTTTGTTTCCCAGATTTCTGCTTTTCTTCTAATCTTGGTTGCTTTGGTTTTGTTTGTGAAAAACTTTTAATTTAATATAACCAAAGTATAAAATGGATAATTTGAGTTACATTAAATTAAAAAGATTTTATATAAATAAAATAAAAAATATGTAGCCAAGATTAAAGATTTTTAGAAGGAAAACTTAAGATTAGAAGGAAAACACAAAAATGGGAGAAAAATGTATAGAGTTTCTTGGATAAAGGTCTCACTTCAAATCTATAAATAACTTTGTCAAATTTATAATATAAGCCATTCCCCAATTGATAAATGGGGAGTTTTCTGATGAAAAAATAAAAATTATATATATAGTCATATGAAAAATGTTCCAAATCACTATTGATTAGAGAAATACGCACTAAAACATCTTTGAGATATCATTTTATACCTTTTACCTACAATGATGAAAAGGGAAAATAATAAATGTTAGAGAAGATGTGGGAAAATTTGGAACACATCAACTATTGGTAGAACTGTGAACAGATCTAACCATTTTGGACAGCAATTTGGAATTATACCCAAACAGTTATAAAATGGCGGATAGTTTCTATGTTTCCCAAGGTGATTGGGAGAAAAAGAAAAGAATTTATATGTTCTAAGATGTTTATAATAGCTCTTTTTGTGGTGACAAACTACTGGAAATTAAGGAGATGCTCATCAGTTGGGGAATGTCTAAACAAGTTGCTGAATATGATTGTGATAGAATCCTACTGTACTATAAAAATGGTAAGCTGATTTTAGAAAAACATGGAAAGTCTTACTGCTGCCCATTTTGCTCTTCAAAATACATTTAAAATTTTTTTTAATGTAAAGAAAGCTTGATTAGATATCCAACTAAACAAAGTTATTCCAAAGACAATCAAGGATAAAAATATAAGGACTACTAGAAAAGATTTGTACCATTTTCACAACAAATACAAAAAGACAAAAAAGGAAACAGTAATGTAAACAGCATAACATAAAAAAAATTAAATATAAAACCATCATGCATACATACTAGTCCTTCAATTACTCATTAAAGAAAATTGGCTTACCACATTGCCACACACTGAATTGAAACCTGGAAGAGTCTATTGCAAATCTCTGTATTGCCAGTCTGAGGATATAAGCACTGGGTCCTCCTTGGTCATCCCTCCCATTGTACATACATCAAGATTATCCAAAATTCCCTGGAAGATAACATAAAAAATAATAAAAATATTAATAAAAAAAACTCTCTTTAATGACTCTTTATGATAATAAACATCAGGTGAGATGATAAAACAAGGAAATGTATGCTTGCCAAAGCATATCACCAGTGTGATAGACAAAATTCAGTGCAAAGTCTTTATGGATGATGAAGTCTTCCAGGTTCTTTTGTTTGCTTCTGAGATTGTACTGATTGCCCCCAGAACATTAGGCTTCTGGAAGAGACTTATAATCACCCAGAAGTTTTTGAAGTACTTGTCCACATAGGAAAAAACCAAATGTGTGAAGACAGTCTTGCCACAATATCAACATGTACTTTTTTCCCCCAACATTGCACATATCTGGGACAGACAGCACAGATGAATAATCATTGGGAAAATTGTACAGGAGGAAAGCAGGCTAGAATATTTTCAGAAAATGGTAAAATTCTTTCATTGATGGCAAACTCTTCATTTTTTCTTCTTTTATTAGTATTTTTTCCTTTTTCTTTATTAGTATTTTATTTTTCTAAATGCATGTAAATGTAGTTTTCAAATTTGCTTTTATAAAAACTTTGTGTTTGAAATTTGTCTCCCTTCCTCTCTTACCTCCTCCATCTCTCCAAGAAAGTAGTAATCTGTTATAGGTTAAATATGTGCATTTATTTTAAATATATATCCATATATGTCATGTTGTAAATAAAAAATTCAGATCAAAAAAGAAAAATCATGAGCAACAAACAAACAAACAACACCAACACCAAAGGTGAAAATACTATGCTTAGATTCACATTTACTCTTCATGGTTCTCTCTCTGGAAGTGGATGGCATATTTCTTCTTAATTCTATTGGAATTGCCTTGAATTACAGTCTTATTGAAAAGAGACAAGTCCATCATAGCTGATCATCATATAATCTTATTCTTACTGTATAGACAGTTCCCTTGGTTCTGCTCACTTCACTTATCACCAGTTCATGTAAGTCTTTCCAGGCTTTTCTGAAATAGCCTGCTCATCATTTCTCATAGGACTTTGATATTCCATTATATTTATATACCAAAACTTATTCAGCCATTCCCCAACAGATGGGCATCCACCCAATTTTCTTTTTTTTTTTAATCGATGGTAATTTACTTCCCAAAAAATAAAGGAGAGAACAAATTATTGCAAACACAAATATTCTAAAACAAAGCACAATCTTTTTTTTAAATAATATTATCCCTTGTATTCATTTTTCCAAATTATCCCCCCCCTCCCTCCATTCCCTCCCTCTGATGACAGGTAATCCCATACATTTTACATGTGTTACAATATAACCTAGATATAATATATGATCCACTCAATTTTCAACTGTAAAGGTCCAACTTTTCAATGTTAATATATTACTGGACTGCTGTATGGCATCATGGCATAGAATATCACTTATTCTAGAGAACTAAAGATGAATATAACACAGTATTCAGTAGAAACATAAATGGCAGGTATAAGTTTGCAATATATAACCAACAAGAATCTCTATAGAAGAATGGTAGTAAAAGATGTGACAAGGGAATTTTATGATAGGAAGAGAAGATGGTCTAATTACAATAGCAACATTGAGAGATGACAGATATCTAGCCAGAATGTTCTACTGATTTCCTTTTGATGGTTAGAGAAAAGGAGAATCCTCAGTATGTTGGGTCAACTTCCTTCAGTGAACTTTTGGAAGAACTGGGACAAGAATCACATGGATTTAGCAATTATATATGAGTCACAATCTGTTTTACCTGATTTCATATGAAATCACAGAGTTATTTGAATATTTGAATGGGTTTCCTAGAATCATTTGATACCAATGTATTATTTATTTTTTCAAATTTCACAGGGATTTATCATTAAGAATTTAATTGAGTCAGGAACTTGAACCCTGGCTGTCTGATTACAGTGTCAAAGATGACGAGAATGATGTTGAACTATGGACATACAAGGTTATGAGTTCCTGAGGGATTGTGAAAGAGACTTTCACGGGAGAAATTCAAGAAAAAATTAGAGACCAGGTTAAAATGATATATATATAAGCCCTTCTATCCAATCTATCCAATTTAGTATCCAAGTACTAAATTTAAATCTCAGTTCAAAAACTGGGGCTGAAAAATAATCAAAAAGAAGAAAAAACACAATGAATAAAAACTTTGGGTTAGGAGAAACCCTAGTAAACCTAGAAGAAAAGACAAAATCTTCAAGAAGCCTCAAAGAAGGGAAAAAACTAATAACAAGACCAAAAGGGTGACTAAAAAAAAACAGCAAGTGATTTTAAAATGAAATGAGATTGTGTGGGGGAAATGGAGAGTAGAAGAAATGTTTTAGAACAGAAAGTGAAAACCTAAACCAAGCAGACAATTCTGTGAAAAACAGAATGGAGTAGACAGGACTTAATGATTCCATGGTATAAATAATATTTTTTTAAAAAATAGAAGAAAATGTATAATACCCACCATCAAAAAACTACTAAAATGGAAAACATGTTAAGAAAAAATCATTTAAGAATCATTGGATGCTATGAAAACTGACCAAACCAAAATTTGTATATTATATGCCAGGAAACAATTTTTAAAAAAGCTATCCAGATTTATTGGAAATTGAAAGCACTGTGGAATTAAAAATCACTGCTTGAAAAAAAAGAAAGGAAAAATCACAGTAATATTATAAATAGAACCTAGAATTTCTAAGACAAAGAGAAATATTTTTAGCAGTAATAAAAAAAAAAGAGTTCAGGCACCAAAGAACCAGAGGAAATCACAAAAAAATAGTAGAAAGAAAATTTAATACACAGTTTTCTAAAAGACAAAAGTTAAGGGTATAAAATCAAAAATAGATTACCATGGGGAAAACGGAATATCTATATCTATACATACATGCATATATATCTATATATCTATCTATATCTATATCTATATATATCTATCTATATCTATCTATCTATCTATATATCTATATCTATCTATCTATCTATCTATCTATCTATATATATATATATATATACCTTTAATGAAACACAGGACTTTCAAACATCCCTGATAAAAGACCAATGGAGAGTAAAAACTTTGAAATGCAAACACAGGAGTCAAGATGAATTCAGAAAGATAAAATATATTTGATTAATTGAATAGATCTAATCAATGATGAAGTACTTACATACTAATAGGGAGAAAAGAGCAGACTCTTCAGAATTTAATGTTTTTAAAGCTCATAACCTGGCTTTGACCTTGTTCCTTATTATTAGTTTGAAGAAAATAAGGGAAAAGAATAGAAACATGAATATTATACAGATAATATGAGAAAGAATAGGGTAGAAATTACTATTTGGAAAAAAGGGAATATGGGAGAAAAATATGCAAACTTGAAAGAATTGGTCAGAGTGGCATTTGTATAATGATCTTATTTTTATCTGAACTGGATAAAGGAAGCTTGAAAACACACAAACCAACACTTATAAATGCAGATTGTAAAAAATAAACCAGTCATGAGTGAGGAAATAAGGGAAAATAGAGTTAGGGAAGGAAAGTCACAAGCAAAAGAAATTTCAACTTCAGTAGATGGATCATAAAAAAAAAAATCAAAAAGTGACCATGAAACTGTATAACCTGGAAATCAGGATGTAAGTTGATAAAAAGAGAACAGCTAAGCTATAGTAATAGAGCATTTGAAAAACAGAATATTGATGTTCATCAGATTTGTCTCCCTTTTCCACCTCCTTTTTCCCTGCAAAGAGGTAGGAGTGAAAAAGAGAAGATAAAGTATACTCTCCCCATCTCAGCAATTCTGAATCCCTTGTTCAAATCTCATTCTTGACTCATAGATCTGTCAAAATTATCCTCATCAATATTGCTCACCAAAGTCCACCCCAAATCTGTCTGTCCCTTCAACTGTATTCTGTAGAATGTCTGTCCTACAGTTAACAAACTTTCTTTTCCTTTCTACTTCTTTCTACCCTTTGTTCCTTATGGAAATGTGACTCCCCCCACCCCCAACAAAATGATTCTCTAACTAATCTTTCTACTAGTAATTACATGTTCTCTCACACTCCCTGACTTGTGTATCATTACCTGTAAAGGGCTGAAACTCTGTTAGGTGCACTGGAATCAGACAACCCAGACTTAAGGCTGATTACCTATTGGACAATACTCTATTAGCATATGCTTGGAAAATGGCCTTTCTCACTATTCTGTGCTGGCTCGATCTTTTGGTGTATATAGATAATCATAGGAGAGATTAGGGAGTGAAGTAAAACAAGCCAGAGTCACTTTTGAGGAGAACAATGAGGAGAAGGGAGGTTGGGGGTGAGCCTCTTGGAGGTTTGTCTGTCTCCTTTACTTCTCCCCCTAAAAACCAAGTACTTTTGCTGATCCTGACTCAGGCTGATCCTGAAGTCAACAGGGAACTAACCCTGACTTCACAATTACAGAAGAGTCAAAATACTTCTTGCTTCTCTTTGCCATTTCTAGACCTTCTCTCAACCACCACTAATCAGCAAATTCAAAATTACTACACAAGCAAGATTTTGTTACCTATTCTTTCTTTATTCCTTGCTCAGTCATTAGCTCTGTTGCAATACTACAGAAATTCAACATACACTGTCATACTCCCACCTTCTGAGTTTTATAAATTACTCAATTACTATGACTTTTTCCTACACTTCACACCAACAAACATAGAATTAATCTTACTTTTATGTTACCATAATCCACAAATGTTCTGCCTTTCATATTATTGAACTCTTAATTTATCTAATCATGATCTTTTAGCATTCCATTTTTCCTTATAGTCTCCAACCATATTCATCAACTTCATTGTGTCCATCAATTTCTTGACTCTTTAGTTCTTTCCAAAATCATCATTCCTTCCCTTTTCCATCTCAACCTTTTAATGCAACTCAGCTCTATGATAGTCTCTACCTTTGATTCCTCCATCCATTTGTCATATTGCTGATCATATCTTGACAAACTCCAATTTTGAATTATTGCCAACATTTGCCTTCATCACTCTTTATATGCTGATGAAGAGAAAATATAGTGTTAACTGTGCCTATTATAAATTTGTATTATCTCACAACAGTAGGACCCTCCCTGCATTAAGCAAATACTGTTTTTTTTTCCCTAGTTGATATGCTGCCATATTTTTTTACAATGACTATTCCTAAACATTCTCATCTCTTCACAAGATTCCCAAAGTGCCCTCTTTCCCAGTTTCTAAGTTGAGAACTCAATCTATACTTCCCCAGATGGAATTACAAGTGAATTATATTAAGCATTAAATTAAATTCAGTATTATACAAAGAAAAGAGGGGTGCCTATCAAATGTGCTCCAAGAGACAAATATAGTCCTGATACCTAAACCAGGGAAGAGATCATTCTGAGGGAAAAAATCCCAAAACTATAGTCCAACATCTATAATGAAATATCAATGCAAAAATAATGAATTTAATAAACTTAACCAACATATGAAAAACATTATATAATTTGATCTGGTTGGATTTATACCAGGAATGCTGGATTGGCTCAGTATTGGGGGGAGTATATAAATATAGTAAATCATGTTAATAAAAACAAGAAAAAATAGCATGAATACATCAAACTTTTGACAAAACAAAATACCACTTTATATAAAAGAAACATTCAAAAGTACAGGAAGAAATGGATACTTTCCTAACATGGTAAATATCTTAAAACCAAGATGTAGTATTATTTGTAATGAAAAAAATACTAAAGACCATATAATTATGTGATATAGTTCTAGAAATGCTAGTTTTAACAATAAAGGAATAAGCACAGACAAAAATTTATTTTTCATAATTCGGTGATTTACACAGAGATTCTATCTAGAGATCCAACTAAAGTTAATTTAAATAACATCAATAAAATAAAAATATAAAATAAGCCCGCAAAATTATCTGCTTTTCTGCATATTACCAACAAAACCAACAGGAAGAAATAGGAAAAAAGTATATTCAAGGTGGAGGAAAGCATAAAATTCCTGATAGCAAAACTATCAAGACACACATAGAAATTATAAGAATACAATTAGAAAATACTCAAATAATTGTAAGTTTAAATAAATGGAAAACTGTCTATTCTTCATGGCTGGGCAATGACAATATAATTAAAATGATAATTCTATCTGAGCTAATATGTAATTGGAGTGCCAAATTAGGTGTCAAAAATTACTTTATAAAACTGGAAAAAGTACAAAAATTCATCTGGATAAATCAAAGATCAAGAATCTTAAGGGGAATAATGAAAAGAAATGGGGGGTGGTAGAATGTATGAAAGTAGTGAAAGTAGATATACCAGTAAAGAGATAATATGAACCAGATCACTAACTCTCATACCAAACTACACTACAAAACATAATTATCTGCTACTAGTTAAAAAATACAAAAATTACAGATTAGGTATAGACAACTAAAAAATAATCTAACATAATAGTATAGTGTTTAACAAACCCAAGGATTCCAACTACCTGGGTAAGGATTCATTATTAAAGAAAAATTTCTGGGAAAATTTGAAAGTGCCTTGGAAGAAATATTCTCACACTGGATACCACAGAAAGATACAACTAGACAATGACCTAAATAACAAAGTAAATTTTTTAAAATAGTGGAGCAGGGAAGGCCATACTTTTCACACTGTGAATGAAGAAAGAGGTCTCAACCAATGGAAAGGATTATAAACTCTCTCTCTCTCCAAATATACCTATACACATATATACATGTTTTTACATGAATATGCATGTAAAAGCATACATATTAATAATATATGACAAATTTATAGATATACCAGTAAAGAGATAATATGAAACAGATCCACATATTCATATATAGAGATGACAGATTTGATTACTTAAATTACAAAGTTTTCACTCAAAAAAAATCAATGCAATTAATAAAGAAGGTAAATCAATACCTGGGGGAAATGTATATAAATTATTTTATTAAGTTTATTTGAAAAAGAACTAATATATGCAGGGAATTGATACAAATATAGAACAGGAGCTATTCCCCCAATAGATAGTCAAAGACTACAATAAATGCTTCTCAAAAGAAAAAAAAAAGCAACTTATCAACAAAAATATAAAAAATAAAATGTCTCCAACTCACTAATAACAGGGGAAATTAAAATTAAGATAGTTCCGAGATTCTATTTTATACTCATTTATTTAACAAAAAATGATAAAACACAAAATGAGAATTGTTAGAGGATCTGAAGAAGTATAAACTTTCAAATATATTGTTGATGAAGCTGTGAAGTTACTAGACCATTTGGAAAAGCAATTTGGAATCTTACTCTAAAAGCCACTAAACTCTCATCTTTTGATCCTGTGATTATGATTCTTTGTATGCTAAAGAGGTCAAAGACATAAAAAAGAACCAATATACAAAAATATTTATAGTGATACTTTTTGTTATAGCAAAGAATTGGAAACAAAGTAAGTTTTCATTGACTGGGGAATGGATGAATAAACTATGCTATATAAATATAAGGGAAAATTAATGAATATAAACAGGAAAATATACAATGATTACGACATTGTATGGAAAAGACTCAAAGACTTTAGAATGCTTATCAGTGCAATCACCTAGGCTTGGTTCCAAAACTTTGACAAGGAATCAGGTTTCTCTTCTGTTGCCAGAGGTGATAGCCTAGGTCAACTGTCAAATTAACTGAGAAAGAGTAGCACTAAACCTTACATAAAGATCCCAACAGGCTAAAAATTGACTTAGAAAATCATATATTCATATTGTCTACATTCTATCATTTGCTTTTATTTTTGTTAAATGTTTTCCAATTTCATTTTAACTTAGTTTGGTCCATATTTGGGAGTGTCCATGTGTTTGATACTTTGGTCTAGCATTTCAAAAGACATTTTCAGATATGCCCATTATGTTTTTGTTTTATGTGAGTATATTTATTTGTTACAATGGAAGGTTTTTTTTCTTTAGTTTTCTTTTCTTTTCTTTTGTAGGAGGATAGTTAAAGAAAATTGGAAAGCAGTTATAATGACTGTACAATATCATAACTACAATGATAAATCTGAAATCCCCCAAACCTATAAATAATGGAGATTTATGGCTTCACATGCAAATCTCTTTGTATTTTTGTAGGATATCTTCACATTTTGTTGGTTTTTGTCAAGTTCATAATAATAAAATGGAAATTCTTTAAATGAATGAATTAGAAATTATAGGCCAGATTATAAGCTTCATAAAACTCTCACCAGTTCATAAAAAGTGGTTTCTTTTTGTGTGTCTTTTTTTAAAGATGACTCATGGGTTTCCCCCCTTGAAAAAATATTAATTTTGGAGCCCTTTGGAACTTTATCTGAACTTCTTTTTGCTGTTTTTTTTCCTTTCTATTTTTCTTCTTGCATATGTGGTGAAGTCTCTGACACAACTTAACCAATTAAAAAATAAACACATTATACTTTTAAATGACATGTCTGCATTTCCCAACTCTTATTACTGTTAAGCCTAGACTCCAGTTATTATTGTGAGAATAGAGTTTATTCAGAAGCATATTTTCCCCACTGGAATTTGTTTCTAGAAGCAGTTAAAGGGAAAATAAATCCAAAGATAGAAAGAAATATGGTAAAGATAATTCAGATATTATTTGTAGGGAACAAACACAAGCCTCTCTAAATATAATTTACTATTTACAGCCACATCTCTATAATTTACATTACATAAACGTGTAACAGATAACCCAAAACATCAAATTGCTCCCCAAAAGTCTAAACTGACCCAGAAAAAAGACTTTTACAGTCTAACCATAGTTGATTTATATTAATTGTAATTGATTTATGTTAATAATAGTTACTCTGCATTGACTTAGCATTCTGAAAAGAATCAATTTTAGATTCAACATTTGTGATCAATAAAACAAAATGTAGATAATCCACATATTGCTATAAAGATTTATATTGAATGTGATTTATATATTGCATTAGACCTGATGTTCCTACAAATAAATATTAAATACAATTTGGGTTTGAAATGTCTGGATTGAAAATTTTTTCTCTTTCAGTACAAGTGCCCATCTACCCACAGCATTCTGTGAGGAGAACATGATGGCTATTTTCAATAATTTGCATGTCTATAATGTGGAGGTGGGATTAATTAGACTTGTACTACTAAATCCCAGAACAACAAAATAAAGAAGATTTTGGCCCCATATAGTCAATTTTTAAATTTTCAGTGTGAATGTAAGCATTTCTGCTTTACCAATTGATAAATCACTATAAATTAGTGATTAATTTATTGTTTTTTAATTGTCTAGATTTAAGATAATGAAGGAAGTTAATAATTCAGATTAAACTTAAAAAGTGTGTCAAGTACATTTTTAAATTAGTTGTCAAACATTTGACAGAATACCTCCCTTCATGAAAGGAAAGACTTTCCTAACTAGAAAGGTCCAAAAATGGGATGGGCTAGGATCCTTATGCCTAGACATCTTCAGTAGAAATTTGGAAGTGTTTGGGAAGTTAAAGAGAGGTTTCCTCTTATAGAATTAGATGTTATTGGAGGTGTTCCAGCTCTAAAATTCAGATGTTTCATATGCATAAACTTACCCTGAATACGGTCATTTCCTTGATGATGAGAAACTGCAGCAGGATGGAGAACATTTAACAAGAAAATTGAAAGAATAGTTAGCAAGATCAGTTAGCTGTTACCATTTTCTGGATGATTTGGAGCTATGAGAAATATAAAATGTATCTTTTTTATGAGAACATGTTAACCTCATTTTAAAGAAAAAAACAATTTAAATCAGGATATCTTCAAAGATATTCCCAATTAACTTTTCATTTTTATAGCTATAATCAGAGCTACAGGGAATAAAATCCTAAAATTAAAAGGGATTTTAGAAGTCATCTTGTCCGATAGCGCACCCAATGAAGAAAACCCCTTTAGAATGCCTTAGTGTTCTAACATCTCTGCTTCCAGAAATGGAGGTATTCATTCTTTTTTTGTACTGCTTCTGTCTTTCTATAAACTCTGCTCTATGTGAAACCATTGAATAGGTGCTACTGCATTGACAGAAAAACACTTAGAAAATGGGATCTCCTCTTCTCTCTCTCTCTCTCTCTCTCTCTCTCTCTCTCTCTCTCTCTCTCTCTCTCTCTCTCTCTCTTTGTGTCTGTGTGTCTGTTTCTGTGTCTCTGTCTCTCTCTCTCTTGGTCTTTCTTTTGCTCTCAGTCTTCTTTTCCTCCTCTTCCTCCTTTTACCTCTTCTATCCTCGTCTTATATTTATTCAAATGTGCCATAGAGAAGTAGTATTAAGGTGAAATAGAAATGGGAGCCATAATCCATTCAGAAAGATCTCTGACAGCTAAATATTGGCTTAATTTTTTTTCTTTTTTCTTTTTTTTAAATCAAAGCTTTTTATTTCCAAAACATATGCATGGATAATTTTTCAACATTGACCCTTGCAAAACCTGTGTTCCAAATTTTTCCCTCCTTCCCCTCTCCCCCTTCCCTAGATAGCAAGTAATCCAATATATGTTAAACATGTTAAAATATATGTTAAATTCAATATACATACATATTTATACAATTATTTGCTGCACAAGAAAAATGAGATCAAAAAGGGAAAAAAATGAGAAAGAAAAAAATGCGAGCTAACAGCAAAAAGAGTGAAAATGCTATGTTGTGGTCCACACTCAGTTCCCACAGTCCTCTCTCTGGATGTAGATAGTTGTATTCAGAACAAGATCATTGGAACTGGTCACATACTGACTTAATTTTTAAAAGTAACTTGATCTATATTTTATTGGTTTTTTTTAAATTTTATTAACTAGTTTCCAATTACATTTTAATCTGGTCTGGACCACACCTGCCATTTCTGCCATAGAGGATGTAATTTTCAGACTCTTCAGTATCATGGTTGATCTACTCTGATTAGATTTCAACTTGTCAAAAAATTTTCTTTTTAATATTACATCCAGAACTGGACACAATATTCTAGATATATTTGAATAAATACTGCAGTGGAACTATTATTTCCCTTGGTCTAAACATTATACATTTTTAAAACTATCCTATTAGTTCAAATATTGCATTTGTGCTCACTTAAAACCCTTTTTAAAATGGTGTTTAAATTCTTACTATACCATCAATATCATAAAAATGGGCAACCCTGAGGACATTTTCAAACTGATAAAAAAGCAAATGTGCAGAATAATTTATATAACAATAACACTATAAATATATAACATTATAAAAACAATTTTGAAAGCTGTAAGAACTATATTCAATACAATGACTATCCATAATTCCAGAAGACTCATAATAAAACATGCCATCCATTACATGTAGGTAAGAAATTTATGGTGTAGAATGAGATGTGTGCATACATATATATGCATATATGTACATAAGTATATCTATATGTTTGTATGCAGTCACTGAGGAAATTTATTTTGTTTAATTATGTATATATGTAAATGTTATTTCTTCTTTTTTCAATGGAGTAGGAATAGGTGGAGAGAAATTTGATTTCTGCTAATTTGAAAGAAAAATATTATTATTAGTTTTACTAATTATTTATTTTACTTATCATTATGTGAAATGCTGCTATATTATTAATTTTATTAATTGTTTTACTTTGTTACAAGACATCTTTCAGGAAATGGAATTAATATGTAAATGCAATATAAAAACAAAACATCAATTAATTTTTTTAATTAAGTGTTATTCAAAATAGGTCTTTTTCATCATCCTATCCTAAGGATCCTTAAAACAAAAACAAAACACCTAAATGACAGACCTTTTTTTCCAAATTAGATTTCATCTTACTAATTTCTGCCCATCGTTCCAGCTATGAGAATCTTTTTGAATACTGATTCTGTTATGTAATGTGTCAGCGTAGCCCTGATTCTAGGGAGAATTAGAATTCATAGGGAGAATTCTATTTGTATATATTCTTATACCTTCATATACAAATTACTTGAACAACAACAGAAAGAAAAACTCTTTGCTAGTTTTATCTCGAAGTTCTCTGTTTCATTGTTTCTCTTACCAAGCTTTTTTAACTTTTTTTCCTTCTACTTGATATAGACACCCAAGACAATCAAGAAATCCAGTGGAAAACAACAGTAAATTACTTCTCTCTCAGAACTGTATAAAAATCATTGCCCACAGGTATTGGGGAAAAGGACTTCTCCAACAAAGTTGACATTTTCCAGCCAACAAGAATAATATTATTAATAATTATATATATAATTATATATATTAATAATTATATATATTATATAATATTATATAAATATAATATATTATATAATATTATTATATTATATATTATATTATAATATAATTATATAATATATAATTATATTATTAATATATTTATATTATTATTAATATTAATAATTATTATATATATTATATATTATTATATATTTAATTATTATTAATTATTATATATTTATATATAATATTATATATTATATAATATATTATATATATTATTAATATATATTATAATTATTAATATATAATATATAATTATATAATATATATTAATATTAATATAATATATTATTATATTATATAATATAATAATAATATATTATATAATATTATTATATATTATATAATATATATATAATAATATATTATTGATATAATAATATAATATTAATATATAATATATAATTATATAATATATTAATAATTATAATATACATAATAATTATATATATTAATATATTTATAATATATAATATTATATATTATATTATATATATATATATATAATAATATATTATTATATATTATATATTATTAATAATAATATTATTAATATTATATTATTAATTTTATTACTTGTTTTACTTTGTTACAAGACATCTTTCAGGAAATGGAATTAATATGTAAATGCAATATAAAAACAAAACATCAATTAATTTTTTTTAATTAAGTGTTATTCAAAATAGGTCTTTTTCATCATCCTATCCTAAGGATCCTTAAAACAAAAACAAAAACAAAACACCTAAATGACAGACCTTTTTTTCCAAATTAGATTTCATCTTACTAATTTCTGCCCATCGTTCCAGCTATGAGAATCTTTTTGATTCTCCAATCTTTTTGAATACTGATTCTGTTATGTAATGTGTCAGCGTAGCCCTGATTCTAGAATTCTAATTCATAGAAATTCTCTATACAAATTACTTGAACAACAACAGAAAGAAAAACTCTTTGCTAGTTTTATCTCGAAGTTCTCTGTTTCATTGTTTCTCTTACCAAGCTTTTTAAACTTTTTTTCCTTCTACTTGATATAGACACCCAAGACAATCAAGAAATCCAGTGGAAAACAACAGTAAATTACTTCTCTCTCAGAACTGTATAAAAATCATTGCCCACAGGTATTGGGGAAAAGGACTTCTCCAACAAAGTTGACATTTTCCAGCCAACAAGAGATTGACAGATTACAATATTCTATATCTGGGAGTAAGAACAAAACTTATCCTGAGAAAGCCCTAGATGAGGAAGCTGTAGGAAGTGACCACTTCAGACCCAGACAGTATAGTTCCTTGGTCACTGAGTTTTCCTAATGTTTTGTCCTGAGACACTGGAAAGAACTTTGAAGAGGCAATGTTATTAACCTCAAAGATCCATGGGAAGCCTAATTCTGGAGGCAGAGGTCAGCACAAGAACCCATGGGACTGGACTGTGGAATACACTAAGTAGGCCTTACCACACACCCCAAAATGAAATTTAGGGAAAAGCCTGAACCTAGTATAAAAGCTAGTACAAAGTACAAAGTACAAAACCCTAAAGCTGAGTAAATCAAAGGAAATATTAAGCAGTATTTTTTTTATTTACTGAAAATATAAAAATCTTCCAAAAGGAGGAGCATCTATACCTGCATGCAGAGTCTCAAAGTAAAAAAAACCAAAAACAAAAACAATCTGGATCTTCAACAAGGACTACATAAATACTTAGAAGAAATGAAACAAGAAATAAAAATAAATAAAAACTATGGAAGATAGAATTAGATAAATATTAAGCTGATTAGGAGGAAATTCCTATTCCCCCCAAAAATGGATACCTTGAAAACTAGAGTAATCCAAACAGAAATCATGACACAGTAAGAAATATTAGAACAACATCAAGATATTAAAAAGAGAAGAAAATATAAGACATTTGATATAAAAATTAACTAACCCAGAAAATACATGTAAGAAACATTCATCTCCCTAAAAAAAGAATTTTTAAAAAGCTTAGACACTTTTTTATTTCTTTTTATTTTAAATTTTTAAAGATTTTTTTTTTTATTTTTCCCAGTTGCAAGTAAAGATGGTTTTCAACATTAAGTTTTGTAAGATTTTGACTTCCAAATTTTTCTTCCTCCTCTCTTTCCTCTCTAAGACAGCAAGCAATCTGATATAGATTATACATGTATAATCATTTTAAACATTTTCATATTAGTTATGTTATAAAAGGGAAAAACCAAGAAAGAAAAATAAAGTAAAAATAGTATACTCTGATCTGCATTGTCTCCACAGTTCTTTCTCTGGATTTGAACACTATTTTTAATAACAATAAATGAAAACTGCACAGACCTATTAAAATCAGTGAAAAGTAAAAATAGGAAGAATACATCAACTACTTTCTGAAAGAAACTTCAAAATGAAAAATCTCAGGAATGTCAGGAGGAAGAAGGGACTGGAATTTAATATTTCTCATAATTGGGATTCATTAGAAAATTATACAGACATGGAGGAAGAAGTCAGGTAATTGAGCATCAAATTGATTTCTACTCAAATGGATGAAGATGATCCAGCACTCAAAGCCACCTAGTTTGGTGTAAAAATACATCAAATCCAACAGGGAACTAGGTGGTGATAGAGAAGGAAGCTTATGAAGAAACAGGGATGATACTGGGAAGGAATAGTTCCTATCAAAACAAATTACTTGAGGGGATTCAGAAGATGAAAAAAATCAAATCAAGTCAATTAGGGATATATAATAAGAAGAAAAATGATGTTTAATCATATGAAATTCACAATCGAATGGAGGAGATAACATACTATCAATTACATATAATACATATGGATAAATTTGGGGTAATCTCAGAAGAAGATAAAGCAAAGAATTAAGGGAGAATCTTATATAGTCTTGTATCAGATGATTGGGGAATGACTCAATGAATCATGGTGTATAATGGAATATTATTGAGTGAAAGGAAATGATGAGAGGCAATGAATTGATGCAGAGTATAACACAAGGAAATCAGTGTATACAAAGATAGCAATTTGTTTTTTAAATAATAGCTTTTTATTTTCAAAATATATGCAAAGATAGTTTTCAACATTCATCTTCAAAAACCTTGCGTTCCAAATTTTCTCCTCCTTCCCCCTTCTTTCCCCTAGACAAGCAAGAAATCCAATATATGTTAAACATGTGCAATTTCTTTATATATATTTCCACAATTATGCTGCACAAGAAAAAATAGCTCAAAAAGGGAAAAAATGAGAAAGAAAACAAACGAAAAGTGAAAATACTATGTTGTGATCCACAGTTTTCATGTCTTCTTTCTGGATGTAAATGGTTCTTTCCATCACAAGTCTATTGGAATTGGCTTGAATTGCCTCATTATTGAAAAGAGCCACATCCATTAGAATTGATCATGGTATAATCTTGTTGCTGTGTAAAATGTTCTCTTGGTTCTACTCACTCTACTTAGCATCAATTCATATAAGTCTCCCCATGTCTCTCTAAAATCATCCTGCTTATCATTTTTTATAGAATAATAAAATATCCATATACCATAACTTATTCAGCTATTCTCCAACTGATGGGCATTTATTAGTTTCCATTCCTTTCCACTACATGAAGAACTACTATAAACAATTTTGCACATGTGGGTCATTTTCTCTTTTTGTAATCTCTTTGGGATACAGGCCCAGTAGAGATACTGCTGGATCAAAAGGCATGCACAGTTTGATAGCCCTTTGGACATAGTTCCATATTAGACAGAAATAGTAAAAAAAAAAAAAAAAAAAAAAAAAAAAAACTAGTTTGAAATGGACAGTCAAATCATCAGAGGACTCATAATGGCTTATTCCTAATAGAATGGTGATGGACATATAGTGCAACAAGTGATGTATATTTTTGGTCATGGCCACTGAGAATTCAACATGCTTTTTTGACTTTTAAAAATGTTTTTTTCCCCTTTCTTTTTCTCAATTGTCAGTTGTCAGGTATCGGGTGTCAATAGGACTAATAAAAATGATAACCCCCCCCAAATGGTTATGGTAACTTTTTTTCCTTTTTGTTTTATCTTTCTTTCTTTTTCTTTCTTTCTTTCTTTCTTTCTTTCTTTCTTTCTTTCTTTCTTTCTTTCTTTCTTTCTTTCTTTCTTTCTTCCTTCCTTCCTTCCTTCCTTCCTTCCTTCCTTCCTTCCTTCCTTCCTTCCTTCCTTCCTTCCTTCCTTCCTTCCTTCCTTCCTTTCTTTCTTTCTTTCTTTCTTTCTTTCTTTCTTTCTTTCTTTCTTTCTTTCTTTCTTTCTTTCTTTCTTTCTTTCTTTCTTTCTTTCTTTCTTTCTTTCTTTCTTTCTTTTTTTTCTGAGGCATTTGGGGTTAAGTGACTTCCCCAGGATCACACAGCTGGTCATTCCCCCCCGCCCCCAGTGGAACAGAAAGAAATTAAGAAGAAAGAATAAACAAGTAAGATAATTTTGAAGATCTATATTACATACATATTTAAAACAACAAAAACATATGAAATGGAAGAATCTTAGTTTTGTATCCTGTATGTGCAAGTGCTTTTTTATATTTAAATTCAGAATTTCAAAAAATATATAATTAATTTTATGTTTTGTGATTTTACTTGGCACTCACTCTGAGTGCTTCTATATTTATTTCTAGAAAAAAGTATTCACAATGTATATACATGAGACTTCTGTGTAATCTACATGCTATATCACCCATTCATTATTCGTAAATGATGTTTTCAGACATATTTTTGTCCATTCTTTACATCCACTTTTGCCTAGAAATTGCAAAGTACTAATGTAGCAGGGTTTAGAAATTGAACACCATTATTTGTTAGGATTCTTACAAGGTGCTAAGTCACTGGAATAGATATAATTATCTAATTTAGCATGGTACTTAACAACAATTCTCTAGTTCAGGGTTCAACTCAAAGGAGTTCAAATCTTTGAAGGAGTCCTTTAAGGAGCTCCCACAAGCCCAGGGAGTACCCACAAGCCCATTCTCTGGGAGGACATAAGGAGCCAGGATTCAGTGGAGTAAGTCTATCTGGATTGGGCAAGTAGAGGACTTCCTAGGAGAACTTCAGAGAAGCTCGAGGAGATTCAGAGAGCCAGGATTCAGTGGATCCACAAGTCCAGCAGATTCACAAGCCTAAAGGAAAAGCCTGCTCACAGACTTCCACGAGATTCACAACTAGGATTGACTTCTGGGAAACCCACAATCCCACAGTCTTGGAGGCAGAGTCTAATTCATTCCCACTTCTACCTTCGTGCTGGCTGGAGGCTTTGGATTCAGAGGGAGCTAGAGACTGAAGCTGGCTGGAGACACTTGGACGAGAGCTCTTGGGAACCAAAGAGAGAGATAGACCTCTAAGAAAGCTAGCCGAGCCCCAAGTGAAGGAGACAAGGCTTGAAAGAGAAAATAAAGGATCTGGAGATACGATTTGGAAAGAGACGGTAAAGAACTTTAACTCCTGGCTGCATTTTGGGATTATTGAAATTGAACTGAAGCCAAGGCTGCCTCTAGAAGCTCCCCAAGAAACCTGCCTCCAAAAGAATGATCACAATTTAGAGACAACAGAACATTACAATTAATTATAGTCAAGGTAGGATGATTACTCTTATCCTGCTAATTCACTAGTGATTACATTACTTCTCATTATCCTATGTTCTAAAGTAATACAGAGATTTTGTTTTATATTTACAAATTCCTCAAACTGAAAGTTAACTAATTTTTAAAATTTTTATATTTAATTTTTTATTAATTTTTTTTAAAAATTAAAATGAACTGGAGAACTCTCTACCCTATAAGTAGTACTCATCTCTATATCTCAACCCCCATCTCCTAGGCTTAAGTAAACATCAAATATTTTGGCTAAATAATTCATAAAAAATAACATTGATATAAATAAATATTTATAATATTTTAGTAGTGAGAATGACTACCATCATAATAATTTATAAACATTACTTCTACTCTTGATGTCTCCACATTACTGAAAATTAGTCCCACAATTCAGTTTTTCTAAAAAACAATGTCTCTCAAGAATCTTCTTTCACAATATTAAGATTAAATGAAGCCTATTTACTAAGTTCCTTTCTTTTGTCCTCTCCTCTCATAGTTCCTTTCCAGTCATAACCAGAAAATGATTTCTTCACAGATAAACCTCAATCTCTCAGTTGTTTAGTCATGTCTAACTTTTTGTGACCCCTTTCAGGGTTTTCTGGGCAAAGATAATATGGTTTGCCATTTTATTGTCCAGCTCATTTTACATATGAAAAAACTAAGGAAAACAGTGTTAAGTGACTTGCCCAGGGTCATATATCTAGTGGGTGTCAGACATCAGATTTGATTTGATTTGAAACTTCTTGCCATTCTTGCCACTGTCACCTAACTGTGAAAAATGAACTCCTTCCAATAAAGAGATGCAACCAAGAAAATGTATGTTCAAGTCCTGTCCTTGATACAGAGTAGTTGTATGACCTTTAGTAATTTATATAATTTTTTATTGTTTTCTAGGCCAATGTTCCTCCAACTATGCTGCAAAGGAACTCTGAAACATCAAATGTCTTTTAATGAATATTATTTTGTTTTTCAATAGACATGAAAATAGTAATTTTAAAGATTTTACTAGTAGGATTCTGACAAAGTTTTGTTTCAACTGAAGGGATCTAACCATGAGAAAAAGTTTGAAAACCACTACTCTGGGCAACTCCTTAAAATTTAATAATTTCAATTTCAGATAATTTTCTGATCAGTATTAGTAAAGGACATTTCCTGATACTCTATACTAATTAAATTAGTTTATAATGCTTCCCTATACTAATGATATCAAAGAACCAGTCTGTAATTTTTTTGAGAGATTAGAGAGTTTGTTTACTTATTTAATATATTCCCTAGTTACATTCAAAGCATTTTTTACATTTGTTTTTATTTTTTTTTTTGAGTTCCAGTAATTCTCCCTCATCCCTATCCACAATTTAGAAACCACATGTGAAGTTATGCTAACATCTCCATAAAAGTCAAGTTGTGAAGGAAAACATAGATATCCCAGTCTAAATGAAAATAAAACGCTCAAGAAAAATTAAGTTAAAAAATAGAGAGATACAGAGAGAGGGAGAATGCTTCCATCTATATCCAGATACAATCAATTCCTTCTCTGGGTATCAATAGGATTTTTCATCATAAGTTCTTCAGAATAGTTATAGATGATTGTACTTCCAAGAACTGCAAAGTCAGAATATTGCTATTATTTTATATACAGTGCATTTTGTTTTGCTTGAGTTCAGGAGGTCTTTTTTTTTCTTTCTGAGAGCATCCTGCTCATCATTTCCCACAGAACAATAATATTCCATCACAAACACATACCATACTTTATTGAGTCATTTCCCAATTGATGGGCAATCCCTCAATTTTCAATTTTTTTTTTTGCCCTAAGAAGTGTTCAACTTAAAAAAAATAGTACCAGTTTCCTATAATCCATAGGAATGATTATTGAAGCTGTTGTCATAGGAAAATATATATTGATTTAATGTGAATGGTATTATAGAGTTCTTTGTAGCATTCCTCTACTTTTTCATCTTTGAAGCCTATGATGTTGTATAATTTTTTGCAAATATTTATCATAAACACTTCAGTGTTGTGAGAAAAAACCATTTAAATGAAACATAATACTTGCCTTTAAAGGTTTCCCTACTTAAGGTTATCTGGGCCCCAACTAGAGTTATTTCCTCCATTTATTTACAAAATGATGAGGTACACTAAGCAACTATCTAAAGAATAGATATGGTCAGCTAAATATAATATAATAGAATATGAGCTCCTTGAAGCAAGGATTGTATTATTTTATAAAAATCTTTGTATCCTCAGTGTCTTGCTTAATTATAGGTATTTAATTTAATAATGATAAATAAGTATTTACTTAATTATTACAGTAGTGTTTGTAGAGAAGCATTATGTATTCATTATTATATTAAAATTTGTAGCGAGCTGTCGTATCTAGAAGCTGCCGGATCACTCTCTGGGAAGAGATCTGCTGTGTCTTCTACTCAAATCTCTCTGATAGATTCTTCTTCCTGTAACGAACTGTTGTCTCCAGGCAGTTGCTGTTAACTCTTGTCCAGAGAAGTGACTTCCCTTCCTGCAGAGAGCCCCGTCAAGCCTGATGCAATGCAGAGTCTTCTTCTATCTCTGGGTGTCCTCTCTTTTATTCTCCCAGAGAATGGGCGTGGGATAATGCAAGGGCTTCTGGGAAGAACCACTTCAGCCAATGAGCTTGCTCCTTCTATCAAGTCAACCTGAGTTCTCACCTTGTAATTGTCCAACCTGAATTCTCACCTTGTCACTATCCAGACAACCTGAGTTCTCACCTAGTAATCCTAACATCTCCCCCTTTCTTTTGATTTAGAACATAGGACAGTCATGATCTTGAAACATAAATCCATCAATATGGGAAGTATTACACATAATTACATAAATTACATAAGCACATAGTAACATAGTAACATAATACATGCTAGAAGTATATGACAAATAACATAATCAAATAATCATAAATTGAAAATTTATAAATGTCCATAAGTCCATTGTCCATTAGTCTCATCTTGTGTGAGGAAGTCCAATGATTCCTGCTGGTTTTTAAAGTTCTTTAACAGTCTTCTTATTATCCATGCTCTTTCAGTGTCAGATGTTTCTTAGATCTCCTTTATTTTGAGGTCTTTCTCTTTTTCTGTCTTTCTCTGATGGACAAGGCGAATATGACTCTTTGGCACCCATCTGATTCCTTCTCCTGCTGAAGAAATACAAGCAAACCCTCTCCCCCAGGCAGTTAACCTATCTGGTCCCTTCCATTCACCACTTTCTGGATCTCTCCACATCACCTGGCGATTATCTAAGGACAGTGGAGATGCTCGCACTGGACACTGCCCTTCTGGTGGGTTATAAAACCTGTCTGCCGGAGCCAGTGCATCTTTGTCAAAAATTAGAAAATTAATGGTATAGAGAACTAAATTTAGAAGTTCCCTAGGGCTACCTGTGGCTCCCCCTTTCTTTTGTTTTTGGAGGAGTGTCTTAATATCTCTGTTTCTTCTCTCTACTATTGCCTGCCCTTGAGGATTAAAGGGTATGCCCGTGGTATGTAAAATCTTATACTGTGCACAAAAGTGTGTAAAATATTTGGACGTATATGCAGGTCCATTGTCTGTTTTTATTGCTTGTGGCACACCCATAATTGCAAAAGCTTGTATAAGGAATTCAGTGACCACTCAGGCTGTCTCTTTTGCTGCTGGCATTGCAAATGTGAATCCTGAAAAGGTGTCTACCACGACATGAATAAAAGATAGATGACCAAAAGATTTATAATGGGTCACATCCATTTGCCAGATTTCATTGGGTCTCAAACCACGAGGATTCTTCCCTGGAGGGAGTGTAGGAGCATGGAAAGGAAGACAAGCTGTACAGCTTTTTACTATGCTCCTAGCTTCCTCTCTTGTGATTCCAAATTGTAAACGTAAAGCTCGAGCAGCCTGATGATATTTAGAATGAGATTCTTGTGCTTCCTGAAATAAAGGACTACTGGCTAACATGGTTAGAAGGCTATCTGCCTTTGAATTTCCATCAAAAATGGGACCTGGAAGTCCACTATGTGAGTGGACATGCAAGATATAAATCTTGCCTGGATGTTTTCTCACTTGCTCTTGAAGTTCCTTAAAGAGCTGATAAATATTGGAGGCTGCAAATTTTATTTGGGCTATGGCAATTCTTTGTACTACACCTACTGAATAGGCTGAATCAGTAATTATATTTACGTCTCCTGGGTAATAAGTAAGAGCTAGCATGATAGCAAATAATTCATTCTGTTGAGTGGACTGAAAAGGAGTCCTGACTACTCTCTTTATGGTTAAATCATGAGAATATACAGCACAAATATTTTCTTTGGAGGCATCTGTAAAGATTGTTGGTCCTTTAAGAGGAACCTTAGAAACCTTTTCTTCAAAAATCCATCGCCAATTATGTAGTAGCCGGGTAATCTTTAATGGAGATCCATGTGCAAAATTTGGAGCAGTGGCCAATAAAATTTGCCATTCTGGGATGGTCTCACAGCATACATTAATTTGTGCGTTAGTATAGAATGTGTATATTTTTTCAGGACTTATTCCAGATAATTGTGTTACTCTCTTAATAGCCTTTAATAAAATCCTAGCCACAAGCACTGGGTAAGGTGTAAGGCTTTGTTCTGGTTGTGCTGGGAGGTTCACCCACTCAATCACTCTGTCTCCTTGATGAAGGACTGCTGTGGGTGCCTCTTTTGTAGCAAAAACTGATATTTCCAAGGGTTTTTGAGTGACTCTTTCAACCACATTGGATAAAGCCAGTTCAACTTCTCTCAAAGCCTCTTGTGCTTCTTTTGTAAGCTGGCGTGGTGAATTTAAAGCACTGTCTCCCCTTAAAATGTCATATAGAGGTTGTAGTTGATTGGTAGTTAAGCCTAACACTGGACGCATCCATTGGATATCTCCTATTAATTTTTGAAAGTCATTTAAGGTGTTCAACTTCTCTGTTCTTAAAGAAATCTTTTGTACTGTGAGTGTCTTAGGATATACTTCATATCCTAAATATTGAAAAGGAGCATGTCTTTGAATTTTTTCTGTAGCTATATGCAGTTTGTAGTACTTTAATGTTTCCATGGTCTTTTGTAGACATGCTTCTAACATTTGTTCCTCAGGTGCACATCCCAAAATATCATCCATATAATGTAACAATATTACTTTTGGAAAGGCTTTTCTTACTGGAGCAAGAGCAGCTGCAACATACATTTGGCACATAGTAGGGCTGTTTTTCATTCCCTGTGGCAAAACTGTCCATTCATATCTTTTATAAGGCTCGGCCAAATTAACACTAGGCACTGAAAAAGCAAATCTTTTCCTATCCTCCTTATCTAGAGGAATAGAATAGAAACAATCCTTAATGTCTATAACCCATAGAGGCCATTCTCTTGGCAACTGAGTAGGAGATGGAAGTCCAGGCTGAAGAGTTCCCATAGTTTCCATCGGTTCATTTACTCTTCTTAGATCAGTTAACATCCTCCATTTTCCAGATTTCTTTTTCACCACAAATACTGGGGAATTCCAAGTACTTAGAGAAGGCCGCAAGTGTCCTTGGTCAAGTTGTTCTTGCACTATGTCTAATAAGGCCTGAATTTTATCACTTCTTAAGGGCCACTGTTCTACCCACACTGGTGAATCAGTCTTCCACTGAATAGGAACTGGTGAAAGTGCAGGTAGGCCTTCAACAGCAGCTCTGCCTAAAAAGCCGAAGTGCTTATTTGTAATCCTATCTGCTGTAAAATGTCTCTTCCCCACAGATTGATGGGTATTTTTTCAACCACAAAAGGAGTAAAAGCTCCTGTTTCTCCTTCAAATACCCATCTCAAAGGCCTAGCACTAACTTCTGCTGCTATTGATCCTCCCACCCCAGACATATAGGTGTCTGCTTTAATCTTTGGCCAGTGACCGGGCCAATTGGCACCTCTAATAACTGTACGATCTGCACCCGTGTCTACCAATCCTTCAAATGGTATTCCGTTTATATAAATAGTAAGCATAGGTCGGTCAGCTGTCACAGCTGCTGTCCAATATATTCCTGGATTTTGTTCATTGGAGTCAAAATCTAGGCGACTATCACTAGGTTGCTTATTAGGGGTCCGTAACAATAAGCCTGATGCTACTACTTCTCCTGGTTGATAAATCACACGTTGTCTGCCTGTGTTAGTGACTGGGATATTAGATACACGTTCTCCAGTCTCCCACATCAGTGTATGGATGGACACTGTTTTGTAGGCACTCTCAGAAGGTGAAATGGTCAAGCCTACTGTGCCTGGAGGCAAAGGATCCATAGGCTCAACAGGAACAGATTTCACTTCTCCAGGGAGTATCTCGGTAGTCTCTACTGCACACAACTCTATTTTTCCTAATTTCAATCCCTTTCTTCCATCTGATTGCCTTTTGGCTGATTGATCATGTCTTAAAATTCTCTGGATGTAACCTCTGCTGCCATCATGCCCCACTTGGGGGGCTGAAGCTGGGCCCCACCTGTCATTTCCCTGGGTCAATCTACATTCGGAGGCCCAGTGGAGGCCCTTGTGACATTTTGGACATGGAGTTTTAGGTCTTCTCTCACCCTGTCTTCTCACTGTATCTCCATATCTACACTGAGCTCTTAGATGCCCAATTTTTCCACATTGAAAACATCGCTGAGTTTCTCTAGAAGTCCCTTGCCAGGAGGGACCCTGCCTTTCCACATTCATCATTGTCCGGGTGTAAAAAGCATTTGTTCCCACTGTAGCACAGCGTCTTATGATCTCCTCTAAAGGAGCATCTTTGTCTAATCCCCATATAATTCTTTTGTAAATCTCATTGGCATTTTCCTTAGCCAGATGTCTGGTCATTATTTCTGTAGCTGAATTTTCTCCAATAGTTCTTTTGACAGCAGTTTGCAAACGTCCCACAAAATCTGCAAAAGGTTCATTGGGACCTTGCTGTATTTTAGTGAAAGCCTCTCCACGATCTTTCTGTCCAGGAAGGACACCCCAAGCTTTTATTGCAGCCTTAGCAATTTGTTCATATATTGTCATGGTATAATTAATCTGTTCCGAATTCTCTCCATACTGACCTTCACCAGCTAAGTGCTCAAAAGTGAATTGTGTGTTAACTCCTATTTCCAAATTGTATCTGACTTGAATTTTACATAATTCATGAAATTCCGCAAGCCATAATAAATTTTCTCCAGGTTCCAGACATGTCCTTGCTATGGATTTCCAATCATTCGGGGTTAGGACTTCATAAGACAAACCATCTAGTAACATTTTGACATAAGCTGATGTAGCCCCATAAAGGGTACAACCTTTTTTCAAATCCTTAATTTTATTCAAATCTAAAGGTGCATATCTTCTCCTTTTTTTACCTACAGAATCAATCTCTTCAATCACAGGATATGCATGTATAAAATCACTTATATCCTGTCCTTCTCTCTTAGCTTTAACCAATGCTTTTTCTAATCTTGTCATAGGCTTAGGCTGCTTCACAGGCAATTCTGTTTGTGTTTCTGCCTCTTCCCCTCTTTCTTCCTCCATCTCTGAAGGTGGGGTTGATGTGGGCCTGTCAATAATCTGTTCTCTAGGCAGGGTTGAAGCTTCTTCAAGAGAATCATACCATAATTCCTCATTTAAATCCTCTTGCTCTAGGGAAAGATCTTGATCTTTCCTTTTTTCCTCACACTTCCTCCTCTGTTCATTTTTAGAACTTTTCCTTCTCCTACAACTTGCTTGATAGTTTAAGGCTAATTGAACTATGTTGTAGATATAAAATACTTCTGCAGAAATTGAACGAGGCCCATTTTTTGCTTGAAATTCTTTCATTTCATATCCCACTAGCTTCCATTTATCTACATCTATCTTTTCTTCCTCTAAGAACCAAGGGGATGTGCATCTTAATGCAGCCAAGAGTTTAGCAATCTGTACCCAGGTTACAAGTAAACTCTGCTCCTCAATTATCTTGATTATACTCTTTATAGTACCACTCCTGAATGGGGGTGGAGCTGAGGTTGCTTCTGGGGCTGGGGTTGAGTCGGCTGAGGTCCAGGGATTGAATATAGCTAACATCTGCCCCATTTCAGCTATAAGAGATTCCTGGTTTAGCCCTTAACAAGTTAAGTTCCTTATTTATCTATTAGCATGCTCACTTAATCTTTAACAAAGTTTCCTCGTTACTCACGGTTCTGGGACAGAGAGACTGAAATCTAGATCGGAAGCTTTTCCACTGGAATCAGGACCGTGTCTGTCCCTGTTCGGGCGCCAAATTGCGAAGGTCTGGTCTAGCTCCTCTTGTCAGGATAAGCAAAAGTCCTTGCCCCACGTGTGGACGCCAATTGTAGCGAGCTGTCGTCTCTAGAAGCTGCCGGATCACTCTCTGGGAAGAGATCTGCTGTGTCTTCTACTCAAATCTCTCCGATAGATTCTTCTTCCTGTAACGAACCGTTGTCTCCAGGCAGTTGCTGTTAACTCTTGTCCAGAGAAGTGACTTCCCTTCCTGCAGAGAGCCCCGTCAAGCCTGATGCAATGCAGAGTCTTCTTCTATCTCTGGGTGTCCTCTCTTTTATTCTCCCAGAGAATGGGTGTGGGATAATGCAAGGGCTTCTGGGAAGAACCACTTCAGCCAATGAGCTTGCTCCTTCTATCAAGTCAACCTGAGTTCTCACCTTGTAATTGTCCAACCTGAATTCTCACCTTGTCACTATCCAGACAACCTGAGTTCTCACCTAGTAATCCTAACAAAAATTGATATATTTTGTTTTGCCAAAGTAAACATTTTCCCAAAAAACATCAAGAAACCCTATCCTACATACACACACAAAGTGAGAAATAATACTTAATAGTGCAATAGCAATAGACAGTTGTATGCTCAGACTGCTGCCTGAATGCATCTTACATTGACTCAATGTATAGATGAGAAAGCAAATAGTCCCTCAGTTTTCCAGCCTTATCCTTTGTCATAGAATGGATGAATTGTCACTCTGAATTAATCAGTCATCAATAGGATAACAACCAATTAAAATTGTTGCTGAGTACCCTAAGGCTGATTGATAGCTTACCCAGCTAATGGCATTGGTAAAAAAAAGTCAGAGGTTAGTTCCTATCTCTACATAGTTTCTAGCATAGTATTTTTTTTTTAAAAGACATCACCCTAAAGCTTTCTCTAAAACATAACACTAAATAATAATGTCCAACTCAGGCCATGGATTATAGTTTCCTCTGTCAAGAAGCCATGATCTTTAAATGTCTTCCCTCTTTTCCTCTAGTATCTTCTGTAATGCTCCACATTTTCTTTATTATCTTCCTTTTGCAATGAGCCCAGCAATGAGATTATATGTAATATGGATTTTACAATCCAATATATATTTTAGTTTGGTCACCCTACATGTATAATTGGGAGGGGAGAACCTTTTCTCCTATGAAATAGAATGACCAAAAAAAGGAAAACTTCCAGCTTCTAAGCTGGAACTGGATGTCTTTATTAAAAAATTCCAGATGAGGATCTCTCTCTCTCTCTCTCTCTCTCTCTCTCTCTCTCTCTCTCTCTCTCTCTCTCTCTCTCTCTCTCTCTTATCTGGTGGTGAGTGATGCAAAAATATCTCTGTATCGCAGGTGAAGGATAACAATGATTTTGTCTCTAACTTGACTACCATGTGTCTGTGAACACTTGGCACTTCAACTTTTTTTTGTCTTTTATTTGTTGATGTTTTGCTCTTTCCTGATCTCCTAACTAAAGAATTAAATAGACCAGATTAGAATCCTATGTTTTGAAAGGTCACAAGAACCATTGGAGGAACAGTAACTAGAGTTAATAGTAGATGTACATCTGAGCACAACATCTGAGTATTGCAAGTAAATCTAGATACAACTTGGCATAGATTCTATAAAGAGAGAAAAGTACTCTAGAGTAAGGTACTCATATTTTCCTTACAAATATATTTCAAAACTTTTCTGCTTCAAATTCAAATCCCCAACTCTTTAAAATTATTCCTTGAATCCTAGGGGAAAGTAGTCAGCCACCCAGTGGACACCTAACTTACTACAGTGAGTGGGGAATTAGGAGACTGAGTTCAGAGAAGTTGCTGCATTCTATTTTCATATTTTCCTTTCTTGGTCTCCTCCTTATTCCTTCAAAAAAAAAATAGGAGTGGAAAAATCAAAGGCAAAGCTTTTCTTTGACCTTTATGTGGAGTCCTTCTCAATATTTGATAGGGATAGAGCTGAGATTGTAGTTGACAAAAGATAATAGAAATAGTTTTTTGTAGTACTTAATCAGAATAATCCTATTTCCTGCACACACATCTATCAGTTGAGTGGTTCAAAACCTATCATTTTAGAAATCATTGTTAGGTTATAGGTTATTTTTAGGTTATTAGGTTACATCACTTCTGTACTGAGCAGTTAGGTCCAGGTACATGATCATAACAGAAACACTAGAGACCAAAGTTTGGGCATTGGTATGTTTAAAATACTAATAAAAGTTGGTGGAATCCTGACTGTGGAAACCCAACCTAAAGCTCAAACTACTTATCAATAAGAAAAAGAACTGATTGTATCTGAATGCAGATTGAAGCATTGTAGTGTCTGGATTAGCTCTCTAGAAGATCTCAGTACTAGCCCAAGTCTTGGTTTTAGAAGAGGAGTGATGAGGTGGGACTCACATGGATGGTCAAAGATGGAGTCTGTTTATTCCAAATTCTCTCAGCCTTATATACCCTAATACTTTTATATAACCAAAGCAACACTGTGAGTGTGCTAACTATATAGTATGCATGCAGGACCAAATAAACAACTTGCTATTGTGTGTAGATGACTCTGCCACTTGGTATCATTTTGCTTTAATTACAACACTGGTTGTCACTGCCTCTGATTTCTCAGGAAGGTTGAGTCCTTGTGGGGAATGGGGAGTAGAACCAGACATTGTCAGCAGGTTCCCTCTGGGCTGAAGGGTATTGTACCTCAGCTAGAGTTCCCCCACTATTTGTGGCCCTCTACAAACTATAGTCTCTCTCTTCCTTATTCTCTCTCCCTTTCCCTCTCTCTCTCTCTCTCTTTGTCTGTCTGTCTGTTTGTTTCTCTTTCTCCCTCCTCCCCTTTTATTTTTATCGAGGTTTTGTTTGCTTGTTTGTTTGTTTAGGGGAGGAGAGCTATATTTTCTTTCACAAAAACATGACTTTTATGGAAATGTTTTGCATAATTTCTCAGGTGCTTTCTTATTAGGGACTGAAGGTAGGAATAAGGGAGAAAATCTAGAACTCAAAGTTTTAAAAACAAATGTAATAAAAATGGTTTTAAATATAACTGGGAAAAAATAAAAATATTAAATAAATTAAGTAATTAAAGCATTTTAAATAAAATTAAGACAAAATTCCTCTTCAGGGAAATGATAGACATTTTTAGATATGTCACAAGATATAGGTGTTGGAACATTGTTTATATGTAAGGGGGAGTTTGAATATGAATGTCAACAACTTCCCAAATACACAATTAGACACAATGAGAAAGTGTAGACACAGCTCAACCCTTCAAATGAAATTTTTATTAATCATAATTTTTCTGTCCTATATATCTTGAAGATAAGTAGATGTCCATTTGTCTGGAAGGTCTGTCATAGTATAATTGATTTAGAGCTGGAAGAGACCCTTTTATTTTACAGATGAAGGGGATAATGGAGATAGGCAGAATGGAAGTCATTACTGTCCCTAAGCTTCTCTAAGGAAGAAGCAAGGAAGTCAAAATTTAGTTGAGAGGCAGTCTGATAATTCACTCTATAGAATGCTGAACTTTGATTCAGGAAGTTGTTGTTGCTGTGGAGTTATTTTAGTTTTATCTGAGTCTTCATGACCTCATTTGGTATTTTCTTGACAAAGACAGTGAAGTGCTTTACCATTTCCTTCTCCAGCTCATTTTACAGATAAGGAAACTGAGACAAACAAAATTATATAATTTGCCCAGGGTCATACTATCAGTTTCTGAGCCTGGATATAAACTAATAACAATGAGTCTTTCTGATTCTAAGTCCAGTGCTCTATCTGTTCTGGTTAGTCCAATGCTCCATCATCTACTTGGGTTCAAATCCTACCTTTCACATTACTGACTAGCTGAATATAAACCTAATTATACAATTTCTATGGAGCTCAATCCCTTAATTTATAATACCTATCTCATAGGATGATAATAAGACTCAGATGAATCACATAAACTTTAAAGGGCCACAAAAAGACTAATGACTATTACTTTTTTTGTGTGCTGAGGAAACTGGGGTTAAGTGACTTGCCCAAGGTTACACAGTTAGGTTAAGTGTTAAGTGTCTTAGATCAGATTTGAACTCAGGTCCTCCAGACTTCACAGCTGGTGCTTTATGCCACCTAGCTGCTCCAGTGACTATTGCTTTTGTATATCCATGATATTATCAAAGTGAGGACTCCCTTTACAAGCACACATTAGCTTCACGTTACCATCCAATGTGATTCTTATCCATATATATATATATTTTTTTTTAGTAAGTAAGAATATCCACTTATCACATTTCAATTCTTTTAATATCCTGGGGGTTCTGCTGTAGCGCTTTAGTTGTATATCATTAAATAATCAACAGAAGGAATAGAACCTGAAGAATTTGGGGTGGTCCTGGCCTGCCTAGGGTACCAGTGCTGGCTGCAGTTTACAAGCTTGTCAGATAGTGCACCAGTGTGGCTGCTTGCTCAATGATGTAAAGCAAACATTCTGCTCACCAAGTCCAAGCAAATAGATATCCCACAGAGGAGGGTCCTCAGTCATCTCTCACATGTGTTTTTGGCATTTCACTAAGGACATCCCCAAGAGAAAAACCTTCCCTGTCATTATGAACAAATAAAGTTATTAAAATGAAAATTACTCAGTTTCCACCTCTGTTCAAAATAATTCAAAGCAAGTACTACATGCTGTCTGCCTCATGGTACAATATTTTTTTCCTTCAGGTCCATGATCTTGATGAGATCCATTTTGGTGCCATGGTTCTTTTGTGGCCAATTACATCCCAGAAAAAAAGTTTAGGCTGCTGAAAATAATATTCTATAGACGTCCACCTTATAGTTTTAAACATTAATCTTCAGGAATATGATGCTTGTGAATGAGAGGTGACACAGGTTTCCAAGAAGGCTATCCTTATTTCCATCTGCACAATTATCTCCATCTCTACTCCATGGCTTCAGTAAATAGTCCCTGATCAGGTAGGATTCTGGTGAGATGGTGGAGTAGGTCAGTAAATTTCATTCTCTCCAATTTTCCCTTTTAAACAGAACAAATTTGTACCTCAGAGTAAACATAAACTGGTAAAGTTGGGTTTGGTTGGTTCTTCTACCTGAACTATAGGAATTTTCACTTCCAGAGTCAGGAATCTGAGCGTGGATAGACAGAGGGAACCTCTACTGATTAGAAACTCCAGGTCCAGCTGTGCAGCAGAGACACAGCACTGGGTAAAAAGGAACAAGCACTCTGGGTGAGTGCAGAGGCAATGGGGCAGGGATATTGTTGGCTGCTGGTTTGTAGGAGGGTGGAGAATTTTAGTTTGGGGTTCCAGGTCAGTGGGTAAAGCTGAAGTGAAACTAGAAGTACCATCCTGCCGCTCAGGATTACAGATGCTTACACTAACATTTCTCTCTCTTTCTCTCTCTCTTTCTTAAATGAACTGTCAGAGAAGAAAGAACCCAAGCATAGAAACCTCTATGGGAATAGGGAAGATCTGGGTACAATATAGTATACAAATGTAGTAAAACAAAAACTTTTACCCATAAAGGGCAATGTTAAATGGCTCCCTGTCCAGAGATAATTTATGGAATTCAGAAAAAAACCATAAAAATCAAATGAGATTTAAGAAAAACTAAAAATAAATAAATAAAAACCATCCAAGAAAAACAAGATTATGAAAAATAGTTAACCAACTAGGAAAAAAGATACTGAGTCTTAAAGAAGAAAATATTTTTTTAAAAAAATTAGAATTGGGCAAGGATAAGTTAGTGAAGCTGTAAGAAACTAAGAAATAACAAAACAGAATATAAACAATGAAAAAAATTGAGCAGAATATTAAATATCTTATAAGAAAAACAACAGATTTAGAAAACAGATCTAGAAGAGAAAAAATAACATAATTGGCCTACCTGAAAGCTGTGAACCTTGACACAACAGTGCAAGAAATAATTGTCTTGGAGTGATAGGACATGAGGGGAAAGTAAAAATAGAAAAAAAAAAATCCACCAATCACCACCTCAAAGAGATCCTTTGTAGAAAACACATAGAAATATCATTGCCAAATTATGAAACTCCCAGATCAAAAAGAACATTTGCAAGAAACAAGAAAAACATTAAAATATGGTGGAGTTTCAATGAGAATTGTACAGTTCTTATAAGCAGCCTCAATAAAAGACCACAAGTCCTGGAATCATATATACTGTCAATCAAAAGAACTGAGTCTATGGCCAAAAATATCATATCCAGCAAAATTATCCTTAATATTAAATGAAAAAAAGAACATTCAACAAACTTGCAGATTTTCAGAAGTTTGTTTCAACCAAACCTGAACTCAATAGAAAATTTAGCATACAAGAGCCAATATCAAAGATTAATTTCAAGGAACTTAACGTGAACAAATTGTTTTTTACATGGATACATATATCATATGTTTAAGATTGACATCAGCAACTGGGCAGTTTGAAAGAAAGATTGGGTACACAATTAAGATACCTTTATACATGGGTAAATGCATATATATGTATCTGAGTATTGTGAGTACATAGGCATATGCACACACACATATATATATCTATACACATAAATGTCAAATATACACTTGCCAAAAATTATTTTATGAAGAACTCACAAAGGGCAAATGCTTAGATGGTCGTGAGGGAAAAGGTGTCTTTTAAGAACTTTAGAAGCAATTGTATGACATGGGAGACACTGGCACAGGACTGCCAGCATGGCATGCCCCTATCAGAGAAGATGTTGTGCTCATAAAGCACAGCAGAATTGAATTAGCCCCAAAGAAATGTGAGATGTGCACAATCAGAGAAGCCATCCCAAATGTTCATACGGACTATTTGTGGCCAACTTGTGACAGAGCATTCTGAGCTCAAATTAGTCTGATCAGCCACAGTCAAACACATTGCAACTTGACACTAACATAGTGATACCATTTTGATCCTCTTTGAGTACAAAGGACAACAACTAAACAACCATATAGATATATGTATATGTATGAGTGTGAATGTGTGTGTATGTTGTATACTCATGTTTACTGTAGCTTGCTTAGGAGAGGTGGGGAGGATGAAAGAGGAAAAAAAGAATAAAGTGAAAAGTGCACAGTAGAGAACAAAAGAATAACCAAGAAGGAAGCCAAGAGAAGATGGACAGTCATGAATATAATTTTTCTATTATTATGTTTGCTTTCTTTAAATGGAAATTTAGTGTTATATATTTTGAATACTCCCTGATATTTTGCTGGGCATATAACAATGTTGTGTTGTTGTTGTTGTTGTTTTTCTTTTTCTTTTAAAAAAAGAAAGACATTTTAAAAAATGGTCACTGGCCCAGTTCTGACCAGAATTGCTCTGAGAAAAGATGATCATGTTTGCTTTTGGCAATGTTATGGTTCAGTCTGAGACTATGTATGATCCTCAAAGAGGGGCTCAGGTGTTGAAGCAGTCAATTGTGCAGAGTTTTGGCAAAGATGCCCAGGTCTTCCAGTTCATGGTGCCACAGCTGAACACAAAAAAACTGATTCTTCACTGTCTGGGTCAAGAACCTTATCTATATGAATTTTGACTAGCTTCTCTATCAGTATTTTTGATGGCTTCCATTCATTAAAAATAAAGTTGTCTTGGAACCTCTTGGAGTGATCAGTCCAAGACTTTTAAGCCCAGCCTTAGCTTCCATTCTACTTCCTATTTTATAGGCTGTCCAAAAGGTACTGGTGGAGCAAAGAAGCAGTTCGGGCTTCTGGAGGCAAACATAGCACCCATTTGGCTCATCTCTTCAGTGAGAGTGAAGCAGTATCCACATCTTCAAGAACAACAACAAAAAGTCAGTAGTGATACCATGTCCCTAGGTCTCTCTCCTTGCTTACATTTGCCAATTTTACCAGGAACATTGTTTCCTTGAAACAACAATGACAGGGATGGGGAGGGAGAGGGAAAGGGAAAGGGAAGAGATGAAGAAAGAGAGGGGGAGAGAGGGGAGAGAAGAAAGGGAGGAGGGTGGGAGAAAAAGAGAGAGAGATGGGGGGGAAGAAGAGAGGAAGAGAGAGAGAGGAGAGGAGAGGGAGAGGCAAGAGAGGAAGGAAGAAGGAGAGAGAGGAAGGGAGGAAGGGAGGGAGGAAGGAAGGGAGAAAGCAAGAAAAAGAAGAAAGAGAGAGAAATAAAAAGAGAAAGGAAGAAAGAAAGAATAGAGACTCCTAAGAAGCAGCAGTGTAGCATCTTCACTGAAAGTCAGTCTGAGTTAGGAAGACACTGTTCCAGATTCTATTCCTATTCTATATTGGCTATGTGATACTGGATACCTCTAAGTGCTAGGTATCTCTAAATGCTGTAGAATAAGTGGAAAAGGCGGTATCAGTAAAACTGTAGGCTCAGCCAAAAATGAGATCAATAAGCTTATATTTTCCAAGAGTTTGATAAAACAGGATGCTATTATCATTTTGTAAGGTTGATTCCAACATTATAATAAATGATTAATGATTCCCTACTAGATGGTACACAATTTTCTCCTTCCCCAAAATTCTGTAATTTTCTTTCCGTTTCTAATTCACCATGTGGCCTCATACAAGTCATTTGAACCTATCTTCTTTTCTCTTGTAAAATGAAGAGTTTGGACAAAAGCATCTTTAGTGCTTATTTGAGCACTAAAATTCTATCTGAATTCATATCTATATTTTAGGGTTAGGTATCATACTCAAAAAACAAACAAACAATCCATGAAGGAATATGAATGAATGGTAAGATGGCAATTTTTTGCTTGTGTTAAAACAATGGAATTGAAGTTTTCTGTCATTAATGAGCTGAAAGATTTTATGAAATCACTTAATTTTTATTAACATCAATTTCTTCATCTATAAAAATAAGAGGATCAGAGGAGATAATCTCTAAGATCCCTCATTTTCTACAATTATTCCTATAATAATCTATTTTTTTAGTATGGCAAAATGGATAGTAAAACTGAAAATAAATAGACCTAATTAAAAGAGATAATTAGGGAAATTAAATTGAGACTATGAAAAAGTGCTATAGACAATGAAGTAATATAAAAAAGTAATATAAAGAAAAAGTATAAAATAATATAAAATTTTGTAGCACTTTCTCTAAGTGTTTTATTTCTCAAATACATAAAAACAGTTAAAATTATAAAAATGATAAAGTGATAAATGGTCAAAGGATATAAATAATTATTTTCAGATGAAGAAATCAAAGCTATCTATAGTCATATAAAAAGTTCTAAATTACTATAGATTAGAGAAATGCAAATTTAAAAAAATAAGATATTTCCTCACACTTATCAGATTTGCTAACATGACAGAAAAGGACAATGGCAAATGTTGGAGGGGCTATAGGGGAAAATGAAGCACATGCATTGTCAGTGGAGTTGTGAATTAATTCAACCATCTGAAAAACAATTTGGAACTAGGCCTTTAGGCCTATACATACTCTTTAATACAGCAATATAACTATCAGGTCTATATCCCAAGGAGATCAAAGGAAAAGGAAAAGAATCTATAGAAATAAAATATATAGCAGTTTGTTTTGTTTTGTTTTGTTTTGTTTTGTTTTGTTTGCAGGGGCAAAAAATTGTAAAATAAGGGAATAGCCATCAATTGGAGAATGATTAACAAATTGTGCTATATGAGTGTTGTGGGTCACTCTTATGCTATAAGAAAGTAAAGGGGGAATGGTTTCAGAATAATTTAAGAAGACATATACAAACTGATACAAAGTGAAGTAAGCAAAAGTAGGAGATTATTGTACACAGTAGTAGCAATATTATAATAATGATCAACTATGAATTACTTTGTTACCCTGCTCAATATGACAATGTAAGATAATTACAAAGGACTTATGATGAAAAATGTTTTTCACCTCCAGAGAAAGAACTGAAAAGTTGAATGCAAATTAAAGTATAATTTTCTCACTTTTTTGCTTTTTTTCATAATATAACTAACATGGAGATATTTTTGCATGATTTCACATGTATAATTGATAACATTGTTTGCCTTCTTGATTAATGGAGGAAAGGCTAGAAAGGAGAGAGAGAATTTGGAACTCATTTTTTAAAAAAGAATGTTAAAAATAAATAATTTTTAAAACTCTGATAATAGTGAATTATCTCCCCTTTAGGTAGACTATAACATCATTTACTCAATCATACAAGTATTTATTAATTGCCTCCTATGTACCAGGCACCGGGGATGAAAGTTAAAAAATGAAGCAATCTTATTTTTATTCTAACAACAGAGACATGTACAAATAAAATATATGTATATACTGTGTATTATGTTAACAAGTACAAATATATACAAAGTAGTTAAATATAAGGTAGTTTAGAGGGAGAGCAATAGCGATATGGGGGATCAAAAAAGGCTACATTTAGATAATGCCATCCTGCCATGATGAAAAAAATAAGTCAAACTTTCCCATGTTAGTGGAAATGGAAATTTTAAATTATTGATGAATAGCTGGTTATAAACTATTATACCTATTTTTAGAGCTATACTAAATTAAAATTGAAAATGGATATTTATTCTGCAAAACTCTCCAGTATGGAGACCATTTGCCATATTCTTATATTCAAGCTGCATATATTCAAAGCAATTTTGTTGAAAATCCTCATCTCATCATATCTTCAAAGTTATATGGGCTTTACTATAACTCCTACTTATGAGTTATATCACAACCCATGAAATCTTCTTCTGAGAATGATCTGGGAAAGGCCAAAGGATGAAAAGTGAATCATTTTTAAAATACTCAGCTCTTATTCAGAGAGTAAAGGGAACTGGAAGACTATTCTTAAATCACATGGTCTTTGCCCTGAAAGCTCTATCTTTTGTCATCAGGGAAATATTCCAACAATTGTTAGACAGTTCATTCAAGACTTGCTTCATCTTGTTTCTCTGATGCTGGGGGCAATGTTAATACCAGTCAGTGGCCTGTCACAGACATATTCTCAGGGGATGTGTTTGATTACACAGTATGTGCTAATTTTAGAAAGAATATGAAAAATCATCTTGAAGTCGTTTGCTTGTTAAAAAGGAAACCTATAGATGTTTATATCTTGCAAGAAGTTAACTCTCTAGGGATTCTCTAAATATCCAACAATCAACCAGTTTTCTTACCATAGGTTAGTTCTTCCAAATCCATAGTCAGGGATGAAGACTTGTTTCCTATTCCAGAGAAGAGTTTCCTGCTTTCAACACTCAAAGATTGAGAAAATTTTCTGGCTGCCCATTTTTGATGCATCTGCTTGTAATCCCAGTAATCCAAGTAACACACTAGGACATGGATATCTTGCTATGAAATAAAGGTGGAACTTTGGCAATTTTATGAAAGCACAACTTTATATTACTTTTGAGAGTCAATTAGAAGTTGTATTTTTTTTTCACAAACACTGCAAATTAAATTGGTGTGGTTTTGAAAATGGATATCCATTGTATAGAATTCCCTAGGGTGGTGGCCACTTGCCAGAAGATAACCATAAACTACATGGATTTGAGTCAGTTTAGCATCAATCAATGTACCATGAAGATTGTGTTGTTGCTGATGCTATTTTAATTTATGGGTCCCATCTTTTATTGTTTTGAAGAGCATTAAAATTTTGTTCTAATATCTAAGCAGCTACTGAATATGTTAAAAATATATCAGTTAAAAATGTATTTAGTATTGACATTTAAACAGTTGGCAACATATGATTTGTTAGTGTATCTGCACCAAATTTGGATATTCATAGTCTCTCTTAAATTATGCATGTTTTATAAGTCCATGGGTAAATGTGATTTTTCAGGGTTATTCCAGGAAAAATTGTGTAGAATATTTGATTAATACTTTGCATGGCCTTCTACAAAAACTGAGAAGAACTAAATTGTTCCTACTACACTTAAGAGTTTAGTAGCTTTCAGATAAAAATCAAAAGCCATCAGCTGTTAGGATGATTATTCAAATCACCTACATTTCAATCCATAGGAAGAAAAGTCTCACAGGAGATTAGGAAAATGATGCTTCCATGGTTGGTCAACTCCCCAAAATACTGATGGACTAACTAACTAGAAATGTCTTCCAGATAAAATGGATTGACTTGTGAGTTTGATTCAAATTTGGGTCCAAGGGTTGGATTCATCTTGACTTTACAAGACTGATCTTCTGACTCTCTGTAAAATGAATTCTTTAAGTAAAGCCAGAAGAATGTGATAATTAAATACCTGATGACTAAACTAAATAAAAAATGCCAATTCTCTGATGTTTTGTCTCATGAAAAATAAATCAGGGGCCAAGAAGCTAAGACACTCTGAAAAGAAATGGGACTATAAAATGCTAGGAGAGGGCAAATGGATAAACAAACTCTGTCTGGGAGTGAAGTTCTGTGAGTACATAGAATTATTCAGTGCTTGCCCTAGACCTTATGCTAGACCACACAGAGACATGAGTTTGACTAGGATATATATCCTGATAACCTTTACTTGTTATTTTAGAAAAGATTTTAACTATAAAATAATTGTGTAGTTAGAAGATATTTATATTTCAGATTTCATTTTTTCAATGTTCTATTTCCAAAAAGGATAACATTTAAATAAATGAGTAAATGGATAACCATCATTCTTTAACTAGATCTGGAAAAAGACTGTTTCACAATCTCCTTTTGGGAACTCATTTGTTCCAGTGTTTATCAGGTCATTTTCTCTGATGTCTAAATAAAACCTGATACTAAAGTCTCATTTTTTTTTTTAAATCCAAGGTGCTGTTGTTTATGTTTTTTAAATTGTGCGTGTGATCTTCCAGAGAGACATTGACTCCAGATATACAGAAAGAGGACAAAATGATGCATCAAATACTATTATTAAGAAAATGACAGGAAGTGAAGAACAGATTTTAAAATCAATCAATTTTAATTTCGTCTAATTAGAAAGACACATATAATATCAAGGGATAAACAAACATGCATTTAGCAGGGCAGGACCCCTCTTTGTTTTAGTCCTTGACACTATATAAGGACCAGAGAGGTTATATCTTGAGAAAGATCTCATGCAAATACCATGCTATTGAATCATTTTTGACATTTTTCAAATAAAGTATAATTTAATTGTTCTTCTGTCATCTTTCAGACTTTACATTGTTAGAGGTTACCACAAAGATGGGTAGAAACTATTACAGAATGAATTTTGGATACCACACAGTATATGCCTTTTTTTTCAAAGATAAATATAAGAAATATAAAAGTTCAGAAATGACATTGAGATTCATATCCAGAAAGGTAAATCAATGTAATTGATTTCCTCTATTACCCCTTAATGACTTACGAAGATAGACTTTTTTTTTTTTTTTACATTGGTCTTCCAGACCTGGGCATCAGGATTCCAATAGTTTGGTGAGAAAGTTAGTTAATTAGAGGAATTTATATCTTATTGTAATAACATATAATGAGGTCACATTGATCCTCACTAAAACCAAATAAAAAAAACTAAATTCTAGAACCATTTTCTGAGTTAAATGTGTGTGATGGAGGAATCTAAATCATTTTTTCATTTCTCTTCTTGAGATGAAGATTCTCAATCTGGGTTTCATGTATTCCCAAAAGGTCTACAGATAGATTTCAGAAAATTGATGAATTTAGATGGGGAAAAATTACACTTTTATTTTCCCCAATCTCTAACTAAAATTTATCATTTCCTTTAATTATATTTTTAATTGATGACACAAGAAATGTTAAGCACTCCTATCCTAAAGGCATTTCATTTAAATTCCAGGGTTTTTATAAATTCATGTTCCTTGGAAACAAAAATTTTCTTTCTAATTTTTCATCTCGAAGGTCTGTTGGTAGTAGAATGCAAGCTGGTAACTAAATCTCAAACAAAATCACTTCTTAAGTATCTACTATATGCAGACAACTGTGCTAAGAAGTGAAGATATAAAATTAAAATGAAAAATAATCTTTGTGCACAAGCAGTTACATTTTAATAGGAGGATATTATTTGTAACTAGAGAAAGAGATATACCATAGTTAAGAGTAGGAGGAACAATGGCAACTGGAGAGAATCAAGAAAACTTTCCTATAGGAGGTGGTACAAATGTGAACCTTGAGGTTGGCTAGGGATTCTAGATTAGAAGACTATCTTCTAGGCATGAGAGATGCCTGTGCAAACGCATGAAGGTAGAAAATGATGTGCCTACATAACAAATTTGCTTCCAGAAGAGCTTTTTAAGCTAGAAGTTCAGCATAATAGATGGATTCACAATCTTTATTTTTCAGTACACTAAATATAATCCCACTTTTTTCTAATGTAGACAGATAATCATAACTCAAATCCTTTTGTTACAAATATATTTTGCATATTTTGTTAATTTGAAGAGGGGAAGGAAGTAAGAGAAAGAAAATTTAGGGCCTTAAGAATTTTAGGGATCATATGTGTGGAATACCGAGAGGACTTTTCCTAGATGATGGGGATAAAAGGGTGTTGCAGAAATGTTTATGGGCTATGGAAACCTCAGATTCATTCTTTCTGAGTGTGTGTGTGTGTGTGTGTGTGTGTGTGTGTGTGTGTGTGTGTGTATCTCTGTGCAAGTGTATATGTGTGTCTCTTTCTATTTCTTTATCTCTCTGTCTCTTTCTGTGTATCTCTCTGTGCCTGTCTGTATGTGTGTTTCTCTCTCTCTCCCTCCCTCCCTCCCTCTCTCTCTCTCTCTCTCTCTCTCTCTCTCTCTCTCTCTCTCTCTCTCTCTCTCTCTCTCTCTCTCTCTCTCTCTCTCTCTCTCTCTCTTTCTCTCTCTCTCTCTCTCCTACTAGCTGGTAAAATCTCCTGGGGACATAACTATTTACCGAAGTCATGAAGGTATATATGGAGGTAGTAATACCATTTTGATTCACTTTTCAGTCAGGTAAACAAACAATGACATAATTTATTGTACAACCAAGCCCCCAGAAACTCCTTTTCCAGAAACATCATTCAGGGGCTTGTCACATTTGGATTTGAAAAGAAGTAATCCAACCTTTACAAGCTTTAAATGATTTAGTAAATTTTTAATATTTATTTTCTTAAAATGTAGCTAAGCTAATGGGTCTAAATAATATCCCCCCCCCCCCGAAAGACCATTTCTTGGGTTACTTAAATTCATTTTAAATGCAGCCCTGTTCATTTAATTGAGTCCTGACATAGCTTTGAATTATGAACTAGGCAAAACAAGAACACTTGAGTGACCATTCATTATTTCTTGCCTTTCTCCTTTCTCCTCAAATACTTCTCCTCTCCGAGTAAATTCTGTAGTCTTTTATAGCCCATCTCTAGCATATTTTAAATTTATTTACATCTCAATTGTCTTTGAATAAGTTGTCACTATGTAAAACAGAAAAGCTCCTCTGCTTCTTGCTAATTTTCCTACATCTTTATTTTTTTACATTTGTTTATACAAATCTTTCTCATTAGCTATTGAAGATTATGAGTAAGAATAACAAGTAACATTTCAGCCACCTTGGCAAGGATGTTTGTTTCTTTTTTCCTCCCCTCATTACAAGATATCAGGGTGAGGCTATGGGTTTACTTAATAGGCAAATCATTTAAACTCTCTGAGCCTTCACCTTTAAAAGGGGATAATAATTTGTACCTACCTCCCAGGGGTGTCATGAGGAAAGCACTTTGTAGACTTTAAAGTGCTAAGAAAGCTGAGATTGGCTTTCTATAAGCAGATTCTAGACAAAGGGTTTTCAACAGTACTATATGGTTCACCAGGGTGAAAGCCTATATCTTTAACATCAATATTTTCCCAGAAATGCAGTGTGATTGTGAATCATGGAACACAATGATCCCAAAAGAATGAAAATTACAGCTGGTGACACAATGGATAGAATTCTGGTCCTAGAGTCAAGAAAGCCTCAGTTCAAATCCAGCCTCACATATCTCTGTGATCTTGGGCATGTCACTTAACTTTTGTTTCCCTTCCCTCACATAGTTGTGAGGATCAGATGAGCAGTAAATGTTTATTCCTTTCCATTTTCTTACAAAAAACATAAGGGCACATTATCAACATGATTAGGTTGCAGAATGTTTCCACTGATGACTTTATTTGCAAGAAGTTGTATAAATTATATTAGTAAGGTAATGTGTAACTAAAAAAAGACATGATTGGGTCATATAGTCAATAGAAGATACAAGAGCTTAAGTAGACTATTAACATCCTTTAAATTAAAATAAAAAATAAAAACAAGAGATGCATATAGCACATTATTATTCCCCTATGAAAAATTTGTAAGAAAATAATTTTAATAATATAATGCTACCCTACCTTAATGTAATGCTAATTTGTTCAAGATAATCTTTGCTCTCTCCAAACTTGACCACTAATTCTCTATCCCCATCCCATTGTGATCTATTTCTATGCTTGGGTTCACACCTTGCCTGGATTACCTTTTTATCTCTTTCACAAATTAAAATTCTAAATATCCTTTAAAGTTCAGCTCATATGCCAATTGACCCAGAAAGCCTTCTAAAATCCTCTGATTTGATCAAGATCTTTTCATCTTTCTGACTTCATATAGCACTTAATTTGAACTTCATATATTTATTCTACATAATTTGTTTTTCTATTAGCCTTCTTACCCCACTTTAGACTATAGGTCTTGGATGTATCTTCCTTAGAATCTAGCATGTCATAAGGATACCATTGGAAATGTGAATCTGTATTTTGGTGACAAACAGAACTTTCTCCACTAAGCAAGTCAGCAATTTTTCTGCAGTTTATGGTCTTAGAGTATAGGCTACTTGCACAAGGTTACACAGTGTTAGAAAAACTTCAAGCCAGACAGGAACTGAACTCCAGTCATTTTGGCCCTAGGATCAGTTTTCTATCTACTACAGATAGCATATTTTAAATGTATGTAAAAATTTGTTGGCATCGAAAAGGAACAAAAATTCCTCAAAACATATTGTAATAATTTATCAATGGGTGAATAGCCACACCTATGAAATTATAGATCTTTCACAATCATATTATTGTATGATAATAGATTTAGAGCTAGAAAGGAGCTTAATGATTCTAGATACTATAATCAGTCATTCATCACCTCTCTGCCTTCCACAACCTTCAAAGTAAATCCAGCAAATATCCATTAAACACTTGTTATGCATAATACATAGTATTCTAAGCACTTGGGTGATATTAAAATGGAGATAGGGTCCCTGCATTCAAGGACTTTAATCAAGGTTAAGTCATATGCTGTGTACAATAATATTTACTCAAACCTCATTATTCCTAGAAGTAATTTTTTTCTAGAAAAGTCCAAGAATTAATAAAATATACTGTAAAGCTATTACTTACTCGTGACTATGAACTTCAGAAAAAGTCTGTATCTATTCATAAGGGGCAATAAACTCAAATTGAATATGAAAGAAATGAAAGTTAAAATAACTTTTAGTTTCACTTAATATGCCAATGGAAAAAATGGGAATAATCAATGTTTGAGATACAGGAACATAGGCATACTAATACACTGTTGGTACAGGTATGAGTGATCTAAATATTTTAGATATCTTGTTGAAATGATGCAAAAAAATTAGCTAAAATGATGTAATGCATGAAAGTAAAAAACAGAAAGTAACATCCAATATATTAGTAGTTATTATTATGGCAGCAAAGAACTAGAAACAAAATGAGTACCCATCAGCTGAGAAATGGATAAAAAGCTATGGTATATGAATGTAATGGATTATTATTTGTGAAAATAAGTGATAAGAAAAATTCACAGAAACATAAAAAGATTTGTACAAACTAATGCAAAGTAAATAAGCAAAACTAAAGAGAACAAGATTACAATAATAACAAAGTAAATTTAAAGATCCCTCAAAGGCAAACTGAATAACTGAAAAAACTAGTGAAGTTCCTGTAGAGCAGACTTTGAAACACACTTGGCCTCTCAAGGCAATGAGGTAGAGAAATTCTAGGACAGAATATTGCACATATTTCCAGATGCAGTCCCTCTAATTTTTTTTTCCTTAATTGTTTTTCTTTATCTCAAGAGAGAATTCAGTCTGGAGGGGTAGATTTGAAATAACTGTGATGCAAAAGACAAAAGGCATCAATTACAAAATTTGAAATGGTCTATCTAGTGTAGGCCAGATGGAAAGGAAAAGCTTGGTCATGGATTTAGAGCTAAAAGAGACCTTTAGAGGTCATCTAGATTGATCCCTTCATTTTATAGATGAAAAGGTTAAATGAATGCTCAAGATCACTCAAGGAGTAAATATCAGAGCCAGGATTTGGACCCAAGTTCTCTGAATCCATTTCTTTTTTACTTTTTACTTTAGAATGACTCTTTTCAATAACAAAGACGTCTTTGACTGAATCAAATAGATATTCTTGGCTAGCTCTCCTAAAACCTCCAGTTACATTGGTCACTGTAGGCTGACATCAACAACTCTGATAGCATTGATACGTGGAGGGTAGAAATAGGAGTAACATTCATGAACTTTGGAATAGGTACCTGTCCCCAATATAGCTAAATATTTTCCACCATTCCCATAGGGGTTTGCTATCAACATTGTCTAGGGAGAATCTTCATTGGGGCCATAGATAAGACCAACTCAGTCAACCCTAAGTCAGGAAGAGGAAATTGATGATAATTGTCAGATGTAAGGGCAATTGGGAAGTCCACACATAAAAACGGTAAGGCCCCAGGCCACCCACCAATCCTGTGGAGTATAGAACTGGCAACCATGCCCAGATCCACAGAGCCAAGCCCTGAAACATCATTTGGCTAAGCACAGTGCTTGATTTTTTCTGTTGGCTTCTCAGAATGACCCACTGACCAAAAATGATACCAAACCACTGCTTGGGCTCTGCAAGTTTACAATCCATATAGAAGAAACATTGTTACATAAATCTTGCCAAGTCCATAGAGCCTTTTAAATTCCCAACTAAGAAGTCTAAGAAATTTATGGCAGTATTGCTCGATGAAGAGGCCAAGTAAACTCACAATGTTGATCTTAGTTGTGTTTAAATTTCTCTTGCCTTCTGGCACTTTGAGCAGTAGTGAAAAGAAATCATTTACTCATAGCAGCATTAAGCATTTAGAAACACTGGGGTACTAGGAGAAGAGCATTAAGGATATAATTTATGTTACACATGTGGTCTCTGAACTAGCTAGCTGTGGGCAGATTTTCACAGAGACTCTAAGCTTGTCGTGACATAGGTGGCACAGAAACCAAATAGTGCCTGCATGCAATAAATAGAATGAGCTAAAGGAAGGCACCACTTTCTTAGCAGGGAAGTCTTTGGAATTAAAACAATTAACTTTCAATTCTTCCCCCTCCCCCAGCTACCCCATAGATGAACACCCTTGAAACTAGAAAGGTTCCAGGTATCCCAGGGTTGATTCATACGACAAATATACTTTATAGATAAAAGGAAACGATCCCTTGGGGCTGGCATCTTCTGCCCCCTTGTAGTTTGTCCAAGGGTAGAATGCCTCATATGGTTACTTTCTCTTCTTTTTCATAACTACAAAAGTTTCAGGTTTTGTAATGAATTTATTCCATTTCGAAAACATTCAGGACTGTAGTTTCAAGAGAATCAGTTGGACCCTGAATAAGAAAAATAAGAACAAAGAAGTTGATTAAAATTAGGCCTTTATTTATCCAACCACTCAACAGTTTTCTGTACTAAATTGAACCCATTAAGTGTGGTGAGGCACAGGGCAGAGGGGAGAAGAGGAAGGGGACAAGAATGTTACATTAATCTATCAATCAGTCGTGGGATAATTTCAACATGAAGATTCCTGACCCTTAATATATCTTAGAATAACACAAACTGAAAGATGGCTGCAATCTCTGCATTTTAAAATGAGGAGGAAGTGAAGTGAGGTAGCCTATTATTCTATGCCAGATTACTTTGATTTAGGTCAAGATGAAATGCAATATGATATTCAAACTTGTAATAGACTAACAAATGACTCAAGTAAAAAGTCATTTTAATGAAAATCTCTGCATGTGATATATGACCTTCCTAGGAAGACTGCTAATTGTGTGCCCCTTAGGTTCATGGTTATGGGAATTTGCTCCAAGTAATACCTAACCCTTATCTCCCCTCCTCCCACCTTTTCCAGTTTAACATGTACTTGTATGTAATCTGAGTATTTTATATGGGGAAAAAACTTAACAAAGTTGAAACTGGAGAAAATATGTCTTAACAGAATTTGCAATTTAACAGCCCAATAAGTCAAACTAGAATTTATTGGAATAACATTGCTGAAGAATGTTCCATCTCTAGATTTTCATTATCAGTGACCTAGATCTTTAAAACACACACACACACACACACACACACACACACACACACACACACACACACACACACACACACACTTCCAAAACTTAGTATTTCTTTCAGAATGAATAAAGTCAAATTTGTTTAAACTCTACAGGATTCTTCATAGACACAGAGAATAGTAAAACTCATAATAAAGAAAAGCCTGGTTTCTAATTTCCATGAAGCCAATGTGTCTTTTTTAAATGTTTTCCTTTTTCCTACCCTTTACCCTACCCTCATTAAGTTTTTGGGTTTGTGTATCTTTAGACACAGACACTCAAATTTTTTCTTCACTCGGGGGGGAAGTTATTCTCCCTATACCCTGTGAGGTCTTGGAATAAAAGTTAGTCAAACAAAAAACAAACAAGCAAAAAAATCAACAACAAAAAGGTCTGCTACTCCCCTATTCAGAAAATGTACATCTCATCATGTGGATCAAATCAACAACCACTATAAAAATGGGGAAAGGGGAGATAAGGGAAAAATCATTTTCCAAATATGTAATGTCTTTCCTGAAAAAGTTTTCATGAACTCAATCAATTTGAAAATTTTGTGTGAGAAAAATGAAACAATATTAAAAACACAGGCCTTAAAGGATGCAGTATAGAATTTTATATTATTTTCCTTCTCTTATTGTTTTTTCATATTTCTTCTCTAATCTTCTGTTTAGTTATCCATCTCTCACTTCTGCAAATACAAAAACATATTTGATAGATTAAAATAAAATGCCAAACCAAACCCCATAAAACTGTCTTTTTTCTCATATAATGAAATTTTCATTCCTAGCGTGTATTATTCCCTCCGTTGAAGAAAAGGATCATGACAGAAAAAAGGCTGAGAAGAAAAGGGAGACATTTGGAAGGACTTCAGTTTTTGATCAACAATTCATACTTACAATAACTGACCAATGATAGATAAGCCATAAGGAATCTCTTGCTATACTGAGACCTCAACTACTTGCTCAGCCTCTTAATCAAAACTGTAAAGCCAAAAACAAACAAGCAAATATGCCCATCAAATCAGAGCTTCAAAGATTAGACTGGTATTTTTACATGATTGTGCCTCTGTTGATACCAATAGATTTTGAAGAGACCTTCCTTTAGTGGGGAGATATAGAAGAGAAGAGAGAAGGCTTTGAAAATGATACAAAGGCTTTAAAACAGAATGCAATGAGTTAAAAATATCTACTCTTAGCCCCACCTACCCTCACTCCTCATTTTAGTTCTATGTGTTAAAGTGCACTTACGTAAAGATACTTCCCAAAGATTGTTTGGGGAGAATGTTTTGGGGGTTTTGTTTGTTTTTGCCCTAACATACAAAGACAAACTAAATTAGGTTGCTAGATATAGTAATGCTGCAGTGATTTTCTTCCTATGAGATAGAAATCTGAGATTCAGTTCAAATTAAAAAAAAAAAGATTGGATTTTTTTTCTGAAAATAATGCTTTGATTTAGTTGCAGTCTACATTAAAGGTCAAAAGCCCAAAGTTCTTGGAACCATATATATTTTTTTTTCTTTTCTGAGGCTGGGGTTAAATGACTTGCCCAGGGTTACACAGCTAGGAAGTGTTAAGTGTCTGAGACCAGATTTGAACTCAGGTCCTCCTGAATTCAGGGCTGGTGCCCTATCCACTGTACCACCTAGCTGCCCCCAGGAACCATATAATCTACCATAACAAACTATACTAGAAAGTGCACAGGAAACCTGAGTATGGCCTTAGAGCACCTCTTTAATGATTTGGGTAAATTTGGTAAAGTCATTGGATAACCATGCATCTCTGCTTCTCCATCTGCAAGAAAAGAAATAATACACCTATTAACCTAGTACCTCTGGTGTGAGGGCAGCTAAACCTTTCAGCTGAGCAAGCTAAGCTGCTAAGCTGCTTTCCACCTTTGACATCCACCTGCCCCATAATTCTTATCTGTCATTCTAAGAAGCTGAAGTATATGCTATGTCATGCCCTGGTAAACCATTTCATCAGACAGCTAAACCAGGTTAAGGGTAAACTATGGGCACCAAACCTATTGAGGTATGGGATCATCTATCCAAGTATATACCCAGAGCAGAATAGGTGAATATGAATAATTTCTTCCAATGGGCCATGAAGGAGGAAGACACAGGTGCTATGGAGGGCTTAGAGGTAGGTTAGACATTGAAGATGTCAAAGTCATTCATTGTTTCCTGAGCCATCATCAGTCTTTCTGACTTTTGCCTTATTATTGGACTTCAATGGCTCTGAAGAGAGAGTAATACTGATGACTGCATGCAACTTGGCCTCGCTTAAATCCAATGTCAAAAGACATTACCTATGCTATTTCATCGATTTTCCCTACCTCAAAGTCTTGTGGTGATGAAATAGCAGGTGCAAATACAGAGATGTAGTTACAATCCAGCACAAGGATTGAAGCAATAGTGGGATTTTGCAGCTCTCTGGGTGTCTGAGCAACTTTTTCTAAGGCCCACACTCTCCAACTGGAGGAGCGACAAAATGTACCCTAGGAATCATTTTCCTCATCTAACCTAACCCTGGACTGTTTACCTGCAACAGGTAGAGATCCTATCCTTGCAGTTGAAACACAATAAAATGTACAAAACATTTTTCAAAGATGATTCTACTCATCATTGGTATAAGGAATGTGTGTATGTACTTATGGCCAACAAGAAATCCAGTAGACTTGAAAAATGAACAGCTCTATTTGTGAGAGAATTCAGCAGGCATCACATGTAAGTGGCAGTCCTGAGTGAAACAAGGCTGGCAAATGAAGGTCAATTTATCAAAGTCAGAGCTGGATACACATTTTTCTGGAATGGTTATGGGGATGGGAAGCTCCGTGAAACTGGCATAAATTTTGCAATCAGAACTCAATAAATGTATATGCTGTCTATTAGGAAGGCTTATTGCCAGTAAAGTTCCATTCTACCATCATCAATGAACATGCTCCCACAATGATAAACCTTGATGATGTCAAAGAAAATTTTCTGAAAATCTGGAGAACCTCCTATTCATCATACTAAAAGAGGACAAGTTTGTAATTCTAGATTACTTTAACATCATAATAGGCATAATCAATCAGATTTGGCAGAAAATCCTTGGAAGGAAAGGAGTCAAAAACAGGAATAGCAATGATTATTTATGAATGAAGACTCGCACATCTCATGACCTTCTCATCACCAACACTGTCTTCCATTTATCTAAAAGCAATAAAACTTCATGGAGGCACCCTAGCAGCAAACAATGTAATTTAATAGACTAAGGAGAAAATACAGACAGGATATGAGAATGACAAAGGTGATGAGTGGCTCAGAGTCGCTGGACCAATCATAGACTCATCTTCTCCAAGATAAAACATTTACATTCAACAAACACAGCAGCACCCCGGGGAAGATGACTACCAGAAGACACAATATCAACAGGTTATTCTCCCAGTGTGAACAATTTGTTCTTCACTTGGTGAGAAAGCTGAGGCAGTATATGGTTGGCAGCAATGGAGCATAAAAGAATTAGGCAGCTTTCAGAGATTGGGTACACAGCACCATATGCATTCATCTGGGCCAGAAAACGTGCAAACATTGGAACTGATTTGATGAAAATTATGGGGAAATTGGGAAGGTGCTAAACAAAAAAAGAATTTCATAGGGTTTACCTCTGAATAGAAGGATAGTTTGTCTGTCTCTTAAGAAAGCAGCATTTAACTAACTCCATTAAAAGTAAAGTGCAAGTGAAATTTAGAGAAATTCATAATTCTTATAGATAAAATTCAGTTTAAGGCTGACAATAACAATCCAAAGCACTTTTGTATTGCCCTGAAGGTTTTTATGGACCAAAACCATAGGTATATCTCAACTATTTAGTGCTGGTGATTAATCAAAAGGAGATGATCCTGGAGAGATGGGCTGAACAATTCCATAGAGTTCACAACAAAACATCATCAACAAATGCTGAAGCCATTGACTTGAGGTTGAAGTTAATCTCTCTCTCAACTGAACTTTCAACTGAAGAAGAGGTTTTAGATGTCATTAAATATGATGAGAAATTCCATTGGTTTAGTATGCCAGTTTCATGATAGCATTCTTGCACAGGTTCTGAATAATGGAAAATGCTCTTGTGCTTTTCCAGTTACCAAGAGAGTAAAGCAGGACTGTATGCTTGCCTCTAAGCTTTTTAGCATGATATTTTCATTAATGTTGTTAGATGCTTTCAAAAGGATAGAAATGGCATCAGCTACTGTACTGATCATAAACTGTTTAACTTGAAAAGGCAACAAGCCAAGACTAAAGTGAAGGGAAAGTTGGTGCATGACTTTTTGTTCACAGATTACTTAATCAATGTAGCCTCTGAAACTAAAATGTAACAACATGTGGATTGATTCTCTGCTGCCTGTGCCAATTTTGGCATGACAACTCCAAGAAAATTAGAGGTTTTCTATCAGCCAGCACTACATCATCCATGTGTAGAACCACTAGTTACAGCAAATGGAGAAATTTTGAATGCTTACCATTTTGGAAGTTCCAAAAGAAAGTGTGGGAGAAAAGAAGTAGCAGGCTGCATATGCAAGGAAAACGCCATCCAAATACAGAGAGAGAACTATGGAAACTGGATGTAAATCGACACATGCTATATTCACCTTTTCCCACCTTTTTCCTGTTTTTTTTCCATAGTTTTTATCTTTTATTCTGATTTTTTCTCTCCCAACATGATTCCTTAGGAAATATATTTTAAAAATTAATGTACATGTGTAACCAAAAATAGGTTGTTGTATGCCTGTGAAACCTGAGCAGTATAATAGTGTCATGCCAGAAAATTGAAACTTTTCTTTTGAATTGTCTTAGGAAGATGCTAAAGATCACTTGGCAAGATAGGATACTTTCTAAAATTGAGGTCCTTTCTAAAATTGAACTGCCAACTGTACTTCAAAGAGGGCAATTCTGATGGTCTAGCCATGCTGTTCAAATGCCAAATATAAGTGTGCATAAGATTGAAGAGAACTCACATAAGGCAAGTGCTCAAACAGAGTACTTCTAAGACAAGGGCATTCCCCAGGTCTTTCTGAGGAATTTTGGAGTCAATTGTGAAATATGGGAAACACTGGCAGAGGACCACCCAGAATTGTGTGCCTGTATACTGTGTTCAAAGAATAATGCAGAATTTCAGTAGCTCAAAAAAAAAGTGAGATGTGCAAATTTAGAGACTTCTCTACTCCAAATATTTACATGGATTAATTTTGCTTGACCTGTTGTAGAGCCTTCTGAGCTCATATTGATCTAATTAACCACAACTGGACACTGTACCTTGATCCTAAGATAGTAATGTCATTTTTGTCCTCTTCAAACATGAAAGACAATAACCAATTAACCAATAACAACTGCTTTGATGAACTAATAGAACTGAGTTGTTATTGTTTTCTAGATCTATAATTTCTTTGATAATTTCCTCTCATTGAGGAAACTCCCTCTGTAAATGCCAAAGGACTGCAATTTATTGTCACAGAAACTTGCCTAGGTTCACTAAAGATTATGATTTGTCCATGGTAACATGGAAAGTACAAATCAGCATGATTGAAAATCTGGTATTCTTGATTACAACATCATCACCATGTGTTTTCTCAATAAGATTTTTGTGAAGACAAAATTAATAAACAGAAGAAAGCTTTTATTTAAAAAAAAAGGAAGAAAGAAAAATACTACAATCAAGTCTTTTATGTGTGAAAACCTTTTATCTATATAGTCCTGTACTGTGGAGTTCCTGAGATTGCAGATACTTTGGGGAAGATCTCTCCAGATTCAAACACTTTAGAGGACTTGATCTGGAGAACAGAGAAATTCCTGAGGTAGGTTGTTCACTTTATTATAATCTAGGAGAACTCTGTCTTGAAGTCCAGTTACTTTTAAGAAGATACTTCCATCTGGAAAGATTTATTTGAACTAATGCTGAATGAAATCAAGTAGAATCAGAAAAAGTAACACAGCACACAGCAACAGCAGATTATGTGATGATCACCTCTGATGAACGTTCTAGTCAGTGGTTCAGTGATCCAAGACAACTCAATAACCTTTGGATGGAAAACGCCATCCAAATACAGAGAGAGAACTATGGAAACTGGATGTAAATCGACACATGCTATATTCACCTTTTCCCACTTTTTTCCTGTTATTTTTCATAGTTTTTACCTTTTATTCTGATTTTTTTCTCTCCCAACATGATTCCTTAGGAAATATATTTTAAAAATTAATGTACATGTGTAACCAAAAATAGGTTGTTTTTTACACATAATTGGGAAAAATTTTTTTTTAAAAAAGAAACTTCCATTCAAGTGTTAAGAGCAAATGTTTCATCTGAGCATATGAATGTATACATTGGAGAACAAGAGGAGAAAAGAAGGATGCAAGGACAATATGGAATAAAGCTAAAATAAAGAAAAAATGGGCAGTTGGGAAAGTTAGTGAGAAAGAAAGCCAGCCAATAATTCCTTTCTTCCTCTTGATTTTCCCAGAGCTCAAGTCTCAATTCCATTCTTTAGAAAGCCTTCTCAGACTAGCTGGGAGGGTATTTTATGTTTATCAGTGTTTTTAATGTTACTTGATACTACTAATAAATTATATAGTCATTAATAGTTATTTTTGTCTAAGCCTATAAATTCAAGATTTGAAACTGAGAAAAGATACCAGGTCATGGAATAAAAAGTTTGTCTTCAGGTTTCTCCAGTTTAAATTCAGGGTAAGAGTCCAGAAAATTAGAGTTTCTGCAATCATAGTAATTTTTGAGAATATTTCAGCTCCTATTTACTAGATTTTGAACATTTGAACTTAGAGAGAAAATTAATTGAGTCAAACTAATTAAGAAAGGGTTGAAGATTATTGGGGTTGTTCCTTTTCCCATAAGTGTGATATCTGAATTTTCATTTCTGCACAATCTTTGTCGAAATTAATTTACAGCTGGCATTCATCAGCAAAACAATAAAAAGCTTCTGTGTATACACGTGTGTGTGCATGCAAGCATTTCCCATGTTTGTCAAGGCTGAAAATTTGTAAGTTGTGCCCTGGTTAGCCAATCCCAGCAAAACTGAAACTTTGGCAACAGGAGCTCCTATACCTTCGGTTTAATTTCTATGCAGTTTAGAGTAGGATGAATTTAATCTCTATCACCTATGAAGCATGTCAGCCTGCTCCTCTATCCTTGTGAGGCTAAATCCTAGAATCTGAGATGTGGAAGAGATCATCAAGTCCAACCTATACCTGAATATTTACAATAAATGGTCCTACTTTTCCTTGAAAATTTCCAGGCTAAAGGAACCTCTTTCCTCCCAAGGTAACCCATTTCTTTCTAGGATAGTTAAGCAAGGAAAAAAAAATTTACATAGAACCTAAATCTGATTCTCTATAGTAACTCCCGCCTGTTAATTTCAGTTATGCTTTCTGTAGCTAAATAAAGCAAAACAAGTCTAATATCACCTCTGTCATAAATATTCAAATATTCAAAATCCTTTATGGCCCCTTAAACTTTCTCTTCATCTTTAAGTCAAATATCCCTAGTTCTTTCTTTCTCTTTCTTTCTTTCTTTCTTTCTTTCTTTCTTTCTTTCTTTCTTTCTTTCTTTCTTTCTTTCTTTCTTTCTTTCTTTCTTTCTTTCTTTCTTTCTTTCTTTCTTTCTTTCTTTCTTTCTTCCTTCCTTCCTTCCTTCCTTCCTTCCTTCCTTCCTTCCTTCCTTCCTTCCTTCCTTCCTTCCTTCCTTCCTTCCTTCCTTCCTTCCTTCCTTCCTTTTTCTTTTTGGGTCACATAGCTAAAAATTGTTAAGTTTCTAAGGCTAAACTTGAACTCAGGTCCTCCCGTCTTCAGAGTTGGTACTCTATCTACTATACCAACTAGCTGCTCCCCCCCCACACCCAATTCTTTTAATTGGTCTACAAGAACATGATCTTGATTTTTTCATCATTCTAGTTCCCTTCCTTCAGACTTCTTCTACTTCATCAAAGTCCTTCTAAAAAATGTAGGGCTTAAAAACAAATATAATAATTCAAATGTGATCTGGCTAGTGCAGGATACAGTGGAATTTTTATCTTCCTATCTTTGGACACTGTGCCTCCTTTAATTCAACTTACTGTCATGCTAACTCTTAGCCATGACAGTGCCATGTCATATTCAGTTTACCATTCAGTGAAACTTCAAGATTTTTTCAGATAAATTATTATCTAGTCAAACTTCACTCAAACTTTTTCCTATGAAATTGATTTTAAATTCTGAAGGCAAGATTTTATATTTATTCCTATTAAAGTTCATTCTTTAAGAGTAGGATCCAGTGTTCTAGTATGTCAAGATTTTTCTACATCTTGTTTCTGACACCCAATATATTTACCATCCAATGTACTTTTGTGTCATTTGCAAATTTTTTGAGTATACACCATGTTTTTATTAAAGTCATTGATGACAATATTAAATATCATAGATCCCGGCCATTTGGTTCTATATACTCTGGGGCCATATATCCTCATCTACTCCTGGCCATTTTCCCCCAGTCTCCTCAAGCAAATGCTTCCCATCTCCACCTCCTTTTCTACTATTATTGCTTCTGGAAAGGATGCATTGATTGACTGCCTTATTGTTCAACTCATCATTTTTGCGACTGCCTGGATCCTAACCACTACTCTCCTATACGTGCTGTCTCCCCTATTAGAATATAAATTCTTTAAGCACAGGGTCTGTCTCACTTCTTAAATTTATATCCATAAGCATACAATACATGGCATATAGTAAGTGCTTAATAAATACTATTCATTCATTAACTCATTCATTCAAGACCTCCTCCTAGATTGATTTGGACCCATTAGTGATTCCCTGCCAAAAGAAGGAAACGAGGTAAAGCAAACTTTTAGGGCTACTCCTGTTTAGAAGGAAAGCTTTTTAGCAAGGTAAAATGATGCAGATGGTGGTGGTGGTGGTGGTGGTGGTGGTGGTGGTAGTGGCAGTGGTGATGACTGTGATTATTGCTATTATTTTTGTTTTAAAGTTCTTTACCCCTTTTCAGTCATCTAAAATATTCAATAAAGCATAGGAAAAACATAAGTTATAAGTTTGTTTTTGAATTTGGATCTTTTACTGAATATTACTTCATAATGAGATATTATTGTTTGATTGTTTCACCTAAATTATGGAATCCAGATGATGCTCTTTAGGTGAATTAACTATTTCCATACTGCTTGAGTGCTATTTGGGAAACAATAATAAATAATGAACAAAGAAAGGGGATATATTGGCTTAAAAGAATTACGTACTTTTCAAATAATTCACAAATGAATCATCTAACCACAGAATAAATAGCTTTTCCTCTATGATTCAGATTTCAATTCTTAGCACCAGAAGGGATGATGTATTGTATGATCCTTTCATTCCTGAAAAGCTAGCTTACCTTCTTCAGTATAAAGTAAAGAAAGAACCAGATTTGTTACTAGGGCATACTTTCAAATGCTATCTCTGACATAGATTAGCTCCAAGACTCTAGGTGAATCATGTAACCTCAGCTCTCTAAGACTCTGAACTATAAATTTGCTAATGATCTGCACCTAAGATCATTACTTACATTATTTACATCATTACATTTTACTTTCCACACCAGGAATTCTCTGGACTGATGAAGTTGACAAAAAGAGAAAGACAAATTAATATAATCCTGAGATGCTAACTAAAAAGAGAATTTTGATCAGAAGTTATTTTGAAAAGAAGATGCAGAAAACAAAAAACTCTTCACTTATTCTCCATCTAGATCAATGCTTCTAAATCTGGGGTCTGTGGATAGATTTCAAGCTATGCATGAATAAGGATGGGGAAAAATAAGAGTTTTGTTTTCACTGAACTCTAGTTAAAATTTAACATTTCCTTCAGTTCTGAAATTTTAAAAGAATTCTTCTGAGAAAAGATCCATAGGCTTTCCCAGATTGCCAAAGGGGCCTATGACATAGAAAGGTAAAGAAGCCCTGGTCTAAATTAAGCCATGTTTTGTTGAAAGACAGGAGGGAAACAGTCAATTGGCCCAAACTTAGGAGGGGAAATAGGACAGGCTGGCTGGATTCTGCATCCAAGAAACCCTGAAGATATTAGTGTGCTTGAAACTTGCTTACCCATTCTTTAGGAACTGAAGTCTTTTTTTAGGAAAATGGACTCCATCTGGTCTGAGTCATTAGCACTTTTTGAAAGGTTGCTTTGAAGATCCTTTGGTGTTCAAAAAGCTTTTAATTGAGCCTCTGAATGACTTTCACTTTACTAAATGTCTTTTTCTGGGGGTCTTTACAATTGGCCAGCATGAAACAAGCAATAAATCTGTACTGAATCTTACTGATTCAGATCCCTGTCCAAACTTCAGACCTATGGAGTTTGAGTATGTTCCAAGTCCAGCCCAAAGCATTCAATGTCTGACCAAAAGGAAAATTTGCTGCAGACAAAAGCCTTTATAGTGAAGACTATAATAGTCCAGTCACAAGAAAAATAAACTAGATTGTGTAGAAGTAAAACTTCTACAAAGTTCCTAGAAAGCATGTGTGTGTGTGTGTGGGTGGGTGTGGGGGTGTGTGGGTGGGTGTGGGTGTGGGTGTGTGTTATGAGGGGAGAAGCCCAGGATTTCTGCTTATCTGTTACATAGTCTACATCTCATATTGTAGAGATTCAGAACCTATCAAGCTAGGACTCAGAGTGCCAATAAAAACAAAGCAAAGTTCTTTATAACAGGAATAATCTCTTACAAGGGATAAAGTTGGAAAGGAAGAGATACTAAAGGAAAGTTCTTGTGTGCCTCACATTTAAATACAAAAAAGAATTCCACCCATTTCTGCCTTTGGACCCTTTAATTCTTTAATTCCTGAAGATCTAGTTGATTGGTTCCATTTATTCCTATTGAAAACATCTAAAGCAAGAGTTCTTAAGCTCCTTGGTGACCATGCTGGCCATCTGGTAAAGCCTATTGACTTCAGAATAATGTTTTTAAATGCATAAAACAAATACACAAGATTACAAAGTAAACCAATTATACTGAAATGCAGTATCATAATATTAAAAAAAAACTTCATGGGCTCCAGGTTAAGAACCCCTGAACTAAGGGAATTGGTTGCTTTCTTTTGTTTTTTTGGCTGAAAGTAAATTCATCAAAGCAGTGCCTCGTCAGTAGCTCCAGATGTTTCTGCCTCATGTACAGTGTCAACTTTTGGAGAGCAAAGTTATTTCCAAACCTGAAAACAGAACACAGCCAGCTGTGGATTTTGGACTTTTTCCATACAGATTCATCTGAGAAAAAATTTTGGTAAAAAAAAAAATTGATAGAAGTATCATTTACTCATTAGTTTCTGATTATTAGATTGGAGCTTTTAGTGAGCAGATTTTGCAAACACTGTACTCTCTGGGACTTTATGGCATACACCCTTTCCATTACATTTAAGGAAGGCTTGATTTGGAATGTGCTAAATCCCAGCCCCAGAGGTACACCTAAAATTAGAGGTAGCCTCATAGTAGCTGGAAGGAGGACACTGAGGAATTCTGTCTGGATAATATTCAAACCTAGCTTGAAAGAGTAGCATTGCTAAGAAAGTGTGGTCTATTTCCCCTTATTCCTCTCTGCTTTGTCATCTGCCCTCCTCCCTCAAAGGACATTCCTCAGATACTACTCTTTGAGGAGAATTATGAATTTAATCAACTTGGAAATACAGTACATTCAAGGAAAGTATGAAGATGATAAAAATATCCCTAGCTGCCCTTGAAAAATTTAAAACACTTGACCCAAATAAATGACATTTTAAAATAGTAAAGAAACCAGCAGATGATTTGAGTACCATAGGAGGTGTCATTAAGATTTGAGAAAAGCAAATATTGTCCCAATTTTCAAGAAAAAAAATATGGAGAAGAAAGTGTAAAATTCTAGGATATATTATCAAGATAGTTATTGAATATCTAGGAAAGCCATGCCAAGATGAAAACCTTATACTTTTTAACCATAAACTAGTAGATGAGATTATTGTAAGCATAGTTTGCTTTGTTGTTGTTCAGTCATGTCTGATTCTTCATGACCCTACAGACTATACTGTCTATGGGGTTTTCTTAGTAAAGAATTAGTAAAGTATCTTTTTCTTCTTTTAAACATTTTTTAATTTCCCCCCATTACATATAAAGAAAATTTTAAACATTCATTTAAAAATTTTTTGAGTTGCCAATTTTATCCATCCTTCCCTCACCATCACCCCTTGTTCAGACTATAAGCAATTTGACATAGGTTATGTAAATTCAATCATGTGAAAACGTTACCATATTGGTCATGTTATAAAAGAAGATACAGACTTAAAGGAAAAGTAACACATGAAAAATAAAATGAAAAATAGAATACTGCAATCTGCATTCAGATTCCATCAGTTCTTACTCTGGGGATGGATAACATTTTTCATCACAAATCCTTTGGAATTGTATTAGATTGTTGTATTGCTGAGAATTCTTCAGTCATTCATAGTTGATCGTTGTATAGCATCACTGTTACTTTGTACAACATTTTTCTGATTCTTCTCACTTTACTTTGCATCAATTCATGTAGATCTTTCCTCATTTTTCTGAAGTTTTCCTGCTTTTCATTTATTATGGCACAGTCATATGCCATAACTTGTTCAGCCATTCTACAATTGATAGGCATTCCCTCATTTTCCAATTTTTTTGCTACCAAAAATGAGTTCATTTTTGTATAAATAGGTATCTTTCATTTAAAAGAAATTATTTGGCATATAGACTTAGCAGTAGTATTTCTAGATCAAAGGGTATGCACAGTTTATATAGCTTTTTGGGCATAATTCTAAATTGCTCACCAGAATGGTTGGATCAATTCACTACTCCACTAACAGTGTATTAGTCCCCTCAAACATTTTATCATTGTCGTTTTCTGCTAAATTAGCCAATCTGATAGGTGTGAAGTGGTATCTCAGAGTTGTTTGAATTTGAATTTCTCTAATCAATAATGATTTAGTGAATTTTAAAATATGACTATAGATAGCTTTAATTTCTTTATCTGAAAACTACCTGTTCATATTCTTTGACCATTCATAAGTTGGGAGTGATTTTCTTCTCCTGTGTATTTAAGCAAACAGGTTACATGACACAACTTCTAAGTGTCTGAAATAAGATTTGAACTCAGGTTTTCTTGACTCCAGGTCCAGTAAGCCATATAGCTTTCCAAGTTTACTTGGATTTCAGCAAAGCACTTGATACATTTTCTTATATAATTATTATGGAAAAGACATCTCGGTGGGAAAGGTAATAATAAAATTAGATAGATTCAGGACTGGTTCAAAGACTGTCAAAAGAGTAGCTTTTAATGTTTTCATGTCACCTGGACAAGAGGTCTCTTGTGGATTGCCCCTCTTAGCTCTCTGTTACCATTTTATGTAGAGTACCTCCAGAAGAATATTACAATTTTATCAATAACTTGTTTGAAGACATAAGATATATTCTTATTAGAAATGCATATAACATAAAACAAGTCAACATATCATATGACAAAGTAAAGGACAAGAAATATTTTTATTTGGGAAGAGGAGATTTTAAGAGGATATAATAGTTGCCTTCAAGGAACTGAAAAGCTGCTGTATAGAAGACTTGTTCTCTTGACCTCCAAACACAGAATTAGGAAAAGTAGTAGAAGTTACAAATAGGCAAGTGAAAGAGGGAATTCTTATGAACATGTGCATCATGCTGCTCATTCAAGTCCCCATTTGGAAGAAGATGGGGAACTGGCTTCCAAGGAGTATATGATATCATAGAATATCATATACTGAAAATTCCCTGGAGAGACTTGGGAACATATGTAGAACTTCTATAACTGACTCTATGTAATAACAAGAAGATTCTTTGATTGGCTTTGGATAGAGGCCAAAGACTACAGTACTAACCAGCCTCTTTATGCCATTTGGTTTGACTCTTATGCAACTTCTTGGATTTTTTTCTGATAAAAGACAATGCCATAAGGGGTGAGCCTAGATCCTCTCCCTTGGAGGTAAAAGGTAGCCTGTGAATAAAAAGCATTAGATCTATGCCTCAAGATTTACTCTTTTTTCCTAGATGAAAGCCATTATAGGGCATGACCTGTGTGTTTTAATGGATCAGTACAGTGAGTCATCCAAGATAAAATCTGGGAGTTCAGTCCGTACTGGATTTTGTAGCCAACCCATTATTAATAACTCTAAGAAGAAGGAAATAACCTTCAGGATTTATCTAGTAGTAACTGAGACATGGATTCATTCTGCAGAAATGTCACATTTGAATGTGATTGAACTTGGTAAGACTGCTGCTATGTAAATCCTATGATCTTTGGGGGCATTCTCCCCAGAGACTTAGTTGGTAGAGAAGAAATTGTGCTACTGAGAGTTTGGAAGAAATGTGTGTACTTTTGCTTTTGTGATATCTTCAAAGTAAATATTGCTTTCTAAATGATAACTGATGTTAATTGGTTAAAATAGAACTGGTGTTCTAGTTATTGGTTGAACTTCAATAACAACTGTAGAGGCAACACTCAGAGGATGGAGATTTTAGATAGCACATTAGAGACGAGATCCCCTTAAGAATACTCCTAGAATCCTGAAATGGGAAGGTGTGCTCAAACTTTTTTGGGGGGGAATTGATGAATCTCCTGCATATTTTCATCATTTTAGAAATATAATATACAATAGATAAGTAAGGAGAAGATAAGAAGACTCTTAACTGCCTTTGATAAAGACAAGTCATTTGGCCCAAATGAGTGAAATCCCAAAGTATTGAAGAAACCAGCAGGTGATACTAATGAGTACTGCAAGAAGTACCATTATTACTTGAGAAAAGCAAGTGTTATCCAAGTTCTCAAAAAATGGGAAGAGAATAGAGCCTGAAATCTTCTTTAAAAATAATTGAATTTGATTATGATTCCTGGTAAAATTCTAAAGTATATTATTAATGATTGTTACTGAATATCTAAGAAAGAGTTTGAAGTAATTGTAATGATTTGCAATGGTGGGAGACGTATTTTTTCCCACCCGAAGAACTGAATCTCCATAGATTAGAACAGAACTCTTTTTTGAGTGGCTATTACAGGAGAAGAAGGCATCTGGAAACAAGGGAAAAGGAACAAAATCTAAGAGGTTCAAAATTAAACTTAAGAGCCTTAGTGCCAAGAGTTTGAACTGAATGATGGGCAGCAGTTTTGGGGAGTTTGAATTAGCATTTTTCCACTTGGAGGTTACCAAAAGGATGGAGAGAATGCTGACTGTTATTAAGCTAATCAATGAATTAAGTAATGATCCCTCATGATGTGATGAGAAACATTATTGATACTTCATTCTGCTACCATGATGATAATAATATTTGCTCCCTTCTCCTTTCTTATCTTCTCCAAAACTCTATTACTCTCTCAGAATGAATTGCTGCTCCAAGGTTTTTTTGTTTTTTTAAATTGTTTACACCTTCTCTTTTAATTAGTCCCAATGCCAGCTTTTACCAAATAAAAACAAAACCAATCTTAACTGGGTTTATATTCACATATGTCCTTAATTGCAAACAGGGGTACTTCAAGGGTAAAAGAAACAATGTTGGATATTGGTATACAGAGTGGAAGGCAAAGGTCTAAATTGCTAAAGTTTTATCCAAATAGAAGCTCCAAATTAAAATGAGAGAAAGTCTTATGGTTTTGATTTATTGATTTTGGATAAACTTTCCAAAAGTCAGAACTAAACTGTATCTGAGTTTTTTTCTTCTTCTGCCCTAGGCTGAAAACGAGTAAGGCATTGTTGTCAGGGACAAGATTAGATCATTGGATCCTGTGGTTTCACTCATGTATCTTTCCTCTCTTTCTCTTTCCACACCTGCAGAAAAAATGTTCCTCTCTTTACAGGTACTTGTTAGGAAAACTAGACTGTAGGAACTTCTAGTGAGAAAAGAAAAGTTATAGCTGTTTCTGGATAGAACTGCCTATACTCTAAAGATAGAAGACCAAAAGGAGTATTTTTTCCTTTTTGATATCAGCTCCTACCTTAAGCCTATACTTAAACAGGCACAAAAACACAGAAAATAAAATTTTCTAACAATTCAAGCTATCTAAAAGCTAAACAAGCTGCCTCAGGAGGTAGTTGGTTTCCCCTCAATGGAAATCTGATTCTGTAATGTGGTAGATTTACAATGAGATTATCGACACTAGTCCAAGGATGAATTTTTAAAAAATACTGAAGACAGACCTTCTGTGTTGTTCAGCCATGAAAGAGATGAGCAACTTGGATTACCACATTAGAGAGATAGAGTACCTTGAAGTGAAGATTGGAAGATGTGATGAGAAAATATAAATTTAGACTGATTAGATGTCCTATAAGGAAGCTGCGCAGTCTACTGCTCTGTGTAGAGGGACATTCATGAAGCATAAGACGTGTCCTCTTATGCCAAAGATATGTAGAACCATCTATATATTGCCAGAGAATGACATGTTCAGAGGTATTAAGTGGAGAAATAGAGGAGACATTGAACTGGGCTTAGAACTCCACATAGCAGTACACAAAAGGGAGATTTAACTAATGGAGGTGTGAGATTGTAAGGAATGAGGACCTAACACTCAAAAAGGAAACAGAGTTCAGCCCTTTCAAATGTTTTCTAAGGTTTGGGATCATTTTGTGTGGTTCAAATGAAATAAAGAATGTAAACATACCTTGTGAAGCATTGAATAGTAAGAGATGGTATTATTACTTCTCAATGAATCATGAGGAAATGCAGATGAGTTATAAAAAAGTGAGTATTAATGTTGGTGTCAACAAGTCTTGGAGAATCTATCCTGGGAGATCTGGAGGATCTGCCCTTGATCTTATCCTGATGCCTTATTATGACATTGAGGTATATAGATTTTCATAGGCCATAACAAAGGATCTTAAGTACTGACAGGTTTTAATGAGTCCACAAACATTTATTAAGTATTTGCTTTGTGCTAGGCACTGTGCCAAGTGCTGGGATATAAATGCAAGTAAAAATATTGTTCTTGCACTCAAGAAATTTATGTTCTAATGTGGGAGGGCAATATATATATATGAAAGGAAACTGAAAACCATTCTCCGAGGGGGGCAAAATTTGGAGGAAAAGTGGTTGGAGTGAATCCTTACCTCAAATAAAAGTTCTGAAAGAATCCACCAAAGGGAGAAGGAGGAGAAGTAGAACACAGTTAAGGCATGATAAGAAAATTCAGAGAATGAAAGACTTACCAAAGATAGAAATCTTGAGTAAAGTTTGAGTAAAGTCTTGGTGAGAGAATGAGCTGTATCAACTAGTGAGGTAGAAAGGGGGACAGCAGATATTAAGAATTATACAAGTTTAAATTACACAAAAATATCTTTTTAAAAAAAATGAATTTGCTTTTTCACCTTCTGCAATCTCTTTCCTCATTTGTCATAACTCAGGGATAATTCTCATGACAATGGAAAAATTATCTGCTGAAATATAGTTGATTTCATTCTTTGTGATGTTATTTGGTCTCAACAAGTCCAATATCAATCACTGGACATGTATGAAGACAGATATGAGAATTTTATGTCATCTACAAGTCTTGAGCCTTTCTCAGCTCCTTGTTCTGAACCATACTATCCCACACATCTCTATATCCTCTATTTTTTCTTCACCTTGGCACTGAATTTACCAAGTACTACAGTATATATTAATTTGACTTGCAAGATCCTAGCAAATTCTCCAGCAAATTTCTCTGCCACTTCATTATCATCATGCCCATTTTTGTAAATACTTAACAAGAGTATTTAACTATATCATGACAGAATGTCTCATGAAATAATATTTCTTAGAGTTTTTATGTGGCTGGTAAAACTCATTGCACTTTTCTTTGTCTTTCCAAAGAATATTTGGGAGTCAATGTTTTACTTAGCAGAAACTTCCTTCTTTTTTTCCCTTCTTTCTTATGGTTATGACAAAGTTGTGGAGATTGAGTCAGCTCCTCCAACAATATGTTTAATTATAGGTCCCTGGAAAATGAGCTCATATTTAGAACACAAAAAGTGAAATTAAAGTTTGTTGCTGGTCTAAAAACCGTGATTCTTAATATCTTTGTCCCTTTTCCACCCCTCTGACACTGTCACTACATAGAAATGAAAGATGTTACATGAGACTAAGCATCATTTTAAAATTTTCATTGTTTCACAGATTGATGTGGCCAATAGTTCTCTCAATGGGTGGCCAGATTCCTGGTGACATGCCTCTCTGTGAACAGGCAGGCTAGAACTAAGAAAATAAATTCAATCTGTTCCTATTACTATATTTGAAGTCTTTCCAGTAGGTATAGAACATGTTAAGTCTAATGTTCTGCCCCTGAGATTCCAGAGTCACCTTAATAATCTGAGGTAACAGAATAGGACATTATGGAACCTAATTGATTAAGAGCAAAAAGAAACAGGGAAAGAGTATAACAAAGAAAGAAGCAAGGAAAGAATATAATAATCATTTTTTTAAAGCTTGGCAAGATATTTAACTAAGAAAAGTTATCCCAAGGACATTCAAGAATGAAAAAAGAAATAGGACCAGAAGAAGAAAAGTGAAAAATATTTGCAAAAGTAATGTCAATAAACTTTTTTCTCCCACAAATGCTATTGGAACAACACTTGGATCCTATCATCACTGAGATACTTACAGAATAGGAAACACTAAATTAAATTTAACAAGGTAAAAGAATGTGTATTGGACAAATTAAAGATTGGTGCAGGAGGCAATTTAGTCCTATGGATATAAGAGAACCTTATATACAGGAAAATTATATAACTGAAGGAAGGAACCACATTAAACATATGAAACCAAACTTCAAAAAGGTGACCCAGAAAATATAATGACTAATGATTATTCTACCATCTATACAGAAACTTTATGAGTATTATTTAGGTTATCTGTATATGAATCAAGACAATCATTGTTGAGGGTATTAGGAGAGAACAAGTACATTTTTACAACTGCTATTTAACAATAAACCACATTTTTACCATCTCACAATTAACTGAAAGATGCAAAGAACATAAGATTCTAAATTAGAATGTAAGTATCTTGGACTTCTGGATCATGTTAAAGACAAAATAGAGAACTAGACATTTTTTTCTATTCCCATTATATTTCAAACCTTTTCAAAATAGAAATTATGTACCAAAGATAAAGCAACTTCAGCTGTCTTAATAATCTCGGACACCTAGAATCCAAAAGAAGATAAAAACAAACAAGCAACCCCTCCAGGAACTGATTCCAGCTCTGATCACCCAAAAGTCAATGTGGATAGAGATTTTGGCTGATAAATTGTGAATTTTCAAATGTGGAAGGAGACTGATTTGCTTTGAGATCCAGCCCTTAAGAAACTACAATCAGAGGTAAGAACGTGAGAAAATGAGTAGTAGGGGGAAATGGTAGGGGAAGAAAAGAGGAAAACTAAAATTATGAGAGATTTCAGGAAGAAGAAAACAGATAAATCAACCAAAAAACAGTAACTATAGAAGTAAATATGGCCTCTAGATCTAGTAAAACATAAATCCAGGCATCTATGAATGAATCCTGAAAAAAAGAAGAAAAATGATCCAATACTTGATGAGATTGGGGGAAGGGGTTGTGAAATCTGAGAAAAACATGGAACTACAGCACATTATACTTAAACAGTTTAAAGAAATAATATTGAGCATAGAATTTATTGCCTACATGGCAAAAATAGTGGGCAGAATAGGAAAACTTGAATCTGCAATGGCAAGCCTCACCAAAAGAGAAAGGTGGAGGACAATAAATTGAGAATGCAAGTACATTTAGAAAATTTAGAAAAAAGGGAAGAAAAAAATAAAAAGCAAATATAGAGATAACTCATACTGATCTTGAAGATAATATGTGCAAAAACATCTTAAAGATCTCCCAAAGTAGGATGACAAGTCTAAAAACTTTAAAAGAAAATAATAGAAGAAAGAGCACTGCTTAAAACTTTCAAACATTGAAAATAATACTCCAATTAGAGGAATTCATAGATGACCTCCAGGGGAGGGAAAAAGAAAAGAAAGACTAAAAACCTAATACAAATTATAAAATTTAACAATTAAATTCAGAAAAAAAAAACAAGTTTGACAAGTGACAAGTGACAAGAAATAAGGAAAGGTATTCAATTAAGGCAAGATCAGAATGTAGCCCAGAGTGATCTGTCCTGCAAATGTGAACTTAACCATTTAGGAGAAAAGATAGTAGTAAAGGAGAATTTTTGGTGGGAAATGTTAGGAAAAAACCCAGAAATCTAGGGAGGTTTTTTTTATTTGTTTGTTTGTTTGTTTTGTTTTGTTTTGTTTTGCTTCTTGAACACACAAAACAATAGCAATGCAAGAAGAATGAATAAATGCACTTGGTAAGAACAGTGACCACAACAGAAGTACAACAGAATAACCAGTAAGAGATTTCTTTTTAAATGTACACAAAGCAAAAGAAGTAAAGACAGAAATCTGATAGAGATAATAGTAAAGAGGTGGATATGAATATTATAAATAGAACCTGGTAACTCCTGGCCTATGGTAAGTCAATGTTTTGTTTGTTTGTTTGTGGATCTGCATTACAATATGGAAGGGTATATTAAAGGGGAGAGGTTAGCAGAGGGAGAAAAGTATGTGAAATACTAGGGATAAGTCAAGGGGTATCAATGAGGGAATGTGATCTCTGTGATATAAGAAAGAGAAGAGTTTATAGAGCATTGATTATCATTGTTATCTTTCATGCACGAAGAAGGTCAAAATGATATCATGATGTAAAGATCAAAGTATAGTGTGTTCACTAATACATTGTTAGTGGAGTTGTGAACTGATTCAGCCATTCTTGAGAGTAATTTACAACCATATCCAAAGGGCAATAAAACTGCACATACCCTTTTATCCAGTAATACCATTACTAGGTGTATAAAGAGATCATAAAAAGAGAAAAGAACCTACATATACAAAAATATTTATAGCAAATCTTTTTACCTTGACAAAGAATTGACACTTGAAGGGATGTCCATACATTGAGGCAAAGCTGAACAAATTGTGGTATTTGAATGTGATATAATGAGCAAGCCAATTTCAAAAAAAAAAAAAAAAAACCTGGACTTACATGAACTGATGCTTAGTGAAGACAGCAGAACTAGGAAAACATCGTACAAAGTAACAACAACATTTTGTGGTGATCAGCTATGATAGACTTAGCTCTTCTCAGTAATACTGGGATCCAAAGTAATTCCAAAAGACTTTTGATGAAAAATGGCAGAGAAAGAACTATGCAGACTGAATGCAGATTGAAGCATGGCATTTTCACTTTTTAAAAAATTGGTTTTTGTTTTTTCTTTCTTTTGGCTTTTTCCTTTTGTTCTGAATTTTGTTTCATAACATAACTAATATGGAAATATGTTTGACATAATTATACATATATGACCTATAACAGACTGCTTGCTCTCTTGGGGAAAAGGGAGGGAGAAAAATTTGGGACTCAAAATTTTACTAAAGGAATGTTAAAAACATGTATGTGTAATTAGGAAATGTAAATGTAATTAGGAAATATAAACATGTATGTGTAATTAGGAAAAATACTATTAAATGGGGAAAAAAAGTATATTGTATCCAATTGTGGCTGATCAAACCCACATAAGCTCAGAAAGTTCTACCATAGGCCAGGCACAAATAACCCATATGAACATTTGGGATAGAAATGTCTAAATTTCTTTTGAGTTATTGCAATTCCACTTTGTCAGAGGGTACAGCAGCTTCTTTAATGCAGGCACACCATGCTAGACAATCCTGTGCTACTGTTTCACAACCAATACCAAAGTTCTTCAGAGAGACATTGAGAATGTTTTGTATTACTTCTTCTGACCATTACGTGAGTGCCTGTCTTGTGTGAGTTCTTCATAAAATAGTCTTTTAGGCATACACGTTTGAACAATGTAACACAACAATCAGAGTTATTGAGTATACACATTTGAACAATGTAACAGGCCATCAGAGTTATCCTCTCTGAAGTATTGTTTGAATACTTGGCAGTTCAACTCTAGAAAAGACCTCAGTATCCTATATTGCCAGGTAATCTTCAGAATCTTCCTAAGACAAAAAAGCAAAAGGTTTAATTTTTCTGGCATGACACTGGTACTCTGTCCAGGTTTTACAGGCATAAAACAATGAGTCAAGCACAATCCCTCTGTAGATCTTTAGTTGGATAAGCAGCCAAATACTTCTTCTCACCCATACTTTCTTTTAGGATCTCCAAAATGCTGAGCTACTTCTGACAAACCCTGTGTCAGCTTCATCAACTGAATACATCATCTCTGCATAATCCCTGAATACATCCCTGAAAAGTAAGTGAACTTAATCACAGCTTTGAAAATTCCTCTATTTGCTGTAATTGATAGTTCAACATATGGATGTTGTTACACTGGCTGATGGAGAACCTCTGTTTTCTTGGGGTTGTCAGGCCATAATTGGCACAGGCAGCAGAAAATCAAACCCTCCTCTGTCACATCCCATCCTCAGAGCTATATCGAGTACTCAATCATCTGTGAACACAAAGTCATACACCAGCTCTCCCTCCACTTTACTCTTGGAGGGAAGCCTTTTTAAGTTAAATAATTTACCATCAGTGCAGGCGCTGACCCTGATGCCATTTTTGTCTTTGTTGATAGTATCTGACAACACCCAAAACTTCATAGTAAAAAACATGGGAGCAAGCACCCAGCCCTGTTTCACTCCACTGGTGACTGAAAAAGCACAAGAGCATTGTTCATTATCCAGAATCCATGCAAGCACACCATCATGAAAGTGACATACAGTACTGATGAATTTCTTTGAGCAACCAAATTTTGTCATGATCTTCCACAAGCCCTCATGACTAACAGTATCAAAGACCTCAATCAAATCGATAAATGTTGTATTCTGACTGCTGGTCTGCTCCTCATATTTAACCTGGAGCTGTCAAGCAGCAAACTATGTAGATTATTCTTTGGCCCTTTCTGAAACCACACTGGCTCTTGGGTAGATGACCATCTTCCACATGAATGATCAACAGATTAAAAAGAACTCTGACAAAAATGACTAAGAGAGGGAGAGGTTGTAATTATAGCCCTAGTGTATACATATTTGCATACATACCCATATATATTCATTACTAGCCCATTGACACAGGATTTCAAGGGAGGTAAAATAATACCATAGTAAGACAATACAGTAGCAAGATGATAAATAACCTGGAAAACATTTTAGAAACCCAGAAATATATAAACCTAATTCTTAGAACTTTAAGTATGATTGGATTAAAAAATCCTGTAAGATCCAATAAAAAATCCAAAAAAAGTGACAAATTGGATGAAAAAACAAAACCCTAAGCAAGAGACCTTTCAAGAAAAAAAATTTTTAAATAAAGACATACACAAAATAAGCCTAAAGGAATAGGTAAAAATTTTCTATTCATAAAGTGAATTCAAAAAAAAGCAGCCGTTTTATCATTCTACTTGACAAGGCAGAGACAAACATTCAAAAAGATTAAAAGGGATAAGCAAGTTACTTGCTATATTATTATTATATTATATTATACTGAAAGGAACCACAGATAACAAACCAATATCAGTAATAAATTTATGTACTCTCAGTGCTTCAGTATCCAAATTAATAAAAGAAACATCTGAGTTTCAAGAAGATATAGACAATAACACAATAATGACAGGAGATTTTAATATCCTCTCAGTTTTGAGCATGTCTAAAAGAAAGATATTTAGAAGATTAAATATCAAACTGAGCAAGTTGTTGGAAAAATTAGACTTAAAAGACATGGTATCCTCTAAATTGAACAGTAAAAGAATATACATATTGCTCAGCACCCCATGAAGCCTCTACAAAAATTGGACCTGTATTAAGGCTCAAAGATAATACAAATAAATGTAAAAAGGCTGAAGTAGTTAATGCATCATTTACAAAACCACAATCTAATAAAAAAAATGTCAGGAACCACAAATAAACAATACAGCCCTAAATCAAGACTTAACGATGAAATCTTTTTTTTTTTTTTCCCCCCTGAGGCTGGGGTTAAGTGATTTGCCCAGGGTCACACAGCTAGGAAGTGTTAAATGTCTGAGACCAGATTTGAACTTGGGTCTTCCTGAATTCAGGGCTGGTGCTCTATCTACTGGGCCACTTAGCTGCCCCATGATGAAATCTTAAATAATGGGTGAGTCAAAGAAAAAATAAAAACAATATATGATTATTTAAAAGAAAATAATGATGAAAACACATGCTAAAATTTCTGATTGCATCTAATACAATTCTTTTAAAAAATCATATCCTTAGAAACATTTACTAACAAAATAAAAAAGGATTAATGAATTAAGATGCATTTTTAAAATTAGAACATCAGCAAATAAATCTAAAATAAGCACAAAAGATTTTAAAATTTATAAGTAAAATACATAAATCAGAAACAAAAAATCCATAGAAATAATAAATAAAACTAAAAGCTCATTCTTGAAAAAATAATAAAGTTGATAAACCCTTAGTTAATCTGATTAAAAAGAAGAGAGTAAAAATTAAATTAGTAAAATAGCAAATGAATAAGGTAAAATTTCTTCCAAAAACTGGAAGAAATAAAAATAATAACCAGAACATATATTAACAAAATTGAGAACACAAAAGAAATAGAAAAATACCTTCAAACCCAAACTATCAGAAGAGATCAAGATAGATTTAAACTAGAGATGAAAGGATGTTTCACCATGAGAAAACAATCAACATAATAAAGCACATCAAAAACCAAAACATTCAAAATTACATGTTCATTTTTAATAGATATACAAAAAGAATTGACAAAAAAAAATAGGTGATTAAATGGGGCATAAGACAAAGAGATGATGTTTGCTAAACAAACCTTTCTGCCATTGTGATGGAGGAAATCTAGGACAAAGTCAAGGATCAAATTAAAATTCCCCATCAATAGTGAGGTCCTGCAAAAGCTCCTGTTTGAGTATTTGAGTATGCAAAAATAAAAAAAAAAAGATTCTTGTTTAATGACCTACAAATGGAAATATTACTAGAAGAAATGAAACCATAGTGATATTGGCATCCATTTTTATATCTATAAGAAAATTGAAATTACATGGAGAGGAAAGTAAAAAAATTAGCAGACTGGGTTTTATCATGTACCCAAGGACAAAAAAAAGCATGATTTCTAGGGCATTTGTGCTCATGATTAACATAAGCAAAAAATCCAACATAAGCATAACTGGATCTTGCATCAGTTCCAGCATCAGTTGCAGAAAGTGAGGTAATAAAATCCTACAAAGAATATGATAATGCCCTCCAAAATAAGCTGGCATATGCTTTGATACTTGATGAATGCAACACAAATAAAAGCATAGGGGAGGACAACAAAACATGTTGGGCAATATTGTTCAAAAATAAGAAATTAAAGACAAAAACACTTTAAAAAAGCACAAAAAAACCCTTATATAATATTCTTTAAGAAGACAATCAGAAACCATTGGATATGTCATGTACCAAAATTAATATGAAATAAAATAAATCATGTCTTAACAGAGAGGAAACATTTGGTTGCCAATATGAGTCATTTCCATATTAACTGTATTTGTACAAGCAGATTTATTAGAACACACCGTATTAGAAGAAAGATTAAATGAAGTATATTTATCTTTGAGATCTTACTCTGAATTCTTTGAAATTTGTTTTCCCCAAATATAGGTTATATATCAAACTATACTCAAGTTTCCTCTCCTTCTCAGTCACAGACTCTACATTGGAGTAGTTATTATATGCCCCCCATCTCAGTCAAGTATACCATAATTTCCAATCTAACAGTAAGTCCCTTGTCCCAGAACTGAAATTCACTTTGTTAATTATACTACCTTGTAAAGAAGGAAATTATCATCAAAATAAGACAAGAAGTTATTAGATGCTCTTTTTCATTAAAGAGAAAGCTCTGCACATTTCTGGATAATTGAATTTACCTAATACTACAATTTTGTGGGTTGGTATCAAATTATCTATTTTCCAGCATTCTCATCTATTTCATTTTTCTGTCTAGTATACTCCAAGACAAGATCACTCTTTGACCTTCATCTAAATAAATAAAATTTTAGTCATACTTCTACAATCTGGTTCCTGGATTTCTTCATATACATACCTCAATATAATGTTCTCAAAGTGCCCCTTCTTTTTTTTAAACTCTTGTTTTGTTTTTTAAATGTTATATAGACCCAGAGCCATAGCCCTGGCTTGCATTTCACTGTCTCAAAAATACCTATGAGGTAAAATTTTCCCCTTTGTATTAGAACCCCATTTTATTTGTTGCTCAAACTTGGGGCATAGGATTAATTGCCAATTTCTTTTTTGAATCTTTTCCTTTTGGATTTTTCTCAGCTATCATTCTTCTTCTTTTATGACTATTTTCTATAGCAAGGGTTCCTGACCTTTATGTGTGTCACATATCCATTTGGCAGTCTTGCAAAGACTAAGGACCCTTCTCAGAATAATGTTTTTAAATAAAGCAATTAAGTTGAAATAAAGATGTAATTTTTTTCAGATCCAAGTTTACACATTCCCTGAAAGCTATCCATGCACTTCAGGTTAAGAGCTCCAGCTGTATATAGAATCTAGCTTATGGGACATATGAAAGCAATATTCTCCCTCTCACACTCTTTTTTAATTTAATGCCTTTTTTATTAAATTTGCAAGATAACTGGAAAATGCATTTTACAAGCCTTTGTTAAGTCTTCCATATTGTAGTGTTCAGAATAGCTATATCATTCATAGTTGATCATCCTTAAAATATTGCTATTAAGATGTACAATGTTCTCATTCTGCTCACTTCACTTTATATCAGTTTGTGTGAATCTTCCAGGCTTTCCTGAAACCATATTGCTCACTATTTCTTATAGCACAATAGTATTCCATCATAATCATGTATAGTAAAGAGCTGAAACTGAGTTGATGCACTGAGGTTAGATAATCGAGCACTTAAGGCTAATTACTGATTGGACAATACTCTATTAGCATATACTTGGAGAATGAATGGCCCTGCCCACTATACTATGCTGGCTTGGTCTGTTGGTATATATAGAGAATTGTAAGAGGCATTGGAGGGTAGAGTAAAAGAAGTGACAGTTACTTTTTGGCAATGAAGAGAGAGAAAGAAGGTGTGGAGATTCCTATGTCCATTCCCTTGACTGCTCCCCCAAAAGACCAAGAATAAAGATCAAGGACTTTTGCTTATTCTGATTCCAGCTGATTCTAAGGTATCCAGGGAGCTAACTTGGACTTCACAATGTACTTTGCTATGTTATAAATTGTTTAACCATTCTCCAATTGATGTACATATCTTCAATTTCCAATTCTTTACCACTATAAAAAGAATTTTCCTTTTTCTTTGATTTCCTTGGATTATAAACCTAGTAGTGGTATTGCTGAGTAAAAACAAAAAAAGCAAAAAAAAAAAGTTATGTACACTTTTACATCCTTTTGGGCATAGTTCTAAATTATTCTCTGGAATTGTTGGAACAGTTCACAACTTCACTAACAGTGCATTAGTATCCTAATTTTCCCACATATCCTCCAACAATTGTCATTTTCTGTCATCTTAGCCCATCTGATTGGTATGAGGCAATATCTCAGAATTGCTTTGATTTGTAGATCTCTAATCAATAGTGATTTAGAGCATTGTTTCATATTACTTCTTTTGAAAATTACATTGGCAATATTTTTAAAGTTCACACTAGAAATGTTATTTATACTTATGTGAATTACCAGTAGTGAGTAGTTGTTACTTATTTCAATAAATCTTGGGAAGTTCTGTCTTGAATATATGTCCCACAAAGACAACAGAAAACTTCCTATTGTTATTATTCAGTTAACAATATTTGCCTCAATATCCTGAATAGAAAATCACTAATTAGTGACTTTTCTCTTCTTTCGCCCCTTACTTTATGATTTATCACCTTAGAACTTCTTTGACTCTACAATAAATATAATGACTAATAATTCTTAGGAGGGCAAACAGAGGACTTCATTGCACCCAGCTCTCTCCAAGAAATACCTTAAATAATTTAAAAGTTGTAATTGTATGAGTGTTTTTTGCTTTTCCTTTTCCCTCTGTGTAAAATTCTTCCATTCTCTTCATCATCCTGATATGGGACAAGTTGCCCATCCTCAACTTCAGATCTCACTCTTAATCACTGAAATTTTACTGTTTAATTTACTGTTTTACTCCTTTAGGAGTCTATTCATTCTCCTTAATAGTCTGAACTGAAGAGAAACATCTTTTAGGTCTTCTAGTAGAAAAATCAACCTTCACTTGAAACACAGAAAATAGTTACTTGGTTGTGGCAGAAATGCAAATGTAATATAGATGTAAACCACTGCACAATTTCTCCTATTCTTCATAATGAGATTTTCAGTCATGTTTCTTGAAATTGTTTAAGTATTTATACCTTCACCTTAAGTATCTTATTAAAGCTATAGACAACTTCATTCAATTATTTTTCTTTGCTTCAATAGATCCACAGACAAAATGACAGCCTCCCCATCTCCCCTTTTAACTTCCATACCATTTCCTCAGTTTGTGCCACTGAGCACACATTTTGCTTACATTACTTTGTCTTGCCAAATACTTTATCCATATTCTTCTAGAGTCTACCTCTTCAGCTTTTACTCTCTAATCCCCTCTTTACTTTAATTCTCTTGAATTTCTCTGTTCTACTGCTTTTTCTCAAACAAAATCCAGAAGTAGGATAAATTCTGACAACATAATATGCATTGTAGCTTTGGGAAAAACAAGTTTCAAACAAGCTAAATGAAAGATAGGCAGGATCAAAATTCTTTCAGTTCAAGTCAAACCAAAAAGACATGAATACTCTCAAGAACTAAATTTTGGAAACACCAAAGGAAAGAATTTCATTGAGAAGGAATAATGGGAGTTATTTGAAGAAATTAATATGGCTGCACAGGGATCTCACCAAAACCTGTTTAGATTTTTAAAAAAGAAATATACAGAAGCAGATCTAAGGGAAGGTGACAAAATTGAATGAGTGTGTCACAGGCCTACAAATGTATTATAAAAGGGACACATAATGAGATGAGATAGAAGGAAACTAAGGGTAAGAAAAAGAAAATTTTTGCTGCTTTTGGGGGGGAGTTTTTACCTATAATAAAGAAAAGAGGAAGATCAAAGATGGATAGGATCACTGTTTGTGATAATGGTGATGATAACTGACAATAAAAAAGGCAAATTATCTTATTTTTTTCTTCTGTTTGTTCTGCCAAAGGGGGGGAATGATCAATGCACTGGAAATAACAGAACAAAAATGACTGAAAAATTGGTATCCAAGATAAATGAGGAGGATTTGATCCTAGTTGCTCTCAATGTGATTCAGTCATCTGGCATGGATCTACTCCATCCTCAAATACTGAAAGAACAGAATGATGTGATTGCTGCTTAAAACAGGTAAAGAATGACACCTGGAACTAGCTTGTATCATCTTGAAAGACAAAATTGTTAAATTTCCGTGTAATTATTGGTACCTTAGAAATTGGCAAATACTATAAATCAGGGCTTGATTTATTATTTTATTAAGTTCTAGACTTGTGAAAATAATGCCAAAATATTAATAATGCAGATTAAATTTAGAAGTGGACTATACATAACATTTTGGTTGAGAGAGAGATCCATTTGTTAGATGGTTACCTCTCAAAATGGAAGAAGTATTGCAGGGCTATATAAGAGCAAATGTTCCATATTTGCCCTTAAAAAAGGAAAAGAACAGAGACCTCAAATTATAAAAGAAATTGATTTGTGTTTTAGTCCTGGAAGAATTAAGCAATGAATCATTAAGGAGATTGGTTATCAAACACTTAGAAAAGGAAGTGGTCATTACAAAAAGCCAGAAAACAGCTTCATCATGACAAATTAATCTTGTTTTTTGAGAAGGTTACAAAACTGATAGTTTAGGGATGTTATAGATATGGCTTATACTGTTGACATTTTTGTCAATAACCTGGAAAAGACATAGATGGTGTGCCTATCAAATCTGCACAAGATACAAGGAGGGAATAACTAGTCAAATTGCAGAACCAAAAGAAAAAAGATCTTAGCAAACTAGAGTATGGCTCTAAATAGCTTATGGTTTTTTAAAAATCAATTTCACAAGGATAGGGGAAATATGTTCGTATAGTAGTCACTGTAAAAAGACCACAAGCTCAACATGAATCAGCATCATGATACAATGGCTTCCTAAAATAAACCACAAATTGCATAGAAATAGGGGGAGTTTTTCCAAGCAAAAAGCCTTACTGTACTTTTGTATTGTATCATACTATATTGTATTGTATTGTATACATTTGTATACAAAACCACTGTTTTAGCTTAATCTAGAACTGTTTCCCTAGAAGGATCCAAGATGACAAAGGACCTTGAGTTCTTGAGAAGAGGAGTCTGGGGGCAGGATTGGACATGCCAATTATCTCCAAGTATATTAAGGGCTATGATATGGAAGATAGATTGAGAACAATGGGTGCAAATTGCAAAGAAATAAATTTAATTTTGGTATCAGGAAAAAAAACTTACTGATGATTATAGCTGTCCCAAAGTAGTGGTAGGTTATTATTATAATTATTGATGCTTTGTCTAATTTGGTTTGTTTTTTACTTTCTTTGCAATTTCATGCTTAGCACATTGCCTGGAAAATATTAGGTATTTAATAAACTATTGTTGACTGTTATGTTCTCCCTCACTGGAGGTCTTCTAGAGGCTAGATGATCTCCTCTCAGATCATAAGGCTATTATCTTTGGTTATCATACTGTATGCTCACTGAGGTCTCTTACAACTCTAAAATTCTGTAACTATGGGTAACATAAACAATGCTCTAAGGTCCTAGAAAAGATACTAAGTAAAACCTGAAAGTTGCTATTCAAGGAAGTTTTCCCTTAGACTGAAGTAACAAAGGAACATGAGATCAATAACTCAAGAAAGTTAATTAGGGAGGATGTAATACTTTTGGAAGTTGGGTGGCTCAAGGGATAGAATACAGGCCCTAGAATCAGGAGGATCTGAGTTCAAATCTTCCTCAAGACAGTAGCTATGTGACCCTGAACAAGTTAACTAATTCTGTTTTACTCAGACTAATCATCTGCAAAATGAGCTGGAGAGGGAAATAGACAACCACTTTTGAATCTATTCCAAGCAAACTCCAAATGGGATCTGAGAGAGATTGACACAACTGATATAACACAGCAACATAAATACCCTGATTTCTCCTCAAAAACCAGCCTCATGAAAACTAATCAAATAGTAGATTAATTAAACTAATTAAAATTTAAAAATTTTTTAATTAATTAAAGATTAATTAAAGCTGCCCAGGATTAAAGCAACTTCAGCTTCACCATGAATTTTATAAGGGCTTGTCCATACTGTTAATAGTATGAGTATGTGTTTATGTGTGTGTAGGTATTTGTATTTGATGCAAAAAAAAAAAAAAGAAAGAAAAACTCAGCTATTTCCTGTGTTCACATGTAGCTTACATACCACATGAGACATGGATTGCAGACATGTACACATACACATATTTCTCACAAGGATTCTCTGCTGGAGTTGATGATTCTTTTGAAATAAACATCTTGTTTGGAAAAAGTCTGAATACTGAGTGAGGGGAAATGTTATTGAAGAATCCTCTCCATTAAGCTATTTTTTTCACCTGGGAAGTGAACCTCAGAGACCAACTAGAGCTTGATCACTACCCAGTAGGTCCCAGTCACAGAGACTACCCACTTTTAGGTGAAGTGTTTGTGTATTTTTGCACAACAACATTTGTATCTCATTAATAGGTGACAGATTATACCTGTTCTGGGATGAAAGCAGCAGGACTCTTGTTTTAAGGACTTGGGAGAAGGCAGCTCCGTGCTGGGGATGATTGACTAGTCACACCACCTACAAAACAGCAGGCAGCCTGCTGGCCAATTACCTGTCTTTTTCTAATATATAGTAGTTTTGCACATTTATTCTACCATAGTTTTTTGGTGCTGTTATAAAAGATCATATAACTTTAAAGCCAACACAAACTTGCATATTTTTCTCAGCATTAAATGGCTGCAGTTTTTTCCCCTTTTTCAAGTTTAACAAATTTATCAAGGGAAAACTGATATAGCTCATCTTAGCTTTCTGATACAGAACACTGAAACCAAGTCAAATTGCAGAGGATACAGGGAGACTCCATATCCCCTGGTAGGGGCTTTTTTTCTTTTTCTTTTATTTCTAGGAATAAGAAAGCCCAAAAATCAGCTCAATTTGAACCTTGATGTCTTGCTCTGGGCCACTAGATGAAGTTTCTTTCAATGAAGGATATTTTTATCCTAATAGAACCAAAAAGAATGTGAAAATTGAGGGTATTCTCTGAAATCTGACTTTTAAAAAATGAAAAATCACAGAAATTAATTTAATTAAATCTAATTATTTAAATGCTCTGACTGTTCTATATTTAAAAAACTAATTATGTGGGATTGGAAAAATAGAACCTGACATTGGACCAAGTCATCATAGAAATATTTTATTAATCAAATATATTTACATTTCTTTATCATTCTCTTGAAACATGTCCCTGTTTTTTTTCACTTAAACACAATGTAATCTTTTCAGATTATATCACAAGAACACAGCTACATGCATGACTTAGTTGGTCCTTGGCATTATTTTTTTAAAAGATGCAATTTTATGAAGTAAAAAATGCGAGCAAGCTGTTTACTCTTCTAATTACAGCATAATAATTATTCTTATTACAACAGACAACCTTTACAGCAAACTGTACACACAATATGCACCAGCTAATGGAGAGTATTTGCACTTTCCTGATTCACTATTTGTGTCAAAAATTTCCAAATCCCATCCCTAGGAAGAATGGAAACTCAAAAATGACCTTAACTGATTTTTAATATTCTTATGAGAAGTTCATTAAAGATGTATTGGGAGGGAATTCAATAAAAAATAAAATCATAGTAAGCTTATGACAAGCACCTTATAGGATTTAGTAATAAATGGTTTTTAAAAGCCACATTTTCATCTGACTGTCATTAGGACATAAAAAGAGGTTAGGAATTGATAACAGGTAATCAGGTCCACTAATAGCCTTCATGTTATAGAATAAGTAAAGTTTGATATCATCAGATTTCAAATTAATTCTGCTCTCTCAGAAGTAATATTTGGCATCAACATTTGAGGTATTACTTTGCCAGCCTCCAGATTTGAAAAGAACCAGAGGAAGGCTTGCATTGCAGTGGTATCTATTTCTGCTGTGTGTTGACATAGAAAACCACAAATTAACATTATCCATGTTGTATTATTTTTATATATTTTATTAAATATTTCCCAATTACATCTCAGTCTGGATCTTGCAGCACTTGGGAATTTTGCAGACCCCCTTGAAGTAGGTAAGCTTTGAATTTAACACCTCATCTGTAGCCTATCAGGTGAGTCCTCCATGGAGGATTTAAGAGAAAGATACAAAGGAAATTTTTTTTCAGACTTCAGAGATCAGGCACGAGTGGTTAAGCAATTTGCCCAGAGTCATACAGCTTAGTAGTATCTACTAGGGTATTTAAACTCAGGTCTTCCTTACTCCAAACTCAGCATATCAAATGGATGCTTACATCAATGAGATTGTGTCCATTAAAGCAGGTAGTAAAAGAATCTGAAGTGAGAGTCACTATTTAGATAATTGTATTTGTATACTTGGTAGACTGCTCCAATTTCCCTTTCTTGAAGTTTCCTATGAAAGAAATAATTCACTAAAATGCTTTGTTTTATTTCTCACATAGGAAGAAGTGAATAATTATTTAGTATGAGGTTGTTCAGAAGACATGTGTACTGAGTTGGTAACTACTGTATTTTGCACAATGCAATAGTTTTGTTGGTAGGATGTATTTGGAACCAGTGTATCTGGGTTCAAAAGCTAGCTCCACCATTTACTACTATTTATGTGACTTTAGGGAAGTCTCCTTTCTTTCTAGGATTCAGTTTGTTTATCTATAAATTTAAGTGCCTGGTCCAATTGACCTCCAAGGTTCCTTCCAGCTCTAATCAGCTACTGTTTTTTTTTAACAGATTCTTGATGGGTATTATTTAAAAATGAATGATCTCTTAGATATATGGGCCCCAATGGATATGCTGAAATTAGATACAGAAAAATCAAAAATTCTTGTCCTATAGAAATCTTTCATTAACTTGTTAGAATTTATGGAGAGAATTTCTCAATAGGTGATAGGTGTACATAGCTTGGGGAAGAAAAAAAGACTTATGTATGCCAGCTGTCATGAAGTAGGACATGATTAATAAATGCAAAAGAAGAACCCTGCATTTTACAGTCAGATATATAAAAGCTTGTTTTAGACTCAGACAATATATTCAGATCTCTTGTTAAAAGTCCAAGAATTCTAGAATCCTAGAATTTGAAGACAGCTCAGAAGTTAGCAAAACTAAATCCTATCAGAAATTAAGATTCCATCATATAGGGCATATAGGGCAAATAGTTCAATCTCTGATTTAAACTTCTAATAATTTAAGTAGGAAATAGCAATAATATGTTTAAATAATTATGTAATTGACTTGCCTTCTGACCAAACCAATTTTTTATGCCACATAAACGTGTTTTCAAAAAAGCCAAAGTATATCCAATATGGATGGTACCTAAGAACTTGTGGAATCTAGTGATCTTTTCCTTTCATATCCCAATCTAGGATTAAAATTACTGCATCTTAAAATCACTGTACCTGACTGCTTTTATACTACTGTTAACCACATAAACCTGTTCATAATGGACACAACTAAACAACTACTTCATTGATGCTTGACAGGAGGTAGGGAGGAGAAGTGAATGCTGGGTATCCTCATAGCATTCAATCAGAGCAGAAGAAATAAAACAGACTGAGATTAGCCAAAGTCAGGATGGGTTTTTAACTGTCAATACTTTTTTAAGTCTAGTTTTTTTTTTGGTTACCCTCTAGTAAAATCTGTTGCCATCTACATAGCCATTTGTACTGCAACCCAGAATTTTTATAGGGTTTTCCTTTAAGTAGGGAATTGTAGTTGCCACTTTGTTTTTGGTTAAATATATTAGAGCTATATTAGTAATTTTTGAACCCAGGACAAGTTATAGAAAAACTTTGCCTGGAGCAAGCAGTTCAAAATATAGCAGAGTAAGAACAGATTGTGGAGGGACCTTACCTGGTTTGAAATGCCAAGAAATAAAGAAACCTGTGCTATCTTGTAGCTTCCTATTTAAATAATTACTCTCAGTAAATTAAGTGCTAAGCCCATTTCCTCCTCTATGTTGCTAAAGGACTGCAAGTGCCTTCAAAATCCTCCTTGTTTTGGCAAAATCCTAGTTGTCCAATCCTCATTGTGTTTCTGAAATGTATGTTTGCAGATGCCACATGTATCACAGCATGAAGTCTGAAATTGCTTGCAGGCAGTATAAATCTAAGATTTAAAAATTATCAACTATGGTAACATTCATTTTAAGAGTAATTTTCTTTCCATAAGCATACTTCATAAATAAATTGCACCTGTGCCTGGTAATTAAAAACATTCAAAACAAATAACAAATAAGAAAACACACTGTTCTCAATTAGAAGTTGTATTTATGACTTTGAGAAGAGTGAATGTTCTTTCTTTAACTGATTACTGAGAAAGGCGTTTGGGGAGGAAACGGAAGAGATTGCTAAATGTAAAATGAGCCACAGAAAATTAAAGAAACAACAACTCTCAGTTTCCTTTGAATCATCTTTTCAATGCTTAGTAAAGCAGAGACCCAATGACAGGCATAGCATATTGACATGCACTGGAGTCCAGCTGAAGAAGTGTGCTTATGTTTCCTCATAAGGGAGCTTCAGTGTTTCTCCACCAATGTCTGATATCAAGCCTGTTTCTTTGTTCTTCTGTTGATCATATAGTTCCAATGAAACAATAGAAATCTATTGATTAAGAAGTGAAAGATGGACTTTTGGTATTAAGTGCTCAGCACATCTGAAGCATTAGTGTGAATGTTCTGAAAGAGAACAAAAGTCAACTTGTCCTCTGTGGATTTGTAGCTCATGGTTGACTTGAAGACTGGGAAGATATAATCTGGGAGGGCCAACAATAATACATAGCATTCACTGTGAAGTAATGTTGTATTTTTTCTTTTCTCTTTTGCAAATTCAGATAAATACTGGTGATGGTCAAATCTCAAAAGATTCAATCTTGGGTGGATAAATGTTGCAGCATTCACTTATTTCTCCCAGTTTCTTTCCCAAACCTCTTAATCTAATGTGGAAAATCCCATAGATTTCTGGAGCCTTCTGTTATCACCTAGAGCAGGTCTGGTTTTTTCCTTATCTTATAGCATTTCACATCAAGAAGAAGAGAAGTCTGTGAAAAGTCAAACTAAATCCAATCCAAGGAAGGATGTCAAAGCTATTTTTTTTCTAAAAATTTTTCTTTATATTCAATCGATGCTTACTAATCTTTCTTAGGCATTCTGTATCCTTAAATGTTCCTATTGCAATGTTATATTTCCAATATAAGGATAACATGTTTTTCCTTTAAAAAAAAAAAGTACTATATACAGCATGAAAAGAAACAGAGAGTTGATTTTTACAGGAGATTTGTAGGGGGATTTTGTTTTTTAGATCTGTTGCATAGCAGTACTGATGCCCTTTCCTCTGCTTGTCAGTTCTTTTAGGTTAGGAATCCCAGGAACAAAGTACTAGTAATCAACTTTTAATGATAAATCAGCCTGTGTGCTCACATTATGAGAATGCCAAAGAAGAACTAAGTTTCTGTTGGTATACATAAGGAATTCTTACAGTAACAATCTTTAAAAATTAAAACCACAGTTTATATTAATCTATTGTTCCATCAGAATAATAAGGGCTTCAACAAGGGCCTCAGACACAATCCCACTTGAGGCAACCAGTTCTGATAGAAATAGATCAACGTCATCACAAACTGAGAAAGTATTCTGCCGTGTACTGCAATGTGTCACTCAGAAAGCAAGTCAAACCCATACAGGTACTTATCCTCTTCCCCCTCCACCTAGTGGCTCACTAACTTCTTGGCATAATTTTCAATATTCAGTATTCATAGGCAAATCAAAGCCAATCTGATTATGCACGAGTAATTCACTTTTAGAATGCTTTCTCACCAAAAAAGAGATTTTTCTCTCCTCTGTCTTCCACATAGAGCAATATCTATGATCTTTCGAATTCTAAAGGACTGAATACTTATGCAAATAGATGCCTAGAATGAAATTTTCCCAACATACAAATTCATGTAAATAATTCTAGTTTTTGCAACCTAGCACAGCATGTTGTAGTAGTTTCAAAAGTATTGATTCATTAATGAAGAAAAGTTAGTGGGATGACAACGTCTCAGACAAAAAAAAAATGAGTTAGGATGGAATAGGTTGTATCAAAGTAAAAGAAAATATTAGTTTATAAGTTCCCAAAAAGCAAGGACCTGGATATATATTTCCCTATACCCACCATATTGCTAACAACATAATATTAGGTACTGGTTAAACTGAATTATAGCCATCAAATAAAACAGTAGCTACGTAGTACATTATCATCTCTCCATGGGTGGAGGAAGTGGAGAACATAAGTGCTAAAATGAATACTTCCAATGTAACCCCTGCTACTGAAGACGTTAGGACTAGTTAGTGGGTTACTTGAATTTGGGAGTTCTCAGGTGCAGGAGGGTTAAAGCTGATCAGGTGACTATTAAATTGAGCACCCACCCATATGGTAGCAACCAGGCTACATGAAAAGTGGCTAAATAGCCCTGATCAGGAATGGAGAAGGTCAAAGTTTCCGTGCTGTTTAACCATGTGGGTAAGATGGATAAATGGCTTTGGGATGAAAAGAAGACCTTGTCTCAAACTATTAATAGTAAGATAAGATTAGAAAATATTCCTAAATATTGAAGGAGAGAATGCTCAGTACTATCTCTTAAAACTGGGAACACTCAGATCCCAATTCCTATCCTAATGCAGTGATATCTGTGGTTCCTTTTGACTTACAAAAATTTTCAGAAGACTCTTATGGGGGGGTAAGTGAGGAAGAGATAACATATGCTTAAATGGTGTATTATATATTGATTGAATATACTGTCCTCTTTTTATTTTAGAATAGCTTAATAGTAAAGGTAAATTGATAAAGCTTAGCTCTGGGAGAGGCATGAGACAGATATATTCAATATTAGCAATATGTATTTCCCTATCAACTATCCTCTTCCTTCAATAAACAGAGTTTTTAGGTTTTCTTCATGCAGTTGTTTATTGGTAAATAACCATTAAGAATTCTCTTTGCTGATGAAATCATCGGTCCAGAGGAATAACAATAACCAAAAATCATCACCAGTGGAAGCTAGAAATTGTCACCAACACTTTCTCCCTCTATATTCCTATATTGTCAGTTTAAATTGGCAAAGTATAAAAATGAAATAATTGCCTGGGTATTTGAAGTGAAGTTTTTAATTACCCTTCAGTATCTGGAGAATAAACATTATTAAACTCTTACTAAGTGCAAGTATTAGGCATTTTGTATTTCAGATGAAATTGTTATAAGCCTGAATTATCTTAGTAATTATCTTAATTCTTTGCTGTATTTTGTCTGTTAAATCTGGCATTGTTTACAGACTTCTGTGAGATTCTTGGCAGTGTTAAAACTGCAAGTGTCCCCATATGCCTGAAAAATTATGCTTTTCTATTTCCAATTTATTCAGACAGAAAATATTTCCTTGCCAAATTTGATGGCAAATAAATGCCAAAATTTCCTTTTAATAATCAAAGGGGAAAAAATAGATAAGTAAAGACAGAATGTTAGAAAGTTGGATGAAAATGCCTGAGATATTTCATTTGTGTTCAGCATTAGCTAGCATAGACATCCGGGTTGTAAGGTCAATTATAACTGAAATTCTTTTTTCCCTTCCCAGGATTTATGAACCAAGAAAAAATGAAAGGTTTCTCTTATTTTTTTTAGCATTGAGAGACCAAGATTCATATAAAATGATTCATATGAAGGAATCCCTGTTGAGAGCTGAGCCAAATATATCTAATTCAAAATTCTGAGAAACATTTATTTTAGGCCCCTCAACTCCAATAATTTCTTCCAAAAATTATACCAAAATGTACTATCTTCAAGTTATGGAATTCTTAATCATTTGAGATATTTAGAGTCCCAAATGCATGCATGCATGCATTGAATTAACCTCTGGGCATCTCCTCTATCTACATTCCTTCCACTGTAGAGATGATTATACAAAGTTAATAAAGATCTCTAACACCTTAGATGAGCAGTACACTTTTTTTTCCTTAAAATTCCCTGAGAGGTTAATACCTAGAATATCTTTTTAATCAAGAAAAAGGACAACAAGCAAGTATTTGGGAGAATTTAAGTGATTAAGATTTGTCTGAATTAAACAACCTTTCATGTGGCAGATAAAAAACTGTAGTAACATTTTCTTAAGAACTCAGAAATTAATAGGAGCCAAGCTATAGCCCAGTTATCCTATTTTAGAAATGGAAATTCGCCAGAAGAATGGGGAAAAGTTAGAGATGAGGATATAAAGTTAGAAAAAGACTTTATTTACTGAGGAAAGGAAAGCATTATTCAGAGTAAGCATGTCATTCCCTGTCCCTTTTAAAATCAATTGAACACAATGCAATATGTTTATATATGGTGATGAAAACAGAGAGCTAGTAGTTCGCGTTAGTCATAGAAATGCCAGATGTTCCAACAGTTTGTGACTTAGAAATGCTACAAATAAGAGGTTTGTACAGTCAAGAGAATCTTTGGGAAAAGATTCAGACTGAAGAACTGGAACCAAGTTGGGGATTTAGCCAAAGATATAATGGTTGGATGGATCCTTCTTGGAATCCCCAAGGATAATGTTGGAAAGCCCCTAATGAATTATCAGAGAATACCAGGTCAAGCTCTGTACCAGTTATGTATGCAGATCTATAGGAAAATGAACTTTTGTCCCTAGGATATGTGACTATCTTATTCTCAAACAAACAAACAAAAAAAAAACTATAAAATTTTGCCCACAGGGTTTATCCAGTTGTTAAGGAACAGAATTAGTCAAAGACCTGAGAATTAGGCAGATAGTTTCCTTAGTAAAAGGAGATTGTCTATGTAGCTCTGACCTCTATGGTTTAATTCAGCATTCTTGATGCTGCATTCAGCATTCTCTCTATGTATCATTTATTATTAGGAGTTAAGTACAAGCTCGAATGCTCAATGAATAAATGAGAAAGCCATCCAAGGCTTCCACAGACTTTAAGGGAAGAAAGATCAGAAGAAATAATAGAAGCTTTGAAGGTTGAACCTCAGATCATTTGGATCTTTGCAACAATTAAAAAAAATACTTGAAACCTAATATTGGAATTTGGCTTCACATTGACAAACTTTATTTTAGAAGTTTATAAGCTAAAATGTTACTGAAAACCAATTTCCTTTACTAGTTGATTTGGAACAATTATACCGTTTATGAAAGCTCCACAGTTTTAAAATGATCTTATCAACAGTATCCTGACAGGACAAAACATTGCTCTGTCCCTTCCCCTCTCTCTCCCACCCTTGAATTTAACATGGTTTTCTTCCTTTTCTGGGTACTCCTGCACAAGCCCAATCTGTTGAATAAATGGAGCCATGTAAAAAGTGTGGAAAGGATGAGCATGGAAACCATAGAAATGAAATGTCCTTCGGTCTGAAGTTAACACTGCTTAGTAAAGGTTCTTGCTTCTGTATCCAGAGGCCCCCTTCGCCTGTTATAACTGCTATCACAGCCAGCACCAAGCCAAACCAAAATGAGCCAGCAGAATGAAGGACTTTACATCTGGGTCCATTGAGTCATGCCATTAAAAAAGTACAGTGAGAAATAAGTCCATGTGCATTCTCAGTCATAACTATGGGCAGAAGAACCCATAAGATTCCTCACTTTGGTTCTAAATAACAATTCTTTTAAAAGCTTTTAGAAATAAAGCAAATACATGGTGGGACTAGGAATGTTAGCTGTCCCAGGTTACTTGTCCACTGAAATAAGTCTCATCCCTAGTCATAAATAAATAATTTCTTTCCTGGTCTCACTTCCATGCCAGGATCAATATCTCTTAACATCTTACTTATTTTATTACTGCTTTTGGTTTTCTGGGGCTGATTGAAAGTTGCTCAGAGGAAATCTTTGGTTTTGCTTAAGTGTCCGTGACATTTAATCATGACTTTCCTTGCAGTTTAATTCCAACCAGTCAATCAGTTAATCCACTTCAATTGATTCTGGGCTCTCTGTTATTGGCTTGCACTCATTGGGCATCCGTTGGTGTCGACTCAGCTGGGTGGCCTGCGTGAAGCTCCTCTCACACCTCTCGCACCTGGTGGAGGCAAGAGAGAAAATTGAGACCAGGGAGCTGCTCCTGGGGGGTGATGGGCTTTGTCTCATCCTGCCTAATCAGAACAGACACTCCAAAGTGGCTTCAGATTTTACCGGCTCAAGAGGTTTAATTGGTGGCTCCTTCCAAGGCCTTGATGCCTATGATGGGACAAGGCCTGTCTGATTCAGAACAGAGGGATCTGTCAATAGGCAGGGGGAAGGTGATTTCTCCAGAGAGGCCTGTCCTGCTGTAGCTCTGATCACTGTCAGTTCAAATAGATAAAGAACAAAAAGAGATTTTTAGGAGTGAGCCATCAAAGAAGCAGCTTGTCTGCAGTTTTCTGCTCTGTAACCCCAAGAAGAAATTGATGACAAATAGAATTTCACCTTCTGCTAATTTAAAATCAGGATTTCAACTTTTGTAAGTACAGGAGCCCCAGGATGATCATCTCTTAGTTTAGAAACAAGAGAAAAAGCTGCTTTTGTTTGCAATGCTTTGGGAGCTTCATTGCTTTTTATACAAGTCGCTCACATTCACACAGCCTGACTTTACTTTGGACAAAAATACAGCCTTCACATATTTTAAGGCATAAAAAAGCCAAAACCTGAGTCTCTGTGATTAGTTCACATGCTTCAAGAATGCAGGAGAATAAATGGGGGAAAGGGGGAAGCAAGGGTCTTCATCTTCACAATGCCTCTAGTCCCAAATTGAAGTAAGAATGTCATCTAGAAGAACTGGTGGTATCTCATAGCAATGGGCTACATACATCTCTCAGTATTTGTTCTATGTTTGCTCCATTAAATAAATAAATAAATGTATATATGTGTGTGTGTGTACATAGACATGCATATGTATATATGAAAAAGGAATACATGTGAAATATATGTATTGTGTGTATATGTTTGCCTCCAAACACCAATGCTCACCAATAGATATAATTTTTTACACACAAAGAATTATAGATAGCGATTATGTGAGCCATGGTGGTACACAGTACTGTTATTTGCCTGTGTGTAAAACTAATTATCGGGAATGCCTGACTTCCATATTTTAGCAGCACTCCTTCATGCTCATACTTTTCCTTCCCCAAATCTTCAGAGAAAAAGACGCTATAGGGAATTTCCCACTATCCATTATTCCCATTATTCTAAAATCTTTGTTCATGAACTTACTCCTGTTTTCTGGTACTATGTGTTATCTATATGGTGAATGAAAATCTCAACAGCAGAGTCATTATGATGGATTTAGACATTTCTCATCCACCACTAGGGACTGAGGCAAACAATACTCTCAAACTACCTGCAGGGCATTTTGTTTTCTACTTTTCTCTAAATTACAGGTGTCTTGCCACCAAAATAACTATTTGTGAAATTTAGAGCAAGTATTTGTAGGTATTTCTGAATTTTTTTACATAGCTTTTAATGAGGAATTGTGTGCTTGGGAGTTAGAATTCTTAGATTACGTATTCATTCATCAGGGTCCCTGCACCTGCTGAACATGTCAAGTGTGTATAAGTTGTGTTTCTTTGATTGTCTTTCGAGGCTTATTTTTAGCAGCCTGCTTCACTGTTAAAAACTGCACTGTGATCTTGACAAATGTAGAATGTCAGCTTTAATGTATCAGACCTATCAGCTCAATGAAAATAACTCAGAAGTATTGATCACTTAATGATTTTTGGTGTATTCATTAACGTCTCTGTGCAGATCATCCTCCCTCCAGAGCTTCTGAAGTGCTGATGACACATTAGTGTATTGCTGATTGTTTATTAGAAAACTGATTAGTTACTGGATTAGTGTGTCAAAATATACTACCTTTCATTGCTTGACAAACTTTCAAATTATTATATTCCTTTTTATCATGAAGGCACTTGAATCAATTTCAGTGAGAGTATTAGCTTGGACAATTATGAAGCATAGCACTATACCTAACCCGGGATTTGGGTTTTCCAATACTGTGGGTTTAAATATAGAGTGTTTATGGAGTAAGGTGTTCAGGATAACATATATGGAAGAAACTGTGGGGATAAGATCCTAGACATACTTTTTAGACTACCCACAATAGGAAAAGAGCTACTTAAACAAGTCCTGGCCAGCTGGGACCTCCGAGACCAACTAATCCAGTAGTTCTAAGCCTTTTTATTTGTGTTTTACAGACCCATGTGGCAGTCTTATGAAACCCATGGACCTTTCTCAGAATAATGTTTTCAAGTGCATAAAATAAAATACATGGGATTATCAAGGAAACCAATTTATCTTGAAATAAAAATGTGTTTTGTTTCAGGTTTTTTTTGGCCATACAAGTTCACAAATCACCATTGATAAATGTTTGTATTCTGGTAAACATTGATTACTTGGCTATTCAGAGGGTAAAATGTATGAATACATGCTTTTAAATTTAATTTGTATAATTAATATTTTGTACATTACCTTCTTTAGACTAAATAATGTTTTATAACATTTGTCAATCTCTAAGGCGTAAATGCTTACACTGAAATTTTAACTAACATTTCATAAGTTGGTTAGGACTGGTTCCAACACACCTCTGGAATTAGTCTAAGAATGCTAGATCTATACTAACTTCCTCATATAACAGATGGGAAACTCAGGGTAAGCAACTTTAGATTTTCCTCAAGTATAAATGTAAGTTACTTCTGCCTTGGGGCCATGCTGATTAATCCAGCCAGACTCAACCTCTCAACCGCACTTCACTGCCACCTTCCTGTCTTGCCAGCTTGATACTGTGCCCACCCAAATGAACCCTCTAGCTGGGGCTGAGCTGACTGAAAGTTCACTGCATCAAGCCAGATCCAGCCACCTGACTTAAGGTCCACTGCCATCTTCTTTCTATGCATTTCTAGCCTTATTCTTCACCCCCTCTCCTCCTTTTACTTTGGGGATATTAATCAAATCAGCACGAATAATTACTTCTGAAAAAAGATGAGTCAATTGATTACTGTGGCTCTACTCATGCCTATGATTTCACCCTTTCCTGTCTACTATACCCATATGTGTGTTATTTCCCCTTGTAGAAAAACAGCACTTTGATGGCAGAGCCAGTCTTTTTATCCCCAATGCTTAGAATAATGCCTGTTACACAATAAGTGCTTAATAACTACTTCTTTTCTTCTTCCCTCTTTTTCTCCCTCTCTCCCTTTTTTTCTTTCCTCTGCCTTTCCCTTCCTACTTCCTTCCTAAAATTCCAACTTCTAAATTCCTTCCTAAGCACTTATGTGCAAAGAAAATATAGTGGTAGTTCTCAAGATATAACTATTTTACAAGGAGATAATTGCTTTAAAAAATTATCTAGTGTAGTTTACATGTTGTCTCATTTGAAAAGTGAGCCAGTAACTAGAACAAATTGCTGGTTTACTTTACTGGAAGATTCATCTTTTTGTGGGATAGATAGAATACTAACAAAATCAGGGGATTTAACAAATATTTCATATCACACAATTACACAATAAAAGATTGGACAAAGGAAATTGTGATTTTTTGTATGAGAGAAAGGATTCAAGTGAAATTCTCTTGAGTAAGCTGATAAATATGTAATAAATGGTTTTCCAGGGGGAAAAAGTATCCTTATAACATGTACTTTAAGTTTAATCTGCATCATTAGCATTTTCTCTATGATTTCCATAAGTACAGATGAGGGAACAACAAGCTACTATTCCACCATTTTTTATAAAATTTTTTTGTAAAGCTTACAAGATGATTAACAATCAAACCCCAATTTATAATGCTTACTTATTTCCAAGGTGTAAATCCTTATCCTACAAATTTAGCAATCTCTCCTGTAGAAACTGGTTCTAGCATGCATGTTGATGAGTTGATGTAATATATTCCTTTCTCTGATATCATTTTGTGAATTCAGAAGTGACATACAGTGAAAATTATAAGTTTAAAATATAGCCCTGAACTGGCAGACGAAACTTGATCAGTTTTCAAGCCCAGGAAGATGAACAGATCTTGTATTTCAAACCAATGTGATGGGATGAAGAGGAAATGAAAATGATGTTAATGGGAAAGTAGTTGCAGGGAATGACAAGTTCTTGATTTTTTCCTTGTGCACTTCACAGTTAAGAATGGTTATGTAAGTGATATATTACATGTTCTGAGTTGATTTGCAGATGGCAGGGTTTTTGACAGTGAAACCAAAAAGCTTGACATGAAACCAGGAAGTGCTAAAATAGTAACAAAGAAAATCAAGAAATATTGTGTTTTTTTTTTAAATTTTTGTATAGTCAATGTCATAAGTAAGATTACATTCGAGGTCATTCTTCAATTAAATAGATAGCTGTTCAGTTTCAGTCAATATACATTTATTATCTACTCTGTTAGACACTGTGCTAAGTACTGGGGATACAAAAAAAGAGGCAAGACAAATTTCTGCCCTCAACGAGCTTACAATCTAGGGAAAGAGACAGCAAACAAATGAATATGTATAAACAAGCTATAGACAAGATAAAGAAGAAATAAAAGAGTGAAGATATTAGAATTAAGTAGTACTAGGAAAGGTATCCCATAGAAGATGGGATTTTAGTTGGAATCTGAAGGAACTGGGGAAAGCAGGAAGCAGAAATGAGGAGGAATAATATTCCAGGCTTGGAGGACAGTCAGAGAAAATGTCTGGATCCAAGAAATAGAGTATCTTGTTCATGGAATAGCAAAGAGGTCAATATTTATAATAATAAGGGGTGTAGATGGTAGAGTTCTACCCTTCATAGTCACACATACACACACACAAACACACACATACACACTTGAATTAATTTTCTTAAAATCAAGACACCTCATTTAAAGTAATCACAGAGTCAATGAATAAACTTGATTAGATTTCAATGTGGGGAGAAAAGCTTAATCTCCACTATGATGCATTTATTAGGTGTAAACGACTGTCTTAAGAAAGAAATATTGTGATTGGTTAAGAGAATGAGCCATGCTTCTGGAATTTATAGGTTAAAAAAACAAGACTATTTCACATGTTCAACAGTTTGGAACCAGGAAGATTCTAGGTTTAGGAATATTTTGTGAAGGAAGATTTCTTTTCTTGTATCAGAAAGCAACAAAGAAAGGACAATTTCATTGAAGATATTGGATCAGTAGTTTACAATGCATCCCTCTGGAAGCAGAGAGGTAGATTAAGAAAGACACAAATAAGAAGAATTACCCAAGAGAAAAGATAGTTTCAGCAAGCTTAACCGCTCATGGAATTAAATAAGTGATAGCTCTGAAGTTAAGAAGTAGCAAATCTTGGGAAAAGAGCTGTATCTAAGAGAAGCTGCATGAGGACCCTCTAAAGAGAAAAAGGACCTCTAGTACCAAAAGTAGTAAGTTCCCCATTCCACATATATCTCCCTACCATCATATTCTAAACTTAAGACCATTCTTCTCTTCTGTGGTTTGTGGGTCATTGTGTCCCAAACTTTGGGGAGGATACCAACTCATCTTACAATACCATCTTAGTACATGTCTTTACTAAAAGAGAATGCAATCCACTAATTGTTAATGGAAAGAAGGTTAATAAGTTACATTAATATGATATTAAGAGTTTCCTTATTATCAAAGATAATTTGGGATTTGCTTTATTCTAGAAAGAAGAAAAAATAATGGGATATTTTTATAATTCAAAAGAGAAGCAGCAAGAATGCTAAACCTGTATAATATATTTGTTAAACTGAATTGAGTACTACATCTATCCCTGGGTCAAAGGCCCAGAAAATAAGTAGGTAGTAACTCAATACAAGTTTATTTATTTATCTCTGATGTTTGAACCAAATATTTAAGGTATAAAATATTTTTGGAATTTATATAGTTTGTTTTATTTGAAGCAAATAAATTTTTGTTTTTAAAATGCACTATAGAAGAACTGACTCTAGTTTCTGTCATATTGATGAGTTAAACTTATCCTTTGATTACATAACATTTATAAGATATAAAATATTAAGGTAAATTATTTTCTTTTTGTAACTAAGATAGAGACAAAGAACATTTCTTTTAATAAATTTATAGTCTGACTGCAGATTCCAAAGGCAAAAACATGAAGCAGGTATCAAATAAATTAGAGTATTTTGAAGTCTGCTCAGTTACAATGAAGAGTGAGAACATTGTCTTCAATATACATTTTCTCTTATTTGAAACTACTCATAAATAGTTATACAACTAGCTAGTTCCCCAAAATCTCTTAGTCTACATATGCTGCAAGACAAACCTTGGTCTTTGCTTATTTTTGGTGAATTCCTATTCATTTTTGAGAATACAATTTAGAGCCAGGTTTGAATACTATGATCTACATGGTATACAATCAATAATAACAATGACACACATTTTTATGGGGCTTTACTGTTTAGAAAAATGCTTCTCCCACAATATCCTTAAAAATTGTAAATGTCTTCTTTACTAAAAGTTGATGTTTATTATAATGTAAAGCCATAGCAAAGCAATAAAAAAAATTCAGATATCTTGACTTCAAATCTCATTCCTGGTTAATTACCTAGGTTTTTGGTTTTTTATTGTTGCTCCTATAATCCTCATCAACTTTCTAAAAGTCATTTCACAGCAGAAGTCTCCTAAGAAATTTTATATTTGTCTGTAAATGATGCCCTCTACAGAAGATATCTTTCCTTAACCAGAGAAATAGAAAATTAAACCTGATTTTATACACATGTATACACACATACACACACACATACACACACACATATATATATATTTTTTCCACACATATAGAGACAGTATTACTTAGAGGGCCAGTCTTGAACATAGGAGACCTGGGTTCAATTATGAACTCTGACACACATTAGTTGGGTAACCAAGGACCTGTCATTTAATATTCAGAAACATTTCTAAATCTCAGTAGAGAGAATTCTTTACACTATGATATCAAAAGCCTAGACCTTCCTCTACTGCACCCTATGTATGTCTAAATTAAGACACTGGTATACCCAAGAATTACACAAATTAGCATAGATGTACACACACACACAAACACACACACACAGCACTATATTTATACATATATGCAGCAAAAGCAGCCTAGTAGATCAAAAACTTGACTTCAAAGACAAGAAAACTCAGATTCACATCCTACGTCTGACCTACACTATCTCATTACTGACCTACACTATAACTTACATTAGGCAGTCATTTAAACTCTCAGTGCTCTATCTAGGAAACTCTCTAAAAGTATAAATTGTAATCAGTTATAGGGAAGATGCCATTATACACAAATGGAGGAAATCTCCTTACCCTAGATTTCCTATACTTGTGAAATCACAGAAATACACATGTACATATATATTCATACGCATACATATCATTCTATTTAGATGCTTCACCTTTTCAAATGCAGTTTTCTTCTTTTAAGATATAGTCTTTAAGTCAATTCCCATTAGATGAAAATAATAATTCTTTCTGTGAATCCTATTTTTCTGACAACTACAGTAGGGATACTTTGAAAGTTTTGATTTGCAGGATGGTATAACAATATCTCTGTTATATTTATGAAATCCAAAAGAGTATGGGTATCTATGAACTATATGACTGCCTCAGGACTAATTGATTTTGAGATTGTATAATATAGAATATTTAATTTTCTATTTTCCTTAAAGAAAAGTAGATGGTTTCCTAGAAGGCTCTTTCCTAGACATCATGAAGGAAATATGCTCAACATATCCAGATCTGGCTAACTGATTTTCTTTAACTACTTACATCTCTCTTTCTCTCTGTCTCTGTCTCTGCCTTTTTCTCTCTGTCTGTCTCTCTTGTCCTCTTTTTGTTTCTATGTCTCTCATACACACACACACACACACACACACACACACATACACACACGTACATGCAAATTTTAAGAAAAGCACCATTTCATGAAATCTTATGATAAATTAAATTTAAACAAAAATGTTAAATCTATTGGAAACATGACAAAAACAGGCTGTTAGGAATGAAAATTGAGTGGAGTCAACAAGGTTACACATAAGTAACACCTTAACATTAATAGAAATCTATTTTCCATTTTAACCCTGAAACCTCTTCAATTAATTACTAAAATCTATTTACACAGCTACTAGATAAAAATCAATCTGATTCCTAGCACCATATTTGGTTCATTCCTGTGAAATGCCTTTTTTTTAATAGCCTAATTCTGAAAGGCCCAGGTGCAGAATGCTTAGGTGCTGCCTGGCAGAATTTACAAAGTTTTATGATCCACATCCTGGATAATGTAAGATTATCATCATTCTCATCCACAAAAAGGAGGGCAGAATTTGTGACTCTTTGATGATCAAATGTGTGAGCTGTCGAAGGCCAAAGGCATTGATAAACTCCATATTGGAAGAGGCTGACTTGCATCTAGTCAGAGTCTGATCCATTTTCTTTTATGGAACCTAAATAATGTTAATTGTCATTGTTTTCAATTACTAATTATTGCCAAAAATTAAGCCAAAGGATAAGAGATATGGAAAGATTTTACTTGGTTAAAAGAAAATGTTCTGTCCTTGATAGGGAAAAAAGAAAAACAAAAAAAAAATCATTTCTCCCTCCGTTGGCAAGACAATAAGGCATTTGGGGGCCAAACTTGTTGGATTTATTCTTATCCAGGACATTGTTTTTCTTGAGCAAATAATAATACCACTCCCTGCCATTTGATCCAGATATCAAGAATGATACATTATTTAAATAAACAGTTCTGTTAGCATGGTCCTTCTTGGCTGAGAATAAGCATTGGGATTAATCTTTACTTTATAATATACATTATTAATATTGTTTCAATTCTTTGATATATTTCTTAGAGGAGTTCTGATGCAGGATCTCCTTTTCCTTTTCCTTTTACTTCATAAACAAAAAACTAAGAACAGCATGAAAAATAATTGAAAGATTCAAAAGATTTCAAAATAATAAAATACAATACATAGACAGTAAGAGCTATATCAAAGAATTATTATAACCTTGTCAAAGCTAAGGTTTCCATTGATTGTCTCTGTCTCAGGAAAATTAAAATTTTTCTTTTAAATGTTCTTTCTTTATTAATACTCAGGTTTCTTCCATCACCAGACACCCCACAAGGACATTGATGCTTATTGTTTCTGGTTCTTATTTTCTTATCAACATAGTAATTTTGAAGCCTTACGAGCACATTAAATGTCCAGTCACAATGTTTGATCTAGGTTTAAACATCAGGAGGCATGATAAGTTATATGCCTACCCAAGTCACTTAATGTATTTGGAGTGGAAGAGAAATCCTTCCCTGGATGTCTTAAAGAAATTCTTTTCTTTGAAGCCATTATTCAATTGTCAATTAATCACAGCTATACTTCAGCAGTAGATGAAAAGAATATGCCTCAAAGGACTTTTCAAAGTTTCTCCTCTTGAATCTTAGGATCAAAATTTTATAACTTGGAAGGTACTGAAAGAAGTTGAATAATTGGAAGGTAAAGTGAGGTTTCAAAGAGGTCAAGTGACTTAGTCACAGTCATATGACTATTAATTGACTGAACCAAAACTCTAAACCAGATATACAAAATCTGATAACAATTTCTTAGGAAAAAAAATACAATTCTTCTTAGAGTTTGGATTTTGATCTTCCAAATGCCTTAACCACTAATTGTTTGAGATAAATAATATGGTGCAGTAGATGTTCTCCTTTTTTCCCCTACTCATGAGAGAAGCTGTTAGAATTAGGTGAAAGGGGAAAATATCTGATATCTCAGTTACTTACTTGAAGGGTTTTTCTCCAGTATGAGTTCTGATATGGTTGTTGAGGGTAGTAGCCCCAGCAAAGGCACGACCGCAATAGCCACACTTGAAAGGTCTGTCACTGGAGTGGGTAACCACATGATTCCTCAGTTCAGAAGGCTGGGAGAAGGACTGGGAGCAGTGACCACACTGGTAGGGTCTGAAACAGAGACACAGCCTGATCATTATTTTCTGCTTCAGCAAGAGGAGGAGTTCCTTACCTTGTAAGAATGGGCAACTCTTCTGACAGCATCCCTAAAGTTCTTTGATTGTGTATCCTATCAGTAAAAAAATTTATGTGCACTCATCTCTAATGCAGGAATACTTGCTTATTTATAAAATATATACATGTATTTACTATCTTAATAATAATGTGCATTATAAAATGTGCACAAAAATGGAACTGAAAGATTGAGATATTTTGGTTATAACCTGTATAAAAAATATTTTTCTCTCACTAAATAATAATAATGGTATGTTTAGTGAGAGAAATGTGGTGTAATATATCTCATTATTTTTGCAAATCACTTTTGTGATTTGAAGGTTCCGTTGGAAGTTTAGTTCATTTCATTATTTAATGGCTGTCATAGCTAGCAAAGACACTTCATAAAGATATATAGAGCCAAAAGGAAGAAGTGCATCATTGCTGGTACTTACTAAATCATGGTACTCACTTTTCCAATCTCATCCATTAGTTATACAAAGGTGATTTATTAAAATTCAGCTAGTAAGTTTACATCTTCTCTAATAAAAATAATTTGTTTTTATAAACTAATTGGAAGGTGTTGTATTTTTAGTTGCTTAACAGAAAGTTTTGAATTTCACTGATGTTTGTCATTTGGAAGATTTTTAATCAAGTGAGGAAATGTTTAAAAGTTTTAATATATGCAGACATGAGGATTTTTAAAAATAGGTGACACACTTCTGTAATTTTCAGGAATTCATAGTGGAGAGAGTTAAGTATCCAGGAGAAGAGGATGGTCAACTGTATTAAATAATCCAAAGGGATCAAGAAATGAGTACTGAGAAAAGACCATCATATTTTGACAGTTAAGACATTGTTGATAATTTTCAAGAAAGCAGCTTTAATTGAATGCAGAGTCAAGAAGAGAAATAAGAAGAGTAAGTTGAGAATCTAGTAGACTAGGGATACCTTTGAGGGAAAAGGGAAATTAGGAAAAAGGGTAGATTTGAGAGGCAAAATAATGCAATGACATCTGTGATACACAGTGCAACCTGTTTACTCTTTGTTTTGTAATCTAAAGAAAGAAAAGTACTGGGATAATCCTATTAGCCAGAGCACAGATTCTACTTTCTGAGGGCTTTTACAGGAACCATATTGTTATCTAGGGAGAAAGGTGTAGGGTCTCTTGATAGGGGTTTGGGATACAAAGAGAGGAATCAAAGCTCTTATGAGTGCCTGGTCCATCCATAAAGCATAATGATGCTACTGTTGTATTGGAGATATTGAATGAATGAATGAATGAATGAATGAATGAATGAATGAATGAATGAAAATTAATTTAAGCCCTTACTATGTTCCAAATCATTGAGTTACACAAATAAGTAAAGATAGTTTCTGACTTCAAAATCTTTCATTCTTATGGAAAGACACAAAAAAGAGGAATGAGGTACAGGAAAGGGTTCTTCGGAAGTACAGTGAATATTTCTTTGGAGAATTGGTTCTAGAACTGAAAAGGGTTGGAACTGTCTTAGAGTAAGTATTCCTGCAGCATCAGGGAACTAGCAAGAAAATACTATGAAATAAATAGAACAAAGCAAAATAAAACTGGCAGTTCTGGAAACAAAAGTGACAAAACTGAAGATAATACAAAGATGATTGGTTTTTATAGAGAAATGAAACATGTTATCTTCCCACTTTCTAATTCACACTACTAGCTATTTCCCCTTGTGAGCCAATTCATAGCATGGCTGCCACTTTGAGCCCTAGTTTCAAAGTGGAGTATAAAAAGGATTTTAATCACTAGTTGCCTATTTCTTTAGTGTCATATAGAAAATGTTTACTCATGCCCTCTAAGGTAAATTAATTTTCAAAATAAGCCAAATTTATTTACAATGCCAACAATATACCAAAATTCATTTTCAAACCTTTCCAGACAAAATTCAGACTGTATTTTTGTATAGAGAAGTACATGTTTGGTCAAGTAGAATGTTTAAGAAAAAGAATTTTGATTTAAAAAAAAGCTTTGGAAAATACAAAATATAGTATATTTGTACCTTTTATTTTACTTGCCAAAGGATTTAATCCAAATTATTGTCTTCTTTGATCCTCACAACATCTTTGTTAGATAGGTAAAGAAGCTATTATTACTTCTACTTGATAATTAAGGAAACTGAAAGAAAAGTGTACGATGACCAAAATTCAGAGACAAAGGCCATCTTGGATGATTCTGACTTAAGCCAGGAATTTTTATAAAAATATGCATTTATATGGTTTGAAACCCTTCTACAATCATAATATCTGAATCACCCAGGGAAAAAGTGAGAGTATACTTTTAAAATGTCTCTTTATACTTAAACATGGTTTCAGATTTGAAATTTAGGTTGTTCGCTCCTTTTACTAATTAACAAAGATATTATCCATGAGAGGTCTTTTTCCTGCAAATTTCTGTTTAATCCACAAGTGAATGGAGGTATACAGCAAGTGCTACCATTTGTTACCTAAAAAAAAAAGATAATATGGCATACTTTTTGCAATGTATGCCCATTGTCAATGGAAAGCAAGTCACAACAAATACATCAGCAGCAATAGCATCATAGCTATCAGTTCTATAGTTCCTTAAAGTATGCAAAATACTTTACATATGTTAACCCATCTGATCCTCAAAACAATCCTGTGAGGAGGGTACTATTATCAACTCTATTTTAAAATAAGAAAAATTGGGCAGAGACATTAAGTGACTCGCTTAGTGTCACACTTCTAGTAAAATGTCCGAGGCAGGCTTCAATTGGGGTCTACTAACTCCATATTATGAGCTTTATCCATTGTGCCTCTGGCAGAGAACATTTCTCTTTGGCTTGAAAATATAAATCAATTTCTGTTTGCATAAAAAGATTAAATGTTCAATTTTATTTTAAAATTTCTCTGCCCTGGCTATTCAAAAGCCAGTGAGTTATATGAAGTCTAGAGTTTTCCCCTTTTCTAAAGTGTCATATAATTCCATACCAGGATTCTAATTCAAAATTCATAGTTCAAAATTAGAACTATGTCTGGAGAAATATCTATGGTACTACATAGAGTCTTAATTTGTGACCCAGTTTTCACTGTCTGCACTTATACAGCCAAGGGCTAAGGCAGACTTAATTGTTCCTCTTAATAAATGTATGTGCTCAAATGGCTGGAAACCAAAATGAAAGGCAGCAGACAATGGTGACCAAGCATGTACAACAATTCAATTAAGTGCAAAATAAAGTGTACCCTCTCATTTGTCAAGTGAACTGCTTAATTGCGGCTACTTGCATCACTGATCACAAATACTATTATTTTACAGTGCTTCAGAACACTGAGCTCTGATCGTAGAATTTTTTAGCCTGATTAATAGCCTAGGATTAGTCAATAGCTCAATTCAATGCAATTTTAATTACTTCCATTTGGAAATCTATCTAACTGCGGTTCTCCACCAAATTTCAAAGGAATATATATGTAAAAGTTGTTAGTGGGAAGTTTATCAACCTTGACAAATTGTGCATGCCTTTTTTTCATGACCATAATATGTCCCTTTGAGCTCTTATAATTATATCAAGTTGAAAATGTTTGTATCTTTAACCTGTGCTTTGTGGTCATCATTAACATAAAAATCTTGAGTTGAAAAATAAGTTTCTTTAAAATCATCTGTTTAAAATGCTGTTAATGATTATGAAAAATTTAAACCTGAATGTATTTATATATGCTATGTCCACTGACGATTGATTTTTTTCTAATACTGAAAGGGACCATTAACAATATTAGCCTCTGGTTATCTATTTTTAATAGCTACTATGATAAACAGTAAACCATTAAATATAAAACCAATTTATCTTTTTTTTTCCCAAGGATGCTGTCAAAAGTTTGGTTGATTTATTTCCAAAGTCAATCTAATCTTTTCATGTAAATATTCAAAAGAAAGCAATTGAAGATCTAAGGTTATCCTGGCTGTCAGGTAAAAACAGGTGCTAAAACAACTTAGCCTATGACAGCACTGAGAAGTTGATATTTAAATCAGTAGAAATTAGCATCTAGTGTGAAGAACCCTGAGGTTCTAGTGCTCCTGGACTAATAACTAGCAACTAATTCCTCAAGATGTTGTTTCCACATGGATGAATGAATAAATGAATGAATCAACATTTATTAAGCTTAAACTGTGCTAAGGTCTGGGAATAGAAAAACATGCAAGCAAGAAAGCTACCGCCCTCAAGGAGTTTACATTTTAATAAAACAGCATACATAGGGAAGTGATAGCTTGGCATCTCATTTTCCATGGCACACTAGATGAAGTATTTATGGGCTTTACTAATTCTAGTATCTCATTTCATATAACTAAATGTTATCTATTTTATGTAAATAGTATTATATTTTTTCAATTACATGTAAAGATAGTTTTCAACATTCATTTTTTTATGATTTTGAGTTCCAAATTTTTCTCTCTTTTCCCTTCCCCCAACCTCCTTGCCAAGATGGCAATTAATATGATATGTTATAAATGTGCAATCATGTTAAACATATTTCCACAGAAGAAACAGAACAAAAGGAAAAAGTGCATGCACATACACACATGCGCACACACACGCCACACACATGCTTTGATTTGCATTTTGATGGATGCATTCTGATGCATTCAGCACCCATCAGTTTTTGCTCTGAATGTGGATGCATTTTCCATCATTAGTCTTTTGATATTGTCTTGGATCACTATATTGCTGAGAAAAGCTATCATAGTTGATCATCATACAACATTGTTGTTATTGTGTACGATATTCTCCTGGTTCTACCCACTTTACTGAGCATCAATTCATGTAAATCTTTCCAGATTTTTCTGAATTTTTTCTGTTCATCATTTCTTAAAATATAGTAATATTCCATTATGTTCATATATCTATATACCACAACTTGTTCAGTCATTCCCCAATTGATGGTATAAATTTTGTACATGTAGGTCTTTTCCCTTTTGCATGATCTCTTTAGAATACAGCCCTAGTAGAAATATTGTTAGATCACACTTTTATTACCCTTTGGGCATAATTCCAAATTGTTCTCCACAATGGTTAGATTATTTCATAATTCTATCAAACAATGCCTTAGTATCCCAATTTGAGGATCTACCTTTAAAAACTATCATTTATTATTTTCATGCCATTTGCAAATACAATAATAGCATTTCATCATTCTGAAAGTAAATATAACTGATATTCTTGAAAAGAATATACACACAACAGCCTTCAACAGAAGCATTTCATTTGAATGCTTAAATCTATTTTTATTTGCTACTGCAAATAAAATTAATTTCTTTTTTTTTCTTTCTCTTATTTTGTCTGTATGCTTATTATGGAATAAACATAGTAATTTTACATGAAGGCCCGATTTCCTGCCTGAACAACAGATGCTTCAATAAATGAAAAATTGTGCAAAATTCTTTTTCTGTTTCATATTAAGAATCTTTTTCACCTCTTAATGTTTACTTTGTTATGGGAGAAATACTTCTTCTCTGTTCATGTGGTAGGTAACTGCTACCAGATATATATATATATATATATATATATATATATATATATATATATATATACATATATATATATATATATATATATATATATATATATATATATACATATATATATATATATATATATATATATATATATATATACTACAACAGAAATTATGGAGGTAAAAATTTAGCTTTTATTATTATGCTCAAGCAGAGGTTTAGACTTCAGAAAATAACAACCAATTATGAGGATTCTGATGACTTCTTATAGAATAAATTATGTCACAGTGACCATTTACATATACAATTTGTATATTCCTCTTAGGCCATAAAAGTTAAAGAAAAGACAAGTTCAAAATCTTATGTTTTCTTCAATGTCATAAAAGTTCAACAAACTTAGCTAAACAGAGTCATAATCTCATCCATTCTCTAAGGAAGTAAATTTCATCAAGCAAGGTCTACAGGTAAACTAAATCAAGTTATAGATTAAACTATGTTAAGAGACTACAAATAGGCTGATTGAGAAGGAAGATTTACATATCACCAAGGAGTCAGAGATTCTTCCTTTGACTTCTTATCTAAGGAATGTTACAGATTCTAAGCAAAAAAAAAAGTAGAAAAAAATTCCACAACACAGGTTTTGATCAGATGAAGTTAATATTAATGAAAAGATGAATGAAGAATAAAAAGAAATAAAAATTCCCATACCAATTTTAATTTCTATTTTCTACACATTTTACTTCCTTTTCACAGATTCTGTGTCTATTGCTCAAAAGTTCAGAAAGAGCACTTTTTCAGTTCATGACCACATATTCTATGTCTTCCTTAGAATTTAATAGTTTTCCTTCTTATGTAAAGACATTACTAAGGAATAAACAAGGTCCAAATTAGACTATTAACCCTGGATTAGTCCTGGTACATGTTTAGAGCAGAACAAGGATAACAACACAACTTTTTTCCTCTCCTGGCATTATCTGAAACTGGCTGTTCTTTGAAAAAAGACCATTCTGTAAAAATGTGCAACTCATTTGCTTTAAGTCTGTAATTGGTTTGGTATACACATACAAAAAGGATGGAACATTTAACAACATTCAGTTTGGTTTGGTTTGAAATTTTTAATCCTCCTTTGATATGTATTTCATGGCATGAAATCCTCCAGGATAAAAGATGTTCCGTCAGGGCTACATTCGCTCCTTACTCCACGAAAGCTAGTTCCAGTGCAGATCTCCCAGTAACTTCAAAGGGAGCTCCACCCTTGGGTCACTGCTGACTGTGTACAATGAGAAAGGAACATAGCCCTATCTAAGGAAAAAAATATTTCAGGAAAACTACAGAAAGGGTGAGCCAAAGGGCTTGAAGAAAAGCGCATTCTAGGAAAAAGATATCTTTGCTTCCTAAAAAAAGACACCCAGAAAAAAATACACAGTATAACATATGAAGATGGCAATATTCTATCCACTCCATTTCCCTCTCCTATACCCCAACCAAAAAAAAAAAAAAATTATGGTGATGGACAAATTTCCAGATTCTCCCTCTAAAGGATTTTTTTCCCTTTTCTCTGCATATTTTATTTACTGGCTTACATGTTATAAAACAAAGACAAGACAGCACAAATGTAAACATCCAAAGATATTCTAGAGGAATTTCCTCCTTTATGGCTGCATACCACACACAACCAACCAACAGTCATGGGGGTAGGGAGAAGGGGAAAAGAAACCAAATTCAAAAGAGCGTTAGTGATTTTAAGTATCTGGAAAGAAGGAAGAGAAGAGAAAAGGCAATTGTCTAAAAATGATTAGCTGGCATTAAAGGCTTTTGGTTGCTTCTTTGTAGGGATTTCCAAATGTAATTTGAGAGATTTCTGCAGCAGAAAAACAAAAGAAAAAAGGGATCTCTGACTCTTGGTTCAAACAAAATTTAATCAAGATAACTTCAACTGGGCAATGGGAAAGATCCAAAACATAGGGAAAATCTACAACTCAAATATGGATGGACTTCAATTCCTGCTTCCTTCTTTGTCTGATATTGTTTGAAAAGAAAAAAAAAAATAGACTAGAATAAGGAAGACAGACAGGCTTTTGAAAAATTACTTAGTTTCAGCAAATAAATAACATGAACATGAACCCGGGGTACTCTTAAATAATTCTGTGGTTGAAACTTGAAGAAGGAGTTCCAATTAAGAAGAGACTGCAATAGTTCACATTAGGGGGATAAGGACTTAAACTGAGACGATAGCTGTGTAAGTTGACAAAAGGGAAGAGATGGAGGTGTGGATATAGAAATGGCAAGACTTGGATATGTGAAGGAGGGAAGAAAAGGGAGGGAGCATTTGTTAAGCACTTACTGTATACCAGATCCTGTATTTAGTGCTTCACACATTTTCTCTCTTGATCTTTTTAAGAGTCCTGGGAAGTAGAGGCTATTAATACTCCCATTTTATAGATGAGAAACTAAAATAGAGGTTAAATGATTTACCTAGAGTGACACAGCTTGGATTTGAATTCATGCCCTCTACTCTCTACTCAATGTGCCACCTAGTTACCTCTGGGAAAGTCGGTAATTGAAGATGAGAGCTAGTCATTTATTTACTGGAAGGATGATGGGGATATTAACAGTAATAGAGAAGTTTAGAAGAAGGAAAGGTTTAGGGAAAAGAATAATGTAAAGTCTGTGCTATGGGTTTTAACTTGTTCACACCTGTCCAGCTTGTGTGAGGGTTTGCCTCAGAGTCTAGCTCATTATCAGTACCCAGAGTAAAGAGCCTGCCAGCTGAAGTTTGCCCACTGTACTCAGGAGGGCAGGGGATGGATAGGCTGGGCCAAGGAATTTTCCTAGCTTCATGTATGCAGTTGTTTCGTGGGTGCCCAATAGGTAACTTAATTGCTAAGAAGAGAGGACTAGTTCAAAAGTGAGAAAAGAAGGAATGTTGAGAGAAATGGAAGGAGAAAGAAATAAACATTTATATAGTGCTACTCCATTACAGAATGTGCTAAAAGTCCTTTTTAAACAAATATCTCATTTGATCTTCAAAACAACTCTGGGGTAGGTGCTATTATTATCAAATATTATATATTTAAAGAAACTGAGATGGAGAGAGATTACTTGACTTACCCAATTACTAAGTATCTCACACTAGATTTGAATTGAGACTAGGTCCAGGACTCTAGTCATTGTGCCACAGTTGCTGAGAACTTGTGTAGCAAGTACAGGGAAGTCAAGGAGGCAGAAAGAGAAAAGAAAATGGAGAATGTTGGAGAAAAGTCCCATTATGAGCTATAGTGGGAAGGATGAGATGTGATCTTTCTTACCCCCTTCTGATAGAATGATCATAAAGAAGCCTCCTTGGGCTTATACTGCTCTGGCCCCTCAGGGAGCTGCCATCCTCAGAGGATGCTATGAGACTATATGGATATCACATCACAGGCTCTGCATTTGCAAGTTTTTAAACAGATAAACAAGGTAAAAGACTCCTAATTCTTTACTGCTGGAGAAAGAGCAGTTGGGGCAAATCAACCAAGTTGAATTCTCTTTTGGAGGTCTCCAGACAGTTTTGTACTTATATTCCATGAGAAATTAATAACAATTTCCTTTAAGAATCACAAGAAGGTAGTTCTTAAGAGTAAGAAGACCTGAATTAAAGCCTTAGCTCTGCCCCATAATAGAATTCACCTTTTTGGAACTCAGTTTCCTCCCGTATATATTAAGGGAATTGGACTGACTTTCTGGGATTCTGATCTGATATATCTCCTTACCATCTGTATTGATGACAGCCAAGATTTTGGCATTAGAGCAGCTAGGTGACATAGTAGATAGAGTGCCAGGCCTGGATAAGGAAGACTCATCTTCAAAATCTGTCCTCAGATACTTAATAGTTGTGTGAACCTGATCAAGTCACTTAACTCCATTTACTTTTCAAAAAACGACCACCACCACAACGAAAAATAACTTGATCTAAATTTCTGATGACAAGGAAAACCCATCAAATGAGACAATCTATATAAAGTACATTGTATACCTTAAAACTATGCAATTTTTTTGATTTTGTTGTTATTCAGACATGTCTGACTCTTCATTAGCCCATGGACCATAGCATGACAGGCCCTTCTATTTTCCACCATCCCTCGAAGTATGTCCAATTTCATATTCATTGTTTGTGTGATGCTATCTATCCCTCTCATCCCCTGCCACCAATTTTTCCTTTTGCTTTCAATCTTTCCCAACATCAGAGTCTTTCCCAATGAATCCATCTTCTCATTATGTGGACAAAGCTTCAGTATGAAATAATACACTAAGTATTATATTCAGTATTAAGCTTCAGTTTTAATGTTTAGCCTTCACAGGAATAATCTGAATTAATTTCTTTAAGTATTGACTGATTTGATCTCCTTGCTGTCCAAAACACACTCAGAAGTCTTCTTCGGCATCAAAAGCATTGATTCTGTAGAACTCAACTTTCCTTATAATACAACTTACAGCAGCCATAGATTGTTACTGGAAAAACCATATCTTTGATTATACAAGCCTTTGTTGGCAAGGTGATTTCTGTTCTTTGGTATTCTGTCCAGATTTGCCATAGCTTTCCTTCCAAGGAGCAAGCAGCTTTTAATTTCATGGTTACAGTCACCATCTGCAGTGATCTTTGAGCCCAAGACTTATAAAATCTAATAACTGCTTCCATTTCTTCTCCCTCTGTTTGCCAAGAAGTGAAAGGACCAGTTGCCAAGATATTATTTTTTTGATGTTACACTTCGAACTAGCTTTTACACTTTCCTCTTTCAAGAGGCTTCTTAATTCTTCACTTTCTGACATCATGTAAATTTTAACTGTTATTATCTTTTTAAGATACCCTTAATTTCCATGTGACCGCCAATGACTAAAGTTGATTTGCTACTATGATTCGGAACTCTTCCCATTATAGTAGTATATGGTGGGTTATTTTTTTAAGTCAATAATCATTTTAAGTTAATTCAAAGATCAGGGGCAGATAGGTGATGAAGAAGATAGAGCACCAGCCCTGAAGTCAGGAGAACCTAAGTTCAAATCTGGTCTCAGACACTTAATACTTCCTAGATGTGTGACCCTGCGCAAGTCACTTACCTCAATTGCCCCAGCAAAAAAAGAAAGTTAATTTTGGATCAAGCCTTCTTAATCTTTTGTATCAAGGTCCCTTTTAGTCCCCAGAGAAATTTGTGGACACCTCCGAATATTTTTTAGTTCATGTTTGAAGGAAATGCTGAATTTCAATTAATAATAAGTAAATACATATACATATATATATATATATACATATATATATGTCTTATTCATCTTCATGGACCCACTGAAATCTATTCCTTAAAGTGTCTACAAATTCCAAGTTTTAGAGTCCCTGATATATTGAATACTTATTACTAGGTCCCCATAATGTAGTGAAAAAAAAAGTGTTGAACCTGAACAATATGAGTGATTATTTTAGTCATTCAGCCCAATTCAAAGTGCTTGTCTGAATTATACAAATTCCCCATTTTGCTTAGCTTTGAATGCCTGGTCACTCTATATAAGAAACAAACAAATCATGGGTCTAGAAAAGTTCTAGGATGTCAGTTCAACCTAGACTCTGGCCTGTAAGTCTAAATTAAATTTGATAGAATGAAAATTGGTCTCTCTCTTTCCTATGATACTTAGAAAATATGTATTTTTAGTTGGTCGGTTTTTCTGAAAGTTTTTAGGTAACCATTACTAATTATACAACTATTATTTTACAACACACATATCATAGGAATATAAACCTTAATGCAAATCTGACTTCACTAAGTAAATTATGTAACCAGAATCTGGAAAAAGTCTATTTCAATGTCTTTTGATTTATTATGGTCATTTTCATCTCTTTATAATGCAGAAAGCATAGAAATGTGTTATGCTCCAAGTTAAAATGGTTCTGTTTCAGAAACCAGATTCTTCCAGCTATAATTTCATTTAATTCACCTTACTTTTAGTTAAGCAGTTAGGAATGAGTGTCTACAGTGACCCTTAGCCTATTCCATCTGAAGTCACTTGATCTCTTAATTAAGTTCGCAATGGGAATGTTGCTTGAAAGTATCTTTCAGCTGGGAAAGCTCCCCAAATACAAAATAATACCAGGAGGCTGCAGCTACACCTGCAGTCATTTCACTGGAAGCAGATGCAAGTGCTTTTAAAAACTTTTGCTTAGTGAATCTTACTACATCCTTATTGGATTCAAAGAAAACAGTTTCAAGATGTTCATACCATTTCAACAGCCAACATACATGGTAAAAAGGTGTGCAGGAAATAGAAAAAGTTTCTATCAGGAGATACTCCCTCTAATAAAAGTGACAGATGGAGAAAGGTTTTTAAAGTCACTTCTATTTTAACATTCCCAAAGAAAGAAAAATTTATTCTAACATTTATTTCTTTTTAGCAATGTTTGTTGCTAAAATGGGTACCAATGAAAACATGTATGTGCTAAAATTAATGACTATTTTATAAAATGTTTACCAGTAGGAATATAGTGAGAGAGTAATAGTTAATTCTATTTTCCTTCCTACACCTCATAAGCTAACTGTACAGAAATCCATAGAGTTGGAAAAACTAATTTCACCTATCAGAAGAAAACTTATCTTTATGACTATGAGGAGAACCTTCTTGAGATTTGTGAACTAGCAAGGGGAAATTAGGCAGATTATTATATCATACAAAATTAAATCATTTATGCCTTATATTTTTTTGTAAATTTGTCTCAAAATTAGAAAAGAAATCAGAGCTCTTGCCTCTTTAGACTTTCATGCTTGCCATAGGGAAATATTTTTCCACTTTTGTATCCTGTTACACACACAGTGATTTTTCCAGATACTTAGTATTTTTAGTCAAATCTTCATCACAAATAAAGAAGAGATAAAACACAGAAATCCTTTCCTATTGAATTAATTTGATTTTTGTCTTTTGTGATGCCAGCTATCAAGATTGTCAAATAAACCAGTTTTGATTCATAAATAATGGCTCCATTATATCTACTGTGCCACTGGTCAGAGTACCTGAAATTTTAATTCACTTGTTCAGCTAAATTTCATCCTCAGTTCATGGCCATAAAATTCCTTATTGACAAACTTTCAAGCCAACTTTGACTCTGAGGTATCTAGTCAACATTTTTCTTCTGTGTGGATATTAGTTTATTGAATAAGTGGCATCTGTTTTCCTCCACATCACTGAGAGAGGAGGTATTTCCTTTTGACAGCTTTGCACGATTTATGGGTTTGCATGCTCTGAAGAAAAATAGTACTAAGCAAAAAATTCCAATTCATTACCTCTCAGTACTTAATTAAGCTCATACACATTGCACACTATAGGTGAACTCTGAAATGACTGTGACAGCAGCACAGCAGAGAGTTATATTATCTTTGTAAGACAGAGAAGATTTTAACTATCTTGACCTCATTTTTCCATTTATGATATTCATAAATTTTCCTTCTTTTTTCACCCTCTTACAACTAGTTGTATAAAACTAAAAGACAGGCCAAATTCCCATCCATTTCCCCCTAATCTGGACTCAACTCCCAAATTATTTTTATAAACCACAAAATCAAGGAGTAGCTATCACTGTCTGACTTAAAGTTCCCTTCGATTATGAGATGCTGTGGACTTTCTGCTTACAGGTGGTTTGTTTTGAGGAAGTGGAACTAACCTAGCTAAGTTTACACTTACAAATGGTAGGCAGATGCCTAAATTTTACCTGTCAGGGTTCTGGGTGCATACGTGCATCTGTAAAAGGATCCGCTGAGTGAATGTCTTAAAGCATTGCCCACATTTCCAAAGGTGCCAGTCACTAAACTCAGAGTTGAGTTGGCTGGTTGAAGTTGGGCTTGCAAGAACTCGCTGGTTTTTTACATTGATTTGATTAAATCCTGACTCGATGGGCCCAGCCTTGTCCAGGAGAGAGAAATTCCGGCTACATGGAGTCTGTGGGAAAACTACAGAGCGCTGTGGCGTGGCAGGAGAGAGCTTGCTGCTTTTGTTAAAGGACTGCAGGGTGTCTTGTCTGCACATGGCTTCCATTACAGTTGAAGGGACATTCACTGGCAGAACAACAGCAAGAAAGAAAGTGGGAAAAACAGATCAGTTTTACAGGCAACCATAACATGGTTCAAGAAAAAACATTGTTATCATGAAGTAACAGCTCAATCAGCTAATATTTATGGAGTACCCAATTCTATAAGGATCTGGAAAAAAGTATATGACAAGGTCCTTGCCCTCAACAACTTCACAATCTAACTAAAAAGACGAGACACATGAACAATAGGGTTTTGATGACCATTGCTTTATAATAAATTTTTAGGTCTAGCACAGCTAGTCCACCTTCATTTGCTTTTTTTTTCCCCATTAATTCCTTTGAAATTCTTGACCTTTTGTTCTTCCAGATGAATTTTGTTATCATTTTTTTCTAGATCTGTAAAATAATTTCTTGGGAGTTTGATTGGTACAGCACTAAATAAGTAAATTAATTTAGGTAGTATTGTCAATTTTATTATATTTGTTTGAATTATCCTAGACCACTTGATATTTTTCCAGTTGTTTAGATATGACTTTATTCGTGTGGAAAGTGTTTTGTAGTTTTGCTCATATAGCTCCTGACTTTCCCTTGGCAGATAAATTCCCAAATATTTTGTGCTGTCGACAGTTATTTTAAATGGAATTTCTCTTTGTATCTCTTGCTGCTGGATTTTGTTGGTAATATATATAAAAATGTTGATGATTTATGTGGATTTATTTTGTATCCTGCAACTTTGCTGAAATTGTGGATTGTTTCTAGGTTTTTAGTTGATTCTCTAGGGTTCTCTAAGTATCATCATATCATCTGCAAAGAGTGATAATTTAGTTTCCTCATTACCTCCTCTAATTCCTTTAATCTATTTTTCTTCTTTTATTGCCAAAGCTAGCATTTCTAATAAAATATTGAATAATAAGTGTTTCACCCTTGATCTTATTGGAAATGGTTCTAATTTATCTCCATTACATATGATGCTTGCTAATGGTTTTAAATAGATGCTACTGGTCATTTTAAGGAAAAATTCATTTATTCCTGTATTCTCTAGTGTTTTTCATAGGAATGAGTATTAGACTTTGTCAAATACTTTTTCTGCATATATTGAGATAATAATGTTTTTTTAAGTTTGGTTATTGATATAATCAATTATGCTAATAGTTTTCCTAATATTCAACCAGCCTTGAATTCCTGCTATAAATCCAAAGAGATTACAGAAAATCATCCCCAGGATAATACAACATTTGGTCATGGTATATTATTCTGTGGATGACTTTCTGTAATCTCTTTGCTAATATTTTGTTTAAGATTTTTGCATTACTATTCATTAGGGAAATTGGTATGTATGTATATATATGTAAATGAGTAGAATCTTTTTGTACACTAGGAAGTCACAAAAATAATCATACCCTTTGGCTCAGTTATTAGGAATGTACAAGTTTATAACAACTTCATTTTTATTATAAAGAACTAGAAGCTACCTATATATAGGTATAGATCTATTCCTATATATCTAGTAGTTAATAAATAGCTAAATAAACTACATTATGTCAATGAAATAGGTTACTATGAAGTCACCCCAAAATAATTATAAAGAATATAAAGGAATTTGTAGAGAGTTGTATGAAATAGTGGCAATAGAGAATAAAATCAAAAGAAAAATACATAAAGATGGTAGTTATAAAAAAAAGTCAATGTGGGATAATTAAAAGAGTGTTGATCATGAATTCATGAGACTCAGAATTTTTATTTGAGAAGATACAAGCTATTAGTATAAAAGGAAAGCTATATACACAGATACAAACATTAATTAGGTACAGAAGGTACACAAGTACAATCACTAGTAATTTGATATGTTCATATTGTCAGGTAGAATTAGTTTTTTTTAAGTATAATTGACTTTAAATACATGTTAAATTGATTTTATTGCTACTCAATATTAGGAATATAATAAATTAATTTTTAAAAAAGCAATCTTGTCTAGCAAATTCACCCCAATCAGGGCCCTCTCTTTTATCTCCAATCTCTCCTTATCTACTGACACCTTTTCTTCTGCCTAAAAACATGCCCATGTCTCTCACATCTTTAAAAACAAAACAAACCAAAAAAACCACTTTCACTTAATCTGACCATCCCTGCTAGTTATCAGTTTCTATCTTTTCTCTCCTTACTAGCTAAATTCCTTGAGAAACTAATTTTATACATGGAGCTTTCATTTCTCTCACCCACCTAAGACCTGCTGAATGGTGGAAGAGCAATGAAAGATACTTGACAACCTTCTAGTGCCAGCTCCACCATTAATTAACTATGGGATCTTGAGCAAGGCTTTTTAGTTCTCTGCTCTCAGTTTATCTCCTTGTAAAAAGAGTAGATTAGACTAGATAAGCTCTAAAGTGCCTTTCAGTTCTAATATCCTAGAATCGTTCTAGATAGACTCATCCTGGTGCTCTGAAAACTTATGAGATTACAGACTCTGGGCTATCAGTTATAATCCAAGAAAGGGATACAAAACAAGAATCTTCAAATCTTTTGAATTCATGGATCCTCTATATTAAAGAAAAACAACAGCAGCAACAATAAGAAAAACACTTTGAAAAGCCGTGTTAATGTATTCAGATTTGAAATAGTCATATATATATGCATATATATATGCATATATATGCATATATGTATAGTTAGATAAATTTAAAATATTATATTAGTTTGTAAACATCAATCTATGGTAAAAGGGTCAAATATAATAGTAAAAACAACAAAATATATTACTGTAGTTGTAGAGACAATGTAAGTGACAAAGTGCATGCTTAGGTTCCCCAATATGTGCTTAAATATTAGTTGTGTGACCTTGGGCAATTTATTAAACTGAATATGCCTCAACAAATCCCTTACAATTTATCTAAGATTGTGTTAGAGTAATACCATAGGAGACCTGAAGGTCATCCTAAAATTCCTCTCACTTCTTTTTACCTTATTCTTATCTCAATTATTTTAAAAACAAATGTAAGGCATTTCCTGCATAAGAAAATTAGCACTTTTATTGTTCACTTTAAGGAGAAATCCTTGAGTATACTTGACAATGAGATGAAAATGAAAGCATAACTTGGAGACAGATTAAGAAATAGGAATTGGATTCAGGAATTGTATCCTCATTCAAACCTCTTAAACATACACATATATACATGTATAAGAATGCAATATACACAAACACACACACACATAAACAAAAAGACCTATAATTATATTACATTAATGATATAATCCCATGGAATCTTAAGGCCTGAAGAAGAAAGCTTAATCTGTGGTTCATGACCCCATATGGGGTTGCATAAATACATGTGACAAATGCAAAATTATAATTTATTGTCAGTAATTGTTTGATTTGCATACCTATTTTATATACCTATACTCCAGAGTTACAAATGAAAAAAGTTTAAGAAGTCTTACCCTGCTATAGAAGACAGTTCAAAAACAATGAACCACAATTGTAAAAATGTACCTATAGCATATACAACTATAACACATAACATTTCTAATTCAAAAATGTCTGGAAAGACCCACTTATTACATTATCAGGAAAACTATTCAAAACAAAACAGGAAACATTGTTCTAAACCACCTCAAGGAAACTACAACATTGCTGAAGTTAGATCAGAAATAGGATAGGAATTAGACTGAGGATGACAATAAAGATGATGATGATAACATTTTTATACCACTTAAGGTTTGCAAAGCACTTTAGATAGGTTACCTCATTTATCTTCACAACAATCTATGAAATAAGGCTATTATTACTCTCCATTTTACAGAAGAGGAACCTAAAGTTGACAGAGGTTGAGAAATTTAAGAGACCTTGGGGTCACATAGCTTGCAGGTATCTGAGACAAGAATCAGTTCAGGTTTTCCTAGCTCCAAGTTTAATAACCTATCTACTATATCACTAAACTATCCCTGGGCTAGAATTCTACTTTCTCTCTCAAATACTGGTCAACACCTACTTAAAATAGTTTAAAGTATATACCTAGAATACTGAGGATTTAAGTAATTTACCCAGATTTCTACAGCTAGTATATCAGCTCTCTATCACATTCCACTTTCTACATTCCCACTAGTTGTCAAAGAATGATAATTGAAGTGATTAACAGGATTTCTTTGTATCTCAGGATATCTGAAAATACAGAAGCTAAGAGGAATTACTGACATGATGTCAGATGAAGAACATTGGAACTAAGGGACATCCTTTAAAGATTAAAAGTGGTGATAATTAAAATTTATGATCAATAAAGAAGAATAACTTGCCAATTCATTCCAAGATTGAAGTTCAGTCTTAAAATATGAATTGGTTCAAGAATTACAGTAATATAGAGTAGAGCTAAAAGACCACCTAAAAGTTTAGGCAAAAGATTGATTTTCAATAGGTTACTAAGTGAAACTAAGTCTTTATAGAGGGAACTTCCAGAGTGGAAATTTCTTTAACAATTCAGGTCAGCATCTTGACTTTAACTTATCATCTTAAAGAATTGAGTAGGTAAAATAAGAAGTTGGGCAGCAGTACAGTACAGTGGACAGAGCACTTTTAGATCCAAAATCACACCTGAGTTCAAAAGAATCTGAACTCATTTACTAGCTATGTATACCCCATTTGCCTCAATTTCCTCATATTTAAAATGAACTGGAAAAGAGAATGGCAAACCGTTTTGTTATTTTTGCCAAATGTAGTTACAAAGAATCAGACATGATAAAAACAATTGAACAATAAAATTGGAAGCTAACTTGCCCATGGTTACATACATTTGTCATAATTAGGACCTCTAAGAATTATATCATGTTGTCTCTATCTATGGAATATATTCTTAATCTTTTGAGATAAATATAATGTGTGAAGGGGCAGAAGAGTAGTGTTCTGGTACATATGCAAATATCATCAACTTTATGAAGGAATTCAATCTGACCTGTGGAGAGAATGAACTGCAAAGATTCTGAAATTCGGGAGTACAGATAAGGTGTTACAGCCAGTCCAACAGATGGTTTTAAAAGGTTCAGTCATTCCCTACCATCCTTTCACATCACAGTCAGAAAACTGTACAGATGAAGCCATCAGTTTCACCCAATAAAATATTCTTATACTATGTAGTAGGAGGTTGGGGGTAGAAAACTATACAAAGTGTTCTAGACTTGATAATTTCCTTACAATTTTACTTTACTATGGTTTAATAAGTTACATGGCCACAAACAATCAGTTGCCTGAATCTTATGAATTAAGTAAGTTGACTAAGAATTGGAGCTGTGTCATTTTTAAAAGTAGGGCTCTGTAGCTATAGTTTGCCATAATTTTTAATTTTTGGAGTAGTTTTTCCATTTTATTTTCATTTTCATTTCGTTTTTCATTTAGAGTGTTTTTAAACCTAAGACTAGCACCTGATATACCATGAGAAGTCAGGAAGGTAGGAGATTATTTCTTTTAGAAGGTCTACAATTAACAGAAAGTGGCTCTCTAGTATATACACCATTTAGAACTATTATTTATATAAAACAAACACAAAAATTGTTTCCAGAAGCAAAATGTCTATATGATAGGTATGTTGAGCTTACCCTGACCAAGCAAAATCTTTGAGGAGGCTCCAACAGGGTACACTGGATACCCAGTGAAATTATTTACCTGGTGTTTTGAGCATATTGCCACCTGGTGGCACTTTTATTGGTTAAATTAATTATATGACAGCCTGCTTTTCTACAGGTTTGCAGAGAGCAGAACATCAGTAAGTATATATAGCTAATGGTAGCACAGCATCTCCATTGTCACCTAAAATACCTTTCAAGTTCCCAGCTAGGCTCCTCCACTGTCATATAGGACTTATGTTTTGTTCTCATAGAAAGTAATGGATATATATATTTTAACTCAAATCAAAAGCATTTGTGGAATGGTAAATGAGCATTGTGTTAGGGGCTAGAAAGATATAAGAATGGGGGCAGCTAGGTGGCGCAGTGGATAGAGCACCAGCCCTGAAATCAGGAGGACCCGAGTTCAAATCTGTCTCAGACACTTAACACTTCCTAGCTGTGTGACCCTGGACAAGTCACTTAACCCCAGCCTCAAAAAAAAAAAAAAAAAAAAGATATAAGAATGAACAAAATATTGCCCTTATTTACCATCAAATAGGATAAACACAGCATATACATATAAACATAATCCAGAGTGGAGAATATGATAAATGTATAAGAGAGACTGAGTTATACTTATCCCCTCTATTTGGGTTCTTACAATTGGATGGAGACCATTATGGAGATATTTATGCTTTATTCTATTGTCTTGGGACACCTTCCTCCCCCCTCAGAAAGATAGGGGAATATGATAAAACCAGGATTTGCCCTATTGTCCTAATAGCAAGGTCACCCTGAAGTTTCACATTACTCTGTGTCAGCTTAATGCTATAAGACAGCAGAAGTAGCAGTAATACTTGTTTAACATTTATTCCCAGGTGTTTTTTTTTTAATTTCCTCTGAAATGAATATGAGTACATATTAGGCTTTATACTCTGCAGGAACTAGTTCCCTACTGAAAGCTTTGGGAGAACTCATTCCTGCTTGCAGATACATCTGTTCACATGTGTATTCTGATTGCTTCTTTTGAAAGGCCCACAGTTGACAGAAAGTGGCTCTCTCTTTGGAGCTCTATATGCTCCATTTAGAACTATTATTTATATAAAACAGACAAACACACAAAAATTGTTTCCAGAAACAAAATGTCTGTATGAAATGGTGGTTTCTCTTTGAGTCACAGTGTCCAGTATGTGTGACTGATGATCTTGTTGCTACTGAGAAAGGCATGCCATTATGGTGGCACAAAGTCATTCTATATGTCCAGTGTGAAATGTGAGTTTAAAAGGTTAAAGAAGGTTTAAAAGCCCCATGGGAAGAAAATGACATGTTTTTGGTGGCCTCTAAGGTCTGTGTTTTTAATGGAAAGTGCTTAAAAACAATATATTCACTAAGTAAAATCACTCCTTTCTGTCATTTCATTAACCAGACATGATTTAACCAAATACATTCAGTACTCTGTGATGACTATAATAGAAAGGTTCAATATTCATTCAATAAGCATTTCCAAAATGCCTGCTGTGGGCATCCATAGCACTCTAATGAGGCTCTGGGGGAGAATACAAAAGAAGTCAAATTTCCAACCTTACTATGAAAGGATCTAGCCCTTAACTTGTACAACTACTCTGTGCAAAGAATCGTATGGGAGTGTTTTGTGTATGTGTATAAATAGACATCAAAAATGATTTCCATCCTAAGAAGAGAAATAAAAAGAAAACAAACCCATAAGTATGTATATACAAGGAAATAAAAATGCATAAAATGTGGTAAGTTGTCAAGACAGGTACAAAGCACTAGGAGAGTTCTAATCATCCTTTACGTGTAAGATCTTTACATGTTATTCCAGGTGAGAATTAACATTTTACAGGCTGAGCTTTGACATTAACCCCATGATTTTTCAGTTGTTAAACTGTGTCCTTCCACATATTGTGCTCTTTTTGTTCACAAAAAATTTTTTTAATCATAGACTCCAATAAACCCATTATTGGATATGCCTGAGATTGCCCAGAGAATTATACAAATTATGCTTTCCATGCCCATCTGATAAAGCTTTCTGTTTGTTTCATGGGTGGTCAAACATAACACTTACAGTATATACAGTTTGCCCTTTTATTTTATTTTTTTAAGATGTTGCAATCTTTAAAGCAGAAACTGAAATCAAATGCTTGTAATACCCCACTGGGAAAAGAGATTACAATCCTTGAGTATTATAATCAATGACTTAATTCCTTTAAAACTTTTCTTAACCCTTAGAGATTTGGAAATAAGCATACTTTTTTTGGTTGCATAATCCCCAATATCTCACTGGTTTATGAATTTTCCCCTCGGTATTTCAGGTGCTAAATTACATAGCTCACTGATTCAGTACAGTCTTAACTCCAAATATCAGCTTGAAAATGTCCCATATGAATCTGATTATAGGATAAGCCAGAGACTAAGAAGTATTGCTGCCAGGCAATGCATTTTTGGATAAGGGCATAGAGCCAAATCTAGATGTTTCATGACTCCATTTTTACTTTTCAGCTGTATGACCCCAAGCTGGTGAGAGTAGTAATCGGTACATGAGCAGAAGAACAGCAGATTATGGTTTCTAAAATCTGTTGTCCTAAACATGTCTATCTTGTTCATAGTAATATTAGGATCATTAAATGGAACAATATTTGTAAATGTATTATTAAACTTCATGTACTCAACTAAAATATAAGAAATACACTCTACCAAGAAACTACTTGTACTTTCAAGTTCTTGATTAATCAGATTCATGTCTCTCATTGATCAATTAAACATGAAAACCATTCTAAAGGTACTTTAAAAATAATTAACCTTTTGGTTTCTTTGCCTTTAAACTTTTACCTCTATGCATTCATTCATATATTACAGCTTTGGCTACATTCCCAGAGTCTAAGTTGTGAACCATATTATAAGCCTTTTTGTAATACTCTTGGATTGAATGCCATATTATAAGTAGACAGTATTACATTGAGGTTCCAGCATTGAAGGCATTAGAACTGGAGCTGCTATATGCATGGTCTATGTTCCATCCTGCATGGGATCAGAAATTAGAGGAGTTCTGGGCAAAGTAACCAAGGATACAGAAATTGTGTTACATGAGAAGCAGTTAAAATAACCAGGAATTTTAAACCACTTACCCATTCAAAAAAAGAAAGAAAATCGAGTAGTGTTTGATAGCTGTTTTTAAATATCCAAAAAATTATCATATGAAAGAAGATTATAAATCCAGAAGGCAAACTTAGCTGCAAAAAGTGAAATTTTCAGGGAGATAAATCAGCCTTTTAAATGGAGATTTTTTTTCTGATAATAACCTTCCAAAAATGGAATGAACTTTTTTTTTTTGCTAGTGAGTGAGCTCTTTGTCATTTCAAATAATATTTGCCAAAGATATTGTAGAGAATGTTACTGCATTACATGGATTATTCTAGTATTCTATGACATTCTGATTGATTAGTATAATATCTTAAATTGGATCTTAAAAGTGATGAAGTAATAGAATATCAAAATGGACATTTTTTCAATGAATATAAACATTTCCTTACATAGGTAACAGAAATTATCATTCCTGGAACCAGACAAGGAAACAGAAGGAATAGACTACTCTTCCAAAAAGGGAAAAATTGGAAAGGGATGATAAATATTTATTTTTGACTAAAGAAATAAAGACAAGAGGAAAATAAGGCTCATGAACATTTTGTACTATAGTATTTTCTTGCAGCAAAACCAAGGGAGAAGAGAAAAAGAAAATGACTTATTCTTCAAAATGAAATCCATTATCTATAAACAGAATAAATCAATTCCCTTAATTTCTTCCTTTATTTTCTCTTGGCTATTTTCAGCCAACACCCAATTTTCCAGAAAGTTCATCCAAATATCAGTCAAACTTGTGGAGAGAAAAAGTCAATTAAATGGATTTTGGGGTATGATTCACTTTTTTGTTGAGCTTTTTATTTCATCACCGTGCATTCATAGATGACAGGCCTCCCTTACTTTGCCCTTACTTACACTGGAGCAACTCCATACAAATTACTGAATGAATAAAACTATCTCTCTGAATTAAATTTATTCTAATAACTTTCTTCCCTTCCTGGACTGTTTCTCCCTTATCTAACAAGATTCCTTCAGTTTGCAAACTGTTAAGGGTATTAAGCATTTCTAGGAGTTGCTTTACCTTTTATAAAGTACCAGTTAACCAATACCTAAAACAGGGAATTAAGTGGTGCTCTAGTTGTCTTTGGGGACTTCTAAAGTGCCTAATTTACTCCCATGAAGAATATATACATTATAAAATAAGGTATAATGTGCTCCAAAAGGATACATGGTCTAAATATAGGAGGTCTATATAAACATATAGATAGAGATTGGGGGGAGGATTCTTAACTAAACAATTCATAGAAAATAAAATGGATAATTTTAATTATATAAAACTGAAAAATTTTAATTTAATTCATAAAATGGAAATGCTGTAAAATGAGAAGGGAAATAGTCGATAGGGGGGAATTGTATCAAATTTCTTCAATAAAGGTCTGCTAAATATATAGGGAAGTTCAGAAAGGAATATCAATACCAGCAATTTTATGACTACTATATTAATACACACTTAAAAAACCCAATTCAAACCCAATTCACTGTTCCATATGCAGTCTCCCTTTTTGATCCTCTTAATACTGAAATGTTCATGTTATTGATGAAATTTTGAATTTAAATTAATTTTTTAAAAAAGAAATTTAAAAAACTTTCTAGGTAGTCATGCCTCACCAATGCTCAACTTCCCCACATTAACAAATGGCAGACCCAACTAGATTTAGTCAAAGAAACTTCCCTTTTATTTAGCAATATGGAGGATTCATCCTGCTCTCTGACCTTCTTCTTGGTACTACAGACAGCCACCAAATCCTATCTTGCCTCTTCCTGAAACCTCCACTCTCTTTAGAGTAGTATTCCTATAATGGCCTGTTCTTTGGGTCTTGCTTTTTTCTGCCTCTTCAGTGACTGTCTTTAGTAAAATCTGTGATAGAGAAGTGTCAAGAATAAGAATAAAGGAAAAGAAGCAATGATAAGATGGAAAACCTCATTACTGTATCGCCTCTTACCATGTAGACCTTGTCTCACATAACTCTCCTAAGAACAATTAGCAACAAAATGGGAGTGAGAAAAAACATGGGAAGTTACATACCTTTCCCATTGTAACTCTTAGTTGTCTCCCTTCCAGGGCTCTAGTCCCCTCCTCACCACCCACAGATTCCTTATTCCCAATATTGCTCATTGTAGCTGGCCATTCTTTCTTGACATCATACCTTTGTTCCCTTGTCTCCTCTAACTCTACCATGATCATTATCTCCTCAAAAAAAGCCCTAAATATTGACCCTTTTGTCCTAGTAGAAACGGAGTAAGTTGAGCAAAATGTACTTGGGGCAAATAGGGCCCTTACATTATTTTTTAAGATAAAACTAAATTGTTGAGTTGGAAGGGGAAAATCTTGGGACACATTGAAGGACACATCTGAAAAAATTTAAAAAAGAGATGGAGAAAAACTCATGGGCCATATGAAAGCTTCCTATTTTAAAAATTTTTTGCTCATTAGGTATTAAATTAAGTTGTTTCTATAATATTGAAGGATTGCAAGTGCTGAAGGTTTCAGTTGTCTTATCTTAATAACAGTTATTTCCCCAATAACTTCTCTATTCAACTCTTCACTCTCCACAGCAAAGTCCCTCTGGCTCTTTCTAACGCCTACCCTGTTTCAACTCCTCCCCCAGGCCACAGGAGCTATTACCAGTGTTTAAGAGGTAAGGCAATCATTAATTCCATTAATATTCAGGTAGAAGGATGGAGGAAGAGAAGCTCTTGCTGCTGGGACTTGTCAGGGAAGTGGAATATCTGTTCCTAGCTTTTCCAAGTTAGACGTTAGATTGCATTTCCCATAGGAACAATATTACAAATGGCAAATAGTTTCTAGAGTACTAATAGCAGGAATATTATGAGTTAAAGAGACTCATGGGATAGCCAAAGAACCTAACCACAATTTATAATATTGCTTCATCACAAATGTATTCCAAATTCCAAAAACCTGACTTTTATTATGAGCTTTTGAAATAAACCCCATTAATCAATTGGGGACTGCCTATATAAAAAGTATACATAGAAGGCACATAGGAAAGTTCTATAAATAGGTTCACTGATATTTACTTAACAATCTTAGAATAAGATGAAAGGTATACATCCCAAAAAATATGGAACTCTAATGCGTTCTAAGGAACAAAATAAATAAAATATACATGGGAAAGGGGAAAGGACTAGATTGTTAGGTAAGATTTCTTTTAAAGAAAGGAACTCTCAATAAGAAAAATTACTCAGATTATTGGTATCAGAATAAATAAAAATAAATGGATTATTCTATGATCTACATGTACAGAACCAACAACTAAATCTGAAGGAAAATTATGAATTTATATTTAAGTCCAGGACTTCCAGCTTTTATCAAGAGAAAACATAAAATACAAAAGATAGAAGAGAGTATTTTACAGATTAAAAAACAAAAACTAAAAACCAGGGAGGGAAGTGACTGTCCAATGTCAAAGAATTAATATCAAAGTTAGGATATGAATCCAGATCTAATGATAGTAAAGTTAGCATCATGCTTCAGCTCCTATTTTTTTGAATAACAAAGCACAAATCCCTAGATCATACTTCTAAGTGTCACCTTGAAGTTCAATTCCAGCCTCAGACACTTACTAGTTAAAAGACTCTGATCTAGGCACCAAATTTTTCACCTGTTTCCCTGTCTGTAAAATGAGGATAATAATAGCACTTACATTCCAGGGTAGTTATAAAATAAAATTAGGTGATAATTTAAAAATCATTAGCAAAACTTAAAGAACTGTATAAATAATAACTTGTTATTATTACTATTATAATTATCCCTACCACTTCTCATTCTGGGGCTATCCATGATGAAATACATACATAACCTCAGACATTATATTGAAACATAATAATAATTTTTATACTCTAGGGGTAGGGAAAGAGTGAAAGGTAAAGAAGGAACATTTCCTTTATGTCACATTTTCTGATTATTTCATATGTGTAAGTTTTGTGGCCATATAAGATTATAAATTCCTTGAGATTGATAAACCATCTTTTAAGGGTTTTTTTTGGCTTCTATTTGACCCAATAGATGTTCAAATGAATACTTATGGAGTACAACAATAACAACAACAACAAGTTGTACATAGAGCTTTAAGGTTTATAAAAGTTTTATATAGCACTTACTAGGTATCAGCTTCTGCGCTAAAACATTTGAAACATAACTCTCTGAGAGAGGTGCTTTTATTATCCCCATTTTATAGTTGGAGAAATTGAGGCAAATAGAAGTAGATTTGCCAGTCACACAACTAAAACTGTCAGAAGCCAAATCAGAACTTTTCTCTTCCCTACTCCAGGGCCAGTAGTCTGTCCATTGTTTCACCATGTGGGTTATAGAATATTTATTAAGAAGGTCAGAAAATACCATAGAATTGATGCTGCCTTTGAGGTGGTTAAAAATTCACCTGGATGTGGTGAAATTGGGGGTGTAGACGAAGAACCAAGAGTCTGAGAGCATGTTTGAATTGAATATTTGTCAATCTGTGGGAGACTACAGTCCAATAGTAAACATGAATATGCAAAAAAGGAGGGGTAGGTATTAGAGATAATGTGCAAAGCTGTCCAGGCCCAGGTAAGCACTTATCCTGGATCCCTAAATAACTTATCAGGACCCTAGTTTCTTCCCTTCTTCCCCATTCACTGCATAACATGTGTACTCAGAAACAAGGGCAGTTATAGGAAACTGAATTATATTGGGCCTCATATTTTTTCTGAATCACAAATTTTTTGAGCTTTACCCAATCTGTTTTGGAAAGAGAAGGTCCAAAGTGAAACATTGAGCCATGTGTGACTGAGTGACAGGTTCACAACACGGGAACCCGTCGGTCTAAGGATGTCATGATGTCCTAACCTATCAATCAGTTAGCTAGACACAGTATCATGTGCTGGGGACCCAAAATCTAAGGAAATGCTGGAGGAAAACAAGTAAATAAGTAAATAGATTAATGTAAATAAATATATAAAGCTAATACAAAATAATTTTAAGGGAGAAGCAGTAGCAACTGGGGTATCAAGAAAGTTCTCATATAGGAGATGGCACTTGAGCCGAGTTTTAAAGGAAGCAAAGCATCCGCAGGGCAAAGGTGAAGAGGCATTCCAGGAATCAAAGACAGTCTCTACAAAGACTGCTAATAGTAGATGGAATGTCATGAATGAGAAACAGCAAATAGGCCAGGTTAGCTGGAATACAGAGTATTGCAATTCATTTGTAATATATCCTTGTAATGCATTTGAAAATGTAAGCTGGAAAACAGATTATAAAGAACCCAAAATGCCAAATATGAGGAGATAATATTTTATTCTAGAGACAACAGGGAGCCACTATTGATTTCTTTTCTTTTTTTTTTTTTTTTTTTTTTTTTTTTTTTTTTTTTTTTTTGGTGAGGCAATTGGAGTTAAGTGACTTGACTTGGAAGTGTTAAGTGACTGAAAACAAATTTGAACTCAGGTCTTCATAACTTCAGGGCTAGTACTCTATTCACTGAGGCATCTAGCTGCCCTGCCAGTGTTGATTTTGATTTTTGAGCAGGGGAATGACATGGTCAAAGGAATATTGCTTTGCAATGTGTGGAGAATGTGTTGAAGAAAGAAGAGAAGTAGAGAGCTCAATTAGAAAATTAGTGCAATAGATCAGGCAGGAGGTGTATGAATGAAAAGTTAAAGACAAATATAATAGACGTTATGGAGGTAGAACTGACAAGATTCAGCAAGTGAATGTGTTGGGAGAGAGAGGGAGAGAGAGAGAGAGAGAGAGAGAGAGAGAGAGAGAGAGAGAGAGAGAAAGAGAGAGAGAGAGAGAGAGAGAGAGAGAGAGAGAGAAACAGAGAGACAGAGAGAGAGACAGAGAGAGAGACAGAGAGAGAGAGAGAGAGAGAGAGAGAGAGCAGGAAGAGAGGAGGAAGAGAACAAGAGAAGGAGAAAGAGGAGGAGAAAGAGGAGGAAGAAGATGAGGGTGAGGAGGAAGGGAGGGAGGGAGGAAGAAATGGAAAAGGAGAGAGGGAGGGAGAGAAGGAGAGAGAGAGAATGACAGAGAGAGGGGGGGTTGGGGGAAATGGAAGGAAAGATGATTCAGGTAAAAGAAAATTACTGAATAAAGAGTTGGACACATTCTCATTAATTGCCAAATTTCAATAGTGACAAGAAACCCTTTTGGAAAGCTAACTTTTAAACACTAATTATGAAACATGGATTTAGAAATGAAATAAGTTCTTACAGTTTTCATCCTGGGCAATGCATTGTAAAGGGATCCCAAAGAAAGATGTGTAGCTGTCATTGTACCACACCAGAAGTTCAGTGCCCCTGGGGATATCAATACAGGCTCGGTAGAATATATTTGACCTATTCAAAACAAAAAGAAAACCCAGCTTAGTAACATGTTTGATTCATTTGTTTTATCCACACTTTTATAGCCTTCAAAAGTTTCTGTACTATTGTTCCTAAATAATCTCTGTTTGTTATAAATCTGTACCCACCTTATCATCACCAGGCCTCAATCAGTGCTTAGAACCAAGTGCTTATAAACAACTGGCATTTTATTTCCATGGTATTCCACAAGAGAGTTTCTTTAATGAACTAGAAGGCTATCTGATCCAAAAGAAAGCTTATAGAGAAACAATCCGTTAATGTTCTGAGGAAAAATCCTCCCTCATCGAAAACAGAGAAGACATTAGTCCCCTAGCCTGATGGGGCCTTGCCTTCTTATTTGTAAGGGAAAGCATTAAGAAGATTTCTGCAACTTATAACTTGAAGTTACTAAATCTGTAATAAACTAAAGTGTCCTGCCATCTAAGAACCTAGTGAAATTAAAAAAAAAAAATTTGCCTCTTTCTCTCTAAATTTTGATACAGAAGAGTCAAACCCCTGAGTCAGAGAGAAATTCAACAAATACAGGAGAAACACTTCACTCTGAAAGATTAGGCACCAAAACGATACAGCCAAAGTACAAAGAAATGAACATTTTTATAACAGCTAGTGTACTGGAGAAAAAATATCTATGGACTGAAAAAAAAAGTGAGACTTCCATTGGTTTTTTTTTTTTTCTTTCAATGAAGAATTGCTACAAATATTAGCCTGAAGTTCAAGATAAAAGTGTTTAGGGCTGGTAAGCCTTAAATTTAGTCTTTCTGTAAGGAATTGGCCCTAGCAGTGCAATTTGTTCCTTGTATAACACTGCAGACATAAGGAGAATCCTTCACCACATTTTTCATGGCAGTGAGATATGCACTTGTCAACATATTTTGTCACCACAAAGTGGCTCTTGGCAATAGGATCATAAAGATCAATAAAAAAGTGCAGATTCTCAATATTTTACTTGCAGCTGCAAAAATTTCATTTATCTTGTTATTTTCCTCACTCAGTGCCATTCTGTCTCACGAGGGCACTGCTAGCTAAGCAGAATGTTTTTCCCCAACATTCTATGAATATCTGACAAAAACACCAGCCGTTGTCTGGCCCTACTGACCCCTCCTCCTCTAGCATTTCCCAAAGCTGTGCATTTTATTAATTCTTTCCACCATTACATTTAAAAAAAAAAAACCAAAACTGGAGCTGTGCTATAAATTACCGACATCTCCTAACTTGAGAAAAATCAAGACTACTTTGTACTTCAACCTTGTAACATTTCATCTCTCCATTTGGCTTCCCTTAACATAAACACAGTGGTCCGGCAAATGAATGTGCTAAAACCAAATGACACACTTTGCTGCTGAAAGAGCAGAACTGTTTTCAAGCAATGGGTGGTCTTCTTAGGCTTGGAGTAAGCCGAAAGAAAGAAAAAAAGTGTAAGTGTACACCGTTCCTTACAAGCAGACAGAGCTTCCAAAACTCGCAGAAATCTCTGCATGTTGAAGCACATCAAAGGGATTTTTCCCTTTTCGGATAATATTTCCTTTGCTGACATGTATTTAGTATTGTGGATGGATGACTCATAAAGATAGCTTCATGGCGTCCCCACACAGTTGAAGGAGAACACATGCCAACAAACATTATTGTCAGCCTCAAAATAAAAACAAAACGTTCAGCTGAGGGTCAATCAATCAAGAGCGCTTTGAAGAAAATTCCATTTAGATATTACAAATCATAACAGAACGAATTTAAACCAGCTGACTTTTTGTGAAGAGGACGTCCATGCACAATAAAAATTAGGCTGGCTCTTCGGTGTCCAACTTTTCTATTTTCTTACACTTGGACTGAGTCATTGGTGATGGATGCCAGTTTTTTAAATTGTGTTTTTGTAGTTCATTTTAGAAAGATCTGAAGTAATCGAAAACAGATCAGCAGAGGGAACTCTAAGTAAAAGCTCCATCATGAAAGGAAAGTTGTAAAATTCACTTAATATTGACAGATGGTAATGACTTACTCATGACCACCTTCCTCTTAGGCTTTTTCTCAGTTTTTTGAGATGTAGCATTTGTCTGTAAAAGTGCTCTTGATATCCATAGCATCTTTAACGTTTAGTGTATAGATTAAAAAAATGTTTCATAAAAACTTCAGGGAAGCTATGCATCTGTATTAAACATAAGTAAAGACTATAACTATGGAACTAATCTTTCCTTCAAATTATAATTTTTAGTTTTTAAAAACTCCAGAGATCATCTAGGCATAAAGGCCTAGAGAGTCCAACTGTTTTCCTCTAAATAAGCTGGTACAATTTAGGAAGCATCTAGAATTTCACAACTTTTAACCTGTGTCAGGAAGAAAATTAAAATGTTTCAATTGAAAACCAAAACAGAAAAGAAAAATAAATAGCTGTAGGCAAAAATGTAAGTTGGCCCAAAAAGGGAATTCTGCTTTGATGTGTCTATAATGCCTAATAAAGCTAAACAGTTGCTTCTGATACTAAAGGGAACACAATTGTTTATATCTGAGGTCATATATTTATACGACACATGTTTTCATGGGATTTTGGTGTGAGAACACTTAGCTATGCTTTGTGTTTCGTCCAATTGATTTGCATCCGCCTACTCATTTCTGCTCTAACCTCTTGGCAGTTAAGTGAGAAATGCTTGAACAACAGGTGCGCTGAGTTGATGTGGTTTACTATCTTGTAAATCCTGCCTTTTACTTTGCTTCCCAGAAACCTCAAAGTCCAACTCTGAATGAAAAAGGTTGCTTACCCTCCACACCACTTAGGAAATCATAAGTGTCCTTTGCACTGTAAAACAACCTCAGCACCTCAAGCCACATCCCAGGTGATCAGATAGATGCCTGAGCTTTGTAGCATCTCTGATGGAAGTGGAGAGATGGATACTCCAGGCCCAGGCCAGTGGCTGCAGAACAATCTGTCAACATTTCCTGCGAGGGTTACCTTGGGCCACTGATTCACACATTGCCTTTGTGTAAATGAAATAGTTTCCCTTGGGAGAAAGGCTGAAGGCAGCTGACAGTGAGGATTCTTGAGGTTAAGTCTAAAGGACAAGGGACCAAATCACATGGGACTCAGTGCCTCAGACTCCGTCCAGGGCACCTAGATTCAGCTTCATTTGCATTTGTTTTGGTCACCAAGTCGTGCATATCACACTGAGTTACAAGCCTTAAGGATGTCTTTCTTTTTGCTCCAAAAATTGTGATTTCATTAGTGTGGGGAATTCATACTGAGGAAACTTAATCCACTGATGCAGACTGGCAGCTCCTCTGGAACCTATCTTCTGAGATAATTTCATGGGGCACTGAGTAGTTAAATGATTTGCCAAGGTCCCATAGTTAGCATATGTCTAAGTCTGAACTTGAACACATTTCAATAGAACTTCAGGCTATTTATTAAATAGAACTTCTTCATGTAAAGAATGTTAACATCTGAGAGAACACTGGTTCTCTCAGGATACTAATTTAATATGATGATTTTACTATAATAATATAATTGAATTTTTGGTGCAGTAAATAAAAAAAGGAATTTTCTCTCAGTAATCTTATTCTTAAACTTTTAAAAAACGAAGAACTAAACTTCATTTGGAAATCTCACATAAAAATTCTGCCAGCCTAGTCACACTTTTTCGTATTTTTAAAAGCCACTTAGCAGTCCTGAATTTTCATACACAAAATATGGTATTTTGACTTCCATAAATGGTAGATAAATCAAGGTATATCTTACCTGTACTGTACTACTGTGAGATTCTGTTCCCCGCAGTGCCTCGCACATCGAATATATCTCATCCAGCTTGACTTACTAGGCTCCCCACCATCAATAAAGTGCTGTAGTGTCCCATCTTGGTCATATATCTAGAGAAGAGGTCAAAAGGTCAAGTAGTTAGAACAAATCATCAGCAATCATTTTTCCTCCTTCTCTTGATGTCTTCATGTGTCTGCTCCAGAAATTTATAACCCTGAGGCTTGCCAGGGCTTACTGATGCTCTCAGAAACTCCACTGAAATAAGAGGAAATTTTTTTTGGTGATGCAAGTCCGTCACAGTTTCCTTATCGAGCCAATCTTTCTCATATTAAACATATTTGTGGTGTCTCAAAGATGTGGCCATGTTTCCCAAAGGATATTTAACCTATTTTGACAAGCAATTCCTAAGTAATGAACTGCTGGATAAACAAAGAAATCTGGATAGAGAGGCTGCACTGACATGGCTGGAACATCTGAACCAAAGTCTGCCAGCTCTAAACTCATTAGAGTTCTTGAATAATCCGGAGGTAGAAAATGTTTGCTAAAGAGGAGAGGGAGTTGGGGTGGGATACAGCTAGCCCTAGGAGAGAACAATTCTTTATAAAAGAGAGAATAACCTCATTTCGCTTGAGGGAACGTAGGGATTCAGTTGTTAGGAGCTGGAACTATTAGAAGCCTCATCACAAAAAAAGGAGGACAGAGAGAGGGAAATATTCATTATCTATTAAATCTAAATCTCCTAGTTGAAAACTACTGACAGATTAGATTTGTCAGCTTTTTTTTTTTCCTAGTGAGAATTCAGGAAAATAAAATCAGCTTTAAATGCAGCAATAAAAAGCCTCAAAAGGCTGATGATAACATGATATCCTAGTGTAAAAAAATCCCATGTTGGAAGACTTGCTTTCTGGAGTCTGGCATGGCATATAATCATTGAAAATAACTATTCTCAACCCAATGGTAATACATAAATTATCAAAGTATAATCACTGACACATTCATTTGTAGATCACCTTTTAGTCTATTATTTGACTAGTTTCCATAATTAATTTTATTATGCCAAACACCAGAGTAATTCTAAGGCTTTTTAGATATTTTCTTTTTCCTTCCTTCCTCCCTCCCTCCCTTCCTTTCTCCCTCCCTCCTTCCCTTTCTTTCTTTCTTTCTCCCTCCCTCCTTCCCTTTCTTTTTCTTTCTTCCTTCCTTCCTTCCTTCCTTCCTTCCTTCCTTCCTTCCTTCCTTCCTTCCTTCCTTCCTTCCTTCCTTCCTTCCTTCCTTCCTTTCTTTCTTTCTTTTCTTTCTTTCTTCTTGTAAGTCAATTGGGTCAAATGACTTTCCCAGTGTCACACAACTAGTAAGAGTCAAGTGTCAGAGACCACATTTGAACTCAGGTCCTCCTGATTCCAAGGTGAGTACTTGATTCACTATGCTACCTAGTCCTGATATTTTCTTTTCAATTAAAAGAAATTACAATTTTTTTCTCATCAATTAAACATTTACTTTAGTTTATTAAATATTATTAAAAAGCTAGAGAAACCTCTTTTTTCATTAGTAGTTACTAATATATTTCTATGCAGTAAATACTTTACAATTATCTGATTAAATAAATATTAAAGTCACTGAATATATCATTTACTAACAAATAAACTCAATAAAAATGTTTTTTAACCATATTTTGACTGGGAGAAACATGTGAGTAACTTCAAGCCTTCAATATAATAGTAGATAACTTCACTTTTGGAAACAAAATTTAATCATTCTGTTTTTTGCAGACACTGAATAAAGCCTCAAGAATCCTCTCCATAGTCTTCTTAAATGTAAGAGTTCATTTCAGTTTCTCTTAAAATGGATTCTCATCAGCCATCATAGGGAATAGTCTTTCTAGGACGTCCTGTAAACAATTCTTCTTTTCAAAACTTCTTTTCAACAATTCTTCACAAACTTGTCAAAATACAGTCCCGTATTGGGACCAATTCCTACAGGCAGGAAAGACAGGTTTCAAAATAGCCACATGAATCTCTGGTAGTTGTAGTCTTTCCAGTCTAAGAAGAGTTTTGATTATTGCATGGTTTAAGCTCAGGGAATGGAACTTTCCAATCCTAGGATCTGTTGAAACGATCTATGATGGAGTATAATAAAGACAAGAGTCTTTGGAAGTAGAAGAGCAAAGCAAAGAGAGACAGTCATGGATGGGCAGATGCTTGAAAAAGACAAGAAAAGTAGTGAGTGCATTCTCAGGCTCCATTAGGAAGGATGGAATATTTGACAGACAGGACAGTTAGGACCAGAGCCTGAGGAACTTTCCCCTGCTTGAGAAGAGAGGGGGCATATTTACATCCAGAGTTTACTGTTCTTTTTATGTTGTTTATTAGCTTTTTTTCAATAGTTTATAAAAGACAGCTGTATGTAGATAAAGACAAGTTTCATCTTAATTGTTTTTGTGTCATTGATGTCTTTAATTATAGACAGAAATTGTAAATAAGGAATGCCAGTGTAAAACATAGCATACACAGGATTAAATTCAGGATTGAGGGACTATATCTCTGCCTCAATGGCCAGGATTTTTCTCTTAGCTTAGAAGTAGGTGAGTGGTGTTCCAAGATATCTTTATGATACTTTAATGAATCTTTTCTTTCATAAGCTCCCTGACATAGCAGAGAAAAGAATCCAGTTGATCTGAAGGCCATTATACTATCCCCATCTAAAACTATAATTTCTTCAATATCAGTAGAATAGATCAAGTTAAATACAGGAGCTTTTGACAGTTTCTAGCCTAGTCCAACAGAATGGAGGAAGTCAGAGAAAAGAGAATGTTGACTAAGGGGATTGTTAAATCCCAAAATTAATCTAGTAGGAAAAGAAAGGAACTATCTCAAAGAATCAGCCCTCAGTTGGTAGGAAGAAAACTCTTTCTTAACCAAACTTTGCCCTCCAAAGTGCCATCTGCTGGTTGTAAATTGTACATTGCACTAGTTTCATTTTTTTAAAATGTGACTTTTCTCAGGATGAGAGCCAACAGTTCCAATGGTCTTGTGATGAAGAGATCCATCTGTACCCAGAGGACTGGGGTGTGGATCACAATATGCTATTTTCACTTTTTTTGTTGTTTTTTTGCTTGCATTTTGTTTTCTTTTGCATTTTTTCCTCTTTGATCTGACTTTTCTTGTGCAGCATGATAATTATAGAAATATAGGAAAAATTGCACATGTTTAACATATACTGGATTACTTGTCTAGGGAAGAGGTGGGAAGAAAGGAGGGAAAAAAATTGGAACTCAAGGTTTTGCAAGGGTAAATGTTGAAAATTATCTTTGCATATATTTTGAAAATAAAAAGCTTTATTTATAAAAGGATGAGATCCAACCCTTTATGTTTTGCTTATTTTAAGCAAATATATCCTAAAGCATTTAGTATATCCTGAAATATATCCTAAGCATTTAGCATAACTCATGGTACATACATTTTAATTTTAAATTTTCCTAAATTTTAGGAACTTATGTTAACTAATTTTTATAGTTTAAGTGTAAAATTGAATCCAATCTAGTACTGGCTGTTTTTGAGGAAGAATATGTCTACTTTAATTTTTCATTTTACCAGATTTTTTCTCCTCCAATTTTGACATGCAATTACCTTTTAAAGTATACTTTTTTGTTGTTATGGATTTTATTTTCTTATCTCTCTCAATTGAAGTAATTATTTTTGTTAGTTGTATTTTGAATACTATTTTTTAAAATTATGTTCTAGATTTAAATGTCATTTGATTTTTAGACTATTTTTCCCATATAATTTTTCTTTTCCATTTTTCTTATCTGTGTCTCAGATTCCACTATGCTGAATCCATACATTCTTATATTGCATATCAACAAAGTGACTAATAATGTCATAATCTCTTGATGTGCAAGCAGGATTCCATTGAGACTTATTTGTATGTTAACTTTGTCAGACAATTAGTATATTTCTGAATTGCTGCTAACATGCATGGTTGAAGTTGGCTAAAGTATCTGATCAGTTTGTCAACTTCTCTGGTGATTGGTTGAACATTGACATTATAAATCAATATTGTAAAAATATGAGAGTGGTACTTTTAAAAAACTTACTTTATGAGTGTTGGCATTTTTAGAAGATTACTGATATTTGGAGTAGATTATGTGAATAGAAATGAGAAAATTGTAGTCATCTAGGAGGACAATGCAAAATAGTTGAGAGTAATTTAAAACAACGTATATGGGAACCAGGTCAGGAGAAAATATTATGAAGTGCTATTCAATGACTACTCAAATGGTCAATTTTTTAAAAAGGGACAATCCTTGGATATTGGCTCACAATACTCCATTTAAAGTATAAGAGTGCTATAATAAAATTGAAGATAGCATGTGAAGTACATGCATAGATTTTTTGATTACGAAGAAAATTAAGTCAAGTTTCTTGCAATCAGAATCAGACTTTTCACATATGATTGAGGATACATTCAGTGATACTGCAAATTAAAATTGCATATTAACAAATCAGCTAACAAGAAAAAAAAGTCCACTCTCATTTATCTATCCTACATTCATACTTGATCCAAGAAAACTAGGCAAAGGAAGAGCCCTGCAGATTCAGAGACAATAAAGAATGTCATAAAATCTGGTTGAGAAGCTGACCCAGGGGCAGACTTTAACCTGGAAAGATTTTAGAACAAAGGAATGCTGTCCTGAGAACCAAATACCAACATAAAGAAATCATCACAAAAGAAAACCTACATTCTGTTAAACTTATGGTTAAGATGTCCGTACATAAACTCTAAGAAACAATATAATATTGAAGCTGTAGAAGATGAGAGCTGAATTATTAGCTTCTAAAAATGAGATGAAGCCAGGGAAGGAAGTTGTCCCAATGCCCTCAAGTAATGAGCATGATCTCATCAGGAGTTTTAAAAAGGTCTTTCCCACTAGAATCATAAGTGTATGAAGAGATCATAAAAAATTCATAATCAAAAATCTGGATTTCTAATTAAATTTTTCAATTAAAATTTTGCTTTCTTTTCTCCTACTTTTCTTGCCTACCATTGAGAAAATGAGAAAGCAAAACTTCTGTTACAAAAATAAAGAGTTGAGAAAAGCAAACTCCCACATTGCCCATTTTCCCCTAAAAAAAAGTTTCAAACTATATTCTGATTTCATCACTTCTCTATCTGGGTGGAGAATAGCATATTTTATTATAAGTCCTTTCAAAGTCTTCAAAATATTGTTGTGATCATTGTGATCATATAATTGTTCTTTTTCATTCATTTTGCATCAGTTCATACAAGTTTTCTTAGGTTTCTCTGAAATTATTCCCATCCTCATTTCCTAAACTGCAATGATATTCTAGTACATTTGTAAACCATAACTTATCCAGCCATTCAATAATTAATGGACACCACCTTGGTTTCTAATTCTTTACCATTGCAAACAGAATGCCTATAAATATTTTTGTAAACATGGGCCCTTTTTCTCTTTTATTACTTGGAAGTACAGGCTTAGGAATGAGTCAAAGGATACATACAGTTTAATAGTTTTGGAGGTATAGATTTAAATTACTTCCCCAAATTCCTAGAATAAGAATAAATATTGCATCAATGTACTGGTTTCCCCAAAACTCCTCCAATATTTTCCATTTTTATCTTTTTGTCACCTATGTTAATCTGAGGGGTATGAGGTAGAACCTCAGAACTGGTTTAATTTGCTTCTGTCTATTAATGATTTAGGACTATTTTTCATATAGCTATTGATAATTTGGATTTCATCCTCTAAAAACTACCTGTTTATAAATTTATCAATTGAGAAATAATTTGTCAATTGAAAAATGACTTATAAATTGTGCCTTATACAATTATATACCTTGATGACATTATTATCTTTAAGAATCAGAAAATTGTGACTAAAAAGACTGATGAAAATATTTTAATCAACTAAAGGGAAAAGGTCTGCCAGAGGCTTTTAAAATGATAGATAGTAGTTTTGTAGAGCATTTGATGAGTAAGTGGATCACATAGTATCTCACAAAAATACAATCATTGACATAGAGGAAATGGAATTTTGCTGATATAGCCATGTTCAAGGAACATCCAAGATCTAAGGACTGTTATAGGATTTCCTGTTTATTGTTGCAAATTTGTTAGAAACTATGATGTTATTGCTAAGCCACTAGATGACCTTGCTTGAGCATATATAATGTCAAAAATGCAAAAGTAGACGGACAAACAATTTGTTTAGATAGTCGTGTCTGCCTCTTGATCCTATGGACTATAGCACAGAAATGCTGTCCATGGGGTTTTCTTGACAAAAATACTATTAATGATTTTCCATTTCTTTCATAAACAGAGGTTAAATGACTTGATTTGGATAACACATCTAGTTAGTGTCTGAGACAATATTTTAACTCAGATCTTCCTGAGTTCAGGTATAGCATTCTACCCACTAAACCATCTAGCTATTCTAATAAATAATATAAATACAACAACACAAAAATATTAAAATCCATAAAGTATTCTAGAATCTGAAAGATAAATGGGCATAGACAAATATTCTAAGACTTGGCTGAACGACTTATATGTATATCATGCTGGCCAGTACAAATCCAAACAAACTTTTCCCCCCTCATACAAATTCCAGCTTGGAGGACGGTGGAGCATCCTATACTAAGAAAGAGAAGGTTACCAAAAACCACTTATATTTGTCAGCAGAGGAATAAGTAATAGTAAGACATCATCTTATTTCTAAGTTACAATTCCTGGCTTTGAAGTAGACTGTGATGGAGAAATTTAGAGACTATCTATATAGAATGAAGTTGAAATTATGAAATGAAAACAATCTAGTTGACAACAATCCAACTTGGCAAGTGCTAAATTAGAAGCTGATTGCCAGAAATAAGTAGAGGCAACAGTCAATTATTTACTCAATATACATTGTCACGCAAGGAAGACTAATGTGGACTCAGATGCTTGTGACTTACCAAAAGAAAGTATAAAAGCTATACATAACATCCAAGGAACTAGATTATAGGCAAGTGATAGCATAGGTGAAAATTGGAGACTTCTATTAGACAGCATTGACATAACAGCAAATATGAACTATTTTTTAATTGAATCAACATTCTTTGCCTTGGTTTTCTGCAGAATACTGGAGAAGAGAACGGATGAAAAACTGCATGAATTGGTACAAGTTCATAAAAAAGAAAGATAGAAAATGATATCAAAAAGACTCAGGTGTCAGTCCCATAATGATATTTCAGTATAGAGACAATGGAATATTGGAACTGTTTAACAGATTATCAGTCCCAGATCTGTCCCAGATTATCATTGATCCCACACATGGGATATAGTATATTTACTTCTACCTAAGTTTTATGTGATCATTTGACATAGAGATCAAGAAATAATCCTATATCTGTTCAATACTGGCTCAGGTTGACCTATTTACCACTAAGATATGTAAAATTTGTGCTCATTATATGAAAAGAAAAGTTCTATCAAGTTAGGGTGCATGGTTGGAAAACATTAATACTAATAAACCTTTGAAACATGTGCATCAACTTCCCATTACTTGGACAGAGCAAGAATATAAGGCAGAGAGCAGTGGTGACTGACCATTTCACTATATATATATATATATATATATATATATATATATATATATATATACCAAGAACCTTGCAAAGTTGTTGAATTATTATGGAAAAAATATTTCTCAGGGTATGGGTTTTCTGCTAGGATCTATTTGGACCAAAACACAGACACTAGTTAAGGAGATATTAGCTGTGGCTATTGTCAGGAAATCTACATCAATAACTTACCACTTTAAAGGGGACCCATAACTTGAGTTTTTTAATAGTACATTGATTAATGTATAAGGGACACTGAATCAAGAAAAAAATTCTTAGTACAGTTAAGATATCACATTATTAGTAGATGTATAAAATTCCATAAGGAATAATGCCAATAAATTTACACTCTACCTACTGCTGTTTGGGCATAAGATACACTTGCCTATTACCCTGGGTTTTCAAGGCTCTAAGAATCAACAGACTACATATCTTAACCAATATATATTTCTAAGTTGAGAAAGCATCTGAAAGAAGTTTTATCACTTGAATATACCTTTGACCCAGAAGAATAATGAAAGAGTGACATGATGCTTGACTTCACTTCAAAAGAGTAATGGTTGCTTTGAATGGCATTCTAAGGTTACTGTGTTGAAAGGTTGGTTAATAGTCTTGTTCTGTTAACTATTGATTTGTATTTTGATGACATAATGTGTAAAAATAATAATGTGATGATGATGATGAGAAGGGTACCATAGCTTTTTTTAAAGGGATTTATCAATTGAAAACTTGAGGCAGGAATATAACTCTCATTTGAGATCAATTCCAAGTCAAAAGGAGGTTTCAGAAAAACTGCATGGATTTCTGGTATTTCTAATCTTTCCAGCTTAAGAAAAGCTTGAACTATGGCACCATTCAAGCATGAAAAGTGGATTTCAGAATATTATGCATTGTCTGAGTAAAGAAATATCTGGCATCAGGAGACTATAGTAGGGAAACACAGATAATGAGTAAGATGGCTGAAACAGATATAAATGGCACTTGAGCATGTGAAGTGTCCACCAGAGTGGTCAGTGTCTTCATCTACCAAGATTAGACAGAAAAGCTGGAACCACAAAATGTTGAACTCTCCCCTGGCTGAGAATCTAAATGACCAGTATAATGTCTTTTTCTTTTTTTCCTATTGGAAAGGATAAATATTTACACAGTTTACTATTCTTCTTACATTTTTTATTTGCTATTTTACTTTAAAGTAATTTTATTTAGATATAGATAAGATCACTCTTAATTGTTAATAAGTTGTTTATGTCTTTAAATAATATAGAGATGGTAATGACACTCTCCTTACTTAACTTGCCTCAGCATAAAAACATATTCAATCTATCCATAAGATTATATTTTGTCAAAGTTTTTCCAATATAGTTCAAACAACAGGATTTGTGTTCCACTAGTTCAACAGAAGGCTGGAGACACTTGAACCAATTCACAACCAAGTTTTCAAATTCTCAGTATGAGGAACATTTATATCTTAGAAATCAGTAAGGAAGGAAGGAATGGAAAAAGAGGGGGAAGAAAGGATGGAGGGAGGAAAGGAGAGAGGAAGAAAGGAGGAGAGGAAGGAGGGAAGAAGAAGGAAAAGAGGGAGAGAGGAAGGAAAGGAGGGATGAAGAGAGAGAAAAAAGATATGAAGGAGAAAGTAGGAAGGAAGAAGAAAGGGAGGGAGGGAGGAATGCAAAGAGCAAGGAAGAAGGGTGGGAGGAAAGGAAGGATGGAAGAAAAGAGGGAGGTAGGAAGGGAGAGAGGAAGGAACAAAAGAAGAAGGGAGGAAAAAAGGGAGGGAAAAAAGAAAAGAGGGAGGAAAGGAAGAGAGAGGAGAAAAGCTAAAGGGAATTATGTGGAGCTGAAGATCATTACAGGACCTGTATTAAAGTCTAAACACCAATACTCTGACCAAAAACTTTGAGCAAAAATAGTTTAACCAAAATTCTTTGGGTTGACTAGAAGCTTAGCTTTCAAAAAATCTTAGTCCATTTAAATGTGAGAAATTTAGGTAATCTCTAATCTGTTATAAAGAAAATGATTCAGGGTAAAGAAAGTGTTGACCTAGGAAAGATTATATCCCACAACATCTATCTCATCTGCCCATGAATGGAAACTAATCTTGTTTCAGGAAAGTTCTAGGATGTGGCACTGGGAAGCTATAGGCTAGGGATGCCTCAGAAATCCTGGAAAATCTAATTTTATCCTCAATCCCCATAGTTCCTAAGTTCATGAGAAATGGACAATAATCTTGAAAAATATCAGAATTGGGGAGGAGCCAAGATGCGGAGAAGATAAACGCAAATTTGTAAGCTCCCTTCTTCCCTCAATACCAACTAGTTAAATCAGCCTCAAAAATAACGCTGGACTGATAAAAACCACAAAGATTAGAAGCACAACTTACCAGCCAAAGAGAATCTGGAATTTTTCAACAGAAAAAAACAGACTTAAACAAAAAATTTGATCTACATCCACAAGACTCAAGAGAAGCAGAAAAAGGTAAAAAGAACTCTTGAGAACTGTATCTCTGTTGTGGATATGCAGAAAGTCTACATGTATAATTTGATTTTATGATATAACATAAAAAAGGGAAGTAGTAAAGGGAAGGGGATAGTATCAGAAAAAGGGAAAGGAAAGATAAAAAGAGGGAAACTATATCCCAGGAAGAGGCATAGAAAATCTACCACATCTGAGGGAATTTAGAGAGGGGGAGAAACATTGTGTGAATCTTACTCTCATCAGAGCAGGCTCAAAGAGTAAATAGACAATATGGACCCACACTTAACACCATATACCAAGATAAGATCAAAATGGGTCCATGATTTAGGCATAAAGAATGAGATCATAAATAGATTAGAGGAACAGAGAATAGTCTACCTCTCAGACCTGTGGAGGAGGAAGGAATTTATGACCAGAGGAGAATTAGAGATCATTATTGATCACAAAATAGAAGACTTTGATTACATCAAACTAAAAAGTTTCTGTACAAACAATACTAATGCAAACAAGATTAGAAGGGAAGTAACAAATTGGGAAAATATTTTTAAAAGGAAAGGTTCTGACAAAGGTCTCATTTCAAAATATATAGAGAACTGACCCTGATTTATAGGAAACCAAACCATTCTCCAATTGATAAATGGTCAAGGGATATGAACAGACAATTCTCAGATGATGAAATTGAAACTATTTCCACTCATATGAAAGAGTGTTCCAAATCACTACTGATCAGAGAAATGCAAATTAAGACAACTCTGAGATACCACTACACACCTGTCAGATTGGCTAAAATGACAGGAACAAATAATGATGAATGTTGGAGGGGATGTGGGAAAACTGGGACACTGATACATTGTTGGTAGAGTTGTGAAAGAATCCAGCCATTCTGGAGAGCAATTTGGAACTATGCCCAAAAAGTTGTCAAACAGTGCATACCCTTTGACCCAGCATTGCTGTTATTGGGATTATATCCCAAATAAATACTAAAGAGTGGAAAGGGACCTGTATGTGCCAAAATGTTTGTGGCAGCTCTTTTTGTTGTAGCTAGAAAATGGAAGTTGAATGGATGTCCATCAATTGGAGAATGGTTGGGTAAATTGTGGTATATGAAGGTTATGGAATATTATTGCTCTGTAAGAAATGACCAGCAGGAGGAATACAGAGAGGCTTGGAGAGACTTAAATCAACTGTTGCTGAGTGAAATGAGCAGAACCAGAAGATCACTGTACACTTCAACAACAATACTGTATGAGGATGTATTCTGATGGAAGTGGAAATCTTCAACATAAAAAAGATCCAACTCACTTCCAGTTGATCAATGATGGACAGAAATAACTATACCCAGAGAAGGAACACTGGGAAGCGAATGTAAATTGTTAGCACAACTGTCTATCTACCCAGGTTACTTATACCTTCGGAAGCTAATAATTAATGTGCAACAAGAAAATGGTATTTACACACATATATTGTATCTAGGTTATATTGTAACACATGTAAAATGTATGGGATTACCTGCCATCGGGGGGAGGGAGTGGAGGGAGGGAGGGGATAATTTGGAAAAATGAATTTAAAAAAAAAAAGAGTAAATAGACATAGAATTCTCTCTCACCTCATTATAAGTGGGGAGAGGAAAAGGGAAAAGGAAAAGAGGAATAAGGGAAGGGAACAAGAAAGGGGAAGGGACTTAAAAGGAGGGGGGAGGGATATTAAAAAGGAAGGGCTGTGTGTCACAAGTGGGGTCCATAAATTCAATACTGGGGAATGGCTTCAGGGGGGATAAGGGGGAAAAAAGCATAATCAGTGGATAATATGATGGCAGGAAATACAGAATTAGTAATTTTAACTGTAAATGTGAATGGGATGAACTCTCACATTAAACGGAGGCGGATAGCAGAATGGATCAAAAGTCAGAACCCTACAATATGTTGTTTATAGGAAACACATTTAAAGCAGGGAGATACATACAGAGTAAAGGTAAAGGTTGGAGCAGAATTTATTATGCTTCAGGTGAAGCCAAAAAAGCAGGGGGTAGCCATCTTTTATCTGAGATCAAGCAAAAGCAGAAATTTATCTAATCAAAAGAGATAAGGAAGGAAACTATATCCTGCTAAAGGGTAGCATAGACAAGGAAGCCATATCAATACTAACCATATATTACCAAGTGGTATAGCATCCACCTTCCTAAAAGAGAGTTGCAAGAAGAAATAGACAGCAAAACTATAATAGTGGGAGATCTCAACCTTACACTCTCAGAATTAGATAAATCAAACCACAAAACAAATAAGAAAGAAATTAAAGAGGTAAATAGAGCATTAGAAAAACTAAGTATGATAGATCTTTGGAGAAAACTGAATGGTGATAGAAAGGAGTATACTTTCCTGATTGAAGTGGATATCTTCAACATAAAGAAGATCCAACTCACTTCCATTTGATCAATAATGGACAGAAACAGCTACACCCAGAGAAGGAACACTGAGAATTGAATGTAAACTGTTTGCACTACTGTCTTTCTACCCAGGTTACTTATACCTTTGGAATCCAATTCTTACCGTGCAACAAGAAAATTGGATTTACACACATATATTGTATCTAGATTATACAGTAACACATGTAAAATATACGAGATTGCCTGTCATCTAGGGGAGGGAATAGAGGGAGGGAGGGGAAATTTTGGAAAAATGAATACAAGGGATAATGTTGTAAAAATAAATTAAAATTTTTCATGCATATGTACTGTCAAAAAAATATAATTATAAAATTAATAATAAAAAAAGAAAAATATCAGAATTTCAGAAGAAAATCTGAGGAAGAAAACTTAGAAGCTATCTAATCCAACTCATATACTGAAAAAGAATCCTCTCTACAATATAGTCAATAAGTAGTTAATTCTTTCCTAAAATCCTCACAGCTACTGTGCCTTCCCCGCTAAGACTACATTCTAAATTCTCTGTATGTACCTTGTGTACATAGATTTGTTTTCATTTTTTTCCTCCCCTATAAGAATTAAAGCTTTTGGGGGCAAGTACAGTTTTACTTTTTTCTTTGTATTCTCAGCTAGTAGCATGATGCCTCATACATAACAAGTACTTAATAAATATTTATTCATTGAGAAGAGAACTTGTGAGCCATTCCATTTATATTTACTTCCTTCTTTTTGGTTTAGTTTACAACAAGAATGTTAAGATTGATACAATTCAATTCTTGCAATAATATTTTCATTTGTTGATGACTGAAAAGGGAACTCATATAAAGTATGAATAAGATCAAATTTTAAAACCATCTAAAAATTATGTTTCTTACCATTCTCTTCCCCTTTTTAATCCCCTGCAAAAGAAGGCCACAAAAACTGAAGGTGATTTTGTCCTTTTACTTGTTAGATTACCATAGTCAAAAAATTCATCTGCCAGTGGCCAGCCTACTGGTTATGAACTTTTCTATATTTATCTTGCCTCAGTATAAAAACAACATTCAGCCTATCGTCTGGACTATATTTTGTTAAAGTCTTTCCAACACGGTACAAACCAAAAGAGTGTGCTGGAGATGCTTGAACAAATTCACAAGAACCAATTTTTCAAATTCTCAATATGTGAATTTTAGAAATCAGTAACTGCTACAAATCTGGCCATCATTATTGTTTTGTTGATTGTCCAGAATTAAGAAAATGACAGAAAATGTCAATAAATTAAACTTGTGTGTCATGAGCACTTTTTTTTACATTTACCTAGCTTATATTCCTAGCTTATATAATCTTAAAAGACTCCAATAGAACTTTCACAATATAAGGAAACATGAGAAGAAAAGTTTGTGGTTCCTCTGGATATTAAAAAAAATGAAAAATATCCTTCCTTCAAGAAATCTGCATTCTTCCAGAATGAAACACCATATTTACAGAGAGATAAAATATACACACATAATAAATGGAAACAAATATGGAGAATACACAACTGGGGCTAGCAGGAAAGGCATCTTACAAGATGCTACAACAGGTGACACTTAGTTCTGAGCATGAGTTCCAAGAGGTGTAAGTGAGGAACAAATTCATTGCAGGAATGGGCATAATCTGTTCAAAATTGTGGAGATTTGAATTGGTATGTTGTGAATGATGAAAGTAAGTAAGCTTGATTGGAAAGTCCAGTGTGTAAGAGAGTAATATGAAATCAATTCCAAAAGATGGCTTGGAATTAAAGAATGATGATTTCTAAATACTAAACAAAGAGGTTTGTATTCTGTTCTAAAGGGTACAGGAACTTCTGGCACTACTTGAGCAAAAGAATAATGCTGTCAGATTTGTGCTTTATGAATATTACTTGGGCAAGAGTATGAAGGATAGACTGTACAGGAGAAAGTCTAGATATAGGGAGAAAGGTACGATGATAGTTCTGATAAGTGGCAACAAGAGACTAAAACAGATATTTGTAACAGGAAAAGATAGAAAGGGAAGAGAAAGGAATATGCACTTTATACACAGACACTGTATTCTAAATGCTTTTACAAATGTTATCTCATTTGATCTCACAACAATCTTGAGAGATGATTTTCTTATCCCCATTTTATGCTGAGGAAATCAAGGCTAGAGATTAAGTGACTTGCCTAGTAAATAAGAGTATGAGGACAGAAGTGAGTTCAGATTTTTCTGACTTTATCTCTGCTTTACCCATCATACCACCACCTAGCTTTCTTAAAGAAAGGGGTAAGATGTGAAAGATATTGTAGAGGTAGATTGAACAAGCTTTGGAAATATCTGGATACAGAGTATGAAAGAAACTAGAAAAGAATGATTTCAAGGATATAAACTTGAATGCAACAGAATGGTGTAACATTCAACAGATCTAGGGAAGTTAGAAGAAAGAAAAGGATCATGAAAAACTATATAAAAAGTTCTCTTTGGTAGATGAAGAATTTTCAAAGCCTAAAAGACATGTAAAGGGAGAAGCTCACCAAGAAGTTGAAATATGGAACAAGAAAGAGCTCACAAGAAATGAAGTTTGGATATTTCCATTTTGATGTCATATTATTATAATAATAACAACTAACAATATAGTACTATGCTAAATGCTTTACAAATATAATCTCATTTGATTTTTATAACTCTGGGAGGTAGGTGGTATATTATTTCCATTTTTCAGATTAAGAAACTGAAACAAACGGACATTTTTAAATGATTTGTCAGAGGTTCACCTACTTAGTAAGCATTTGAGACCATATTTGAACTCAGGTTTTCTTGACTCCTGTCCAAGCTTTATATACATTAAAATACCTAACTGCATAGAAATTATAGTTGACCTGGGATGAGATCTACAAGACAGAAATAGTGGAAAGAAAAGAGCAAAAGGTCTGAAATAAAACTGAATTAAATCCACAAATAGAAGATAAGGCATTAATGATGATCATGAAAAAAAGATATTATAAATGAATAGTATCACAAAACTCAAAGAGGAGTGACTATAGAGTGCGTGTTTGACAGTGTCAAATGCAGCAAATAGATTAAGAAAGATTAAAAACTAGGAAAAACTGCTAGACTTAGAAATAAAGAGAGTTTTGATTTAGCAATGTGAACAAAAGTCAAATTACAAGACTGAGAAACAATTGAGAGTTAAGAAAGTGGAGGCAAGGAGTGCAGACAACTTTTTTTCAAGGAGTTTATTAAAGGAAGAAGTGTAGGACAATGAAAAATTACTCATCAGTTTTACTTAACTTATTATTATAAGGAAGCAAACCAAGAGGTTATTAGGAAGTGATTATGTCATTAAATGCATCGATGATTTTTTTCAATAGAGAATATAGAGAACAGAGAAGCAAAATCAAATTTCTAAACATATGTTTTTATTGATGCTTTTTTATCTTTCTCCATAGTGATTTGGCAAAAGTTGTTCTTTGTGTAACCTTGAACAAGTCAATTAACCTCGGTCTGCCCCTATTTCCTGAACTGTAAAATGGGAACAATACCAGTACCTACCTTTCATAGTTATTGAAAGGATTAAATAAGATAATATTTGATTTTTATATACATATATATATATATATTATATAAAAGCTTAAGCCAGTGCCTGGAACACAGTGCAAACTTTATAAATATTTATTCTCTTCCCCATCATCTTCCCAGATACTCAAAGCAGCAGATTTGCTTCTCCCTTGATCTTCCTTTGACTACTTTTTGCTAGCTAAAAAAAAGGCCTCTATTGACTTTAGCATTTATTCCAAACCTTAGCTCACATGATGATTTTTGGACTGTCCTTATGTGATTTTGATAGGATGTAACTGTTTTGGTGTCTGCCCCTAATGTCCATCTCTTACACATATCCTTTTAAAATGTGCACTTATCCATGAATCCAGTCAAGCCAAACTGTTTTTTTTTTTCACCTCTCTTCCACCTCACCCCAATGCCTTTTTTTCCTAAAACAAATTATTCATAGTCATATGAACAGGAGATTTCTTTCCTGATATCTTCTAAGTTTACATTAAACAGATTTCCCTTAGAAAGTCTCAGGTCATCCTTTGGAATTCAAGTATTTCTCACACTATGGGCAGCCAACCTCCTTATTTATTACAATCTCCAAGACATGAGTCACTGTTTTATAAGGTCTTGATATTTCTATTTCATTTATTGATGTAATGGGGTACAAAATAACTTCTGAGGAACTGATGCTAATTGAAACGAGCAGAACCAGATCATTGTACACGGCAACAGCAATATTATACGACAGTCAATTCTAATGAACATGACTCTTTCCAACAAGGAGATGATTGAGTCTAGTTCCAATGATCTTTCTTGTGATAAAGAGAGCCATCTACACTCAGAGAGAGGAACTGAGTGTGAATCACAACATAACATTCTTATCCTTTTTGTTGTTGCTTGCATTTTGTTTTCTTACTCATTTTCTTTCCTTTTTTATCTGATTTTTCTTGTGCAGCAAGATAATTGTATAAATATGTTTTCATATATTAAATTTAACATATATGTTAACATATATAACAGATATTGAATTGCTTGCCATCTAGGGGAGGGGATGGGGGGAAGGAAGGGAAAATTTGAAACACAAGGCTATGCAAGAGTCAATTATCCATTACATATGTTTTGAAAATAAAAAGCTTTAATTTAAAAAGTAAACAAAAATAGCTTCTGATGTTCACCCCTCTTCCCCAAATACACTGCATGCTCCTTAAGGTCAAAAGCTGTATTTGCCTTTCTTTGAATCCCTAGTACAGTATCCAGTACTATACCCAATACAATACACAGTACCAGTTAAGTAATAGACACTAAGTAAATATTCAGTGACTTTGATCTATAAATTCTGACTTGCTCATGAAACAAAACAAGTGTCTTTTCAAGAGAATGTAAGCTCTTTAAAGGCAGGGACAACTTCATTTCTTTTTTGTTTGCTTGCACAATGCCTAGCACAATGCCTGCATATGGTTAAGTGATTAATAAAGACTTGTTTACTGAATGGCTGTCTCATTATTTTATAATTACAATTAGAACTTTGTTGGTAAAACAGAATTTCAAAATAGACTCTGTCCCTACATTCAAACCTATAGCTATTTTATGAAAACCACAATGAAGGAAGTCTTCCAGGAAAATATTCTCAGTGTATATTATTACGTTATTATGCCCAAGTCCCTTTGACTTCTGTTATAGTTCATTAACCATCCTTTTAAGTTTGCATTTCTTTTATTCATATTTTATCAATAGCAGGAAAAGATAAGTAGCAAAAAATTAATTCTTACCTTTTTAAGGGGATCTTTAAAATTTTCAATTCAATAATATTTACCCTAGCTCACACATGTGGTTAAGATAATGATCACATAAATTCCTTCTTATAATGAACCATGACATAAACTGAAAACCACTATATAAACTGCTTTTTATTAGAGCTCAGGCTATCAGGAAGCTTCACTCCCACCAAGAAGGACTTTGTTTTCTTAGTATAATAATATATTTTCAGTGGGCAAGGGAGGGCAAAATTATTTAACAAATGGTCAAGATTATTTAATAAATGGAAAAGACTAATGAGGGCCATAAGTAAAATCTCCTCTAGGAAGCCAGGCCATAACCAGTCCATTACTTGATAGTTATATGTGCTTATGATATGATAGCTATATATATAAACAGAACTGTAATATTATTATTATTAAGAATGTTTCTTGTGCTGGAAGTGGTAGTGGGAGGAGGAGGAGGAAGAGAGGAAAAAGGAATAGTAGGAGTAGTGGTATTGTTAGTAGTGGTAGTAATAGTAGTAATAGAAGTAGTAGTAATAGTATCAATAATAGTAGTAGTTGTGGTAGTGATGGTGATGGCAGTAGTAACATTAGTATCCTTAATTCAACTTAAAAAGACAAATGTGGTCTAGTGAAGTGATTTAAATACCAGTTACATGGCTCCCCCGATTTTACAAGCAGTATACCTATTAGAAATGCTATGCCCAAGAAAATCAATTCAATCAAGATTAGAAGAAAAGCAGAAAGCTGTAAAACAATTTTTGCAGCAAGTATTTCTGATAAAGACCTCATTTCTCAAATGAACTAAGTCAAATTTATGAGAATCCAAGTCATTCCCCAATTGACAAATAGTCAAAGGACATGAATGGGCAGTTTCCAAATGAAGAAGTTAAAACTATCTGTAGACATATGAAAAAATTATCTAAATCACTCTTGATTAGAGAAATACAAATTAAAACATCTCTGAGGTAACAAACTTCACACCTATCAGATTGGCTAAAATGACAGGAAAAGATAATGATAAAAGTTGAAGGGGATGTGGGAAAACTGGGACACTAATGTATTGTCGGTGAAGTTGAGAACTGATCCAACCATTCTAGAAAGCAATTTGGAACTATATCCAAAGGGTTATAAAATTGTACATATTCTTTATACCATGACTAGGTTTTGTAGCCTAAAGAGATCATAAAAAAAGGAAAAGGATCTGTATGTACACAAATGCTAATAGCAGTCCTTTTTGAAGTGGCAAAGAATTGGAAATTGGGAGAATTTCCATAAATTGGGAAATGGCTGAAAAATATGTTAAAGAATAACTTAAATACAATATATGTATACATGTCCAAACAGTTATTTTGCTGTACAAAAAGAATTGGACTTTGAAATAGTGTACCATTAGCCTGTGAAGGAAATCACAAATGCAGGCAGACAAAATTAGAGGGGTTGGGAATTCTATGTAGTGGTTCATAGTCATTTCCCAGAGTTCTTTCACTGGGTGTAGCTGGTTCAGTTCATTACTGCTCTATTGAAACTGATTTGGTTCATCTCATTGTTGAAGACGGCCTTATCCATCAGAATTGATCATCATATAGTATTGTTGTTGAAGTATATCATGATCTCCTGGTTCTGCTCATTTCATTCAGCATCAGTTCATGTAAGTCTCTCCAGGCCTTTCTGAAATCATCCTGTTGGTCATTTCTTACAGAACAATAATATTCCATAATATTCATCAATTTATTGAGCCATTCTCCAATTGATGGGCATCCACTTAGTTTCCATTTTCTGGCCACTACAAAGAGGGCTGCCACAAACATTCTTGCACATACAGGTCCCTTTCCCTTATTTAAGATCTCTTTGGCATATAAGCCCAGTAGTAACACTTCTGGGTCAAAGGGTATGCACAGTTGGATAACTTTTGGGTGTAGTTCCAAATTATGAGCAGACACATTTAAGAAAAATATAGAAAAACTTACATGAACTGATGCCAAAGAAAGTGAGTAGGACCAGAAAACATTGTGCAGAACAACAACATTATACAGTGATCAGCTGTGATAGACTAGGTTCGTATTAGCAATACAATGATGGAAGATAATTCTCGAAGATTCATGGTGGAAAATGCTACCTACATTCAAAGAAAAAACTATGGAGTCTGATTGCATTTCAAAGCATATTGTTTTCACTGTTTTTGTTGTTTCTTGTTTTTGCGGTTTTTCCCTTTTGTTGTATTTCTTCTTAATAATGTGACTAATGTGAAAATATGTTTAACATGATTGCACATGTATAACCTCTATCAGATTGCCTCTCACCTTGAGTGGGAAGAGAAAAGAGGAAGGAAGAAAGCTTTGGAACTTAAAATCTTACAAAAATGAACACTGAAGATTATCTTTACATGTAATTGCAAAATAAAATACTATTTACCCAGAAAAAGAGCCATGTTTTCTAATGGCAGGATGAGTGGACAAGTTCAAAACTTGCTAATTACCATTTATCTAACCTCAGAAAATTATTAACCTCTTTGAACCTCAGTTTTTCTTCTCCCTAGAATGGAGAACTTCATGCATGGTATACCTGCTTATCTCTTCTGATTCATAGTGTCAGTGTGGGGTACACAAAAACAAAAGCAAACTTGCCTTCAAGGAATTTATACTCCAACAGGGAAGACTATGTATCTATATGAAAATACACACACACACACACACACACACACACACACATACACACATACACACACACACACACACACACACACACATATATATATATATATATATATATATATATATATATATATATATATATATATATATATATATATATATATATATATATATATATATATATATTCTTATAAGTGAGTATATGAAGGGACAATCTAATCAAGAGATTCCCTAAGACCACATTTTACATGCATCCAATACACCACACAATTTTTTTCCAGTTACATGTAAAACTTTTTTTGACATTTGTTTTTAAAACTTTGGGCATCAGATTCTCTCCTTTCCTCCCTTCCCATCCTCCCCATTGAGAAAGCACATGTGAAGTTATCCAAAACATGTCCATAAAAGTCAAGTTACATGTATCACTTTCACAGGGAAGGATGGTGGTATGTTGAAACCCTACAAAAGCCAAAGTGCTCCCCACAAATATCCATACAAAATAAAGCTCTATAATTGAACTGGAAAAAGCAACATTTTCTTTTTCAAGTGAAATAGCTATGAGGTTCTTCACCCAGTTCAGGATAAACAAAAAAAGAGTTTAGTAAAGCATAACAAAGAAAGGTGGAAGATAAAGTGTTTTAGCAGAAGTTTCTAGGTACAGGCTTCACAGCTTCTATAGGAGATGGATCAAACAGGGCAGCCCAGGAGCCCAAATGATCCCAAATCCAGAAATTTCAAAAGTGTCAGCCTACACCATCCAAGAGTATGGAAAAGAATAGAATCTGGCCCAAACACTGACATTGGAAATATGAGTAAACAATAAAAATGCTGAACTGAGAGAAGCCCAAAAGGTAAATCCAGAACAAAATGACTCCACAAATGCAAAAAACATGTGGAAAAAATATTGTGGCACCAAAAAGAGTGCCTGGAAGAAATTAAACAAGAAATACAAAAGTGGAGTCATTAACTTCCACTTACCCTATTCTAATTTTTAAAGAATTATTTTCATCAGTAAGCTTTTGTACCTCATTTTCCATTTGACCTATTCTTCTTTTTAAGGAGTTTTTTCTTCAATGAATTATTGTGCCTCTTTACTATTAGGACAATTCTGAATTCTGAAGTTTTCCTTTCTCCAGTTATTTTTAGTGCTTCTTTAACTAAGCTATTAATTCTCTTTTCATAATTGTCATGCATCACTATAATTTCTTTACCCAATTTTTCCTCTATCCTTCATTTCTTTCTTTAATTCTTCCAGAAATCCGTGTTGAGCTCAAATGCATTTAGGTTTGCTGTTATTGTTTTTTACATTGTGGTTTTCTTTTGACTTTGAATCTTAGTCCACTGTGGAAGCTTTTTTTATGATTAAGTTCTTTTTGTTGATTGCTTTTTTTTTCCAGTTTACTTACTTGAATTTTATGTTAAAATTGGGCTGTACTCATTTGGGGATGGGGAAGCACTATCTTAAGTTTTAGGAATATTGCTGTTTTCAGAGGTAGTTGTAGGGATCTGCAAGTTTTTGGTGCTTCCAAGGTGATAATAAAGGGTGAGAGATTTAATCACTGCTATCTTTTTTCTCTTATCCAGGAAGAATCTCTATTTCCTTGCAGCAGCAAACTCAAGTGGTCCTTTTGGCCTTGAAACTGTGACCAGGTTCCTTGTGGCCACAAGCAAAAGTGTTCCTCTCTGACTTAAAATTAGTACCCAGAATGGCTCATCTTTGCCAATCAGCACTAGCAGCATCCACTGCCAACAAAGGGTTACCTATTCAATCTCTTTCTGACCAGTTGTCTCCTTGCTATCTCTGGGCTGAGAGCTCTGGAAGCTGCTGCTGTTCCTGTTGCTGCTGTCAAAAGCACTTTCAAAGCCCACCACTAAAGCTGCTGCCAGGCTCCAAGCTGGCTCCCACCTCAATGTCACAGAGCTCTCCTGCTGACCTCCTAAATGTCTCCCTCTGACTTTTTATTGGCTCTGCCGCCTTAATATTTAAAGTTGTTTAGAGGAGAATATTGGGAGAATTCAGCTGGATTGCAGCATGAACACTGCCATCTTGGCTCTGCCCCAACCTGATCAAAATTCAAGTCCTTGAACTTGCTATGATAACCAAACCAGACCTATTAAAATGAACAATACTAGATGATTATTTGAAATTAGGGAGAAAGATTATTAAACCTTTTCTTGAACATTTTTGTTTTAAATCTCCTTTCAAAAGGACTCTATTCCTAAATTCAACAGACATATCACTATGTGAGGTTGTAAAATAATTTTTCACTGTGATAAAAGATAAAAAAAATTTAGGGCCGTTCCATATAAAGCTCGAATTTCCAGAAATATGTTAAGTTGAAAATGTAGCAATAAACTGCCATAGAACAATAATACCTGAATGGGGAAGTATGAATTTTAGTTTTAGGCCACCAATCATTCATTCTACAATGTGACATTGGACAGGACACATTGAATGATTGTCCCTCATGTCTCCACTTAAAACAACAACTCTTTTAAAAATCTCCTCATCTTTCTGTAAAGTTCAGGAAATTATGTTTTCCCAATAACAATGTTTGTTAGCAATTTGAGACCCTCAGTGAAAAACAGGTAGGCTCACAGGATTATTAAAATAATATTTTTTACTTTAGGTTGGCTACAAGTTTATATGACCAGTCAGCAAATATTTAATATTTGTAGGTTGTATGTAATGTTAACAAACACATGATCATTTATGCAAAAGAATGGTAAATGATGGGATGTGAGAACTGTAAAAATTATGAGCACTCAATCCCAAGATATAAAAAAGCTTCTCCTTTATATTTCTATCTTTGGTTTAAAATTAGAAACAATCATGCTTTAAAATATTATTATTCCTGACTATTAAATGAGAAATCTCAATTAAAATATTTTAAAATTATATATATATATACATATATATATATTTGTTAGTTTCTTATTTTTCTATAGATATAGAATTATAATTGACTCCAGAATTAAATATTTAGTGAAAAAACTATTCCATTTTAAAGTTATCTTAATATTGTATTTAGTATGTATCCTTGGGTATCATTATTGTATCTGGCAATAGGTTGGACACTACCATTTCCAGAGATTAATACGGAGCTGAAATATTTCAACACTTGAAGTTACAAAAACAAGAAGTATATATTTCTGTAATATCTACAAATAGCAATTGTTGATGTTATCTCAGCTTTTTTTTACAATTTTTTCCATGTTTTTAGTATCTTTCTGATTTTTAGATACCTTGTAAATTAATATTTCAGTGACCTCACAATTGAAAAAATTGATCCCTGCTAGCCTAGATCACCTCAATATATACTTTATCTAATCTAGTTGTTTTTCCCATCTTTGTTTTTTTAATGCTATATATATATGTATATATACATATATATATATATATATATATATATATATATGAGTGTATAATGACTCTATTGTTGTTGATGGTAGAAAAAATGTTATGAAAATTTATAGATCATTTCCATTTTTCCTTTGTTTGCTGTTCTTTCATCCTAAAATACCCATGAAATAACTTTGCTTAGTTGAATTACCTCACAAAATTTTTTATTTAAATTTGTTTTAAGATCCTCCATTTCCTTCAGCTTAATGAGATAAAATGATTCATAATAATCCAATATTTTTCATTATATTTAAGTAGCTATTTTAGGTTCTTTATTTTGTTATGACACCTGACTTACATTAGTTAAACCTTTACTTCAATTATTATAGTTTTATCAAATCGACCAGCATTTATAAAGCACTTACTTTGTGCCAGGCACTGTGTTAGGTCAGTTATACTACTTATTAATCTTTTTTCATTATCAACAACTTGTTTAATATTTCAAAATTGAATTGTATCAACTGTATCATTGCTTTACCTGCCATGTGATTTTTAAATTTTTATTCTTTTTCATTTCATAATAATTTGAACATACATATTTCAAGAACAACGATTCTACATTGTATATACATTGTATGCATTGTACATATACTGTGGTCTTTGTTTTATAGATAATGTAACAGTTTCCACAAGGTTAAGTGACATACTTCTCATCAAATAATTATGAGTTAGTCCCTTCTAACTCCAAGTCCAATGTTCTTGGGTTACTGTTAGGAAAAAGGAAGAGGAGAAGGAAAAGGAGGAAGTAGAAGAGGAAGAGGAGGAAGAAGAGGAGGAGGAGCAGGAGGAGAAGGAGGAGAAGGAAAACAACAACAAATACTACTACTGCCTGATGGCTAGCTTTCTGATGAGAAACTTTTCCCAAATTAGCTAGTTGCTCCTTATATTAGTAAGAAGTAGTTTCCTGTTTGTTAAAATATGATCCATTTTAATTTTTGTGATGTTATTTGCTGCCTATCATGTCCAGGGTATATAAGACTTCTGTGCAGTCTACAAGTCTTTTGGATGCTCTCATTACTTATCCCTGATTCATATTTCTACAATCTTCATCTAGTCCAACTTTTGCATTGAAGTCATCAAAAATCAAAATGTATGTCGATTATTTTGGAAGCTCCTATTAAGTTGTACATGGAATTTTCTGCTTCTTTATACTCTATTACACTCTATTATAGATGTTCGGACATTTTTACAAATATTTATGAACACAACAATCCAAAATGTTCAAGAATTCCATAAAATTACGTTTCTTATTGTCTTTGAGCTCATGATAAAACTAACTCCACCAATGCTTTTATTTGTCTCTTCAGGGAGAACCTCTGATCTATATTTCCATTTATTGCAAGGTTGCTGGGGTTTTTCTCTGGTTTCATTAATAGTGAGAATGTCAAGATTGATATGATTCCATTACTCTGGTAGTATGTCCCCTGGTTGATAGTTGGACAAGGATTTCATATTTAGAGTGCCAACAACTAAGTTAAAGTTTAGAGATGGTCCAAAAACAGTATTATTCTTGGCATTCTCTGCCACTTTTTCCTCCATTATGCCACCATTCCTGAAGAAGCAGAAGGGGGCCACACAGAACTGAGCAATATTTTGTATTTTTGTATTTTTCTTTGTTTAAGAGGTTGCCATGGCCAAAAAATTCATCATCCAGTGGCCAATCTTATTGGTAATTAATCTCTCTGTACTTAACTAGGCTAGTCTTTAAAAAGCAAATTTAGTCTATTATAAAGGTCTTACTCAAAGGGCTCCATCCTTGACATGCACATTTTGACAGAATCTTAAAAACGCAGGGTTATCTTTATGCCACAATGAGGCAGAGAAATAGGACTTTGTGAAACAAAATGGAGAAATTTTGAGAACTTTTAAAATCTTAATTTCAAACTGGTTCACCGAATTCCAAATCCTAAATTCGACAATAGCTCTATAATCATGGACAAGTCACTTAAATTTATTGTACCTTAATCTCATTTACAAAATGGGGGGGTGGAGTGTGAAATAACTTATTTGCACCCTTACTCCATTCCAATCAGTATTAATCAATTTGATAGAATCCAAGTTCTGTGTTTGAGACCTGAGAGCTGTGAGCTACAGATTTTAAGTTCACTTGCTTAATTATAGGTTTTAAGAAAGGCCCTCCACTTTTGTTTTCAACTTGTCATGGGGATCAAGCCCAGCATGGCAGAGGTGATTCAACTACATGGAAAGACCCCCAAAATATTTTTGTTCTCCAGACCTCCAAAAGGGACAGGTGACCATCTTATGACCATTTAGGTCCCTGACTGTGATAGCATGCACCATTTCCACCTGCCCAAATTAAGGAGAAGCCTGTCTACCTTATGTGGAGATATTCTTTGCTTCACCCAACTGGTGTGATCCTGCTGGCATATTATTTTGCTTATTTTAGTTTATGTTTCACATGTCAATCAATGTAATTATTTTTATTTGGTATATCTATTCTTGAATGACTAGACATCTAGCCCTATAACAATAGGACCCTGGAAGGAAGAGGAGGCATCTCAGAAAGATCTGAGGCCCCCTTCATTGGAGGGGACCATGGATACTTTAATAAAGTGCCATTGGCTCCGCCTCATTCTCTCTTTTTGTAGGTGGGATAATTTTAAAACCCTAATTTTATGACCATAAGATAAACTATTCTTTATAATATCCAAATGGACACATTGCTAAGTGAACACTAAATTGTCACTATTCACTTTTAATTTTAGATTTTTATAAGTTTCCTTATAGCTCCTAGCAAGCACATAAAATAATGGATAATATATCACACTTTGCATAAATTATCTCATTTGAACCACACAAGAATCTATCTATCTATCTTTCTTTTTCTTTCACTGAGGCAAGTGGGATTAAGTGACTTGCCCACAGCTAGGAAGTGTTAAGTGTCTGAGGTCACATTTGAACTCATGTCTTCCTGACTTCAGGGCTTGTGCTCTCTCCACTGTACCACCTAGCTCTCCCCTCTCCCCTTTCCCTTCACCCCTCTCCTCCTTCTCCTCCTTCCATCTCTCTGCACAGGAATCTTGTAAGGTAGATGGTGTGAAACTGAGAACCTAACATATTTCAATGGCAAAATTTGAACCTAAGTACTACAGAGTCCAAATTCTCTGCTCCACCCATTTCATCACACTACCCACGCAATAAACTGACATTTTTCTAATGCTTTACACTCATTTCAATTATTTTAATTTTATTTAATTTTTATAATTATTTTTTAAAATGTAGTATAGCAGACAAAGAGCTGAACTTGGAATCAGGAAAACCTGAGTTCCAGATATTCCTCTAACACAAACAGGTAAATGCAACAAATGGAAAGTTATTTTACCACTTGATACTTCCCCACAACTGAGGCTATAAATTATAGAATAGCTGTTGATCTGCAGTGGAATAAAGACTGTCCACTGAGAATATCTTATACCAAGTAAAACATTGATCTAGATTTCTAAGATACATATATTTATATAATATACAATTTTATTGCTTTAATAATAACCCATATTGTAGTTGTATTACTTTTTTAAAACTTCTTTTCACATCTATTTGTCTCATCAAATTCATAAATTGAACCTGCATTAACTTTTCCAAACTGATAGTTACTGAATTAGTGGCTGTTTTCATCCTAGAGGATTGTATATTAATCAAAGGGGTTTTTTTTCAGCCAAAGTTATAAATTATCCTTGACTTTAATCAGTCCCCTCCCCATAAAAACATATTTCTCTAAAAAAATTGGGATTTCATACTCTTTCCATATCGAGCAATTTAATTATTCTCATCTTCCATCAGTTATAGTTACATACTTCTTTAGAGTTTGTCAATCACTTTTACATATGTTATTTCTGATTTTTCTTAAGGACAGCTCCATGAAGTAGATATTTCAGGTACTATTATCTTTGTTTTAGAGATGACTGAATAGACTTAATAAGATTAAGTGAGTTTTCTATTGTGAAGTAACCATGATTTGTTCCCAAATCTTTTCTGACTCTGTATCTAGAGTTGGAGGAGGAGGAAGAGATAGAGAAGGAGAAGAGATCTAAAGAAGTCTAAAATTCCTCCTGCAGGAAGTCTTTCCTAATCCACCATAATTCTAGAATCATCCCTCTGTTGATTATCTCCAATTTATTTTACATAAAGCTTGTTTGCACATACTTATTTATATGTTGTTTCTTCCATTAGACTGTGAGTTGAACTGTCTTTTGCCATATTATTATAAGGGTTATTATAAAGATCAAATGGGATAATAATTGCAAAGTGCTCAGTACAGTGCCTTGCACAGAGTAAGCACTCTATAAGTGTTAACCATTAAAAATAATAATAATAAATGCCCTGATGGCCAAAGTTAGGAAAGAAATAGTATTTTGCAGAAAATACGAGTTCTGGTTTAGCTAAGCTTAAGCTCCTATGGAAAATCAACCTAGCTTGAGACATTCAAGAGACAATTAGAGATATGTGACCATATCTGAGCAGAGAGACTGGGGCACTGAGAGCAAGTCCACTAAAATAAATTAACATATTAAAAGAGAAACAAAGCAGAGGCATCATATAATTTTATTAATGAACATTAATCACTCACACATTAACTCTCTTTATTATCTATTTCTTATTAAATAGTCAATAATCTTTGTTTATATTACTATATCCTCCATTTACACAGATTGAAATTTCTTGTCTTGGTAGGTGATCTTGGTGAGTTGTTATAACTAAAAATATTCATTACCTGGTAGTTCATTATACTAGGGAGGACAAACACTGAGAATGGACACAGGATTACATGTCAGCCTCTGATGGGGAGGAGGTCTGAAGAACTTTCTCTCACATTAGCTTATTAGTTTATTATCCTCACTTATTAACGGGAAGAAATCAAAGTCAAATGAAGATGAATAGGGCAAGTCAATTAATGCCCTTATGAATGATTTCTTAGCCAATCAGAACCATGTGGTCAGCAGAACCAAACTAGTTACAGAATGTCTATACATGATCCAAAGTTTTCCAGAGCACTCTACTACATGCTATCACACATCTCCAAAAAAGCTGCTTTCTCAGCCTTTTCCACATAGGGAAAGGTATCCAGTAAGCATGTTAATGGCACTTTGTGTGGACTCATAAGGATCAGGCATATTGGCCAGTCCTTTTGTTACACCATGTTCCAATAATGAATCTCTTCAAACATAACCAGGTTGATCCCCAGATGACCGACACATGGTCCATCACCAGGCTTTTGAGTGTTTCCAGTTTGGTAGTACTGCCAGAACTTTTTCCATTTGTATGAACTTCAGGAACCCAGGGTCAACTCCATGTTCTGATGAAGCATCAGAGCGGACAATTAGTCAAAAGATATCCTTTGTTCTATGCTAAATATGTGTGTATGTATATGTGTGTATATTTCTGTTTATTTCAATAAATGTGTGCTAGCTAGTTTAAATGATTTTTGTGTAACCAGAATTTGTGGGAGCTAAACTTGCAACAGTGTGCTCAGTATTCCTATCTCTTGAGAACAATCAGGGAAAGTGGCATCTATCCTTAGTCCCCAAAGTATTGTATCCACAGACTACCAAGGTTTGACATAGATGTAGTTCTACTCAAATGTCCCTCTTGGGAAAGAACGAACACCCAGAAAGGTAAGTAGAGAGGGAGAAACAATTCCATTTATATATGTCTCTGGAAAGTAATAATGAGATCTCTCCATCTACTAATGCCTCACACAAAACCAGAGTTCATGTTTAAATAGAAATCATGTAGAAATTATATATGTTTGCATCAAATTTGTTAAAGATACAATGTCTGTGTTTTCCCAATACCTGGGGGGTCTTAATTCTGCTCAGTTTTATGGGGACAATAACAATGAAAGTCATTGTCAATTGGTGCACTTGTAAAGTCTCTTATTCAAAAGATAGATGCCACATCTTGAACAAAATTTGTAAGCCACGGATAGCCAGTTAATAATCAACTTACTATCATCAAGCTATTAAATAATGATGATCCTAAACAACAAATACTTCTCTTAGTTAGCAAAATTGCTATCAGCTACAGGTATAAAAATTCATTTTGATCTTAAAAAAGTCAGCCATCTAAAGTTAAAGATATTTTCAATTTAGTAGGAACCTATAATCCACAGGGTCAATTATTTTTAAAATGAAAAAATCAAGTCAAATTTTGACTCAATGAATTATGTATTCTGAAGTTGATAGAGAATCTAAATATTACTTAACCCAATCTTCCTCTTCATGTTGTAATTTTCTTTTGCAATTTTCTTGATATACACTCAACCCTGTTTGAACAACTCTGGCAATAATAGTATCTGGGCCATAGTTCCACATCTGGTACAATGGATCACTTAGAGCCCAAGAGTTTAAACAAACAATCCTTTTTACTAAAAACATATTCCAATACCCTCAGGTAGAAGAGGTTCTCAAGGCACTTAAAAAAAAAGAAGAAGCAGCTTGTGAAAATAAAAACAAATAAAAGGCAAGAAGATTAAAAGAAGTTGGCAAAGAGATTACTCTAGGGTCTCAGGAGCTCCCTACCAAAATCCTAAAAACTACTTCTTGGCCAAAGAGGCCATAGTGGGGTCCCAGTCAATTGAGAAAAGTTAACCCTAGCTTCCCTATGTTTAATCCACACTTCCTTGTTTACAACATTCCTGGCTAGCATTATGGGGAAGATGAAGGTAAGAGATTGAGGTTTGTGTTGAGGGGAAGGAGAAAAGGAAGAGAGTTACCTGAGTTCTATTAGTATCTTGATCCACAATAGACAGGGAACTCATATCTCACATGGCAATTAATTTCATATTTGGATGGATCTACTTTTGTTTCTTTTCTTTCTTTCCTTCCATCTTTCTTTTTTCAAAACCTCCTTATATTAAACCTAAATCTTACTTCTTGGAAATTTTGTCCATGGTTCCTAATTCTGCTCTTTGGAGTCATACAGGATAAAACTAATCTTTGTTTTGTAAAAAAAAAAAAAATCACGTCAAATATTTGAAGACAATAGGTGTTCTATATGTGAGGGATATCATATCTTCCTACTTGGTTCCAATACTACTAATCATAACTTGGTTTTAGAATACACTTTTAGCCAGGAATCTACATAGTATCAAATCTTATCACTGCAATTTCTGATGAACTGAATGGCTCAGGACCTGCCTCTGAGCCTCTTCAATTAACACATCAATCAATTATCCTTTATTAAGCAACTACTATGTTCCAGGCATTGTATTAAGTACTGTGTAACACAAAATGATGGATCCGTATCATCTTGAATGAGAATTCAAGACTCAGAAAAAAACCCACATTTTTATAGTTCATGAGGAAAGGGAACCTGGCTTCCAGATGCTACAAAAGAGAATTCCATGATGGAATAAATACAAACAAGAGCTTTCCAAGTCTCTCTCTTCAAGCCAGGGCTGTGCAGTACCATCCAGTGAACTAGAAAGCAACCAGATTTCTTGAAACCAGCAGAGAGGAGGAGCATCTTATCCTCTGCTCTTAAGGTCATTGCTGAGCTGAAGCTTCCAGATGGAAGAGGTTTCCTTGTCTCTAAGCTACTGGTGGAGCTTGATGCTGCTATAGTCATATGAAGCTATTCTAAGCCAGTTCAAAATATGTCAGTGAATGGGACCATTCGATTCCTTGTCAGTAGGTCTCCAGGCTAGTGTGACCTATTTTTCTTCATTGTTTCAAGATATTTCTCTATCCTACTGCCCTCCCTGAATATATTCCAAGGACAATGTCAGTCTTAAAAGACAGTGTCCCCAACTTCATACAACACCCTAGATATGATCTGAAAGTTAAATTATCATCTGCATTTTTTGAGGACTTCACTCCTTTATTCTTTCCTTAGTCCCAGTGGACTTTGACATGAAAGCAGCAGACTGGTGATCCAGAAGCCCAAGACTCTGACTTTCTCCTCAATCTAAAAGAGCAGGACAAATTAAACCTTCCAAAACAGTACCTGGCCCTACTGCAGTTTCCCACTTCTTTGTGTTTTGGGTCTAAAATTATTACAAAGAAGAAAACAACTAAATAAACATGGAAAAACATATAGAACAGATATATGGCAAAGCTATCAGGAGTGATGACTTTTTTAATAGCTTAAAAAAACAGTATGTCAAATGTCCAATTTGTAGAATATATTGAGAAAATTTGCTAGAACCTTCCCTTAAAATATATATTGAGATGCCTCGTTATTTAAGTGGGTATAAAGAAAATGCCAGAAATCATAATAATATATATAGATTGAACTAATTGTTAGAGAAGTGACATGATTTAGTGAAAAGAGGATTTGCCAGAGCCTAAAGATATAGGTTTTAGTCCTGGCTCTGACCCTGGTTAGCTTTGTTATCCTGGGACACTCATTTAAGCCTATGGAAAATAGAAATAATATTAATCTACTTGTCTCAAAGGGTTCTTCTTTGGGAAAGCACTTTGCAAATCATAATGAATTAATCAAATAAAAAATCAAATAAAAATTATTATTATTTAGCACATGTGTCATTGCAGTATTTACTTAATCTGCTACTAAAAATCCCTATAAAGCAACCACATGGCAAAGAAAACCTCATTTTAAAAAAAAAAAATGAAAAAAATATCTAATGTAACATTTTCTTTATACTGATGTGATTTTATTGATGTCAGAAACGTTTGATGTAGAAATTACATCCATTAATGTGTATTTGCAAACTCTGTAATTTTCAGTTTTAGAGACTTGCTTAAGGCACTAGAGATTGCTTTTGAGGCCATATTCCTCAGCTAGCTTGTGTAAGAGGTAGGATTGAACCTAGTTTTTCCTGACTTTAAGGCTATCTCTCTATTCACTAGGCTACACTAAAGCATTAAAAATTTTTAAAAAGGCAATAAAGAACAATTGGTTCTGATTCCTAAGCTTTGATTAAAGTAACTGCTTTCTATTGGCAAGATATAATGATCATAATAGCTTAATCAATTGTTCTATAATGATCTAGAAGAAGAATATAATTTTGTATGCAAATATTTCCAAGATAAGCATTCAAAAGCTAAGGTTTATTTTAATTCAATTTAACAAATTATTAAACCCCTTAAATGCAAGCAACTATTGAGACAACATTATTTGTACTCAGTTTGTCAACAATTTCTTAGATTTATAGCAACTGAAAGGTTGACATTGCAATCATTTTCTCTAGGCGAATTAGCTGCTTTGTTTTCAATAAGAAAATACTTTTACACCATTTTTGTTTGGCACACTTTGGAATGTCTAGAATGACAAATTTCCCAGATGATGATACTTCAAAGCATCATCCAACATTAAATACAATTGCAAACTGCCTTCAGTGTCCTATAAAATGACTGAGTGAGGGTTATAAACAATTCTATTTTCAGTAATGATGATAAAAACTGGATACTATACTTTGTCCATTCACATCCATCAGTTCTAGAAATATTAGAAAATCATTATGTTTATGTTGAGTTTGCAGATAATACCAACATATAAGTCAAGACTGAAATACAATAATCAGAAAAACAGTTGAAAACTGTCAATAAACAGTAAAGCACTGTTTCTGGGACTTCTACCAAGGCAGTTATCTTTTGAACAAACTGAAATAGGTATTTTGGTGGCACTGTTGTTACTTAGTACTTGCTAAATCTAGTTGCAAGTCTTTTTCCAGTCTTGAGTGGCTGAGAGGGTTAGAATATGGAGTAACAGGAGCTCTCCAGAGTTGTTAAGCATTTAGCATATCTCACTTATCTCTAAGAGTGGCAAAGGCCATCAATACATAGTCCACCATCAATCAATTTGGAGATATTTCCTGTCAGTTGATCAGAGGAAGACTTTGGGGAATCATCTTTCTGTTATCAGGATTTGTTCTGTGATCTAGGCATGCCATTGAACCTTTTACTTTTCACTTGGCAAAAACACATATGCTGGAAAAAAGTCCTGACAGTTCATTCATTTTGCTCCATCCTGGAGCCAGATGATGTTTGACTGGTGAGACCCACCCTCTTTGATGTTGTACTCTTTTGAGAGTGCCCTGCTGTGAAAAAAATTTTATCCTTCCAAATTAAAGAGAAATATTTCTGCATCCAGCTGTTAACTATGACATGTTTGCCATTTTTCAGCTCATTGGCTCTATGCCATTGTGCAGGCTGTGTTGCAAACCTATCTCTTTCATTCTCCTCCATCTCAGCAACAACATCCACATTGTGCTAGCATCACCAGTGTCCATGTAATATCAACACCAAAAAGGAAAATATGAGTAATCCTTCATTTCTGAGAGCCACCAAAGAAATATCAGACTGAAGTTCTTTGCAACAATTTACCAATTGGAAAGTAACAAATCCAGTACTGATCAAAGTAACCAACCAACATCCAATCAATGCCTCTGTTTAATATATTTACAACTGAACTTCATTTGGATTCCTTTCCTACTTCACCCCCCCAAAAAAAATACCAAACTTGTTTCATGTGTATAAAGTCCACATCAAAAAAATGGCATTAAATCAGTAAGCAGAGTTCTGTTTAAATTAAGACAAATGCCTCATGAAAACTTGAATAAACATTTAAGTCCAAGTAATCAAGAAAACCTGTATCTTCTCATATTTATTAAGTATAATTTGAGGGGTTATAAAATTCACTGTCACGAATTGTGTATACTCTAAATAAAGGGCAGACCACATTATTATTACATTTTCCCCATCTACTAGAATGGTCAAAACACAACAGTTTTCAATTTCCTTCCCATTCCAACCATACCCTTTCCCTCTTTGTCACCATGTTTACTGACAAGGAAAATTATAACTATTACCTAGACTTTGGTACATTCCTCAAAGAAATCTCTGTTCTGAAATTTATCTCAAAATATGATTAGCAGGTTTGAATAATTACTTGATATGCTCAGCATACATCCGTTTCACATAAATATTTAAAGAAACTAGAAAAACTGTTAGTAAGGAAATATCTATTTTGGAAAAGAACTACAAAGAGGCACAAATTAACTTTCTTCACTTTTGCCAATCAAACCCTGGCTTCCTACCAAACAGGAAATAGATTTTTGCTGTATTTTTAAATTAGTTAACAGTAGCAGGATTCCCTGATTGGGACTGCACTTAACAATTCTATATTTAAATATCCTAAAAATATGTTCATTCTGGCAGTGAGGAAGGAGTGCTTGACATCATCAGACTTTAGTTCAATCTTAGCTCTTCCTTAACTTCTGTGGATCTTAATTTCTCATCTACAGAATGAACTTTTAAATATGTCCTAACAGCTTTAAAATTCTATGACTCCGCAAATAGAATAATCACACAAAGCTCAAAAACAGCCCGCAAGAATTTAATATATGATGCAAGAAGTCAGAGAGAATATATAACTCCTGTTGTCATTCAAGCAGGATCACAGGACAAGGCAAAAAGGAACTTCAGTGAATATTTAAGATTACAGAAAATATGGAGATTATGGAACTCAGCCAATCTACATAAGCAATATTTCTAATTTAGAGGAAAATCCAGGAAAATCTGGCTTTGTTCTGTAAAATCCTCAATTTATAAATAAGGAAACTGAGAAGTTAAATGACTAACCTAAAGTCACAAGCTAGTAAGTGGCAGAGACTTTCTGACTTTAAGTCTTGGGTAGTAAATGGTTTTCTTAATGTTGCCATTGACTTGAATTGTATAATTACTACAATTTGGCTTACACAAACATGCATATGCACATCCACTCATACATACACCAGCACCCCACCTTACACACACACAAAGAAACTAATTATGAATTTTTATCTCAGATTATCAGCCACAGAAGAATAAATGAATTTATCACATAACATTTTCAAGCTTACATTATCCCAAGCCTTACCCACCATTTGCTCTGATTTTGCAAATAAAGTTTAGCCACCAAACCATCCTGCTAACTACTTTGACAGGAAAACTATTAACTATTTTGAAATTGGATAGACTCCCAAAAAAAGTTTCTGCATGTAAAAAAGCACATCTCTGTTGCCATGGAGACACAAAGAATTATACATATCTATGGTCCTTACTCTAAAACTGCCCATAGGCAGTATTACTTACCTTATTGACAAGGAATTTGAAGACTAAAAAAATGTATCCCAATGAAGTAATGGTTCCCTATGGTTTTATTTCTTCTCAGACCAACATGAGGTTTTATTTTTTGGTTAAAATGTGTCACTTCTTAAGTTATGATATTTTCCTAGACTCTATTACATTTTTTTCCTCACCCAAACAAATAAAATACAAGCATCAGCCACACTATTTTAAGGGCAAACTATTTCACAACTCTGTTGTGAGAAACATAATTTTTTGTCCTAAAGTTATTTAAAAGGCGTTTTTCAAGTAAAGTTGGGTTGGTATTAAGCATGTCTTTAATTCTTTAATTCACCAAGCCCATTCAGGAAGGATCACAGGATCATAGGACAAGATGAAAAAGAATCTTCAGAGATTTACTGAGATTATATAAGCTTTAGTTGCCTTGGATAAGACAATTGTCTAGGCCACAATCTCTGGCCAAGCATTCTCAAGATAACAGCTAAAAGGGAAATCTGGACAGAAATCTGGCTTTGTGCAAGGCTTGAACAATAAAAGAACCAGAAGATGCCAGAGCACATTTTGACTTTATTTCATCTAAGAAATTAACTAGACTATTGCACAACAGACAGGCTACACATACTTAATAAATTGTTAAGACAATTCCAAAACACCAGATCAACTATTGGGGAAACTAGTGTAAATCTTATTTTTAGCGGTAGACTGAAAAATTAGACGTTCTTAAGAATGAAATTCTGAAGAGACAGACATCAATTATTCAGAGGAGGAAACCTAAAGAAAGCATTTTGATATCTCACACAAAGCTCTTCAATAGACTCAGATTTTAAAACTACATGTTGTGGAGATAAAGTAAGGTCAGGCAACTCTGAGATACCACTATACACCTCTCAGATTGGCTAAAATGACAGGATGATAATGACGAATGTTGGAGGGGTTGTGGGAAAACTGGGACACTAATGCATTGTTGGTGGAGTTGTGAACTGATCCAACCATTCTAGAGAGCAATTTGGAACTATGCCCAAAGGATAATCAAACTATGCACACCCTTCCATCCAGCAGTGTCTCTACTGGGCCTATATCCCAAAGAGATATTAAAGGAGGGAAAAGGACACACATGTGCAAAAATGTTTGTAGCAGCCTTTTTTTGTGGTGACGAGAAGCTAAATGGATGCCCAACAATTGGAGAGTGGCTGAATAAATTATAGTATATGAATGTTATAGAGTATTATTGTTCTATAAGAAATGATCAGGAGCATCATTTCAGAGAGACCTGGAGAGACTTAGATAAACTGGTGCAAGGTGAAATGAGTAGAACCAAGAGAATATTATACACAGAAACAACAAGATTATACGATGATCAATTCTGATGGACTTGCTTTTCAACAATGAGTGATTCAGGCCACTTCTAATAGACTTATGATGCAGAGAGCCATCTGCAGCCAGAAAAAGGACCATGGGAATTCAGTGTGGATCACAAGATAGCATTTTTACCTTTTTTGTATCTTGTTTGCTTTTTTTTTCTCATTTTTTCCCTTTTTGATCTAATTTTTTTGTGTGTAAAAGATAAATGGGGAAATATGTTTAGAAGAACTGCCTATGTTTAACCTCCATTGTATTGCATCAATTCCTGGTAGGATTTTAGAATTTATTATTAAAGTCATGGTTTGTAACCATTAAGAAAGGGAAGCGTTGATCACTAAGATGCAGGAATACTTCATCAAATCATGACAGATTCACTCATTTCTTTTTTTCTGATAAAAGCTATTAGATTGGTGGATCATGGAGATAATATATAGTATCATTAAATTTCATGACAGAAATTTAACAAAATTTCTCAAAATATCCTTAGATTATATGGAGAGATACATGACAGATGATAGTATTTTCTTCTCTTCTGGCAAAGCAATTGCAGTTAAGTGATTTGCTCAAGGTCACACAACTAGTAAACGTCAAGTTTCTGAGTCTGGATTTGAACCTCCTGACACCAGAACTGGTGCTCTATCTACTGCATCACCTAACTACCCCAAATGAAGTATTTTCAGTTAAATTAATTCAGAATTTCTTGACTCAATGAATTGTCATTAATAGAACATTACTGATTTGGTGGAAGTATCAAATTGAATGTTCTAAAATAATTATAGCTTGTCATATAAAGCTTAAGGAGACAACTAACATATTGGATGAGAAGAATCAGAATTTGAAAGTCATTTCTGTTTGAAATGATGATTCAAACCTAAAAAATGACGTTAAATGCAATAAGCACAAAATCATATACAAATTCAAAATACTAAGAATAGAAGTACAAAATAGGGGAGATATGGTTGGGTAATTCGCATTGGTAAAGATCTGGGGTTTTATCAAATTAGAAGCTCAATATGACTTAACAATATGACACAAAACTCAAAAAGAGTAGTGTAATCATAAGCTTGCAAGAAGCATTGAATATGTGCTTTCAAAATAATTGTGTTCTCTCCTAGGTCTTCTACCTGTCTAAGTCATTCTTTCTTAAACTCCTTTCCTGGATCACCTACCCCTTCTTGTTACTTTCAACTTAGTATTTTTCAAAGCTCTGTTCTGGGCCTTCTTCTCTTCTCTGTGACCTCTCTCTGGATGATTTCATCAATTCCCAATTGCTTCTGCAGACTATTTGCAAATCTATATAGTTAACCCTTGAATTTATATCCAAATGTGATGTTTTAAGAATAGTAGCAAGGTGAAGTATAAACAGAAGTGGCTACCCAGTACAGTAGAATGACTGAAATCAATTCAATTTGAAAGTTGGTTAAAATAACTGATAGTCTTCAGGCTTAAGAATAAAACTATTTTCGGGGGGCAGCTAGGTGGTGCAGTAGATAGAACACCAGCCTTGAATTCAGGAGGACCCAAGTTCAAATCTGGTCTCAGACACTTAACACTTCCTAGCTGTGTGACCCTGGGCAAGTCACTTAACCCCAGCCTCCAAAAAAGGAAAGAAAGAAAGAAAGAAAGAAAGAAAGAAAGAAAGAAAGAAAGAAAGAAAGAAAGAAAGAAAGAAAGAAAGAAAGAAAGAAAGAAAGAAAGAAAGAAAGAAAGAAAGAAAGAAAGAAAGAAAGAAAGAAAGAAAGAAAGAAAGAAAGAAAGAAAGAAAGAAAGAAAGAAAGAAAGAGAGAAAGAAAGAAGAAAGAAAGAAGAGAGAGAGAGAAAGAAAGAGAGAGAGAAAGAAAGAGAGAAAGAGAGAAAGAGAGAAAGAGAGAAAGAGAGAAAGAGAGAAAGAGAAGAAAGAGAGAAAGAGAAGAAAGAGAGAAAGAGAAGAAAGAGAGAAAGAGAAGAAAGAGAGAAAGAAAGAAAGAAAGAAAGAAAGAAAGAAAGAAAGAAAGAAAGAAAGAAGAAAGAAAGAAAGAAAGAAAGAAAGAAAGAAAGAAAGAGAAAGAAAGAAAGAAAGAAAGAAAGAAAGAAAGAAAGAGAAAGAAAGAAAATAATAAAATTGTTTTCAAGTATCTGAAGAGCTATCTTGTAGAAGAAATATTAGACTCCTGCTTAGGCCAGAAATGAAAGAAAATTGCAAAGAAATCTATGTAGGCTTACTGTAAACATAGAAAGAATTCAAGGTTCTACATTGACCACACTCACTTCTAGGTCATCCTTTAACCTACTACTTTATTTGTTCTAATACTTAATCTTACCCCAAAATCTAGGATAATATAAGGATGTGTTCATATAATTCCTCATTTCTAAAAAATCAACTTATCTCTCAATTAAATAAAAAGTCTTTCCACAACTCATCAAACATTTATTTAATAAACCAGAGAAACCTCTTTTCTCAGTACATGTAATTAATATCTCACTAAATATTAGACCTCTTCATTTCCTCAACTGAATAAATATTAAAGTTGCTGAATATGAAGTTCAAGAATAAAATCATTAGTGAAACAAGGACATAGATAATGCTTTACAGGAATTTAGCTATGAAAAAGCTGAGTTATCTCTGACCATCTTCACTTCTGAAAAAATACTTTCACTATTCAGTTCACTCAAATTACCAAAGTCTCTTCCAAAGACTTCTTTTTTCAACACCACAGGATAAAAACAATTTCATCAAGATCTCACCATCTTTTTTTTCTGTCTTCTCTATTTGTGTCAAGATTTTTAAGCCTCTCTCAAGCCATTACTAAATTGTCTCTCCAAACCAACAGTTAAAACTGCTATTTCCATTTGGCTCTTACAGATACTATAATATAATCCTTAGTTTTTGTGAGAAAACCTACTGAACCAGGTGCTACACAATGAAAAATCTGCCTTATAGTTACAGTTGTTTAAAAGTGAAATGCATTGCTCCAGGAGGAGTTATTTAAATTAGTTTTCACCTCATTGGTTTTCCAGAAGAAAGCCGGATGACCACTTATCAATGATGACAGGGATTCCTGGTCAAGTACACGTTGTCTTAGGAAGCCCCTGAGGTCCTTTCCAACTTTGACACTGATATTTTGTAGGTTACTGTACCTTTATTCAAGGAATAAAAAGGAACCAATGCAAGACTTTAGGAGCAAAAGAATGTCATAGTTATGGCAACCCATTAATAATATTTCTCTGGCAACTATATGACAGAAAGATTAGAAAAGAAATTAAATACACAAAGACCTTGCTTAAAGAGACTGCATTGTCTGGGATTGAGCAGTGTGGGAACCTAACCTTCCCCAAAGATTCTAAAGTGTCACTCAGGAAATGTTCATGATGGGTTACTTTGAGCATTGTGAGATTCCTTTTACTTGCTCTCTACTTATTTGGGATTTGTTCATAATGATCCTTGAAGCCAATCACTTACAAGTAGGTAGTGGTAGTGTAAATGCCCACTCCACTAGGCTCTGAGTGGAAAAATTTCCTCAGGTTTCCATGTCACAGTTCAAGACAAAAAGTGTGAACTCCCGAGAAACTCAGGCTAACTGGTTGTTACCAGAGGATATATCACAATTAAAAATGAGGTTAGCTAAAGATGGTATGACTAATGTCAACAACTAAGGAAAGAACAAGGATTGCTATGTTATTAAGACTAGACTGTTATTTTTTCCATAAATACTTGGAATTTTTTTGCTGTCTTCACTTGCAAATTAGGTCAAATTTATATAAGGCTTACAAAATGTTTTCTTTACAACAAACTTGTGAGGTAAGCAATGCAGTATTACTACCTCATTTTACATACAAAGAAGCTTAAGGTCCCCCAAAACATTAAGTGATTTGTGCATAATCACTCAGCCAATAAATGTAGGAATCTATGTTCAAATAAACTCCTCTAATCCAAATCCATCCCTTTCAATAAAACCTTTACTAATAAGTATATTTTGGTTAATTTTCTGCTAGCATATCCCCTGATAAAGCCAGAATACTTCATATGCAAAAAAAGAAAACTGGGGGTTGGAGGGCATAAATGGAAGGAACTTCTCAGGGATTTTCTCCTTTATCATTGTTTGTTTGTTTATCTACAGAGCGTTGTGGAGACAAATATTGGGGAGACAAGGGGGAGATAAAGGGGGAAATTTCTCCAGCTATTTCTACATAGGATCTGAGACAGAACTGTTTTCAAATCCTAGCTCAACAATTTACTAATTGTGTGACACTGGTCAAGTAATTTCCTAAGATCATAGATTCTGGAGCTGGAAGGGACCTTAGAAATTGTCAAGCTCCAATCTCCACATTTTACAAATAAGGAAATAATGCAGAGATTATGAAGTGTCTAAGATGACAAAATTGCAGAGTTTAGGATGCAAATTCAAATCCTCTGATGCTAAATCTATTGAACTTTCCATTATCATATTCATTACCTACAAAATGAAGCTTTTGATTTTATGAATACTACAGCTTTACTGAATGCTCAACTGTCTAAAATTGCTGAGCTCTTTTATTGATTTGATAATCCAAAATCTCAAAGCATTACTCAAAATTCTGCTGTAAAAAGTCCCTAGACTTAATGAACAAGATGATTGGAGAAAGTAAAACACAATAAGGGATTGAGTTAAAGCCCTGAGCAAATGCCATCTAGAGTTTAAAAAACTAGCAAGTGATAGATCCAGAACTTGGGATCAGGCCTTCATGATTCCAAGGCCTACTCTATCCCATGACCTGGATCAGATCATTGATAGAAATTTTTATTTCCATGGAAAAAAAAGGATCTAACCTCTGTAAATCAGTCAAAGCAGTATGATCACTTTCCCATACGTCTTAGCTTATATATGTTTTTATTCTTGCTACTTGATAGTCTAGAGTCCTTAGCTTATTTATATGAAAGTGTCAAGAAAATTTCAATATACATTGCATAATGTTAATACTATCCAGTTATTAAACTGAAGTAACCTGCCTCTTCAGAGCACAATCTATACTGTTCTAGGATATGAAGGATGGCACTGTTCATCATTTTAATCTTTTAGAAGGAACCTTTTTTCAAAATTTTACTTATACTTGCAAAAAGGCTAATAATTGAAATGTTTCACTAATTGTTGGCCCCGCATAAGATATATCATTTCTATGAGATGCATATTTTTGATATGTACATTATAATTTTAAAGCAAGCAACATGTACATTCATCACAAGAAAAATAATTTAAAATAATTTATATTCATTATGAATAATTTTCAAACTAGATTATTCTTTGTTGAAGATCCCATCTCAAAGATTCTATTTTTTATTCCTAATATAGAAGTATTTAATTGTAAGTGAAAACTAAAATGTTCTTCATTTTTCTTTCCAAAACAAATTTCTCTCTATGTCAACATTTCTTGAGGAATTAACAACAATTGAAAATAGATTTTTTTAATGGGTCAAATTAATGCAGTTTGACATGATAGGAACTGAATGCAATTTTAGTTTAAAAATTTATTGTAACTGAAGCATTCTCTATGAATATTAAATCCCTACCCTCTATCCCAAAGGTAGTAATCATTTTAATGAAAATTCATGACAAATTTAGATAAAGAGAAAGGTAACACATTTCAAATATTCTAAAATATATCAAAAAACACATTCCAAATTTAGCCATTAATCTAATAGAATTAAGAAGTATTTTTATAGCCCACTCATTCAAAGATATGGAAAATCTTTTTTTTTAATAATCCATTCCAAAACCTGGAGAAAAAATAAAACTAGATCATTTTTCCATTTAAAAATAATTTATAAAAACAAAATTATTCATTAACACTTAATGGCTAAAATAAACATTTTTCCCTCAAAACTTGGCTTATTTGACTATAATCCTCTTAAAGTTAAAAGTACCATGTTACTTCTATCAGACTGGCAAAGATGACAAAAGAGGAAAATGACAAATATTGGAGAACGTGAAAGGACAGCGGTTTTCTGACACTACTGCTTACCATGACACAGCTTTTTCTCCACACAACTTTTTTCCCCTGGTGAAATTTCCCACCCCCCTTCCCCAGAAGAAACTTGATTATTCTCAGATTCTCTTACACAGCTTCTTTATCTAGGGCCACTAAAAAGTCCAAACCAGGTGAACTCGGAGGATCTCTCAGACTTGGTGGATGCCTTAGACCAAGCCAATTCTGTAGTTATCCAGATTCATTTCCCAATGGAGATGAACTAAAATATATCCTTGCTGTAGATCCTTCTTGTAAGATCCTTGCTGTGTTTTGGACAAATTAAATCTCATTTTTTTATTAAATATTCAGTGACTCACAAATGCCTCATTCCTTCCTAAGAGAGCACTAGCTTTAGAGCCTAGACTATGAAGGACTATGAGAAAACAGGCACATATTATATGCTTGTGGTACAGTTGCAAATAGGTCCACCCATTCTGCAAAGCAATTTGGAACTTTAATCCCAAATTAATTCAACTGTGAATGCCCTTTGACCTAGTAATAATATTACTAGCCTTATACCTCCAAGAGATCAAAGAAACAGAAAAAGGATTTATATGTACAAAAATATTTATAGCAGCTATTTTCTTAGAGGCCAAAAATTTGAAACTGGGAGGGTGCCCTCTGAGGAATGGCTAAACAAATTACAGTATATAAATGTAATGGAATATTATTGTGCCACAAGAAATTATGAAACAGACATTTTTCAGAGGCAAATGGGAAGACGTCCATGAACTGATGAAGAGCCAAGTAAGCAAAACAAGGTGAACAATTCATACAACAAAAACATTATAAAGAAAAACAACTTTAAAACACTTTACAACTCTGGTGTAATGGCAAACCACATATCCAGAATACTAGAAAGGAGAGAAAAACACCAAACTAGTTACCTCCCAACAGATCATGATGGACTTAAAAATGCAGAGAGAAACATATATTTTGAGCATGGTCAATGCAGGAATTTGTTTTTCTGGACTATGGGGATAGTTTTATTTCTCATTTATTCATTGTATGTGTTTGGGAGATAGTATGAGGGATAGCTTATAAATGCATGTGAAAATGAATAAATATATTGAAAGATAATAATATCATCCTCTCTCCCTTAATATACTCAAACATAAAATGATGAGGATTTAACATTCTTTCTTCAAAAAGAAACTGTAAGCCTGGGACATTATTATTAACAACTCACTAAAAACCAAGAAACAGTAGAAATAATCTATCCTATATATCACTTTCTGTAGAAATATATAGAGGCAGTCATATTGGATTCCACATAAGACCCATGACAAAGATTCATTTTAATAAACAAACTTTTGCTTTGATGAAAAAAGAAAAACTCTGAATGGTTTATTAAAATTCTAAATATAACTTTAAACTTTAGATATTAGCATCTTGATCTAGCTAAGAAATAGAAGTTCTATCAATAGTGAGACTTGTGTCACTTTTCTTTACATATGGAGAAAGACAATAAGTAAGGCATTCTTCAATCTTTATTCTGACTTTATTGCTTAGACCTCTGATTTGTAATACTTTTATTAAAAATATACCTTGTCAAAATATGATCAATTATTAATAAGGATAAAATTGTGCTATTTTCCTTTTAAAACTTTTTTGTAGTTTTTTATATAATAAATTATCTATCGAGATTTTTTAAATTATGATTAAAAATCAGCAAATATCCAACTAAGTAAGAATAATTTTATCCTGATGAAATACTCTATAAATCTTAGATAACTTGCACATCTATGCTTTTAAAGATATAGTACAAATATTATAACCACTGAACACATAAATTTTAAATATGGTATTAATATAAAAATCACATAACCCTAAGAATTTAATATAGCTTGCTATGGCAATGCACAGATCATTTTTCCAAACAAATAGATACGCTCCATCATGTCATTTTGAACTTTTTCTGACCTTTTTTCAAAGAAGAGAGCTACAATTGAGAACAAATGTTTTATGAAAGAAAATTCTGGCAAGTGTATTTAGACAGATATTGATAATGTTCGCATTAGGTGGCTTTTATTTCAAGTTAAAGATCTTATGACTTTTCAGAATTTGTATTGCTTTGCTCATAAGCTATAATGACGTATAGACAGAATTGAAATAGAATTAGCTTGCAATATTTTGTGGCTTGATATAAAATATGGTTATCTTCTTTAAAAGCTACAATTTAAGAGGCAAATTTCAAATATGTTTCTAAATTCCTCTATAAGCAAATTATAAAAACTATTTATCTCAATCACAGATTTTTTTTTGCAACAGCCTCCATCCAATCTCGGTCTTTCCTGCTTAACCCAGGATCAGCTTTAGGTTTCACACAAGGACTAGACCCTGCCACCCTCATTCATTTCAGTCCTGTTCAGGTTCCAGGATCTCTATGCCCTACCCCTTAACCCTGAGATCCCTACCTCACCATTTATTAAATCCACAAAGTATTTATTTCTAAAGACTCATTTACTCATACACTATCCCTACATAATGCTAAAATTACAGACTTAATCAGTCCATTGATTCATCAATCTGTCAAGAGAGTTAATTCACTGGCCCCATCAGAAGAGAGCAATAGAAGATTCCACATAATATTTAAAATATTTAAATTTGCTATGGTTTGGTCAAGCATGCTCTAGTGCATCAAAGATTCTTAAACTTAATACAGACTCCTTTCAAGAAAGGTAAAATATTATATGCAATATCTACTTCCTCATCCTACTAACCCAATTTGCTACTACCAAAGTACTCACCAAAGGAAGAGAGAGAGAGAGAGAGAGAGAGAGAGAGAGAGAGAGAGAGAGAGAGAGAGAGAGAGAGAGTGAGAGAAAGAGAGAGAGAGAGAGAGAGAGAGAGAGAGAATCTGAGTCTTTTTAATTAAATATCCCCTCCCCCCAAAAAAAATGAGAACCAATACTTATCATAAAAAGCATACACAGATCACCTCAAAAGTCAGCCTCACAGACCACCAAAAATGCTCAGACTTTAGAAAGTGGGGTGGGAAAACAAACCAATAAAAGCTGGAGTTCTATGGGAATGGGTGAAAATTCTTAGATTTATATGTGTCTGTATATTTAGAGTTTTAATTGATAAAAAGGACTAATTTGTTTCTTTTGTTATCAACAACAATTTACAAAAATGTATTATTTAAGGCATTCTGCTAGATGTCACATCTCTGTCTTAGGGATCTTAACATCCTTTTATTCTTCTTCATAACTTACCCCAAAAAATTATATGTAAGGCCCTAAAAGACTGGCCCCTGGACAATATCCAACTCTGTGTTTATTTTTCATTAAGAAAGAAATATGTAAAAATGGAAATGTAGTAAAGATAAATTTAAAATTATAAACTGTATGTATGATAAGAAATTCTAGGAAAAAATTTGAAATCACTTAAGGAATGTAAAGAAAGTATCCATAAACTGAATATGAGTTTCCACTGCTAGTCACATACCTCAGGAAGGCTAATGTCAAAAATAAATCTACATCAAAATATTTGTAGCAGCACTTTGGTGTTAAAGAAATAAGAACAAACTAGATATCCATGAATCGGGAAATGGCCACACAAGTTGTGGTATATGAGTATAACATGATATGACTCTACTGTATGATAAATGTGACTAATTTAGAGAAGCATGGGAAGACTTATATGACATCATGAAAAGCGAAGTAAGCAGAACCAGAAAAGCAATATACTAATTGACTATATCAATATAAATGATCATAAGGCAGGACCACTGAAACTGAATGCTGTGGAATTATATTGACCACACAGCTCCAAAGAAGAAATAAAAGAAGACATTTTTTCTCAAACTTCTTTGCAGAAGTAAGAACTATTATTGTGTCACATTGAATATAATGTCAGTCTTTTTCAATGTTGGTTAGTTTTGCTGAATTTCCCTTGCCCTTTTTTAATTTTTGCTATGAAGGATGACTGTCTCCAATAATTAGAATTTCAAAGCATTAAGTTTTGACTGTTCTGTGTTATTCTTTCCATATACATTGTTGTCAGTATGTGTATTATTTTTCTTGTTCTGCTTATTTCACTTTGCATGACTTCATGTAACTCTCATGCTTCTCTGTGTTTATCACATTCATCATTTCCTATAACACAGTAAGAATCTGTTAGGTTCATGTACATTCATATGTAAACATGGTTTAGCCATTCTCTAAGAAATGGCCATCTATTTTGTTTCCAATGTGTTGGGAAACTTAAGGGATGTCAAAGCAAAAGGTAGTTAAAAAAAAAACTTTAAGAGAATTTGAATGAAAATTAGGCATGAATTCAAGTCCCTGCTATGTTACCAAATAACTATGAGACCTTGGGGATTGTGCAACTTCTCTGGATCTTAGTTTTCTCATCTGTAAAATAAAACAGTTGGAGTCCATGACTACACAGGTGTCTATTCAAATCTGGAGTGTGTTTTCTTTTCATGAGTAAGTGATATGAAAATTAGTATATCTTGTACTTGTCACATTACTGATAAAATCATAGAATCCTCATTCTTCATCAGAGAGCATTCTGTGTCTTAAATAGGACACTGAAAGGAAGAAAGATGAGAGAAAAAATGCTGAGAAAAGTTCTAAACTAGATAAATGAAAATTGTATTAAGGAAATTGGAAATAATACATACCTACCTAAGAACAAATATCGATGGGAAGACTTTTAACAACTATAAATATTTTTCTGAGTGTAAACATAGCTAAAATTAATATTATACAATAGTGTATGAATTATTTGGTACAAGCAATAATTAATTGTGATACAGATTCATTTTGTGACAATAATGGTCATATATGTGTGGTCTACCAACAGACTACCAAAATGAAATTGGATTAAGTTGGTTTAACTTATTAACTTATGCCTAACATAAGTATTTTATTGTTTTCTTTTGATTTTGTGATATTTAAGAATATATATTACTCCAAGCAAACATGTAAAAGCTGTGGCTCTCAAACCGTACACTTCAGTGACTGTAAGAGCTATTGTAGCAGTTGTAGGGGATAATGAAGTGTTTTGAGAATCATTCAAACTCTTCAGTGCAACAGGATTAGTCATAGTGAAGTACAAAAAAAGTGTGATTAAAATGAAAAACAATGCCCAGGACTGACAAATTATTGCTCAGAAATATTCTAATTCTCAAGGGGAAAAAATTATTGTTATTAACTCCTATATAAGATGACATAGGTTTTCTGAGGCTGGAAGAAGAGAAAGAAAAACATTTTCTTCAAACATGCATTTACCATTGCTTAAAAGAAAACACTCATCATGGGAGAGATAGTACAAAAACAAGAATATACAATGATTGAAAAAAGGGGAATTTTAAAATAAAATTTACCTTTTAACTTAAGCCTTTATCAAGATCATTGTCAGAAGAAGTTCAGATGAGCCTGTAATAGGTAGGACATTTCATCAAACTATAAAAGAACCATCTAAAGCAAAATATTTGAGAAAATTTTTATTTCCAGTGGATCTGGAAGCATATTGATGTAGTAGGTATATAAACTTTGGGGTTTAGCTACATTTATAGTTCACCTCATCTGCCATGATTCATTGTTTCATGTTTTATTTTTTGTCTTCTGTGTGTCCATTAATTAGCTCTCAGTCAGGTTCATTAAATCATATTTAATGATAACTACTCTTATATTATTTAAATATTAAAATACTGAATACATACAATTTTTAACAAGTTAAAGTATAATATACACAAAATCATACCAAGCAACAAATATTTATTAAGTGCCTACTTTGTTTTAGGTACTGTACAAACACTAGGGATATAAATACAAAGAATGAAATAATCCCTATTCCTATGGACATTATATTCCAACATGGAAGACAAGAAGTACATATGTAACTATATAACTCATAAATATAAAATCAATAAATACTAAGATAAAATAGTTAAAATAAAGTCATGGGGGCACTAGCAGTTGGAGAGATCCAAAAGGCTTCATAAAGATTTTTCCAGAGATTCATCTTAAAAGAAAGAGAGAGTGAAGAAAAATTAAGGAGAGAATGCACTTCAGACATGTGGGACAGCCAATACAAAGGCAGAAATGATATTTATAAGGATCAGAGGGAAGACCAGATTTGTCAGAGTTTAGAAGGAAGAATAATGATGTCAAAAAGAGATTGGAACCAAATGAAATATGATATTTAAAAAATAAAAAATAAAAATTTTATTCTATCCTACAAGCAATAAGAAGGTTGGATAGGAGGTCACATAGATAGGATTATGGTAAGAAAAATTAGTTCAGCAGCAATGTATTGAATGGACAGGATTGGTGAGATACTTAAAGCAAAGAAACCATTTAGAAAATTGTTGCAATAATCTGAGTGAGAGATGATGAATATCTGAAATCAAATCCAGACTCAGACACTATTAACAATATGCTACTGGGCAAGTCACTTAATAAGTTTGCCTCTTTTTTTATTTATAAAATGGAGATAAGCATATACCTTGCAGACTGGTTGTTAAGGATCAAAAGAGATAATCATTGTGAAATACTCAGCACAGTTCCTGGCACATAATAGGAGTTTTATAAATATTATTTATTAGAATAATAACATAATTATGTGATTTATAATAACTATTATTATGTAATTTGACTGTGACCAATATTATAGTCTTTATCACTGCAAAACCCACATATATGCATATATATAATATAATATATGCAGATACATAAATATATATACATATATATCACAAATAACTCTACTTTTCTAGAATTTCAGTATTATTCCACTGTTTATTCTAGATACTGAGTAAAGTCTCAAATATTTTTGTAGCATTTCTCTCCAAGATTATCCAAAAGATTAAATTATTTTAATTTGCACATCACTACATAAACTTTTACTAGCTTAGAAAATTGAGGGATGTCCATAATTCATTATGTTGTTCATTATCAATAAAAATAAGTACTAAAAATTGACAGAATAAAACCACATTAGAAAAATTCACCAAAAAAAAGGTTATTGAGTATTTTTTACCTTCTGCATTAATTTTTTACTAATATTTACCTCCTGTCCCTTTTGTATTTGATACATGTTGAGTTCATCTATATAGAATAAAATATTCACTAGCCTCCATCTCTGTTTAATTCAGATTTCATGGTGCCAATTAGAACTACTCTTCTACCTCATTACAGTTTTCAGATAAAACGAGCCTACAACTAAAAGCAATCCAAATATAGTTGGACAAAAAGGAATAAAATTACTATTGTTTTTAGAGCTGTGAAACTAATGCTAAATCACAGTACATGCCAAAGAATACATGCAAAGGAATGCTTAAAAGATCATTCTTAAAATGTATAATATATTTATATCTAAAAGATTGTAAAGATCTAGACTTAAGAATGAGATGAAGTTGCAACTACAGCCTTATAATTGAAATAATGCCTGACTCTATCCTAATAATGTTGGTTACCTCAGCTTACATTAACTTCTGAGCATATTGTACACCTTGGAAACTGAGTGACTGAGAAATATTCAGCTAAAATCACCCACTGCTTAGAGAGTCCTATAGTAGTCAAAGACCCAACAGAACAGTGTTTGATTAGCGATTTGGTCTAATTTCAAAATTTTTTTCTATTGTGAGACATTCATCTTTGACCTTAGTCAAATATAATATGTTATAATACTAGCAGAGGTAATAAAGAATTAATAATATAATTATTTTAAGTCCCAATACAGGAAAAATTTACAAAATATATTAGTAAGTCCCATTTGATTCTACTTTTGAAATATGCCGATCTGCTTTTTATGAAATTTGTATTTATAGAGTTACAAAAACTTGTTTACTGTATGACTAGGTCCTTAGGAATTTATAACTGGATCCAAAATGAAAACATAAGATGATGAGTTTGATAATGGCATAAGGAAATGTCCATTGTTAGATTATTCATTGATTCTAATAGCTTTAGACTCACATCTTAAGGCTCAAAATGAGTAAAAGATGAAGTATCTTATCCAATTTATCATTATGAAAGTAACCAGGATAATGAGCATTCTTGGTTAGGAAGTTCAAGAGAGTCCCAAACTAAAGAAGCATGCAATCTAAACTGCAACACTTACTCCTGCAGGATATGGGTGGAGGCATTTTGGCTAAAAATCCTGAATTTAGTACTGCAGCCAGGACTGTTCTTTTCCTAAGAATGGACATCAGTTCTCAAGTCTAGTGAGCTTTGTATATGTCATATCATTTTAAAAACATGTTTCACTAAAACTTTTGACTGAATCACAGGCTAAATGTATATTTAGAAATTTGAGAAGCACAAATCTAGGCATGTGTGATTTTGTTTATGGTCTGTAGTCTATGTGAGTTATTTAGTGAGATATCATCTCTGGATGATGAATTTTAAATTTAGGGGCATTCATCTGGAGGTGATTATTTGTTGGATAAAATTTGTTTTTTACACATTTAAAATGATCTAGGAAGCAAAATACTCAGTGAGCTTTAAAAAAACAATAATTTTTGTCATTCCCAATTGATGAATAGTCAAATGATACAAACAGTTTTCAAATGAAGAAATTAAGACTCTATATTTATATGAAAAATGTCTAAATCACAATTGATTAGAAAAAATGCAAATTTAAAAACCTCTGAGGTACCACTACATATCCATCAGATTGGCTCAGATGACAGAAAAAGAAAATGATAAATATTGGAAGGGCTGTAGGAAAACTGGGACACTAATGTACTTTTTTTTAGCAAAGCAAGTGAAGTAAGTGACTTATTCAGGGCTACATAGCTAGCAAGTGTTAAGTGCCTGACGCTAAATTTGAACTCAGGACCTCCTGATTCCAGGACCAATGCTTTATCCACTGTGCCATCTAACTCCCCTCACTAATACACTTTTGGTGGAGTTGTGAATTGATCTGGATATTCTGGAGAGCAATTTGGAACTATGCCCAAAGGGCTATAAAACTATGCATACCTTTTCATCCAGCAATATCACTTTTAGGTCTGTATCCCAAAGAGATTATATAAAAAGGAAAGGACCTACATATACAAAAATATTTATAGCAACTCTTTTTGTGGTGACAAAGAATTGTAAATTAAGGGGATGCCCATCAACTGAGAAATGGATGAATAAACTGATATATGAATGTAATGGAATATTGTTGTTATATAAGAAATGATGAACAGACAAATTTCAGAAAAATTTGGAAAGACTTGAACTGAAACTGAATGAAAGTGAATAGAACTAGAACGTTGTACACAAGTAACATCAACATTGTATGATAATCAATTATGATAGACTTAGCTCTTCTCACCAATGTGACATCACAATTTCAAAATGTGATGGAAACTTCCATCTACATTCAGAGAAAGAACAATGGAGACTGAATGCAGATTGAAGCATACTATTTTTACATTTTTTCCTTTGGTTTTTTTTGGTTTTCTTTTCTCATGATTTTTCCCTTTTGTCCTGAATCTTTTTTCACAACATGACTAATATGGAAATATATTTAATCTTATTGTACTTATATAAGCCACATGACAGATTTCTTGCTATTGGGGAAAGAAGAGCTTAAGAAGAGATCAAAAATTTTCAAATCAAAAATCTTACAAAAACGGATAAAACTATATTTACATGTAATTGGAAAAATACAATTGTGTGGAAGAAAAACCCAATAATTTGTTCTTTTGATATACTATGTTAATATGGTCTAATTGTGTAGTCTGTCTTCTATCTAGGATTCATTCTAATGAGTAAAATTAGTTACACTCTCCTATTTAACAAGAAAATTAATTTATCAAAATGTTGTTTCATATACTATTTTACTATCCATTTCTGTAATAAATTCAGATTCTTAGTTTTTGGTAATTTATTCAGAGAACTATTTTGTATCAAAAAGTATTTTATACTTTTTGCACTTTTAGTATTAATAGTTGATATTTTAAGTTACTCGTTTTCTTTAATAGACCTGGTAACATTTTTCTTATGTTAGTCTTGTATATTTAAGGTATGTTATGATTTTAAAACATGCAAAAATTCAATTAATTCCTAAAATTTTAGTGAAATATATAACTGATTTTTGTGTGATTTGATAATTTAATAAATGCTTTCTAAATAAGTGAAGAAAATAAGTCATATGTGGATCCTGTTCTTCATCTATGGAATTCCTACTATATTAATAATAAAAATGAGTCTATCTTTATCCCCCAAACTCCTACTTAAACTAATTTTAAGCATTTATCTTGCTTTTGTAAAAAGGTCTTTTTTATCATATTTCATTGATTTCATTTCATTTAGCCCTTTAATGTTTTCAAAAATTTGGTCAAGTTTGAGATTTGGGCATTTATGTTATTAAATTCAGTCACTATCATTTTTGGTATTTTACTTATGAACTCAGATCCAAAATCAAGTGCATCACAGTTGCAAAGAAGTGTAGGTTGGGAATTCAAATACAGTGGTAAAAAATCGTACTAGGGAAAACATATAAAATTCCTAGGTTTATTTTTCAGAAAGGTTTCCAGTTTCATGTGAGAGAGAAAATGACAGTGTTTTGATTAAAGTTTAAAAATTCTTTGCAATGGGACAAAGAGAATCTGGATAACTGAACTATTTATAATGAAGTATTACTAAGTTTTCTATACTGATCTTTAACTAGTTTAATAATGACAAGATATAATGAAAATTTCATTGTGCCTTCTGATAAACCACCCAAGTAGTTAAATCAATGCCTTTCTGTTTAACTCCACTATTTATTTTTCCATCAGAGCTGCCAATTCTCTAACATATTACAGAAGCAAGAAGAAACTCCTCTTCATTGACAAACATCACAGATTTTTCTTTCAAATAAGTCTATCTTGCTATTCCCAAACATACATACACAAATATGAACCCTGAGTTTTCTGCCATACTTTTAATCAAACCATTTTCCAAAAAAAAAAAAATCATTTACATGCTCTTTTTTTTTTAGCTCCATTGACAAGAATACCATAGCAGTTCACATAACCTTTGACCTACGGAGTGTACATCATGTTGTCAACATATAAACAAACACATGATTGGTTGTATTTTAATAGATTCTGTAAATATCAAGATCCAATTTATCAAAAGTTTCACTAAAGTGACAGCTGTGAACATTCTGGATAGTATTTGCAATTATAATTCCTTCTTTCTATGAAAAAGGATTTTTCTCCCCAAGGGAAATGTAATAAGCTACTATGACTATTTTTCTTTGCTCTCTGATTGAAGCTCTGATTCTGATTCAACAGAAGATCCTAGATTACTGACAAATGAGGGTTATATCTATCATTTATGAAAGATGCTTAGCCTTAACCAAGCAATTGTATGGAATTTTGCCACTGATTTTTAGTTTGTCCTAGTGTATCTCCTATCACAATAATTTTTTATTTGTTTTGAATTAAAATTAATTCTTTGGTAATGATATAATATAATTTTCAGATGTATTGTTATTCTCTACTCTATTAAAATGGGTTATTGAGTACCATATGTCACCAATATGTATCTCTGATTCAATATTTTAACTTAACATGTTGCCCTCATAAAATATAAGATTGTGTCTCTACACAGTGTCCATCTAGCTTCATGAGTCTAAAATCTTTCTTAAAATGTAATATACCAAAAAATAAAGTGACTGTAAGTAGCTGGTTTTAAGATTGATGGGTTGTTAAAATTGTATATATTCTGCATTTGTTGAGTACTATCCTTTACTAAAGTCTTATTAAGATTGTTTTTATGACACAAATGACCCCATGCCTTCAAAGGTTATGCCAATAGAATGTAATTTTTGACAGATTCTTTCTAGCTGGAAAAACTTCAAGTTATGGGTCAAATGATGGATTTGACGTCTTTATTTTTATAGCATAAGCATCAACGTTGATTAATTGAGAAAGATTCATCATTGAAGTACTGGGAAATTTGTGATGATTTCTGTTTTTTTCTTTTTTCTTTCTTTTTTTTTTTTTTTTTTTTTTACAATTCTCTAAGCCTCACTAATGGGATTGTTATATATGTCATTGGAAAGAGTGTTTCCACAATGAAATTATAGACACTTGAAATATTGAAGCCTGTCAAAAGTCTTATTTCAAGAAATTATTTATTTAGTATGCCTTTCTAAGAACTCAACTCAAGACAACTAGGTCATTCTAGAGCACTGGAGTGGATTTAGGGATTTCTAAGTTCAAATTTAGCCTCAAACATTTCCTAGTGCTATAGCCCTTTCCTAAATGTTAGTCTGACTCAGTTTTCTCATCTATAAAATAGGATTAATTCATTCTAAGATTGTGAGGAGGATAAATGAGGTGATATTTGTAAAACTTTTTATATGCTTTAAATAGATGGATGAATGTTCATTTTATCATCATAATAATCATTTTATATTAATTGGCATAGTGGAAAGACCATTAAATTTGAAGTCAGAGGACAAAGTTTAAATTCTAATTATGTTACTTGATATCTTGGACAAGTGATTTCAACTCAATGGGCCTCAGTTTTCTGGATATAATATGAGAGGGCTATATTTGATGATTTCTAATGTCATTTTCAACTCTAGATTTGCAATGCTTTGAAATAAAAAAATCAATACACTTTGAAAGTAATATATCAGAAATGTTGGAGATTTGGGAAAACTGGGACATTAATGCATTGTTGGTGGAGTTGTGAAATGATTCAACCATTCTGAAGAGCAATATGGAACTATGCCCAAAGGGCTATAAAGCTATACATACCCTTTGACCCAGCAGTGGGTCATAATTTATAATTGGGTCTATATCCCAAGGAAATCATAAAGGAGGGGAAAGGACCCACATATGCAAAAATGTTTATAGCAGCTCTTTTTGTGGTAACAAAGAATTGAAAAATGAGTAAATGCCCATAAATTGGGGAATGGCTGAACAACTTGTGGTATATGAAGATAATGAAATATTATTGTTCTATTAAAAATGATGAACAAACTGATTTTAGAAAGGCCTGAAAAGATTAAAATGATCTGATGCTGAGCGAAACAAGTAGAATGGGAAATACATTGCATACAATAACAGCAAGAATGTGCAATGATTAACTATGAAAGACTTGATTCTTCTCAGTGGTTCAGTGATCCAAAGCCCTTAAGGAGACTTTGGATAGAAAATACCATCTGCATCCAGAAAAAGAACTAAGGATCTGAATATAAATCAATATATGCTATGTTCGTTTCTTTTTTCTGCTTTTTGATGGAGTTGTGAAATGACCCAACTATTCTGGAGAAAAATCCATGGTTTTTCCCTTTTGCTCTGATTTTTCTCAGGGGGAAAAAAAGTAATCTATCAGCAAAGCAGGTGTGGTTGTACCTGAACATAGTGAGCATAATAATAAATAAAACAATGAAAGTTATTATAATGGGTCATATAAAAACTTGGCTTTGGTGAATTTGTTGTTTTTTCAAAGCCACAGATTTAATTTCCTCTTGGGAAGGAATTTGTTTATTCTGCTTGTGTGAAGTCAAGTCCTTATGATTTTGAATAGTCCAAAATGATGCTCAATCAAAAGGTTAGTTTCTAAATGAAGAAAAGAATATAATGTCATAAGGTAAGGATTGTAAAACAAGTAAGGATGCAAAACACATGTCCTAGTGTTCAAACTGCTGAAACTGGGCTCAAAACCATTTGAATCAAATCCTATCTCTGACACACTGACTACATTATTTTGGGTAAGCCACGGAACCACTATGTATCTCCAACAACTCTGTGACTTCCCCTATAAAGACAAAAGGTTGTTATCTGAGTTTGTAGAGGGACAAAAGTTCCCTTTGTGGTGAAAAGGTTTGTAAATACAGTAAAATATAATTACAGTTAGAATTGCTACACTTCAATATCACTAGATTTAATCATCAGAGTAGAGAATTATTGAACATAATCAAAGAAAGCCTAATATAAATACATAAAGGGTAGGCTAATAAAAATATTTTACTACTAATAATAAGATAGATTAAATATACTTAAACTATTTTTCAAACTATCTCTTAAGAAAGATAGAAGTTTATAAACAAAACCACACTGGACAAAACATAAACCAATTTATATTTCTGGAAATGAGATTAAATGAGTCTTTTAAGTCCCTAGATTTCATAAATTTCATAGATTTTTAGAAGATAACTTATTATACACTTTTCCCATAATACTGAATAATATCCAAATGATTGGTAGTGATTGAACTAACTAATTTCAAATAACCACAATATAAGATTTTCTGCCTGGTTCCAATATATAAAGCATATACACTGGTGTTTCTATTAAGAAAGTATCTTTCTGAATGGATGTCCATCAATTGGAGAATGGTTGGGTAAATTATGGTATATGAAGGTTATGGAATATTATTGCTCTCTAAGAAATGACCAGCAGGAGGAATACAGAGAGGCTTGGAGAGACTTACATCAACTGATGCTGAGTGAAATGAATAGAACCAGAAGATCGCTGTACACTTCAATGCTGTATGAAGATGTATTCTGATGGAAGTGGATATCTTCAACATAAAGAAGATCCAACTCACTTCCAGTTGATCAATGATGGACAGAAATAACTGCATCCAGAGAAGGAACACTGGGAAGTGAATGTAAATTGTTAGCACTACTGTCTATCTACCCAGGTTACTTATACCTTCGGAATCTAATACTTAATGTGCAACAAGAAAATGGTATTTACACACATATATTATATCTAGGTTATATTGTAACACATGTAAAATGTATGGGATTGCCTGTCATCAGGGGAGGGAGTGGAGGGAGGGGGGGATAATTTGGAAAAATGAATACAAGGGATAATATTATTTTTAAAAGTACTCATGCATATATACTGTGGAAAAAAATTCTAAATAAAAAAAAAGTATCTTTCTTAATAGTACAACTAGATGGTGCAATGAATAGAGCACCAGCCACAGAATCAGGAAGGACTGAGTTCAAATAGGACATCATATACTTAATACTTCCTCACTGGGAAACTCTGGGCAAATCACTTAATTCCAATTGTCTCATTAAAAAAAGATAAGAAATTAGTAGCTACCCAGGTGTTTAATGACCCTCAATTTTCAAAATGTGTTTCAGCACTAATTGAGAACATAAGAGAAGAAAAAAAAAAACAATCATTCATTTAGAGCTGCAGGACACTATGAAGGTCGACAATACAAGTCTGTTATTTGAAATATAAGGAAACTATATAGGTAAAGAAAGGTTGTGATTTGCATAGTTACACAGATATGAAGTGACAAAGCTGGGATTCAAACCCAAGGTCTCACGACTTTGGATCCAATTATTATTCTGCAGTGTCATGCTGTTTCAGATGCTATTTGTATAAATATTGTAAGCCCAACATTAGGTTTGAAACAGCTAGACTTTCTGCCTTATTTTCCAAGGTTCAATTCCTTTGGGAATCAACCTTGAGACTAAAAACAAAAGGTGAGGAGAGAGAAACTCAGGAATTCTGCTAGTACAGAACCAACAATCATCCTAGAAAAGCCTATAGGAAAGGGCAAATCCTGGAAAGATCAGCTAACACAGCCTTTCAGATAGAAGCATCAATATTTTTGTTTTGTAATTGTTTCATTCTAAGTCTATTCTAATGCTCTCTGTGACCATTTGCCACAACTCTCACTCTTCTTAGATCTGACAGCCCTTCAAGTATTTGAAGACAAATATCAAGACTTTTCCACATTAAGCATCTCAAATTCCTTTACCTTTTCCTTGAATACTCATGGATTTTTCTACATGGTAAAAAGTTTTCGAACACATGGATTCTATCTATACTGTGATTACTCTCCTCTGGACTTAGACCTTTGTGAAATTTGGTGTACCTAACTAAATCCAATACTCCAAAGGCATGTGAAAAGTTAGGATTTGGACATAGGTCAGTCTTATATACAACCCTTTTCCCGTGTACCATTCCCTATTAATATAGCATAAAAGCGAATGAGATTTTTTTTACCACAATGGACACTGTTGACTCATATTGAGCTTGCAGCAAATCAATCAATAAGCATTTAATCAACACTAACTGTGTGACAAACACTTTTCCAGTCAAGCAAGCAGGCAACAAACACTTATTAAGTCTACATGCCAGACACTGCCATGGTATCATACCTATTCTGTGACTAAATATTGAGAATTCAGAGAAAGGTAAAAGATAGTCCATCTCCTCAAACAGCTCATAATCTAATGGGGCAGAGAACATGCAAGTGTGAGTAAACAAGCCATATACAGGATATTTTGAAAATAATCAACTGAAGGAATATGATAGAATTCAAAGATATTAGAAAAGGCTTCTGATGAAAGATAAGATTGGGCCTTGAAGGAAGCTAGAAGATAGAAAAGAGAAGGGAGAGCATTCTAAGGCATGGAAGACTGGCAATGAAAATTTCCAACAGAAAATGAATATATTGTTCAAATAACATCAAGGAGGTCACTTATCAATGGATCACAGAATATATGAGGAAGGTGGGAAGTAAGACTAGAAATATGGAGGTGGGAAGGGGACAGAAAGTGAAGAACTTTGAACATCAAACATCAGATTTTATGTCTGATTCTAGAGTTGATAGAGAGTCCCTAGAATTTATTGAGTGGGTGATTTGGTCTGAACTGAACCTTAGAAATATCACCTCAGCACCTGAATGGAGGATGGATGAGAGGGAGGAAAGACTTCATGCAGGAGGACCAACTAGCCAACTGGAAGAATGATGGCACTCTCAATGCCAAATTAAGGAATAGTAGGAAATTTACAAAGACAGGAGGACTTGTGGGGTAAGACAATGGGTTCTGTTATGGACATGAGTTTATGATGTCTGTAGAACAGAGTTAACAATATCTAATAGACTGTTAGAGGTGAGACAAGATTGGAGATCAGAAAAGAAATTGGAACTGGATAAGTAGATTCGAGCATCATTAGCAAAGAGTTTATAGTTAAATCCATGGGAGATGATGAGATCATCACATGAAATTCTATAGCGTATGAAGAGGTCCCAGACAGAACCCTAAGGGATACATATGGCTATCAAACATGACCTAGATGAAAATTCAGAAAAGGAAACTGAGTATGAATTGTCAGTTAAGGAGGAGAACCAGGAGAAAGTATCAAGAAGAGGGCGATAGACAGTCTAATACAAAAGTGAAACAGTCTTTTCATTCAATGAGCTTTCATTCTACAGTCTATAAAGATAACTAGATTTTGTTTATGCAATCTGTTATTCAATTAAACTTTCCCCATCCTGTACTATTGCTGTTTATTTTTTGAGCCCAAGTCTTGGACTTTACATTTGTCTCTATTAAATGTAATAGTATTAGATTTTGCCATGTTTCTAATGTGTGAAAACTGTTTGGGGTCTTGATTATATTCTCCAAAAGATAAACTATCCCTAAAATTTTGTATCAGCTTCAAATTTGATAAATATATCAACTATGCTTCCCTTCATACCACAGAAAAAACTTGAACAGTGTGGGGCCAACAAAAGATAATCTGAAGCATACCAATAGAGACTTCCCTTCAAATTAACCTTACTACCAATATTAATCTTTCTTCTATAAGTTCAGTCATTATTGATTCCAAATCTATTCAACCATAATATGATCTGTATTTTTTCATCTTGTCCAAAAGAATATCAGGAGCAACTATCAAATGCCTTTCTGAAATCTATATATCTTATACCAATACCCTCCAATCAATTCTGATGATGATCCTATTGAAAAATCAAATGAAGTTAGTGTGGTTAGACTGACTCATAATGAACCCTTGTTCCTAGTGAATAATAGTAAAGGAAAACAAAATTATTGAGGAAGAGATGGTTCTAAAATTCTGGGTTGAAAGCATGGATCTTACCAAAGGATATTTTTATATGCTTTATAATCACATACTATGTATTTTACTATTTTAAAATACTATTTTTCAATAACCACAATAACAACAGTACCTTGAAGTGCTTTTTATCAGAAATGGAGATTGGTCATAATATCTTAGACTAAGACAATATTTAAAAAAAAAAAAAAACCTCTGAAAGTTCAAGAGATTAGCATATTACCATTAATTAGGAGATATTTTTTCAAGACAAGAATTATTGTGTTATAAAAAAAACAAAACAGAAAAAGACAGAGACAGAGAGAGAACAAGTATGTCTCTCCTGCCAGTCTCACAGATAACCTACTCTTTTATTTAACCAAGAAGATTAAGATTAAGACCATCTGATGGACAACTTCTCCTTCCTTCCTCACAACTTCTCATTAACATGGTCAAACAAATGAGTTCTTTACTCTTCTCTCACTAAAACTGATCCCTCCATTACGGTTCTATTCTTTCTTTTATGGGATCTTACATTCCTTATCTCTCATGAACTTTCATGATTCTCCTTAACAACTGACTCTTTCCCATCTTCCGACAAATATGCTCAGGTCTCCCTAATCCAAAAATAAGTCTTCCTTTTCTACAAATAGAGATATAGGCTGTTGGATAATAGATAAATTGATTGACAAATGGATGAATAATAGGTGATAAAAAGATAATAGATAAATTGAGAGAAAATAGATAAATGACAGATGAATTGCTTGATTGACAGAAAACAGATAAATTGGGACAGAGAAAGGGAGAGACAGGCAAACAGATAGATATATAGACAGATAAGTAAACTGAACATTTATTAAGTGCTTACTAGGATCCAGAAATTGTGCAAAGCTCTAGGTATAGAAATGTAAGAAAGCAATGTTTCCAGCTTCTAAAGAGCTTGCTTTTAATAAGGCAGGATATAACATAAAGATGAGGTGGAAAGAAGTTGAGAGGGGAATAAAGGCTGCTAAAGAGATGGAACAATGTAGGGATTTAGTTAAACTGGGAATGATCCTCAGTAAAGCACTAATCAATCAAAAAAGCAGATTAACTTTTCTATTCCATCCAGCTAATGTCTCACCTGTGTGGGTGTGGATGTTTGTGTGTGTATCTGCGTGTGTGTGTGTGTGTGTGTGTATGTGTGTATGTGTCTCTCTGTCTCTCTCTTTCCTTTCACTGATAAACTTTTTGGAAAAACTCATCCATCCTGAATGCCTCTACTTCCTTATTCTGCACTCTTTTCTTAACCCTTTGCAATTAGACTTTTCCCCAACCTGTCAGACTCTCCTCACAAAGGTCAAAAATGGCTTATTAATCACCAAGTCTAATTTTCCTTTTTCAGGTTTTATGCCCAACTTTTGACATTCTTAACTGATTCCTTCTAATGAATACCATTTCATTTAAGAAATATCATATTCTGCTAGTTTTCCTTTCTGCTAGTTTCCTTTGTTTGCTCTTTATCCTCCTCTCAAACTTTCAGTGAATTAACCAAAATCCTATACCAGACTTTCTTCTCTCTCCACACTCTCTCGCATATTAAATTGTTCTTTAACTGTAATAGAATTCAATCACCATCTCTGTACAAATCCTCCATTACTGACTTCTGCATTCTGAATCCATATCTCCAACTGCCTACAAAACAAAGGAGAAAAAAAGCACCATAGGATAATAGAATCAAGATTTGGAGGGACCTTGATAATGATCTAGTCCAACTCTGTTAAGAAGAAACTTGTGAAGGTGTTGGAATAAAAGCAGGGAGTCACTTGAGCTCTGACAAATTTCCCTCCAAACAATATTAAAATAACACTTCAAAACAAATTCTGGAGCAGCAAAACCAACAGAAGGATAGAGTAAAACAATTTTTCAGACCAATAAAACTTAGAAGGTCCAAGAAAAGTCTGTGTCATTGAGGTGAAGGTGGAGGGCCACTTCCAGCATAGGCCCCAGCAAACCAGCAACAGTTCTTATAGCATCTGCTTCAGAAGATCTCACGCCACAGATAGTAAAAGAGTCAGGAAACTGCTCAGAATGAGGTAACAAGACCTTTTTCTGGTCCTGGATGCAGTACTCTGTTACATGGGCTTCTGCTGGGGAGTCACAGCAAGACTGAGGTCACTGCCCCTCCACACCATCCCCCCCACCATGTGTTCCCGCTGTGGAAAGAGCCCCATGAGTTCAGCACGGCTCCCAAGCCAGGCGTCCTCACTACTTGTGCTCTCCCTTTCCATCCACCCCTCTAGCGGACTTGAAGTTTTGTAGGTTGAGGACTACAGCTCCATACTTGAGAAAATGTGGTCACTCACATACCAGAACATAAGCCAGGAGAGTACTGATCATGTCTCTCCTTAGGTCATAGAACCATGTAAGAAATGAAATGTATAGACCTTCCAGAAGTAGCTTTGAACACAGCAGCATGAAAAACCTGAAGGTTAGAAAAATAAGTAAACATCAAAAAGATAATCTGATTATAGAACAAAGATCAAAACACAAATTCAGAAGACAATAAGATCAAAGAAGTTACATGCAAAGCTTCAAACAAAAATGGGAGTTGGTCTCAGCTCCTGGAAGAGCTCAAAAAAGGATTTTAAAAATCAAATAAAAAAGGAAAAAGGAAAAATGAGGCAAATAAATGAAAGTGATGAAAGAAAGGAAAAGAAGGCACACACACACACAAACAAAATACTGGGAAAAAATAGTGCCTTAAAACCCATAGTTAAAAGAAGTTCAAAAATCTGCTGAAGAGAAGAATTCCTTAAATATATGATTGACCAAATGGAAAAAGAAGTACGAAACTTCACTAAAAAAAGAACTCCTTAAAAAATTATAGTTGGCCAGATGGAAAAGGATATATAAAAGCTCACTGAACAAAATCCTTAAAATTAGTATCTGGCAAATAAAAGCTAATGATTCCATGAGATATCAAATTCAAAAGAATGAAAATATATATGAAAATATAAATTATCTCATTTGGAAAAACTATAGGCTTGGAAAATAGATTGAGGAAAGATAGTTTTACAATTATCAAATTATTTAAAAGACAATAAAAAAGAACTTGGATATCATATTTCAAGAAATTTTCAAGGAAAATTGTCCTGCTATCCTGGAACTAGAGAGTAAGAGAAATTGAAAGAACCCATCCAGAAATTGAAAGAAATCACAAAATGAAAACTCCCAGAAATATCATAGCCAAATTCTAGAGCTCTTAGGTCATGGAGAAAATAGTTCAAGCAACTAGAAAGAAACAATTCAACTCAAAACTCATGGAGTCACAGTCAGAATCACACAAAATTTAGCACTTTGTACATTAGAAGATCATAGAGCCTGAAATATAATGTTCTGGAAAGAAAAGGAGCTAGGATTACTATCAAGAACTATCTCTCCAGAAAGACTAAATATAATCCCTCAGGGAGAAAAATGAAATTTAAGGCAATTGAGGACTTTCATGAATAGATACTTGCTTAAATGCTTCTTTCTTTAATCATTAAATACATAAAGATTTTAGTATCACAGACAGAAAACAATAAGGATTTTCAGATTTTTTTTTACAAATAAACTAGACCCCAGAGAGATACTAACTTGTCAGTGGTTACACAATTGATTAATAGCACAAATGGGATTTGAATCCAGGTCTGAGGAATCTAAATTTAGTACTATTTATACCCTACCACAGGACCTCTCAAAACACTAGTTACAAATTTGCTACTTTTAGAGGGAAATAATTTTATGCAATGAAGATTGTTGATTAAACAATAGGTTAAAGAGAGAAATTGCTGAATCTTCTGGAAAGGACAAATATTCATAGAAACACACATCTGAGGAAAGAAATTCTATTATATGTATACACATATGAGTATATTTGTAGCCTGAAAGGATATGATTAGAATATGACATGTTAAGGACTGACAGCATATTAATTTTATAGGAGAGGGAGAGGAAGAACAGTTAATTCCTAGGGCAGAAGATTTGAAATGTAGACAGAGGTTACTTTGAACTATCAATGGACTATATTTTATCTTAGACCACTCTAGCTATAGGAGTGAGCTTAGAGGAGGACGGCTTGTCAAGCAGACTTTGAATTTCTGGCAAATAGCTCCCTTTACATTTCATTTCAAAGGCCTAATTATGTCTGCATAAATAAATAAACGGTACACCACAGCTTGATGCACAGCCATTTGTCATATTTAAATAATGGCATCCAAAGTAAATCCCCATTAACATTGTTTAACTTTAATTCTTTGGGAGATTTACTGCTCAAGTGATTAAAAACTGGATTGATTTATTACACTACAATTTAAATGAGACAACAAAACAAATAAAAAGCAGGGTATCAAGACTTTAAAAGTACAACTAGCCCAGCTGGCTTCACCATGCAAAAGAGGCTGAAACAGGCAATAGGGTTGGGGCTCAACAGGATTCTGGCTTTCCGTTAGGATAGCTTGAGTGTAGGTACAGGGAGAATGAGCAGAGAAATAAAATTATGGGGCAAAATTAAACAAGTTCCATGCATCCACATTCTGAAGAAAGCTTTTTCAAGGTAATTTTTTCACCTACACATTTTTGCCACCAAATCTTGGAGTTGCAAGACTTTGATTGCATATTGTATATGTGTGCAGAGGGAAAGCAGTTAGGAAAGAAACTGGTATATGTACATGGAATTGAATGCTATTTTATGGTTATTGAAAGAAAGGAAAAAGAGAAGCTGAAATGTCTTTAATGTTTGTGTGGAATAAAAAGACTGTAAAAGTTGATGGCAACTTGTTTTAGGGGATCCCACAGATCAATCTTTAGAATAAAGTATGTTATATTTATAAATTAATAAATAAATGGCAGAGTAATGTTATTGTTTTTCCAGACTTGGCTAATTTTCATCAGAAATTATCATGACAGAGAAATATCTTGAATTTAGTGTTGACAAATTTGTATGTTTCCTTCATTGGTAAAATAGTTTTAATCTTTGATCTTTCTTTCTTTCAAAATCAAGGTGGTTTGGTTGCCCAAAGTTAAAATGGGTGTAAATTAGACACTGCAGAAAACCAAAACTGTAGTATTTGAGTTTTTTCTCTTTAAAGAAGACATTTGGTTATCTCACAAATATAGAAGATATGACTCAGAATAAACATAAATAACTTACCAAAGTTAAAGGACAAGGTCTATGTTTTGGGACTTAGCTGTGGCTAAAAGGATATATGGCTATAACTTTTTTTTCCTGAGGTATTTGGGGTTAAGTAACTTGCCCAGGGTCACACTGCTAGGAAATGTTAAGTGTCTGAGGCAAGATTTGAACTTAGGTCAGGGGCAGTTAGGTGGTGCAGTGGATAGAGCACCAGCCTTGAATTCAGGAGGACCCGAGTTCAAATCTGGTCTCAGACACTTAACACTTCCTAGCTGTGTGACCCTGGGCAAGTCACTTAACCCCAGCCTCAAAAAAACAAACAAACAAACAAAAAGATTTGAACTTAGGTCTTTCTGACTTCAGGGCTGGTGCCATATCCACAAAACCACCTAACTCCCCCAGCCATAACTTTTTTTTTTTTGCCATTTTTGAATCAAGCTTCAACCAAAAGACTAATCAAAAGATATTTTAAGTGCATATGAAATATAAGACACTATGTTAACATGAACTAGAAAACAAAGAAAAAATTAAGTAGTTCCTGCCTCAAGAAGCATACCTTCTATCACAAAATACAGTATAATGTAAGAAAAAGTAAGTAATATAAGTAAACACAAAATATCAACAAAAATATTAATTATTATCCTGAGAAATCAGAAAAAGTAATAAGCAAGTTATAGTCCTGAAGGTAAGCTTCAAAGGGAACTAGAGATTTTAAGAATCCAGAATGAAAGTAACTTCTGAAAAGAGACAGAGAGGTGGTATGATGAATAGAAGACTCATCTTCATGGGTTCAAATCTAGCTTGGGATACTTATAAGCTGTGTGACCCTGGGCAAGTCACTTAACCCTGTTTCCCTCAAATTTCCTCATTTGCAAAATGAACTGGAGAAGGAAATGGTAAACAGCACTAGTATCTCTGCCAAAAAAAAAACCCTAAATGAATAAAAGTCATAAGGGAAAAAACAACTAAACAACAAGTTTCTAGGTATGAGATAGACCATGGGGAAAATAAAAAAATACAAAGTAAGCTTGTTTGGTAAGAACACAGAGTGTATAAGGGGAGTATAAGGACAGGGCCAGATTATAAAGGTCTTGAAATGCAAGACAGAAGATTTTATATTCTCTCTAATAGAGAGAAACACCCTCAGAACTGATACTTCACGTTAGGAATGTTGCTGTGGATAAGTTAGAGGTGGGGGGAATCTTACAGTAGGAAAGGATTTAGGAGATCATTGCAATAATCTAGCAGAGAGAAGGGTTTGTTCTAGGGAGATGACTAGGTGAGTTGAGAGATAGAAGGAATGTTGTGGATAAAGAATCAATAAGATTTGGTAATTGATTGGATATACCAAGTGAGGGTCAGAGAAAGGTCAAGGATAACTTTGAATGGGAGACTGGAAAAATCATAGTATATTCGAAAGAAATAGATAAGTTTAAGAAAGAATGGGTTTGGGAGTTAAGATAATGGCTTCTATTTTGGTCATGTTAAGTTGAAGATGTCTATAGGATGTCCAGTGGGAAATGTCCACGAGAAAATTAATGATACAGAACCAGAGGCACATAAAAACTGAATATATAGATATGGGAGTCCCCTTCTGAAAGTTGTTGATTACATAAAAATGTTCCAAATATTGTGACTGTCACATAGGACCTGCTTAACAAATTCTTGCTAATTATGCCAAAAAAGCAATGATATAGTTCGTGTTTTCAATTTAAAAGGCTAAAATTACAATTAAAGACTATTTTGGAGCTTAAATTGTTTAAACGACTATACAAATAGCTACTTATATATAGGTTGCCAGGTGATACAATGTATAGAGCACTGGACCTGCAGTCAGAAAGACCAGAGATCAAATTTATCTTCAAAATAAGTGACAAATCACTTAATCTCTGTCTGCCTCAATTTCCTCATCTGGAAAATAGGTTTAATAATAATACCTACCTCTCAGGAAAGTTATAAAGATACATGAGATATTTTTAAATACTTTGCAAACCTTAAAGCACTTTATAAATGCTATTATAGTTATCATTAAGTTAAAAACTGTTAAATCTCTGATTCACAAAGTTCTATGTATAAACATTATAAATGCATGTTGTTCTATTTGTTGCTACTGTGTTGTTAAAATGGATGGTCAAATAGTAGGTTCACAATAGAACATTTCTATATTAACTTCATTAAAGAAACATTTGTGTCTAGCATTGTTGACTTTGTATTGTGTATCGCAACACTAATGCTACCTTTATTGTCTGATCTTCCTCTGGTCATTTGTTTTTGGTGTGGCTTTTTCATGGGGATTATAATCACCATTTTCCACTTTCAAAGCTTTACAGTATTTCAATACTTCAAAATTGCTTTCCTTCTACCCACTCACCTCCATAAACAGTGAATGAACAAATGAATCACTTCCCCAAAGTGTTATTTCTCTTTTATCAGACCTTTTCAACTGAAGTTTCCAGATCCCAGACTTGCCCAGAAAACCTTTCATCCCTTCTGCTAGGATAGTGGGGAACAAAAAGAATCTAAAAAGTAATATTTAGCACATTTGAAATATTTCCTTAAAGGAATCGGGCATTTCACTAGGAGGCAAGAAAAATCTGCTATCTGGTGACATTAATGAAACAAATTAATGAAAAGTAGTATACGGTAATATATTTATTCAGTTCTCTGAGAACCTAAGGATCTCAGAGATATTTTACAACATTTATTTATGTTGGAATCACTTTATATACCACCAAAATATAACTTCCTCTAGGATTAATATATTTAGTAGTTGTCTGATGATGCAAGATAAAAAGCTAGTCAGTGAAAAAGAGGGAAGAAATCAAAAGTTCAGTAGAAAATTATAGTGAAATATTGTCTTGTCATCTTCACTCAATTGTGAAATAAATTTCATGGATCCTAAAGTAATCAAATTAATTCCTACTCCCACTAACTGGTGGAAGCACTGGTAAAGTCATGAATCAAAAGGACGAGCTAAATGTCAAATACTGAACTTATCAGTACCCATTTTAGATGTTGTTTCTTTCACTGAAATACTATAGAAAGATCTGGATTTAAGTTCTGCCCCAAACACCAACTACTACATGACTTTCTATGCTCCCAAGCAACTTTCTAACTATAAGTTACAGAAGAGTTTCTCAAGACAATGGGATTCCCCAAGATGATCAAACAACAGATTCAGACCTTTTATATGACAAAACAGAGAGGATAACAGATACAATGGTAAATGGAGGTAGAATAAAGAACACACAAAAAATTTATTACAAGAAAAAGAACTAATTATGTTTTTAAAAAATCCTTTCTGTAAGGAGAAAAAATAATATACACAAAAGTCATGGGTTCATTAGATCTGAAAGAAACCTTAAAATCCAATTTCTCCATTTTACAAATAAAAACATTAAGATCCAAAGAAGGAAGGTGACAATATTATACAGAAAGTAAAATAGTAGAGCCAGTATTGGAAAATACTCATAAATTATTATATCCATTATGCATATAATGACCCTGAAAGAAAAGCATCTCAAGTAACCTATTTGTGAAAATTGTGTTTGAGCAGTTAACACTATTCAATTCTTGACACCTATTCAATTCTATGTTCTAGTCTATATACCACACCTCAAACATTGAAAGTTTGCTATTTTATCTTTTCAAAATTGATTAGCCAGGAAAATTTACACTTAAAAATGTGAAAAATATTCTAAATCCATTAAAATATATTTATTGACTATATAAGATATACAAAGCATGGTTCAAGAAAACTGCAAGAAAAAAAGACTACATTTTAAAAAAATTAAAATTACAAATTGGAATAAAATTTGAAATATTTGTCAAACTAAAGCTAAAACATAAACCTTTACTGTTTTTGAAGCATTTGAATTAGCGTGACATAGCTCAACACTAAAATAACTCTGGATTAAATAATTAAAATATATATTTAGTTTTAAATATTCCCATTCAGTTTTTCCACAATTTACAAGCAAGAAACATTTTTTATGAATCAATCATTTCAATTGAGATTTTTTGGTGACATGGATATTTGAGAAAAATCACAAACTGATAGAAAAGAAAGCTCAAGAATATCAACTGACTATAAAACAGATTTTCCAAGGTCCCCTTAAAAGACAGCTTTCCTTCTAGTCGACCAACCTCAGTTCTAATCTTCAGTGTACAAACAACTACATTCCTGTCATTCCAGGAAGAAGGGGGTGGAATTGAAAAGGGAGGAAGATTCAGTATAAGAAAAAGGTTCTGGTCTTTGTAGAGGAAGTGTTGGTCCTTCTAAAAGCCTAGTTGATCCATAAAGTATTATAAAATACAAACCTTTGAATGAAACAAAATGGCTCTTTGGTGGAGGAAAGACATATATATATATATATATATATATATATATATATATATATATATATATATATATATATATATATATATATATATATATATATGTTCCTTAGCAACTTAGCAATGCAGACCAATGAATATCTCTTTTTTCCTTTTTCTCTATTTTTACTCCATTCATTTCTATCTATTCTCACTATCTATTATCTCCAAATTCTGTCACCCATTTCCCAGTTCCATATTCCATTTCTTTTAAATAACTCCCTCTTCTCATCTACCCCATTCTACCAGAATTTCTCCCTATTTGTTCTTTAAGTTATTTTAATCTCACTTCATTACTTGTGTTTTATCATTCTTTTCATTCACTGTTTTAAAATGAAAACTGCCTCCTTTTCATATTCATTTGCCTACTTATAGTCTTTCCTTATCAGGAATAATTCACATACATACACAAGTACAAACAGCATGAACAGAGGCATGGACTATCCCCTTGTCTCTCTGTCTCTGTCTCTTTCTCTCTGTCTCTCTCTGTCCTCTCTTTATCCCCCTCTTTCTCTCTCAAATCTGACCATCTTTAGCCTTTGAGAATTGGTTCCTAAAATTAGCAATGGACATTACAAAAAGTAATGATTGAGAAGTACTACAAAACCCTCCTTTCCAGACCAGCTAGAAGAACCTACAGTTGTGTATTACATCCTAATACTCAATCACAGACAAAAAAGTAAACATTTCCTTCACACATAGAGATTCAATGTTTACACCTTTAACCTGACCTTTTCTATACTTTCCCATGTTCATCTTTATAAGTTTATATTCTTTTTTTCTCATGCTCCCCTCCTAGATACAATTTTTACTTCTCCAGCCCACCCTAGGATATATATTCTTCTGAGACACAATTGTAATGTTTAGCAAAACTTTACTTGTCAAACTAAAGACATTCCAATTTTGGAATGTCTGGATAGTCCTCTGTGCATAGCACCCCATAAATATTTATTGACTGACAACACATGTAATTGATAAACTGTGCTTTCTTTTTTTTCAAACATAGGTTGGGAGAGAGAGAGAGAGAGAGAGAGAGAGAGAGAGAGAGAGAGAGAGAGAGAGAGAGAGAGAGAGAGAGATAGCCTTGTCATCAAACTTATCTTTCTTAATGAAGTAGATGATCAGGTTTCATCCTAATTTTAGACACTTGGTTTCATTAGTTAAAGAGATAAACCTTTCTAAGCTAAACTCTAACCATTATCATCCTCCTGCTTAATAATTTACAGTGACTTAACTAGAGAATATAAAATCAGTTTTCAGATCTTCTTCCCATTCATTAAGCCTCCACCAAAGCACTGCTAAGTCTTTCAACTTTCCAACATTCACTCTAATGTCAAATTAATCTTCCTTGTGCAGTCATCAGAACTTGTCACTGCTCAATACTATTTAATAGTTCCCCATTGTCTAGTGAATAAATTTTTAGCCTGGTGTTTAAGCCCATCCATAACCTGACAATACACTACTTACAGCTTTGTTTTCTGTTGTTCTCCTTATCCTAAATATTTCTATATTCTGGGCAAAATTGCAACATGTTCCCCACCTCACTGTTGTCATGTCTTTGATTATATCATTCACTACACCTGGAATTTTTTCTGCCCATTAAAATTCTGCCATCTTTCAATAACCCAATTTTAAGTTCTCTCTTTCCTCAAATTAACTTGTATTCACACACACACACACACACACACACACACACTTCTTATCCCCCCAAGTAGAATGCAACCTTCTTGATAGCATTAAATATTTCATTTTTTTCACATCCCAAATATCTATCAAAAAGACTTATCACAAAATGTGTTTAATGTTTCTTGAATTGATTTGACATACTACAAAAATTCACAAAATTCCCTGATCCTTCCCCTATCAAAAATAATCATTCCTTTTTGGACTTTATCATTTTGTTTGGACCTATTTTATGTATCTATTGCTTTCTATTTTGTGTTATATATGTGTGCATATTATGTGTGCATTAGTAAAGAATTATCTATAATTGCTAAAGGACTGATCTTAGTGTCAGAAAGACCTAGGCCCATGTGCTACCACTATGTGACCATGGCTCAAGTCATTTAACTTTTCAGTACTTTTTAAAAAAAATTTTAAGACATGTTTTTAATCTAAGGTCCACAGAGCCCCTAGATTTCAAGAGCTTCATGAATTTGGATGGGAAAAATACATCTTTAGATGATTTCAGAAAAGTCTGAAGAAACTTACATGAACTGATGCTAAGTGAAATGAGTAGAACCAAGAGAACACTGTATACAACAAGATTATGTGATGATCAACTCTGATGGCCACAGCTCTTTTCAACAATGAAGTGATTCAGGTCAATTCCAATAGACTTGAGATGAAGAGAGCCATCTGCATCCAGAGAGAACTATGAGGACTGAATGTGGATCACAACATAGTATTTTCACCTATTTTATTATTATTTGCTGGCTTTTTTCCTTATTTTTTTTTATTTTTTGATCTGATTTTTCTTGTGCAGCATGATAATTGTGGAGATATGTATAGAAGAACTGCACATGTTGGGTTACTTGCTGTCTAGGGGAGGGAGGTGGAAGGAAGGGGTTTGTTTTTTTTTTATTTTTTATTTTATTTTATAATTATAACATTTTTTGACAGTACATATGCATGGGTAATTTTTTACAACATTATCCCTTGCACTTACTTCTATTCAGATTTTTTCCCTTCCTCCCCCAACCCCCTCCCCCAGATGGCAAGCAGTCTTATATATGTTAAATATATTACAGTATAATTTAGATACAATATATGTGTGTAGAACCGATTTTTTTGTTGCACAGGAAGAATTGGATTCAGAAGGTAAAAATAACAGTTTACATTCATTTCCCAGTGTTCCTTTTCTGGATGTAGATGATTCTGTCCATCATTAATCAATTGGAATTGGATTAGCTCTTCTCTATGTTGAAGAAATCCACTTCCATCAGCATACATCCTCGTACAGTATCATTGTTGAAGTGTATAATGATCTTCTGGTTCTGCTCGTTTCACTCAGCATCAGTTGATGTAAGTCTCTCCAAGCCTCTCTGTATTTCTCCTGTTGGTCATTTCTTATAGAACAATAATATTCCATAACATTCATATACCATAGTTTACCCAACCATTCTCCAATTGATGGACATCCATTCATCTTCCAGCTTCTAGCCACTATGAAAAGGGCTGCCACAAACATTTTGGCACATACAGGTCCCTTTCTGGAAGGAAGGGGTTTTACACACAAGGTTTTGCAAGGGTGAATGTAGAAAACTATCTTTGCATGTATTTGGAAAATAAAAAGCTATTATTTTTTAAAATGCATTTTTGCCTAGAATTATAATCTTCATTAAGGGAGAGACCATTTCATATACACATTTCTCTCTCTCCCAGACCCTAATACAGTGTTCTATACTTACCAGACGCTAAATAAATGCTTGTTGAATTGAACTATTGAATGAAAGTTCCTGTCCATAACCTTTATCCTCAAAAATATTATTCCTACATTTTTAATCAACTAAACAAACATTTATTAAACATTATTCATAGTTAGCTAGGTGTTAAGACAAAGTGGTTCCTGCCCTCAGAAAGTTTGGGGAGGGGGTTTTGGTAGGGGGAGTTTTTTTTTAATTCTGAAAAAGAAAGGAAGAAGGGAGATCAATTAGAAAGTTATTTCAATATTGCTGGCAAAAGATGATGAGGTAAACAATGTGGAATATTTGACAACTGATTTGATGTGGAGGAGGGGGAGAAGAAGAGGGAGGTGTCAAAGATAACTATAACCTAACAAACCTGAATTTTTAGTGGTATCCTCTACATCAATTGGGGGATTTATGGGGAGGGAAGAGAGAAGATAATGAGTTCCACTAGGCACTCTGTCCCAGTCAAGCTATTCATTTGCCATGTCCCACACGCAAAAAAAAAAAAAAAATGCTTATTTACACTTCTAACTCTTGCATATATCATTCTCCATACCTTTGGAATGCCATCATTTTTTCCATTCAAACTATGTACTTTATTTTATTCAAAACATGATTCAAAAATGACATCCACCAAGAACTCTTTTAGGATTGACCTTATCTTACCAGTCACTTTCTTACTCACTATTCCCTCATCACATGACTATTAAATTTGTGCTATGTCAGTGAATTTTTTTTAAATTATTATAATTATGTTGATATATTCTTCTTGCTCACACTATAAACCTGTAAATTTGTTCTTTCATTGATGTTTTAGTTGTTGTTGCTATTATAGGCAGAGATCCCTACTCCAGCCCATCCCCCTCCCAAATAAAAGTGGAACAATATCTTCTATTTTGTGGGAAGGGAAAAATCGTGTTGAAAAGAGCTATGACTTCATTACTGAAAAATCATAATCTGAATTCCAGGTATTTTTATAACTATTTAGAAAACATTATCAGGATATGATTTAGAACTGTCTAGAAAGAGTCTCAACAATCATCTAATTCAATGGTCTTAATTTTAAAATTAGGAGATCAAAACATATATATGTTAAAGCAACTTGCCAAGGTCACACAGAAGAAAATAGAAAGCTATGATTGAAATATAGATCCTCCTGTTTCAGTGCTTCAGAATTAATATCCTGAAGTTCTCAAAGCAAAGATACACAGAAGAGATTTCAGGACACCCTGATTCTGATTCTGCCAAGTAAGGGAAAAATTAGAGTGGTTAGAATTCCAATATGTTTCCTACTGTTTATTTGTATCCTTAAAACATTAGTTATGCTATCCTGAACATTAGGCCACAAAAATTTCCACAATGTCAAGCTTCTACCTTCTTCTCCAAAACTGGGAAAATGCTCAAATGTTCCACTGCCCTCTGACAAGTTCAATACTGATTATTAACTCACCAAAAAGGCTATTATAAGGGGGAAAAAAACTTTCTCACAAGAACTCACCTCTCTCAAATTTGACCCTAATGAAAGGAGGTTTTCCTGTTCTCCTTGGACAATGGTTCTTAATTAAAAATTATATGATTCTTAAGGGGCTTCTAAGCCTAGTTCCAAATTGAAAGGAAATGTTAGATTGCTAAACTTTAATTAAATTTAATTCAATAGACATTTATGAAGCATTTACTGTATTTCAAGCACTGTGCAAGGAGCTGGGTATACAAATGAAAAAGAGATACAGTCCCTTCCCTCAAGAAGCTTACAATCTAATAGAAGACAATACACAAAAAGAAATTTGTGGGTCAAGTTGTAGGGAACATCTTGTTCTGTGGAGTTGAAACCAAGCATAGCTATAGAAGGAAAGTGAGCTGTGGGACTTATAGATATTAGATACTAAAAGTTCAAGTGTCCTTTGAGGGCTAGAAAAGTTCTACAGTATCCAGTAAAGTGAAATAAGCCCAGATAAGAAGTTATATAAACAGGGAAATAAAACAAAATCAGCACACTTTGATTTTATAGGTATTAGCCTTCATTGACTGGATTATGGAAGGAAGGAGTTTGGCAATTATAGAGAAGATGACAAGAAAATTACATAGCAAAGGCCATGTCATAGAAGGCATGTTCAGAATTGCCCTTCTTAATTGCAATCAACTACATGGAAGTTTTGGAACTGGACATGTTGTCAAACCAGTACTTAAAAGATTTGGCACTTTAGTGACCTCTGGTGTAGTTGGAGACTGGGTTGGAGGTGTGTAAAGGAGGAAGGATAACAAGCAGTGCTGCAACAATTAAGAGAATTTCCCATTGTGCTTCCTTGCTCTGACATTACTGCAGGAAGCATCATATAACTCTGAGTCTTCCAGAAAAGGAGTCTCTAAACTAAGATACATGTGTCCAGGCTAGGAAATAATTCAGTGTGTGAATCTGAGTGATCTAGATGCTCTAGGTCCCATCAGGATAGAAAAATGGTGCAGGGGAAAAATACCTAACAAGTACTCTATCTAGGCCATAGAAAAAGTAGCTACAAACTGACCCAAGCCAGGCCATTTTACCAGTAGACACATATTGGGAATTATTGCAAGGCAGAGATAGAATAAAATATCTAATTAGCAGTCATACAAATTGCTTTGTATTCTTATGAGTTTTAAGTATCTTCCTCTCAGAAGATTATCAGTCATTTTAAGTTAAGTTACTGAATCAGATTTTAAGTCTTTCTGTTAATAGGTTCTGTGATTCTTTTATTTTTCTTAATTGTCTTTTCTGTGCAGGTACAAATGACCTGTTCTATACCTGATTCACTTTCAGTATCTTTTCACAAAGAGCCTAACTCCCCTCTCATCAGAGACTAGGCTTCCAAGGATTAACTCAAGTTCAAGATAGACACCTGGTTACAGATCAGGAAACTAGGGCAATATTCCAGCTCCTTTGGGATGAGCAATGGACCTTAATGTTAGAAGCTGATGAAAAAGAATGAGGAAATTGTCAGCTAATAAAGTGTTAGTGGATAATCACAAGGCATGTGAAAAAAGTATCAAGTCTTGAGTCAGGAAGACTCATCTTCAGGAGTAAAAATCAGACCTCAGATACTTATCGCCCATGTGATCCTGGGCAAGTCATTTGATCATTTTTCTTCAATTTTCTCATCTGTATAATGAGTTTGAAAAGAAAATGAGAAACTACTCCATATCTTTGCTAAGAAAACTCCAAATGGGATCACAAAAAAGTTGGATACAATTGAAACAACAGAACAATAATGAATTTCAAGAATCAGAAATATTAGTTTGCATATACAATCTATAAATTTTCCAGATGTTTTGACAATTATATGTTACCTTGGTTATAATCACATAACATATAAAAGCATTTATTTCTACACTATTTATCTGCAGAATTTGAAGTACTAGGAATAAGATTTTCATATAAATTTACCTCATTACTTCAGTAACAATGTAAAATGTTCTACCCCAAAATATCTTGATCTTTTCAAGTTTTGTTTTGTTTTGCTTTTATTGGTTTCATTGGTATAAAGTAAAATATTTTGTAAATGAAAAAAATTCTTGATATTGTTAAAAAAATTTTGAATTACATTTTTATATCCTGCAGTCCACTGTTAACTGCCTGAGAATGCATCTAAGACATTTTTCCCATTGGTAACTCTAGATTTAGTTTAAAAGAGATTAATACAAAATGTGGTAACTTTAGAAAACAACTTTCTACCACAATGAAAACTTGAAATTTTCATAATTTTTGTAATTTGTAATTTGCAAAACAACTCTTCCTGTCTACCAGGTTTTTTAGAAACCTAAGCTGGCAAAATAAGTAAACAAACAAATAAATAAAATTAATATATGAATTACCCACATAGAAGTGGCTTAAATTCAAATGGAACTAACTATAAATGCAAGTGCTTTGAAAAATATCAAGGCCTGATGTTTGGTGCTGTCACTACACACTACATTTGTTAGGGATTTCATCACCGTGTGGAGGAAGTTAGTTCCAGGCTAAAATTTGAGCAGATGGAAAACTCCCCTAAAGCATAACATTCAAAACAACCATCTTTTGCTGAACTTCAAGGAACTTTTACTAACTTCCTTACTTCTATAGAGTTCCATTATTATTCTCTTGCATACTGCAGGGTAAACTAAATGTCATTTATGGTGGTATAAGTAGCAGCAGAACTAGTCTAAGTTTTCTGCCAGCTTCCTTCCACAGATATTTCAACAGGCATAATTCAATAAAATTGGAATTTGAAAAGCTACATTTTATATAATTGATATTATTTCTAAGACCAAGTAAGAGGGGAAAAGGTGTTGTTATTTTTGTTTGAGTGTGTCAACAAGTTGATGGGCATTTATAAAGTAATAACTATATGCCAGGCTGTAATGTTCTCTCTAAAATGTAATGTTCTCTGTTGAAATTTTCTTGGAGTCTCTGAGAGTAGCCTTCATTTCAGTTCAGTAATCACCACAAGTGCAGCCAGGTGTTAAAGTCCAAATCCTTTATTATCTCTTTCAAAGTCCTATCTCCTTCACTTGGAGCTCAGCTAGTTTTCTTAGAGGCCTATCTCCCTCCTTGGTTCCAAGAGCTTGAGCTCCTGCCTCCAGTCCTTTGTCTTCTCTGCCTTCTGAATGCTTCCAGCTCTCTCCAAATCCAAAGGTTTTACTTCAGCCCCCAGCTACTACAAAGGTGGACTTTGGAATAAATCTGTCTCAGCCTCCAAGAACTTCTCTGATCCTGAGAGCTTCTAGCTTATATGTCCCACACTGAGTATGCACCAATCATTATATCACTAGGAAACCATTATTTGTAGTAGGATTAAATCAATGCTAAACTAGATTTTTAACCATTGTCTCCTCAATTCCACTTAGTACCTTGGTTCAAGTTCTGGCCCATAACACCAGGTGCTGTGCTAAATTCTAGGATTGAAAAGAAAAGAAAAAAACTTATCCCTGCTCTCAAGTTGCTGATAGTCCAATGGGAGAGACAGCATGGAAATAACTATGAAAGATTTAGAGGAGACATTGGGAATGATCTTGGAGAGAAGACATCAAAATGAAAGTTAGCTGAAAAAGGCTTCTTGTAGGCTCTGAGACTTGAAAAAATATTAGAAATTAGAAATTAGAAAGCAGAGATCAAGAAAGAGACAGAGGCAGAGAAGGAGAATTCTTCGCACAGGGATAGACAGTGAAAAAGCCAGAAGTCAGGAAATAGAGACTTCTAAAGTGTTTTCCAGCTCCAAATACATAATCACACAACTGCCACTACTGCTAACTATCACATGAGGCAATATACAAACTCTAAGACAACCTCATGGGATTTTCTAGTTTCAGAGGGACCTTGGATTATATTCACTCTCTTTGTTTTACAGATAATAAAAGTAAGGCTCAGAAAAGAAAAAAAAAACTAGTATTACACAACTACTATGTATATATATTTAGGTAAGCTGTTGTTTCTCCTTTGTTGAAAAGGATTAATGATGTCACAGAGTGATGTCATGACTCATGCATGAATTGGACATCCTGAGATGCAGTGGATGATTTCTGTGCCTTCAGTGTCTGACCAAGCTCTACGTGTCCCAGAGTATCTGCTTCAACTGCCTTCATGGCACTGGAAAAACTTGTTTTCATTTTCCCATTCCACTGGGGAAAGTCTTCACAAGTTTGGAGTAGACATCCTCCACTCCAGCTCACCAACAGATTTAAGACTTCTGGTTACCTTTAATCAGGTACAGCCTGAATGCCAAAATGGTTTACACGGCTAGAGCTACTTAATATGCTACAGCTTCTTAGAACCACAAGTGAAAGTTGAGTGTTAGATAGATACCAAAGGTGAATGAGCAGTCTAGAAAAGGGCTCAGCACACCCTCACCACAGAAGTGTGGTCTTCCTTGAAAACTCCATCAATCCCTTGAGTGAATACTTTGTTGCTGAGCTAAGTCTATTCAAAGTTCTAGAAGAAACAATCATTTTGATGTTGCATTCTGATATAATTGTTCACTTTGAATGTAACGAGCTATTATATACTGAAGTGATATGAGCACTAGGATTATTTTCTGATTAACAAAGAGCATTACTAGATTATTCATTTCTTTTCTTGCCAAACTCTCCATCAATCTCCTATATGACTAAGGATTTCACTGAAGGGATCATTCACAGAGATTGTGACACAATGCCAGAGCAAATTGCCCAGTTCCCAGTGAGACAGCACAGCAATAGAAAGAGTTTAGATACCTGAGGAAATATCCAGACTCAGATACTTATTATGACAGAGTCAACTTTCTTACTCTGAACAAGCCACAACCTCTCTAAGTCTCAATTTCCTCATCTGCAAAATGAAGGAAGGAAGAGGAAAAAGAAGAGAGGTAATAAGAGAGAGAAGCATAACTGATTTGGAAAATATTCTAACAAAAACCCCATACAATATTAACAAAATATAGGACCCATACCTTAAAGTGACTATAGAAAGATTAATACTTCCTCACTAAAAAAAAAAAAAAGGAACGAAGAGATTGTTGGTAGACATTCTTAGAGAACACAAGAAAATGGTAAGAACCTATAGAAATAAATTTAGAAATAAAGTCTGATAATAGGTATGTACAATTGGATTTGTCTAATGCAACTGAAAGTAATTACTTTGGGCATTAAGCTTATGAAATGGCTAATCTTAGACAACAACTGCATGAATATAGTAAACAATATATTAACCAAGAAGCATAAAACACATGATTGAGTAGTATTTGATTTTGGAAACAGGTGTTTATGATTGCAATTCTAGGACCAGCTGATTGCACCCTAGAAATTACAAAAAGCTTATCCTTCAAGAGCCAGACTTAGTGACCGATGTAGATTGTGAAAGAAAACATCAGAAACTTTGCAACACATCACTGTAAGATGACAAAAAAAAAAAAAAACTATCAAACATGACTTGGTGGCTAAAAGTATACATCAAAAGCTCACTTTCTGTCATGGTCTGACAGACAACAAATCTCCACACTACAAATATAATTTTAAAATATTCTGGCAAACTATACTAATATATTGCATCAAATCATGATCACAGACAGAATTGTCATTCACAATCACTTTAACAAATATTGATCCAGAAAAGTTGAAAAAAAGTTTTAACTTTGTTTCACCAAACCAAATACTCATAATCTCCAAGTTATGTGAAATAAAAAACTTTCAAAATATAAAAAGATCAAAATGATGTGAAGATACGAGATATATACCATCCCTACTGTCCTCTCTGTTATTAGAATTTTGACACAATTTTTTCAGTGAACCTATAAAGGATGAATTTACATCTTAATAATAAAATCAGTCAATAAAATAAGCAATTTTGTCATCTTCTTCAATAATCCATAGTAAATATTTTTTTAATCTGGGGAGTCTCTTATTCTATGAATAATGAAAATAGAACCCCATTGAAAGAGATGTAATTAACAATACTAGTAGTATTAGCTATCTCACAAGCATTTTCTTTAATTATGGAAGGAATAACTAAGAGCAAAGGATATAAAATTCAAAGAAATAATTTAGGTTCTGGATCAGGAGAAGTTTCCTAACAATTAGAACATAGAATGTTCTAATTCAAACATGGAATAGCACATTTGAGGTTGTACAGAGAATCCTTTTTAATTATAGGTGGGATTTTTTCCACATTCACCTTTGTAAAACCTTATGTTCCAAATTTTTCCCATTTCTCCTCTTTCTGTCCCCTTTCTCAAAACAGCAAATCCTTCCAAATCCTTTCATCTCTGGGATTCTATGCTGTGAAAAAGTAGGGCTTTTTTCCCAAGCTTAAAGCACTTTCAGAATATGAGTGATTTATAAAAATTTAATACACTAATGAATTAGTTTTTGTTTCTATTAAAATAAAAGTACATAAATACATTTGATGAGTTTCACAAATTCTCACAGCTGAGATGTCAGAAATCCAGCTGGTACCAAACTAGAAATTTCCTCTACAATATCCTCCAGCAAATGCCAAACAGCCTCTACTTGAAAGATTTGATTTTTTAGCAGAAAGTATTTATTTTTCTTCATTCACAAATCCTTAAATGTAGGTATTTCTTAATGGTGATTCTGATAGTTGTGTTGATCAGAGAAAGGTGAGAATCTATAATTTCTAAACATAGGTTGTCATTTTAGATTGTCAATTTTTCTATTTAAAAAACCCTAAGATTAAGCTATATTTAATGTTAATATATATCATTTATTTGTGTAAATATATGTACATATACAGTCACATGCACTCTTTTATGTAGAGTGGTAAAGGTGATGCTAAGTTGATTTGTTGTCATTTAATATTTATTGCCCATTTGCAATCTGCTAGGCACTGAAATGTTTTCTTATGCAAAATTCAATATTTGGTGTCAAATCCACCAAATATATTGCTCCTGGTGTGGGGTCCATACAGAAAAAAAAAACTGCAGATTTTAGATTTTGCTCTAGTGGTGGGTTTTTTTTTTTCTAGTCACAGTACTAAGTCCTACCCCCCACATTTCTAGCCTTCATGTCAGCTTCCTTTGTGAGTAAATCAGACTACTCAAATATTAGCTCTGCAAAGAACCCTAGGAGCTTATCCAGTGCAACTTGCTAGATTAGGAAACTGAGAGCAAGAGAAGTAAAAGGACTTGTCTATGAATTCTTTTTAATTAAAAGTTAGGGTTATGAGTAATTACAGCATTTTAATCTAAAGTCTTTTTTCATCATCTAACAGAAACTCAATCTGATTTTATTTTTATGTCTATATATTCTTTTAACTTTTTATTTATTTTTATTTTTAATAAAATTTTATTTTTCCAAATACATGCAAAAATAGTTTTCCACATTCACCCTTGCAAAACCTTATGTTCCAAAATTTTCCCATTGCTCCTCTTTCTGTTCCCTTCCCCAAAATAGCAAGAAATCTGATATAGATTACAATGTGCAATTTTCTTAACATTTCCATTAAATCTGATTTTAATGAGAAAATCCAAAACAGTAATTTTTCTGAAAGATTCTATATTCTACAATTCTAATATGTATTTCTGCATTGTGTACAATACCAAGTAAACTTGCATTTAAATATATTTTTAGTCCTGAATTATTGAGTCCCATCAAATGCTATGTGTATTTAAATCTAGTACTTTATGTCCAAGTGAAATAATTCTTTGATTCCAGATAATCTCATAGATGAATTGTGAAAGTCTTTACATGTGCACTAGAGTGCACTAGAGACTTATAAACCTTTTCCATTAGCATATATAAATATTTACCATTACAAATACTTTCCCATTAATAAACACTTTCACATTAATCCTCATAATCTTATTGTGTTATCTCCCTTATACAAAGAGGCACTGAGGTAGAAAAGTTAAGTGAATTCCCAGAAGTCACACAACTAAATAGTCCTTAGAGTTAGTACTCATAACTGATGAGAAACTTACTCTTAAGGCAATACCACTTAAAGTTTCAAAAAGTATTTTAAAGGAGATAAAGTTTTCACTTTACTAATACACATTTAACTAATAATACTCTGTGTTTTAAAAAGAAATAGAAATTCTTCTTATACTCTATGGAAATCATTAGAACATTCCTAATAGCCAATGAAAACACTGTTCTTATCAAAACATGCTGGAAAATATCTGAGAATACCAGAACTACTTCTGTATTATCAGTATATCTGAAGGCCTAGAATTTCCCAAAAGAAAAGATAGATAGTTGTGATGATAGAGCTAGACATAAAATCAAAATCTATCCATGACTGCCCCATTTAAACACATTTCAGATAATATTATGGAAATATTACCATTTATAGATCTGTGGGGGGTTTTTAAGTTGTTTTATTGCTTTAGGGAAATATTGGTACAAGTTTTAGGCAGCTGTGATTTAATGGAAAGAACACTGGATATGAAAGAAGAAGGGCTGGGTTCAAATCTAAGCTCTGCTATTTACTCTGTATGTTGATGAGCAAACCACTTAGCATTTTCAAGCTTGCTTCCCTCATTTATTATATGGGGATAATAATACTTGGACACACACCTGTTGTGAGAATTAAATATGGATTTAAAGTCCATTGTAAATACAAAGCGGAGCCTCTCCACTTTTCAGACAATATATATGTCAAATATTTAATCCTAAAATTGTTTCTCTTTTGCTGCTGAGCCTGCTTGCTTCTAGACTTTGCCCAGACCCCACTTCCATCCAACAGGTTTTACATTTTATATAACACGAATTAATTTTAATAATAATCTGAATCAAACATAATTACAAAGATTAATTACACAGACACTTTTACCCTTTATTTTATTTATGTATATGCAACGTATTCCAAAGCCCATAGAAATAAATATTTTTGGGGGTTTTCTGTCATTTAAGATCTTCCATGTGGCAGCTCCCTTCCATTAGAATGGATAATCAAGAATTAACACTAATTGCTATTTGTGCTTTGAAAAAAATAAGAATGCCCAAGTGGGCTAACAATAGTTATTTCTCAGGGTTTTGCCAGACACAGAAAACATGGCTTGATTACATTTAATTTGATTCCAATTAAAAAACCCTTAAGAAGTTCCTATTGAATTAGATTACACCAAGCATTCTTGCAGAAGACACTTCATTATCTGAGGCAGTTTCAATTTATAGTCCTTACACAGGAAGGAAAACCCTGTTTGTTTGAGGAGAATAAGCTTCATCTCAGTATTTCATTATTGTGGATAATGTGGCTCTTTGGTTATTAGTTAAACATGCAGGTATTCCCAGGAAAAACTCTGCATTGAGAGTGCCTCAAGCACAAATGAAACTAGAAATGTTGTGAAAAACCACAGTACAATCAGAGGCAGCCTTAGGGAGTCATACACATGTATTTAACTGAAAAAGCCAGGAAAGATTTAGCATGTCCTGCTGAAATAAAACAAGTTCTCATATTATGCTAGATACATGCAAATGACCCTTACTTAACATGATAGATGATGCAGATTCCCAGTTTTGACAATATTTAAAAAAAGAAAGTAAACTCTAGGATACTAAGATAACAGATACCTAAGTAAACAGAGCCACTGTAATGCCATGAAGTTTTCCATTCTCACTCCCTCTTCAAACTAGAAAATATAGCCTCACATATTGATAATGTGCATATTCACATTTAAGATGTTCTAAAAAGTGTGTCTTGGTCCTAACATAATCAGTATTGAAGGACTCTATCAGCTCAATGCCCCCAGTTTATGAAGACTTCTCAAAGATGAAAAATGCTCATGGTCAAACAGAGAAGAATAGAATAGAAGCAAAGTAAAAAATATTTAATCAGATGGCCTAATAAAACTTATAGGGAACCAGTCTTAGGTAAGTATAAACTGCATGGTTCATTTGAAATTGCCAGAATTGAGCCTACTACATATTTTAGAAGCCGGAGACACTGAATACGCATCTGTTGAATTAAATGTTTAATATCCCCATCTCTGATTTTTTCACAGCTACAAAGGACCCTGTGGTTTGTGGTTAGTGATTAAGCACTGAGTATATGTATCATATGGGTATGAGTAAAGAAAAAAACTTAGCATTTCAAGCATTTCATGTTGTAACAATGTCTTTATTATACCTTGTAGAAATCATTGACCAAAAATCAACTTACTCTACAATATATCTATCGGTTAATTAGAACTCTAAGAAACAACAACCAAAAAAAAAACATACATTATTGACTTTTAGATCTTCAATCAAATAAATATTTACTACTGTAATTTGCAAAAATTATTTCCTTTCAATTTGGGGCACAAAGAGAAAGTGGGCTGCTAACTTCACTGAATACTGGCGGTCATCAACAAACACAAATTATGGTCAATGAAAAAAAAAAAAACCAACTTTGCAAATGTAATGACAATCTACAAATATCCTTGCTCCCTTCACAGGTCTCCTTTACAGATACGCTGCTTTATGATTGTGAACTTATTTTAATGCACAACCTTCTCAGGTCACCTTTACAGATATGGTGCTTTATGATTGTGAACTTATTTTAATGCACAACTGACCTTGAGACCGAGCACAGCAGAACCATAGATGTGTGACCTAGTTTAGTGACCAGTGGCTATAGATATCAGAGAATGTGCTTGCTGTCAATGATCACTGCTGAAACCTGTCTATACCACACCAGAACAATCAATTTTGTAAATGATTGCAATAATCAAGGAAATTGCCTAATTTATAAATCCTTGCATACAGCATTTTAATGGATCCCTACATTTTAATGCTGATGCTGCCAGAGCTAAATGAATTGTTGTCCAGTCTGTCATTACACAAAATGATAAAAGCATTCAGTCTGGTTAGGCAACTACATCTCATGGATATTCAGGGCCTTGGTGCATAATCAGTCATTAGTGACTTCTGTGAAAATTTTGCCTCACTAAAGCTTCAGGAATGGTAAAAGGGAGGGGTTTGGTTGCTCCCATCTTTACAGAAATTTTTCATTACACTCCTAGAATCACCATCCATAACAATGCTGAAGCTCTGCTTTTCCTTGAATCGCTATGTCTCTGACACATCCCCCATTCAGTTTCTTTGAGACGCCCCATATTTTTTTTCTTTTTCCTTTCAGTGTTATACTGCCCCATTTAAAAAAAAAAAAAAAAAAACTACACTCTAGAGCCAGCATACTTTACTGCTCTGAACTTACAAATCATGAATCACAGCCATGAGGATACAGTTAGAAACACTGCCCCGCAAGGGGGATGTGTTCTTGCTAACAGGTAAGTCTATATAATCCACACGGAAAGTGACTGGACGATCTGAGCTCTTTTCATAAACCCGGTTACACACAAATTGCTATTCTCGGTTAAACCTTAAGCAATTGATTTCAGCCAATAGTCTGCTGTCAGTCCTTTACTTACTGCTCAATCTCACTAACCTGACATTTATGGTGTACTGATTGGCCTCTGTCAGTGGTGCTGGTTGTAAATTCACTTTGAAAAGCTTTGTGTTAACAGCCTTCAACCAAGCTCTGAGAAGAGTACGAACAGGCAGCCTGACAATTGCTCGACCTCCTGCCCTTATTACAGTGAGTAAATCAGGCTTTGAGCCATTAGGCTGGAGCCTGAGGCCTACACAAAAAGGATTGACATGACTAAAGGTCAACCTCTGTCACACATGTATGTGTAACAATTTGGATAATGGAATTCTGTAACTTATCTGAGAAAGGTGGCAAATACTTATAAGGAAAGAGTGGACGCTGCTCTGGATTTTCTGGCTTTTATGCTAAGCAGTTATACAAGAGTCTGTATTTCTTGTGTAAATACACAAAGAATGTCTGAACTCGTGAAATCTTAGAGTATTTAAAACCCACCAAAAGAAAGGGGAGGACAGAGGAAGGTGCTCAAAGCAGCTCTGAGAAATAGGGAGCCTGACAAAGAATGATATTATGTCTTTCTGATGCTAAGCAATGTGTATTTTAATTGGTATATGTCATCTCATTTGTTGTAGATGCACTACCCTCCATACACAATTACAAACTATATTTGTCATGAGGTGTGCCAACTTGGATAGTAGTTGTTTGGGATATCTTTGTTCAATATTTCATTTTATGTATGCATTATTAATCCATTGGTCTTAAAGACAAAATTTATCATAATGTCCCAAAGATATATGATTTATAGATAATAAAAATACTATTTTCTAGTAATTAAAATGAAACTCAGTTACAGAATGATATTAGTAGAGACACCTGATAGTTTAGTTTCTAGGCAATCATACCCCTGTTATTTATTTCGCTCATGTGATCTGGCTTTTAAGGTTCATCTATCCTAAGAACTTTGGCTTTTTGATTTTTTTTTAATTGCTGGATAGGAGTACAATGAGTCAATGTGGAAAACAAGATAAATATACAAGATATGACATAATGGTGGGCGGCAAGAAACCATGGTCATGGACCCAGAAATATGCTTGTAAAAGTTTTTCTTTACAAAGGTAAAATACTACCAAATAAGCAACTACCAAAATATATGTAATATTAATTGATTAATATACCTTGAAAACCTCAGGCTTGATAATGTCTACAACTCAAGTTCACACATATTAAAGTTTATTAAATTGTCTATTTCTCCCCTCCCTTTTCTCTTTCCCTCTCCCTCTTTTTCCCTCTTCTTTTCCTTCTCTCTTTCCTTCTCCCTTTCTGTCCATCTCTCTCTGTGTCTGTCTCTCTCTGTCCATCTCTTTCTTTATCTGCCTCTCTATCTCTGTCTCTGTCTGTCTCTGTCTCTTTAATTTCTCTTCAAGGAAATAAAGGATAACTTATTATTTGGTTATTTGGTTTAAATATATAAACTAAAAGCATATGAATAGTTTAATTCTAATTATTTTATTTAAAGGTACACCCCTAAATATCCAATTTATATTATTAATATTTTCAACACAATACTGGAAATCTTTCCAAAAGGCAGCAGATGGTTTTACAGTCCATGTAAAACTACAAAATATTCACTCTATCAAACAGGCATCAATGAAAAAGACATCTTCTCCTCAAATGAGGCAAAGCCAAAAATCTACACCAGCTGTTACTTTGCATAATTTAAAATACAATAGTAACATTACTATGGTTTACTTTTAAGGAACAAATTATTTGAATTTCATGAACATGACAGGTAGTCTTGAATATTCAATATTGAATTATAGAAAAACATAATTTTAATGTAATATAAATTCTGGCTGCAACATACTATCTTCTGGTATTTTGATGAAACAAACCATTACAATACAGAGTTTTTTAATCTGTACAGTTTTACTTTCTGTCACTGGAACAAGTTCTTCAGTTCAAGATTTCATCTATGCATAGATTCATTTTCATGGGAACAATTCAGTGTATGAGATCTGGCGATCTGAGTTGACAAAGTAGATGTAAAGTGTAAAAAAGTCATTTCCCTTCATTCTATTAGTACTTTAAACTGCCACTTAAATGGCATTTTAAAAATAAGAAAAACCTTGCTTTTACTTTATATAACCATATATACTAAAGTGTTTTTTTATTAAGATAGTAACCTAAATTAAGAGACAATGATAAAAAATAATCCATTAATTTAAAAATAAAACAAGTCAAAATGCTTTGTCACAAAGTCAAAGCATAAATAAGACTACAAACCAATGGTCCATATAACCTTGGTTTACTTAAGAAAAGATAAATTATCATTATTATAGATGAAAATTAAATATTAAAATCTGCTCACCCAACATGAAGAATTTTATAAAAATGAATCTTTCCCTGGAACCATGATTGTAATTTTAATAAGCTTCAACATCATTTAAGTTAACAAAATAATTCTTCATCTTGAAAAGAAGTAAAATTTATTTCACCAATTGTTGATAAAATGTCTTGTCAAACTTAACTCAAGGTTGAAAAGCTTTAGCTATACTAACCTATCTTAATCAGCTATTTTATTTTAAACTTCTGGATTTTAGTCCAATAGAATTTTAAGTGTTCCCTGTATACATTCCAAAAGTCTGGTCTTATTAAATTCTGATGTTAAGCAGAAAGAGGAAACCATGTGCAACCAGATTAATTTATCCCTAGGGAAAAAGGACACATTAATAATTGAGATAATGTTTTCATATATGTTGGAATCAAATGTGCCTTTCCACTTCTTCATTAGAAAACACATTAGGGAAAAATTATCTCACTCTCATCAATAAGACCTAATTGCTGAGAAAGTCTCTCTTTTCTTTATTTAAAAAAATGGAAAAGGAAAAAGTGTTCTTATTCCTTCCAAATGTCCAGAAATGTTATCATGCATTCAAGTATTGTTGGAATAAAAGCCTATGTTACCAAAATGAATGTTTACTTAATTCACCCTAGACTATTTTTGTTTTAAACAGCCCGAGTTTATAATATTTTTTTAAATAGCAGCAAACCATGAGTCTGATTGAAATGAGTCAAAGTGAAAAAGAAACAACCGAAGTGAGTAATATTTTTGGCATTATGAAGAATTAATCTCTCTAAACTACAAGAAGTTGTCTTGGCCTTTTTCTTTCCCCATGATCTTTTATAGTTATGAAAGCATGTGGTCAGGTAATGGAATGGTATTTAATACACTCTGAATGGATATACATTCAAAGAGCACTGGTTATGAGCAAAGAAAATTTAAAATGCATGATAGGGGCTCTCTAGTAAACTAACCAAACTAACCAAGCACACAGTCTTTGAATATGTGTTTATGTCAACGAAAACACTTTATCTATTTATTACAACCAGGAAAACAAAAAAATTTAGAACGCAATGTCTAATATAAATTTGAATATTTCTGTAATAAGTCTTTATTCTGTATAATAAAACCCAACTATGTTGAAAACAATGAACTGTAAATTGAAACAAAAATCTATCAACTACTTCCTACTACTGTAGGAAAAATATTAGAAATCCATTTGCAGTACTGAAATAAAGATAAGTTACCCCCAGAAGATCCATCAGCACTTAAATATTGAGCTACTAATTTAAAGACATTTTTTCATCTGCAATGGACTTTGAAAAATATGCAGAATTATAGGTATGACTTAAATGAGACAATCACGAGAAGATACATACATATATAAAGTTAATATTTTATAAATATGTGTGTATTAATGTTGACCTGCTAGGATGAAAGATATTTTAAAAGATTATGTTAAAAATGGGTTATTATATCATGAGTCATAAAGCACTTAGTGTCAGAATTTCTTATTTGTTTACAGACACATACTGATTAGTTTTTTAAATAGTTTTAAGTATATTTTATAAGAGAATCCAAGCTTGAAAGAAAAAACCTAAAATTTGAATAATAAAACCAAAATCTGAGATTTTTCTGGTGTTAAATGTAATTTGATTTAGATAACCAATGATTTACAGAAAATGCTTGGGATTTTATATATGTATATATATGTGCCATATTTTAAATGATTAAGAAAAATTTTACAACTACTATTAATCAGAAGTAATCTTTCATGTCGGTCATTATTATACACTGTGTTATAAATATTTAAATATTTATCAGCATTCTATTATCTATTCATAATAGACATTAGAATACTACTGCATAATACCATCTTTTTTATAGGTTTTCAAATTTCCTCAGGATAATTTGCCCAACTGTACTGCCACTATAGTTAAAACTTCAAGTATATCCACAACTTCATGACAATATCAGAAATATTCATATTCTTACTATACCAAACAACTATACAAACCTTGCTATTGTGGAAGAAGAAAATAAGCTCCCTAAATATCAATGAATTCAGGACTATGGGTCTACAATTAGATCACAAACACATATAACTTTTATGTCATATACAGAGTTACTTCTCCAAACCCAATATCAAGTACTTAATAAGACTAAAAATACAGATGAAATGTTCTTGAATATCTCTGTTAAAACAATTTCTATTGTACAGAAAATGAGGGTTTTTAATTCAACAAATATTCATTAAACATCTATATTTCTAACTATACTCTGTTATTGATTTCTAAATGTGTGATGTCTTTTCATGAACATCCAGCTGTTCTAGCCTTCTATAAAAACAGCAAATGGGATTTTTTTATGTTCACAGTTTTGCCCTATGTTTTACTAGAAATACAATCCCTAAATTTAAGGCATAAATAATAGTATTCAGGCTTGACATTTTCAGAAAAAGGTAAATCTGTATAATTAAATTATCACCATTGTAAATGTTGCAAAACCTTAGAAAACTTTTGGTAAATCTGTAACTATGGTATCATCACTTTTGTGATGTCACAATAGCATTAAAAGTGCTGAAAAGTACTTTTATTATTTTTAAGGAAAACTTAATTAGAGTAGGAACCAAAACCAAAAAAGAAATGTTTCAAATCCAGATAATTAGATGATTTTCCCCTTAGCGTCAGTTTTAGTTTCCTTAACTAATACAATTTATCTTCCTCCTTTCCCTCTTTTCTCAAAGAATGTCTTTGAAAGAAATAATTTTAATATCATTTGCAATGATAATGTCCCCAAAATGTCCCAAACCTTTTGATGTAGTTTTCAGCTACTGAACCTTAAAAATATTACCAAGACTTTGAGGATTCTCTGTATATGGTAACCTAAACATTATTTTTTAAACTTTGTCCTTTATTTAATTCTAAAACCTATAGTCAATGTTAAAAATGTAAAAAAAAAAATAAAAATAAAAAACACTGTCTCTACAATGGTTTAAGATTGAAATTTAATCAAGGATTTTTTTCTCCTTGATGTTACAGCATATGTGACCCAGCTGTTATGATCCAGATACAAATTGAACCTCCCCCACTTTTTACACCAATGTCTTTACACAAGCCTTTCCTCATGGACCTTGCTTGATTGAGACAGCTAGCTCAAAGATGCTATTCCTGTTAACTCTAGATAGAATGTTTTTAACACACAGGTGCAAGTTTTTTTGTGGATAGGATAGACTATTTAGGCCACAATCTATTTGGTTAAGATAAAACAGTATGTCATCTTGGCAGACCTAGTTAAATGTGTAAGCAGCTCAGCAATATGCTCCATATTACACCAAGGAGGTTCAGTCTTCAGGTTAAAGGAACTTCTATTATTATCCCACCATCCCTCAGTTCCTATAAAATACATAGTTTATATTCCTTTTCTTAAATTTCACAGTGCCCCAGGCAACATGATAAATAATAATAAAGTTAGTGATATAAGATTGGAAACTCCTAGAGGGCAGGGACTGGGCCTTTTGCTCTCTTCCAGAGTCTAGGGTAAGATTGTTTAATAGCAAACCCCAATAAGGAGATATAAACTTGAATGCTTCATAGAATTCTATGAATCACAAATGTTCATAGAATCACAAATTTCGATAACCTAATGGAGTCTTCTAGTTCATCTTGTCTTAAAAAAAGCTTCATTTTACAGATAAAGAAACAAAAGTTTAGATAGTATTATTGCAAAATCAATGGTATAGCTAGGATTTTAACTGAGTTCTCTCCAAATCTAGCATTGTATCAGACTACCTTTATCTTGACTACCAGTCAAGTTTTGGCAAGTCATTTATCTCGGAGAATCTCTGTCTTTTCTTCTATAATGGAGATTGACATTTGCATACTACCTACCTGAAGCAAGGCTTTTGTAAATATTAAAGGGTTATATAAATGATCATTGAATATAGAAGAAACCAAACAAACATTTATTTATTAGAAAGGTTATCTAATGTCAGTTTTCAGGATTTCACCATTACTTCTGCTACCAAGGATTCCCATCCTGGGGTATAAGAAGCTTGTCAAGGGAATGCAATGAATATTTGATTAATAGCTATATTATTCTATAAAGTTACCCCAATATAGTATTGTTAGCTAAAAAAATAGTAAGGAGGAAGTGGGAAAGAGTGATAGTGTTATGTTGCATCTGAAAAACTAGGGGCAGTAGAAAAAAATCATTTCTACTGACCAAAACCAAATGAATAAGGTTTGAATATGAAAGAATTTTCATATTGCACTAGGAAAAAAAAAATCAGCAGCAATGATTTCCAATCAATGAAATAAATTTTGGAGCATATCCTTGGAGAAATAGATCCTTTTCTTACTAAATGTGCTCACAAGGCTTTAATTACATTTATGACAATTTATCTCTGTGAATAGATATTCTCAGTCCTGTTGTCAATCAGATTCAAAGCAAGAAACAGAGTGAATGACAAATATAATACAGAAGTATTTCTTTTTAAAACTAAGAATAAAATTATTGGTTGACTAGAAACAGAACAGCATCATTATTTCTTTTACTGTCTTCAGATAAAACTTAACATTTTAATGACACTTTTAAAAAGTTGCATACCAAAGAATTTTCTTTGTGAGGAAAAAAATCCTTCCATGTTGTTTATGTGCATATGCATGAAAAAATTCTAGAATTAATTTCTTTTCAATATGAATAGGAAGTATAAGAATGTTCACAGCAATCCAAGGGATTTTCTAAAGAAAAAGATTGGGAACTCCTGCCTTAGACCTATTGTTTTACTAAGTTATTTTTTGTCCCACAATGGAAGCTAAGAGGCAGAAGACTTGAGATGCAGCTGTTGGCTTTTTTGTCAAGAGTCAAGTCTTGGGTAAGTCACCTCCCTTTAGTTTGCTCATTTGTCAAATGAGTGGATGGATGATTGCTAAGGCCCCTTCCAGCTCTAACACTCTCTGTCTCTTGAGGGAAGAGCAGAAGGCCTGCAACTGTAAGTCGTACATGCCCAACTAGGAAAACCTATTCTCCATCCTTTCTATGCTTATTGTGTCCCAGTAGAAGTGACTACATTGGGATCAATTCCATTCAATTAACTATAGACAACTTTTAGACAACAAGAAACAAATCAGCCAACTTAAAGAGAATCCTTTAAGCTTACCTCCCAGAGATGCTGGGTGTTTCTGACAGCTCCCGCCTGCACCTTTTCTGGAGGGAGAAGCACTCCCTGAAACGGTCCGATCCAGGTGCCCTGCTGGATTCTCTGTGCAGCGCAGATCCCATACGCCAGGCCTGGAACAGTGCTGGTGCACAGACACACTTCTCGAGGCAGGTCTCGAAGCCACTCGGGCATCTCTGGAGGGGGTGCGGCGGCGGCCGTGCTACTGGTACCCACCAGACGGCGAAGGGAGTGCAGGGGGCCGTGCATGGGGCATTCGCCATTACGGTTGTCAGCGCACATGTCGCAACCTGCGGAGTATAAAAAAGGGCAGAGGGGTTAGGGAGAGGAGAGAAAGGGAAAGGTTTAACTAAAAAGCTTATTCACCTCTATCTACCCGTATCCCCAACCCCACTTCCCACCCCAGCCAAAAGATCGAACAGTTCTGCCTTGGGGTACGCTGAACTGAAAATAGTGCACCTTCTCCCTTTTCTTTCCCAAGGAAAGACTTGGATACTTTCTTTTTGTGACTGTGAAGGCACTGAGGTTGCTCTAAATCTGGTCAGCTTCTGGAGTAAATGCTTTATTGACGGAACTTCAGTGATCTAAAAACCAAGTGTCAACAAGAAAATATTTGCTGCGCTTGAGACTTTCACCCTCTCTAGGCCTCGAGTGTAGCATCCTAACTAGTGTCGAAGCTGGTGTTTTCTCTCCTTCTTTTCTGTCTTTCTTTCCCTCCAATCCTCTCTTCTCTTTCCCTTTTCCTTTCTTTCCCCCTCTCCTCCCTCTTCTCTGTTTTCTTCCTCCTCTCTCTCTGTCTCTCTGTCTCTTATCTCTCTCTGACTTTCCATAGTTGGAGATGGCAATAGATGTTTCTGCCGACATTGCTTAATTGCACTTTTAAAGAAATTCAGAGATCTTTCCTCTGGAGTTTAGACTAGGAGTCTCAGTAACTGGTATAGAGTGAAATTGATCACTATCGGAACTAGATCTTTTAAGTTTTTCTTTCTTTCTTTGTTTCTTTCTTTAAAGCTTTGAAGCTGATTCCTCTTACAATCAAAAATATACCCTTAAGGAGGGAGTGAGGGAAAGGCCCTGAAGAGCCCTATTTGACTGCACTATAATCTTTTCTGCTACCCAAGAAAAGATCCCCAGTCTTGGAAAACCGTTCTGTCAAACAACTTGGTATTCAGAAATATAACTCCAAGAACTAAAAAGTGGTTGGTCTGCTTTTGGTTAGTTCTTTCTGGCCCTTTAAGTTTGTTATACCGGTCCTTGATGGCGGAAAAAAAGTCATTTCTGTCAATTGTGGGGTTATTGTAGGAGTATTGTTATGCTTGTTAATGAGTCTTCGGCTTCATGTGAAATACTTGAACAAAGCATTTTTAAAGGAAGAAATGTAAACTCTTTAGGTTTAAAGAAAACGTTGGGTTTCAAGTTGTTCTTGTTTTAACTATTGAACTTTTTTCTTCTTTGCTTCCCTCATCTACGGAAATTAGATAGAGTAATGAAATATTCCAGGGAATTATAGGAAGATGGAATACTTTCTTTCACCCGGAAAATAAAATTTAACTACTGTTGCTTTCGCCGCTGCGGCCACATACTCCTACTGGAGCCCTCCTGGAGGAGTGAAAAACATAGTCCATTCATGATATACAAATTGTCTTTCTTTCAAAGGGATAGTGTGGGGCGGGGGGAGGAGAAAGAGAGACAGACAAAGACAGATAGACAGAGAAGGAGAAGGGGGGGAGGGACAGAGACGGAGATAGAGACAGAGACAAAGAGACAGAGAGACGGGGGAGGGGGGGAGCGAAGAAGGGAGGAAGAATTTCAGGCTAGAAAAGAAGCAGAGCGCACCAAAAACCTCATTCTGTTTGGGGCCATTCCGATTCACTTCGCACCCGCCCTCTCTACCGAAGTCCTGGGGGGTTTTGCAAGCAACCTCTAGACCAGCCCAGTTGGGAGCAAGTAGGCACAGGGGGCTGGGGCCGCCTTGTCTCCTTCGAGAGCTCTGTGGTTATTAATGGGCTTCACGGAGACGTGTGGTCTGCTAGCCCCCTCCACTTTCCGACCAGGCACTGGAGAGTCCAGCCCCTGGGGCCAGCCAACTCCGAGCCTGCCTCATCCTTTCTCTGGTTTTCCTGGAATACTTCTAAGTCAAGTCCTCCCACCTCTATCCATACCCTGTTCTCACCTTTCACTGAGGCAGGAGAAAGACAAGACTTCCAACCCAGACTGATATATCGACAATCAAAATGTCAAGAAACTTTAGCGCTACTAACCCCAGAAGGTAACAAACTGAATTCGGGAGCTGCTCCAGAGCCCTGAGTCCCTGAATCAATATCCTTTATTTTAATTTTCCCACTTTTCCAGTCCCTAGGAGAACTTTGATTTTGTAATCCTGTCTGCATAGCCTTCCCTAAGAGAGGTAAACTTGCACCCAACAGTACAAATTATGCTCAGAGAAATTGGATGTCATCATCTTTTATCATCAGAGTTCAATGTATGAGCTTGGGTCAGTCCCACTCCTATTCTGAGTTTCTAATATGTAAAATGTAGTTTCCTAGTTTGTAAAATGAGGATAATAAAACTTTGTTCTATTTCCCAGAGTTGTGTTAAAGATCAGATGAGTCATTCTAGCACTTTGTAAACCTTTAAGCACTATTTTATATACCAGCTCTTATTATTAAATCTTTATTGAAGGAGTCACCTAGCACCCTTGGGCAGCTCTTGAGTTCTTATCCATTTGTGCTAGGAGTTTGAAGCTACTATGGAGACTGAACAAGCACACAAGGCAGTTCACAACTTCATTCTGGGTCACTTTTCCTTGGGAAGCAACAGTACTCAGGTTCTGGTAAAATGCCCTAAATGTTTCTCAGTAAGATTAAGATGATGCAGCAATTGCTGAAATTTACAGTAATTGAAGTCAAACTATCACCATTCCCCACATAACTTTTAACAAAATAAACCCTGGATGGTTTATATTGCTTTCAATGTTCTTGCAGCTGAATTCACATTATAATTTATTTGTCAAAAGAACTTCTGTTTTTACTTTTCCAGTCATTAAGTTTGTGGAAAGGTGGGGGAGGGGGATAAATAAGAATTGTTTCAATTTTGTATTTCTATATCCAAAGTCTATCACAGTGGTTGGCACATAGAAGGTGCTTGATAAATGGATCAATCACTTTAAATTGTTTTAACAAATTTAGAAGGCCCCTGACCTACAGCTACTCAGCTAAAAAGTATGATGAGTTCCCTTTTCTGAGGACATTTTGAAGGAATAATTCATTAATTTGAAAAAGAAATTGCTGTTTTCTTGGGGTTTCTTCTCTTCTTTAAATAGAAGTTAGGATTACCTCATTGGGGCTATTTTATATGTCTCACAGACATCTCAGCAGAAATATCTTCCTCTCAATCAGTCATTCTCTGCATAAAATAGGTTCTGTGACTTTTGGGGGCCCAGATTTTACCAAAAGGCAAGTAGAAAATAAAAAAAAATCTCATTGGGCCAGCCATATTTCATATTCTGCCTCAGAAGAAGAGATGAGTCCTGTGTCAGTATGATAGGCAAATATGAAATCTAATAAATAGGATAAAAAATTTAGATTTCTATGTCCAAAACCAAGACTCAATAGAATGAAAATATTTCATCTGAATAACTATTTTGGGGGCTGTTGAAAAAACTGAAGTCTGGATTGGGTAACAGGGATCCTTTTGCCTCATTCCCACAATCTTATGTTTGGACAGATTAAAATAAAAATATGAATGGGAAAATAAATAGATAACATTAGTAAATTTTTTTAAATGCTCAGAATCTGAAGATCTTTCAGCACCTTAGCAAAAAAAAATAGCTAAAAAACAAATGACAATAAGCAAAGGCAATTTGCCCATGAAAATAAAAATAAATCACCCAAGGGAGTTACTTAGATGACTTTCCCTTTCTGGTTCACTCAATAAGGCTATGTTGAAGGCAAAAATATTTAGTGTTCCCTCCTCAGACAGCCTGAATCACTGACAGTAGACACATTTGATATAGGAGACACATTTCCTTTTCACTTCCAACACAACTAATATCACACTATTTTGTGGATTGTAGAATCATCAATCTAGACCCGAGAAAGATCTTAGGGACAATTTAGCCTAATGTCTTAATTTTTCAGGTTAAGAAACTAAGACTCAGGGAAGGTAAGTGGCTTGCTCACAGTCACAGAGATAGGAAGCTGGAGGTAGGGAAATGGTATTGGAATCTAGATCATTTGACTCCAGAGTCAGTATCTTTCCTATTGTACTATATTGATACATAAAATAATTTCAAAAGCTATGTGCCTCAGCTACCAATCAAGAGACTTAATAGGATTTTAAATGCATGTAAAATTCATGGCAACACACACACACACACACACACACACACACACACACACACACACACATACACCCCATATCTCCAAGAAGCAATCTGTAGAGAGAGATAGTGTATTTTATGGGGAAAGTATTAGATCATTATCTACCTGACCTTGAGAATCCCTGAACTTCTTGAAGCTTCATATTCTTCAACTATAAAACTGGCACCAAAAATACCTATAATACCTATCTCATATGATTGATTTGGGTAAAATATTTTGTAAATCTTAAAATCCTAGAGAAATGTAGGTTATTATTATATCTCCACCATATTGTACTTCACAGCATCACCATGTGACATGTGATGGAAACAATAATAGGATTTTGCAGAGGAGAAACTAAAGCTCCTGAGAACTGGAAAGTGGCTGAATCAGTAACACAACCACTTTTCAATTATTATATCTATAACATGATGTATTACTGTCATTTATGATATATGAATATTTAGTGAGAGGCAGTTGTCCAGAAAAACATAAGTCCAAGATCTGACTATGATACATACTGACTGCATGATCCTAGACAAGTCACTTACCATTTCAGTGCTCTAAGCAACTCATTAAAACTATAAATTACAAAGAAGTTATTTACCTGCATTGATAGGACACTCTTCATATAAGAATTACTTATAGCAGTGAAATCACAGTTCATAGCTCTATGTTATATAGTAGGATTTGGAAAAGGGAGGGGGGAAACTTTGGCCAAATACTATTAAAACACATTAAGATTTATTTTGCTTTTTCATATTATAAAATTTCTTTAGTTGTTGAAGGTATTTAAACTTTACTTTTTACTTTATATTATTAGAGGAACTTGATGATACCTGATTTTTAACATGAAACAGCTAATTATATATTTTGGAAAAAATAGAATCTATGGAAGCAAATGATGTATCCAAGTGTTTTCAAGTATGTCATCTGTGAAAACCCATAGGAAAACTTAGGGGGAAAGCCTTGTACACTTCTCCTAAGAAAGCATGATATGCCAAAATATATATATTCTCATTCATGGAAATTATGACAGATAGAAAGGTATCTCTATAATTAGAGAGGTTGTAGACATAAAAATATTATGAATAAAATTTCCTTGACTTTGAAAGATAGACATTTTTATATATGTAGCTTGAAAGCCACTTTAATCCAAAGATGTTCAAAGATGTTTCTTTCAGTAGGAGTTCCTAAACATGAAGTTCATGGCCCTATTTCTGTCTAGAATATGTCCTTTTGTTTAATTATCTAGTGCAGAATGCCTCTCGCAATATCTAATTAATATGTGGGTTATAAAGATCACCTCTGCCTATGCTCACCAAATCCAAATGTTCACAAAGATACATTAGAAAAGTGACCATGTTTATGATTGTTTATTTGTTTGAATTTGGATTTCCTATCATCTCAAAAATATTTTAAACTGTATTCATTACTAGGCTGACTGAAAATCTTACTATATTGTTAAAGGAAAAATCTCTTTATAAGAGGTAAACTTTTCTTCTTCGTAAGCTTCTTTGTTTCCACCATGACCTTCAATTTCCTTAACTTATTGTCACCTTTGGATGTTAAAGCAAGGTTAATTAATAAGCATTAATGGAAATGAATGAATGACAGGTCCCAAGAGAACAGAACAAAAAGCACCAGTCTGAGTGAAGACCTAAGCTTTGTTGGTTCCAAGCTATAGATCTTATGTGACTATTTAAGGTACTCTATCAGTAGCCCAGTAGCCCTTGTTTCAGGGGCCAGTCTCTATAAGCCAGACCCAGCAGGATCCAGGAGACATTCAGTCTTACAGATCCTCTCCTAGACCTTGGATGTTCCTTCACAGATACCCAGCAAAAGCTGCAGGCATGCAGCCGAGTGGCAGCTACTGCTCCATGCCAGGGAGAAACAAAGACAAACAGGCAGAAAGATAGAGAGTCAGAGATAGAGTAAGAGAAACAGGAAGACTTCAGTGTCTCTACTAGGTGGATAAGGTGGCATAAACTGGATGTATGTGTACATTGTGTATTTGAGAATTCCACATGACATCTCTTTGTGTGTTTGCATATGTACTTTAAAGGGTGTCCATTGTGCACTTGAGTAGAGAAGGGAGGGGAAAAGGTCATTGGAGAGAAGTAATTTGCCCCTTGGGAGCACTGTATAATATAGTAGTCTTCCTCAATTTCTCTTTCTCACCAAACCTCAATGTCAGCCATCAATGCTTTCCCTTCCTCTCCATCACTTTACTTCTCCGGGGTTCCTTGGGGTGGGGTGGGGGGGAGGGGTAAAGGAGAGGAACTGGTATCTTGCTATTAAATATTTTCTTTTGGACTTTTGGGTACTATGCTCCTTGTCCTAGTTTTCAGTTCCATCACAACTTTCATTTTCCCTAACTATCTTTCTCCCACTATCCCTTCCTCTATGTCTGGCATTTTCCTTTGAATAAGCACAGGTTCACTTCTATGAAGCTCAAATTAGAAATCAGACAACAGAACAAGTTATCTGGGAAATAATGAGGAGAGCTGTTTCTCTGAGAAGGAAAAATGCATACATGAGAGTAGTTCAAACAATCATTATTTCTCAAAGGGTCTTTTGGAAAGACTTTGAAAAACAATAAAACATAACCCTACACTTGAAGATAAAAGGGAGTGGTCCCTCCTTCAAAATGGCTTTAGGATAACAACCTCCCTCTGATTATGCACATATGTATGTGAATATGTATATTTATGTATGCATACATAAAGGAAGAGTAGCAGAAGATTTGAGAGAGAGGAAATGTTGATTTTATTTGTCTTTGAATGACTACTAATAAATTAAATTTGAGTGAGAGTAGCCTGGGTTGAGAGAATATTGTGTGTAGATAAACCTTACTGCCCCTTGCCCCTAAGAGACCCCCATATACAATGTAGAGATGATGAATAGGAGCTGAGAGAGAAGATCGAAGCCGGGTCTGTGCTGGCTCTACTCTCTTCTACAAAACTATAGGGCAATTAATTGTGGCTTGTCCCCTCATCCTTCATCTCCTTGTGGCACATATCGATGGAGATTACTGCTGATGGACCATTTTATCACCTTAAATAAACAGTCACCACCTTTTCTAACCTCAACTTAATATATGGCTATATATTCTGTTTAAGGGCGCTGGATAACTAATGATATAAAAATAGCTAAATCATATATGTTATCAGATCTTCTGGACATTCGCACAAAAAAAGAAGAGAAAAGAAAAAATAGAACAATAGCAAAAATCAACAACTCCAAATGCAAATGTCTGATACTTGGGATCAGTCTCTCTAAAGCTAAGCACACTGCTTTACCATTAATTGACTGGTATGCTGAGTTTATACAAGCTACTTGAGTGGGTAACATTAGTTTTACCTAACAAATTTATTATTTGGTTGTTTTTTGCATCATGATTAATAGTTATCAATACATCCATAATGAAAGCCTTTTTTTCCCCTAAAGGTAAAGGAATAGGCTACAAGGGGATAAGAAAATATTCACACTTTTTAGGGTCATTTTACTCCTTCCCTGTCACCTGACAATTTGACAAATAAGTGTTTGCTTTTTATTTTCTAACCTCTTCCTTGTCCCCCATGTCTGCGCACAATCTCTACAATCACTCCCACATACACCCAGTGATTCAATTTTGCTGAAAGTCCATGTTCTTCAGAGACAGTAGTGGGGAGAATATAGGACTGAAAACAAGTTTTTAAAAATCTCTTTAAAATTACAAAGATATTTGTGCTTAAGTCACATGGTAATTCCTGATTTCTTTTAAAAACAAGGCAAAACAACAAATAATGAACCAGTTAATTTTTCCAGTTTAGGTACTAATAATGGAAAACCCATTTCAAAGAGATATTAAATTTTGTTTTGTTTTGTTTTATGGTACTGATAGACAAAAAAAAAATTAGCAAAAAAAAAAGTTATTCTGAAACACTGAGTCACTAACAAGAGAAATCATGTAGAATTCAGGTTCTATTTATTTACAATACAAATTTATTTTAAAACCAAAACAAAAGGGAAGTTTTGCAGGAATTACAACAGTTATGAGTCAGCAACAGTCTCATTTAATAGAGACAACATAAAATCTTTACTTTAAAATACATAAGCCTAAATGAATTATAAAAGTGTTATTTAAATAACAGTGAGTGGAAAAGTGATGAACTGATGTATGATTTATGCACTCAACTAGTAAAGAAACAACAATTATAAAAGGAGTTAGACTACATAGAAAATGGTTGGGATCTGTTGGTTGGATAGAACCAGTTTTCAAATGTTTTGTGTAAACATAACAAACTTCTCATTTGTCACCTGATACCAAACCTCAAAACTAAGGTGTTAATGACTATCTATGCTATGGGAAACAATCAACACTTGTTAATATAATTCAGAGAAGTTATTTTTCAATGTGTATATAGGGTAAAAAACTATTACTTTAAAAAATAATAGAAATGAAACAATGAATTGAAGTTTTCATTTTGTTAAAAATGGAGATATAACAACAGAACAAAAGAAAATCTGTATATAAAAATAGTATCCCTCACTCTTCATCCCCAGCCCATCTCTTCACAACCCAAGCATGGGCATCCTTCTAAAAGCTTCCCTAAGTATCCACGTGTTGCCTCTTCTTGCAAATTGGATTTTCAATTAGCAGACACACCAAAGCCAGTAACCCCTTCCAAGAAAGTACAGAAATAAAAAACAAAACAAAAACATTTGGCAGTCTTTGATTTTCTGAGTTTCTTTAGACTCTCCTATTTAAAAACAATCACTTCTCACTTCATCAGTGTAAAACACATTCCACTGTTTGAAATAACCACCTCACGCAGCTCAAGGAAGATCCTGAACCCGAACTTGGAAATCATGCCTCTCAAATCACTGGACTGCTCTAGACAGCTTGCCATTTTCTTTCTCAATTGTCTTTTAATTAGCAAACTATCTGATGTGCTGTTTGTTCTAATAAAATGGTACTTTTTCCATTTATCTGCTAGATCTTGCTTCCATCCTCTCCTTTGCATTTAGCAAGGGATCCCTTTAAGATTTATTAAGTCCTTTCCATACTTTTAGCACAACCAAAGAAAAATTAGCACAAGTACAGATGTATTTTTTAAATAATTATTTTCTTTAGCTTCAAGGAAAAGATATCTGGGCAATAAATATGTTCAATGTCAATAGATTAATGAAGAATCTAAGACCCTACAACATTTCCTTTTCTGGTGACTAGGTTTCCTCTTAGTGAAAATGTATTAAGTTGATCCTGAACATCAATAAAAGTGTGTAAATACCCTGTAGCAAACATAGTCTGAGGATTCAGTTATCAAGCTCCAATGTTCTTCATAAAATCCTATGGCAATTTTCTGAGGAGACAAACTACAGGCTCCACGAAGTACTTAGCAGAGTCCGATTATTATTTCATTCCACTTGCTCAGCAGAAATGCTTTTTCTGAAGCACTGTTTAATCTTTCAAAGGTTTATCTGACAGATTTTTAGAACTACTTTGAAAAGGATACACTTTCCTTACTGAGTTTGTCAGTGACCATAAGTTGTATTTTTTTGATTCATTTAAGAGGATTCTATTTATGAGGCCAGATTTTCTGCACCCTTAAATTTAAGAGCCTTCAAATCCAGAACCAAAATGGAAAGGGATTTTTGCTTGTTTGTTTGCTTTATTTGTTTTGTTTTATTTTTTAAATTCTCTAAGAAGCAAGTCAAGAAAAGGGGAATATATCTATTTGTTGAGTTGTTGGATTTGGGTGTTGTTTTTAAATATATATATATATATATATATATATATATATATATATATATATCCATCACATAATTTTCCCACTTTTCCCCCAACTACAGTCATTATTTATTTTGCACTGATCAATATAATCAAATTTATGTACCCTAACACTAGTCTGATTCACATATTACAATGGAAATTATGAATTTGTTGACTCTTTAATCATCTATTAATGAATGTTTGTTTTATAACGAATTAAAGTTTCAGGTAAGAATGTGCTTCAAGAAATAACGGCTTACAAAATATAATAGAAAGAGGGCTGGGAATATGATATTAAACTTTTCTTATATAGTACAGAGGGAAATGAAATAGTAATTGCAGAAATGTTGATTTTAGAAATCTCATATTACTTTCAATTTGAGAACCTCTTAACCTATTCTTAATATTATGTCCAGAGGTCACTGGAAGTATATTTAACACTTGTAAGATCTATAAACAAAAGGTGTAACTTATGATAAGTTCTGAGCTCAACAAAAAGAAACTGATGTAAGTCAATATCCATTTTTGGTCATCACTCAAAATTTTCCTCTAAAATCTCAAAATGCTTTTAAAATTTTAATTGCTTGTCCAGGAATCATTGCTAAATTGGTTCTGACGGTTAATTTGATATATGACATATATGCCCGAGAGGTAAGGAAATGCTTTTTACATTAAATGCCAATGTCCTACGTTTAGCCAGACAACAATAATAACAATAATAAACTTTCAGGTATTATTGACGCTAACAAGGTCTGCAAGACTACCGAGATGAATGCAGGAAGGGGTCAGACCCGAGCCCTATTCGAAGAAAAGACAACTTTGGGGTTGCCTGTCTCATCTGAGAAGTAGGTATTTTTCTTCTCTCTCTTCTTTTTTAATGATGAAGTTCAAAGTAATCCCCTGCCCATTGCGTTTGCCACAATTTTATCTAAGAGAAAAAAACAGTTCTCAGAAATGTCTGAAAAAATAAAGTTGCTTTTATCCCACTGCTATCTCAAAGCCCCCAAAAAAGAAGCTTCCGAACCACTAACACCAAGGAATTTGCAAGAAAAGTCCGAATTTCCATCTTTCCCAAGAGATTAGAAGGGTCATTAACCAACCACCGCACTCCCGTACACACCCTCCGTCCTCAACTCCTCACCAGCTCAAGGATTCAAAGATTATGAACCCTCCTGCTCGGGTGCAAAGGACAAGCCTTTCTCAGACTTGTTGTTCTCCACCCCATTCCAAATCTTATGTCCCAACTCCTATGTATTCGTCCCCGCAAAGTCCTGGAAGCTGAGTTTTTGGCTGTCCCAAATATCTTTATTCTATGTATTCTAGAAGCGATAGTCTCTTTTGGTTGTAAGTGAAGGTAAAGGAAACCATGGGAGACTTCTGCGTCCACCATCACTACCCTCCGTCCGTGCCTGAAAACTTTTACAATAGCATGACCAGGAAACCAAGGAATTGGAGGAGCCAGATATTTCCCATTCTCTCCTCCCAGGCCGTTTTTGCCCACTGCACCCAGCAGAGACCGAACTAAGCCCTACGAGAATGGGAGAAGGGGAAGGATTAGAGAGGGCGCTACATACGGTTATTGGGGTCGCTGGTGTGTTGGTTGAGGGGTATGATCTCCATGCGCTGCTGTCCATACAGGTAATAGTCCAGCTCCTCTGCTGTGCAGCGGAATCGAGTGACTCCCCTGTCGCAGGCGGCGGCCCCGCTGCTACACTTAGAGCCGGAGCCGGAGCAGGAGCCGACACACAAGTCCTTGCCCTGCAGAGCTCCGGAGGGCAGCACCTCGGAGCTGGAGAGCGGCGCGAAGACCGGGAGCTGGGCCACTGGCAGAGCGGCCAGCCCGGCCAGGGAGGCTGCAGCGGCCGCAGAAGCGGCGGCGCAGGACGAAGAGGCAGAAGCTGCGGTTGAGGTGGTGGAAGAAGCCGGAGTGGAGGAGGCGGAGGAGGCCGAAGAGGACAAGGAGGCAGGGCGCGGGCGGAAGCTGTCGGCCACGGTCTCGACGCGCTCGGGCGCCGGAGGCTGCAGGGGCAACGGCGGCGGCTGGCCCAAGACGCCGCCGCCGCCCTTGAGCTGGGCGCTCTGCGGGAAGAGTTGCTGCCAGTGCTGCAAGTAGGCTGGGTCCACTTTTAGGAAGGACGAACCTCCAGGGTCTCTGGGCTTGAGCATGTCGGATGCCTGGAGTTGGGGGAAGAGGGGCGGGGAAGGGAAGAAAAGAGTGAGCCGAGTTTAGGAAAAGCAGTCAGACTGGGAAAAGGATGGCCAAAGCTGACGCTGGGGAGGAGAGGAGGAGGAAGAAGAAGGAAGAGAGAGAGCTAGAGAAGTGCGGCTCCCAGCCCACTCCTGCCAGGTCCCAGAAGGAAGGATTGAGTTTCGAAGTGCTCAGAGAGAGGAGTCAAGGTTTCCAGAGTTCTGCGGACAATCTACAACTATCTCAACAGTTCCAGAAACCTCCCTTCCCCATCCCCTCACCCCTACTAGTCTCATTGCCAACTCCGAAGCCGTAGAAAGTTTGCTTCCAAATAGCAAAGCGAAGAGGGAAACGTAATTGCTTAATTGGTGAGGTTCTTCTGAACATCTTTGCCCTCCCCCAAACTCTTTCCTAGGCAGAACCGTTCCCTCTCTCCTCACCCCATACCCTGCATCCCCCGACCCAGAGGAAGAAAGCTGCGTTTCAGGAACTCTTCACTCTCACCAGTCTGCCCACTAAAGAGCGAGCCTTCAACCAGGTTCTATGAGTATCAGAGCCACCGGAACTTAGCAACTTAGGACCACTCAACACCCAGTCCAGGAAAAAGGGAGTCTCCTTCCCACTCCCGTTATTCTCCCATCACCTCTCCACCCCACGAGGCCCCCCGCCTCCTATCCCCTGTGCTCTTTTCTCAAGGGGCGTCGATTCCAGAATTTCGGTTTATACACCCCTCCCCCACCCCTTACCTGGGAACTGAGGGGTGCTGGACTTGGAGTGGAAAGCTGGAGGAAGACGACGAGTGCGTGTGTGCGTTCGTGTGTATATGTGTGCGTGTATGTGTGTGGTTACATGCCTTAGAGCAGTATCTGAAGATCTCAAGTCGCTAGAGGAAAGAAGCGGAATGTGAGGGTGATCAAAGGGTAACGGATCCTCGAAGCCAGAGGAGGGAGCAGTCGGAACTCTGAGCTGGAGGTGGCTGGGACAGATCCCGGCAGCCCAGACCGGTCGTGGGGCTGCGCTTGGCAGCCACGTCCCGGCTCTTCTGCTTTGCTCTCTGGCAGCCTCCCTGCTGAACACGTGGGTTTTACGACAGCACAAAATACAAGTGTGTGTGTGTGTGTGTGTGTGTGTGTGTGTGTGTGTGTGTGTGCGCGCGCGCGCGTGTGCGTGTTTTAGTAGAAATCAAGATAGAAAGACGCAGACTGAAAAAGGCACAGACAGTCTATAGAGACAAACAGAGAGAGGAAGGCAGCCAGACGGACAGACCAGGAACGAAGAAAGAGTAGAGAGAGATTATAACTCCACAGGATCCAGATGCTAGTCTGATGATTTCTCCCTTAAACCACATCTGACACCTCCAATTTTCACTTTATTTTATTTATTATTGGCATCTATCTTATTGGTCTTTCGTTTTTTCTCTGACTTTTCGGATGTCTTTTATTCCTTTATCTTGAAACAAAAGGAAGTTAAGAAACGAAAAAGGAATCTTCACATGCTTATACTTCCATTCTGGGAATTATGAACACAAGACTCTGAAGATTTCCTGGGAACTTGTATTTTCCCATTGCCCTCCAACGCTTCCCCTGAAGTGTTAGAACTAACTTGGTGTCTTGCCTGCCCGTACATATTCTCCAAAAGAGATATCCTCCCGGGAGAAAATTCTATTGGATGGAAGGAGTGGCGATGGTGCTTGAGAGAAATATTTAATAAGAAGTAGATGCAGTTTTGATTTCAGGGTTTCGAAGTCGGGGACTCAGTGTCCTCTAAAGCAACTCTGAAACTTACACATAACGTGAACTTCCTCTCTGCAAGGCTTCCTTTAACTGCAAAAGTTATCACAAACTTACTCCCGTTTATATCTCTGAATATGTGTCTCACCTTTTTCTTGCATTCTTCTTATGGTTTTCTCTCCTTTGGATCTCCTCTCTCCTCTCTCCTTCAAGCATTTCTTCTCTCTTCTTGAGTTGTTTGGGTTCGCATTTTGGTAGCACAATTGTGCCTTAACACTTATGATTCCATTTACTGTCTGTTCTCTCTGGCTTCTGGAGAGGTCCACTTCCAGAGGGACCAGGAGGAAGCAGCAATACCCGCTGTTTACAATCTGCCCCATTGGAGCAAAGACCTCTTTCCAGAACTCAAATTTCAAAAAATCTACTCAGACGCAGTAGGATGCCTTCAGGTTGAAAACATGTTTTATGCTGGAGCTTCTCACTCCACCATTCTGTCCCTCCCCTTCTTTTGGACTACCAAGATTTGGAATATGGGGATGTCTTCGAAAAGCACCAAACTTTCCTCCTGTTTACTCATTACATACAGCAGATAAGAAAACTGGCGATACAATGTTTATATTAAAAAAACAAAAACAAAAAACAAAAAACACCGCAACACAATTATTTGGAATCTTCTTAGGAGTCCTTTTCATTTCCCGCTTTCTGTTCCCTTTTCTACCTTTTCATTCATTCTAACAAAGCCTGGGAAAAGTTGTTGTTTAGATTTTGTCTGCGTCTAATGCATTTTATAACAAATTTGAACAGAGCTCCTCTAAAAATGTTTTGACTGGCGTCATTTTGACAAGGTCATTCGTCAAGTGCTGTGTAGATTGATAACACCTAAGCTAAAGGCAAACAACACTAGGAAAAAAAAAAAAAAAACCAACACGATTTTATGGGCTGTGAAGCTAACCATACAATCTAAGCTGTCTTTGATCAGCTTCATTGTGTCAGATAGAATGAATTTTCAGCCATTTTCTCAACTAATCTACTCTTAGAAGTTGTGAAATGTACGGGAGAAGACACAAAGTTTCTTTTTCATGTTTTCTCTGTCCAGTGCTGAGAAACAAGCGGAAGGGTTGCTTCCAAGCTAGAGAAGAACGTCGCACTCTCTCTGGGTTTTAATTTGAATCTCACGTTGTCATTGTAATATCATCAATTCCTCTCTAGTGTTGCCCCCGGTCATTGTAGCCTTTCCAGCTCCCACTCTAAACGAGCTCTCTTGCCTTACTACCTCACATCTTCCCAAGAGTCTCCAAAGCTTGCTTTTCCCTCTACCAATTTATTACCTTTTAAGATCTGAAAAGTTTTTGTGATACCATTTATTTTAGAATTTCTTGAAATGTGGGTGTCAAATGTCTTTTATTAGGATCGGGAACCTGAAATGTTGCTCCGTTTCCCCTCTCTCCTCCTTCAATATCTCATCCCTAGGATAGCTCCCCACCCCTTAAACTTGAAGTCATGTTCCTGGAGTGCTGGAACATCCAGAAGGAGACAGTATACCCTCTTCTTAGCATTGTAGAAAGGTGAGTTGGGGACAAAAGTAGACTGATGTCCCCTGGGTTAAGGATCTGTTCTAATGTCAATGTGAAATTAAATTACTTACTCCTGAATTCCTGACTCTGGGAGAGGATGGGACCAGAGTATTCTGAGTTCTGGGTCTGGGAAATGAGATATGTAAGCAGTTGTGAGTTGAAAAAAGCTGTCAAGACAATCTGTATTCTCTGATGCTGCCCCCTCCCCCATCTGTAAGGCTACCAGTATTTAGACATGAAAACATTGGAGCCATCCCTGCCTATTTCACACAATTACAGAGGCAGACAATCGACAGCCTGAATGATTGGTGAGTAAGAGAATAATAATAGTAAGTGGAAGAAAGGAAGAAAGTTTGAGATCAAACCAAAAAGAAAAAAATGAGGGTAGGGTAGGGGCAAAAATGAGATGAAAGAGAAATCAACAGGAAGATTAGGTTGAAAATCCTTGGAACAGAGGAAAAACTTTTGGGGGAAGGAGTAGTCTTTGAGAAATGAGAGGCTGGGGAAATAGGGGTATCCAGTTCTATGTCAGTGCATCCTTAGTGTCAGTGCATTCTTACAAGACCTAGCTACTAGTCCCAGAGTCCTGAGCTATGAAAAATGGATTGACTCCACATTAAAAGATAGAAGGGCCTGGAACCTGATATTCCGAAAGGCAAAAGATCAAGGACTGCAACCAAGAATGAACTACCCAGCTAAGTTTAGCATCTTTTTCCATGGAAGAAGATGGTCATTCAATGAAACAGAGGAATTCTATATGTTTCTAAGAAAAAAACCAGACTTAAACAAAAAATTTGATCTACATCCACAAGACTGAAGAGAAACAGAAAAAGGTACACAGAACCCTTGAGAACTGTAACTTTGTTGTGAGTATATAAAAAATACTCAAGGATAATTTGATTTTACTGATATAAAAGAAAAAAAGGGGGGTGTGGTAAAGGGAAGGAGGTCGGTTCAGAAAAAGGGGAAGGAGTGATAAAAAGAGGGAAACTACATCCCAGGAAGAGACATAGAAAATACACCATATCTGAGGGAACTTAGTGAGGGGGAGAATCTTTGTGTGAATCTTACTCTCATCAGAAGAGGCTCAAAGAGTAAATAATTAACATATTTGTTTTTCAGAGAATTTTCTCTCACCTCATTAAAAGGGGGGAGAGGAAAAGGGGAAAGGAAAAGGAGAATAAGTGAAGGGACTTGGAGGGAGGGGGGAGGGATCCTAAAAAAAAAAAAAAAAGAGGGAGGGTTGCGCGTCACAAGGGGGGTCTGTAAATTAAATATCGGGGAGGGGGATCAGGGGGGTCAAGGGAAAAAAGTATAATCTGGGGATAATACGATGGCAGGAAATACAGAATTAGTAATTTTAACTGTAAATGTAAATGGGATGAACGATCCCATCAAACGGAGACGGATAGCAGATTGGATCAAAAAGCAGAACCCTACAATATGTTGTCTACAGGAAACACACTTAAAGCAGGGAGATACATACAGAGTAAAGGTAAAAGGTTGGAACAGAGCTTATTATGCTTCAGGTAAAGCCAAAAAAGCAGGGGTAGCTATCCTTATCTCAGATCAAGCAAAAGCAGAAGTAGATCTCGTTAAAAAAGATAAGGAAGGAAACTATATCCTGCTGAAAGGTAGCATAAATAATGAAGCCATATCAATACTAAACATATATGCACCAAGTGGTATAGCATCTAACTTTCTAAAGGAAAAGTTAAGAGAACTGCAAGAAGAAATAGACAGTAAAACTATAATAGTGGGAGATCTCAACCTTGCACTCTCAGATTTAGACAAATCAAACCACAAAACAAACAAGAAAGAAATTAAAAAAGTAAATAGAACATTAGAAAAACTAGGTATGATAGACCTTTGGAGAAAACTGAATGGCAATAGGAAGGAATATACTTTCTTCTCAGCAGTTCATGGATCCTATACAAAAATTGACCATATATTAGGACATAAAGATCTCAAAATTAAATGTAGGAAGGCAGAAATAATAAATGCCTTCTTCTCAGATCACAATGCAATAAAAGCTACATTCAGTAAAAAGTTAGGGGTAAATAGACCAAAAAGTAATTGGAAACTGAATAATCTCATCTTAAAGAATGACTGGGTGAAAGAGCAAATTATAGAAACAATTAACAATTTCACCCAAGATAATGATAATGATGAGACATCATATCAAAATCTTTGGGATGCAGCTAAAGCAGTAATAAGGGGAAATTTTATATCTTTAGAGGCTTATTTGAAGAAAATTGAGAAAGAGAAGATTAACGAATTGGGCTTACAACTTAAAAGGCTAGAAAAAGACCAAATTATAAACCCCCAACCAAAAATTAAACTCGAAATACAAAAATTAAAAGGAGAAATCAATAAAATTGAAAGTAAAAAAACTATTGAATTAATAAATAAAACCAAGAGTTGGTTTTATGAAAAAGCCAATAAAATAGATAAACCTTTGGTAAATTTGATCAAAAAAAAGAAAGAGGAAAATCAAATTGATAGTCTTACAAATGAAAAGGGGGATCTTTCCACCAATGAAGAGGAAATTAGAGAAATAATAAGGAGTTACTTTGCCCAACTTTATGCCAATAAATTTGATAACTTAAGTGAAATGGATGACTTTCTCCAAAAATATAGGCTCCCTAGATTAACAGAGGAGGAGATAAATTGCTTAAATAGTCCCATTTCAGAAAAAGAAATAGAACAAGCTATTAATCAACTCCCCAGGAAAAAATCCCCAGGGCCAGATGGATTCACATGTGAATTCTACCAAACATTTAAAGAACAATTAGCCCCAATGTTATATAAATTATTTGAAAAAATAGGGGATGAAGGAGTCCTACCAAACTCCTTTTATGACACAGACATGGTACTGATACCTAAACCTGGTAGATCGAAAACTGAGAAAGAAAATTATAGACCAATCTCCTTAATGAATATTGATGCTAAAATCTTAAATAAGATATTAGCAAAAAGACTTCAGAAAATCATCTCCAAGATAATACACTATGATCAAGTAGGATTTATTCCAGGAATGCAGGGCTGGTTTAATATTAGGAAAACTATTAATATAATTGACCATATTAATAATCAAATTAATAAGAACCATATGATCATCTCAATAGATGCAGAAAAAGCATTTGACAAAATCCAACATCCATTCCTACTAAAAACTCTTGAGAGTATAGGAATAAATGGATTATTCCTTAGAATAATCAGGAGTATATATTTAAGACCGTCAGTAAGCATAATATGCAATAGAAATAAACTGCAACCTTTCCCAGTAAGATCAGGAGTGAAACAAGGTTGCCCACTATCACCATTACTATTCAATATAGTACTAGAAACGCTAGCCTTGGCAATAAGAGCCGAGAAAGAGATTCAAGGAATTAGAGTAGGAAATGAGGAAATCAAACTATCACTTTTTGCAGATGACATGATGGTATACTTAGAGAACCCCAAAGACTCTGCTAAAAAGCTACTAGAAATAATTCAAAATTTCAGCAAAGTGGCAGGATACAAAATAAATCCACATAAATCCTCGGCATTTTTTATATATCACTAACAAAATGCAACAGCAAGAGATACAAAGAGAAATTCCATTCCAAACAAATGTTGAGAGTATAAAATATTTGGGAATCCATCTACCAAAGAAAAGTCAGGAATTATATGAGAAAAATTACAAAACACTTGCCACAAAAATAAAGTCAGATTTAAATAATTGGAAAGACATTCAGTGCTCTTGGATAGGCCGAGCGAATATAATAAAGATGACAATACTCCCCAAACTAATCTATTTATTTAGTGCTATACCAATCAGACTCCCAAGAAACTATTTTAATGACCTAGAAAAAATAACAACAAAATTCATATGGAAGAATAAAAGGTCAAGAATTGCAAGGGAACTAATGAAAAAAAACTCAGAGGAAGGTGGTCTAAGTGTACCTGATCTAAAGCTATATTATATAGCAGCAGTCACCAAAACCATTTGGTATTGGCTACGAAATAGACCGGTAGATCAGTGGAACAGATTAGATACAAAGGACAAAAAAGGATACATCTATAGCAATCTAATCTTTGACAAACCCAAAGATTCCAACATTAGGGATAAAAATTCATTATTCGGAAAAAACTGTTGGGAAAACTGGAAATTAGTATGGCAGAAATTAGATATGGATCCACACTTAACACCATATACCAAGATAAGATCAAAATGGGTCCATGATTTAGGCATAAAGAGGGAGATAATAAATAGATTAGAGGAACAGAGGATAATCTACCTCTCAGACTTGTGGAGGAGGAAGGAATTTATGACCAGAGGAGAACTAGAGATCATTATTGATCACAAAATAGAAGATTTTGATTACATCAAACTAAAAAGTTTCTGTACAAATAATACTAATGCAAACAAGATTAGAAGGGAAGTAACAAATTGGGAAAATGTTTTTAAAAACAAAGGTTCTGACAAAGGTCTCATTTCCAAAATATATAGAGAACTGACCCAAATTTATAAGAAACCGAACCATTCTCCAATTGATAAATGGTCAAAGGATATGAACAGACAATTCTCAGAGGAAGAAATTGAAACTATATCCACTCACATGAAAGAGTGTTCCAAATCACTACTGATCAGAGAAATGCAAATTAAGACCACTCTGAGATACCACTACACACCTGTCAGATTGGCTAAGATGACAGGAACAAATAATGACAAATGTTGGAGGGGATGTGGGAAAACTGGGACACTAATACATTGCTGGTGGAGTTGTGAAAGAATCCAGCCATTCTGGAGAGCAATCTGGAATTATGCCCAAAAAGTTATCAAACTGTGCATACCCTTTGACCCAGCAGCGCTACTACTGGGATTATATCCCAAAGAAATACTAAAGAGCGGAAAGAGACATATATGTGCCAAAATGTTTGTGGCAGCTCTTTTTGTTGTAGCTAGAAACTGGAGGATGAATGGATGTCCATCAGTTGGAGAATGGTTGGGTAAATTGTGGTATATGAAGGTTATGGAATATTATTGCTCGGTAAGAAATGACCAGCAGGAGGAATATAGAGAGGCCTGGAGAGACTTAAATCAACTGATGCTGAGTGAAATGAGCAGAACCAGAAGATCACTGTACACTTCAACAACAATACTGTATGAGGATGTATTCTGATGGAAGTGGAAATCTTCAACATAAAGAAGATCCAACTCACTTCCAGTTGATCAATGATGGACAGAGGTAGCTGCACCCAGAGAAGAAACACTGGGAGGGGAATGAAAATTGTTAGCACTAATATCTGTCTGCCCAGGTTGCATGTACCTTCGGATTCTAATGTTTATTGTGCAACAAGAAAGTGATATTCGCACACATGTATTGTACCTAGACTATATTGTAACACATGTAAAATGTATGGTATTGCCTGTCGTCGGGGGGAGGGAATAGAGGGAGGGGGGGTAAATTGGAAAAATGAATACAAGGGATAATATTATAAAATATATATATATATATATATAATAAAAAAAAAAAAAAAAAAAAAAAAAGAAAAATGGATTGAGGGCTCTGAAAGAATGGTGAAGAGTGGCTAACTAGAAATAGGATTTGATTATATGGGACAAACACCCCGCTAAATCAGTAACTCACTGCACTATTCTACCCTAAAAATTTCCTTTCGTGTAGACTTTGAGATGTTTGAGGCCTTCTACACTTTGTTTTAGATTCTCATTTCATTTCATTTGTTTCTAGAGATATATTTTATAATGATTATTATAGTTTTTCTCACCTATTTTCTGTTTAAATATTCATATATCACATAGCATGTAATGAACACACTTGGGTTTCTCTTTTCATTTTTATCCTCTCTCCCCCTTCCTTTCTTTGTCTCTGTCTCTGTGTGTATCTCTGTCTCCACCTCTCTCTCTCTCTCTCTCTCTCTCTCTCTCTCTCTCTCTCTCTCTCTCTCTCTCTCTCTCTCTCTCTCTCTCTCTCTCTCTCCATCCCTCCCTTCTTCCTTTCTCCTCACCTCTCCATCATTATACAGAGAAAGACGGAGGAAACAAATCACTTCACCAGCTCAGGAAGCGATCAAGCCTTTATAAAAGTCCATAGCTCCCAAATCAATAGGCGAATATTTGCTGGGAATTTGTTCCAGAGGAATAAATAAGGAGTGTGAGTGTATTAAATGGAAGGGAGGACCTAGTGGTGTTTTTCTTCATTGATTAATGACCTCTAAAATAAAACATGTGGGAAGAGGAGCCAGGATCAATAAATTAACTACCCAAATTCATCATTTTCCCAGGGAAAAAAATTAAAATAATCCCCAAGAAGCCAATTCTCCCGTTGTCTGGGTGTTGTGGAAAAGAGGTGGGGTTAAAAAAAAGAGGGGCTACCCAAGGCAGCTGAAAGGCAGTGAAATGATTCTGTTGGGGAAAGCCTCTATCTGATTTCATTTGACACACAATTAAAAAGTTTGCCTTTCATATTAATTAATTTCTCCTGATGAGGTAAGACAAATGGTCGGTTTCCCTTGACAGGAGTCCAATAAAGAATTCAGCAGCTTTTCTCCCTGCCCTAGGCCTCTCTTGGTTCTAGTTTTAAGGTCATGGGTGGCTGAGTTAATAATTCATTAATATAGACATTCTGAAAGGATTTGCAGATTCCTTTTGCAGATTCTTTTTTCAGGGAAGAGGAGAAGAAAAGGAAGACAGAATTTAGAAATAAAGAAGGAAAGGAGAGGGAGAAAGGAAGGAGAGGAAAGAAGAAAGAGCATCTTTTTCTCCATCTATGTCAAAAACTTGGTTGAAGATAGGACATCCAAACTGGATAAAGGAATTCTCCCTCAAAAATCCCCTCCTTTTCCATTCTTCTAGAAAGCCCTTTGAAGAAGAAAGACAACCATTCTTGTAGACCCATTTTGAATACGCAAAGGATAACCTGGGTTCACTGGGACTATCTTCACCTGATTCCCCAAAGAATATTCTTCACAACTTTTAGACGATTCTACAATCAGTAATCAAACATTTCTCTTCTTAAATAATGAACTGGTATTAGCCAAGGAAATTTCAAGTTTTCCTATGAGTTCCCTTAGAAACAAGAGCTGTCCGGTTTGTTGGATTGTAGACCATTTGAAGAGATATTTTCAAAAATGTCAAGAACTACAGTTTGGGGGACATAGATATTCTTATTCTTATTTTGTTGCCTTTCTATTTTTTTTTACTGCACTTGACTCAGAATCCCATAACTAGGGAAGGGAAAAACCTATGATGAAGCAATTATTGGAATGAGAAATAGCCATTCCTGATACACTGTTTTAGGAAAGATTTAGAACCATCAGAGTTACCCTAAAACCACACTAACCATAACTCTATATATTTATGACCAAGTAACCTAATCCTTTTTAAGACAAATAATTGAAACACCTTAGTTTTCCTCTTGGAAAAAATCCAGGATTCTGACTTCTGCTCTGATTCTCCATTCCCATCATCTACCTCCCATAATTTATAATAATAATCAAGGAACTTAGTGAAAGGAGTTAAGTTTTCATAAGAAAGAGGTTGTGCAAAGATACGTAAAATTTTCTTTTTAATCATGTTTAGTTTACAGTTTATTTGTGACTTTTCTTAATGCTCCCTACTTATTCCAACCTATTCCTAAAGTGGAACAAAGAATTTGAGAGACAGATAAGATGAGATATGTCAAAAGTTTTGGAAGTTGTATAAAGAAGATGTATTAAAGAAAAAAGCACATTAAATAAATTACTTTGTGGTGATGATGCAGGAGTCACACCAATTGGCATTTTTGTTGTCCCATTTGCTGTCAATCTGATATCCACTGGACCATATACATGTGGGTTTTTCTTTTCTTCTGATAGTGAAATTTATAACCAAAGTGCTGATTCTTAGACATCTAACATTACAAGATAAAGTTTTCCTTTATTTTGTTGAATTAAATACTATCCTGCAGATTAGAAACTAATATCATTCTATCTTTTTTGAGTCTCTGGCAAAATTGTAAGCAATGAGATTTGGCTGCCATGGATAGCACCTGTTCTCTTGAATTGTGCTTGAACCCTATAACTCATTTCACCCTGGCCACCCAACAGCTGTCACTCAAACAATGACTTCAAGGCACTACAGACCTGATTTGGATGTGAACTACTGACCTAGAGGTGAAAGGTTCTGCTGTCTATTACCAATCTCTGAAGTCACTTTAATTCTCCCAGGAAATCCTCTAACTATATCCTTTGGTTAAGTCTACTATAATTTCCTTCTAAGACCTCAGGAGTTTGAAAAAAAATCATATTCTGTTTTATTTAATGAAAAACTGATCTATAGTCAATTTACCATTAAAGTAGTTGCTTTAAAAAAAAAGTTTGACAGATAAAGGAAAAACTATAATTGAGCACGATGTACCGTTCATCACAAGATCTTGCCATTTTCCATCCACACTCTCTTCTCTTTGTCTCGATAATTTTATCGTGATTTTTTAAAAAGATTTATTCATCTAACACCAAAACCTACAAGTTAAAAGAAATTAACTAACCTATCAATCAACAATTATTTACTAAGCATTTATTATATTCAAGTTCCAATACTAGGTATCAAAAATATGCATACTGTTTCTCTAAGAGATCAAGATGTATTTGAGGAGAAAAGGCATAGGTATAAAATCATATTAAAGAGTTTCAGATGAGTGACTAGTACAAGCAGAAAATGTTGAGTCAAAAAATCATTATTGGCCCAGATGGGCAGGGAATTTATTGCCTGCATAATTTTGGCAAGTCATTTAACCTCTCTTGATATAAGTTTTTTCAACTATAAAATGAAGGGATTGTACTAGATGTCTCCCTAAGGCCCCTTTCACTTTAAATTCTGATTCCATGATCCTATCATCACAAAATTTGAATAAACAGAAATGAGTGAGCAAGGAAATTAATTCTAACTCTTGGGTAGAGTTCCAAAGAATATACTCATCTCCATAAGAGCTGTAATATCAATGTGGACCATGTGTATAGTAGACTCTCTACTACCTCATTTCACCTCCACCCCTGAATGAAATTGACTTCAGGATCCAGTGAAAAGAATGATAAACCTAGATTCAGAGGACTACAATTTGAACCTGACTATCACTTTATCATTTGTGCTATCACATCCCTTCTTCAGGACTCAATTTTTCCAAGTGTAAAAAATAAGTTGATTGTAACAAATTATCTCTAAGTTCTCTTGTTCAATCATTTTTCAGTTGTGCTTAACTCTTTGTGACCATTTGTGGTTTTCTTGGCAAAGATACTAGATTAGTTTACCATTTCCTTCTCCAGCTCATTTTATAGATGAAGAAATTGAGGCAAATAACGTACCCAGGGTCACAAGCTAGTAAGTATCTTCATCCAGAGTTGAACTTAAAAAGAACCCAGCACTCTATTCACTGAATCTCCTAGCTGCCCAAGATTCCTCCTAGTTCTAAATCTATAACTTCTTTTTTCAAAACAAAAGTAACAGAATGTATTTGCCACCTTTTACCAAAGTTTAGAGAAATACATAGCATCAACATACTCAAAATCTTAAATTATTGTTTTTGTTTTGTTTGGCTTGGTTTTTTGCTTATTTGCTTGATTTTTTATAGAGAATGCTTTGGCCTGAAGTCCTACAGTTTTACATTTGTGGTTAAAAATCATCATAAGGACCACTGGAGGAAAGTGAAAAAGTCTAGAGAGAAATAATGGGATATTCAAAGATAGGTCAATGATTTTTTTAAAATATATGTTATATTGCAAAGAAATTTTGAAATGAGAAAATCTGATTATCCAAGCCTCATGCTAGCTTCACTATGGAACATTATGATCCAATATAAGAGAGGAAATTAAATAGCACAAAATAATTTATGATTTTTAGGATATGAAATAATTTAAAAATATTATGATAATGCTTATAGAATATTGCATATAATTTATAAAAGTCAATATAGTAATCCAGTATTTAGAACCAATTAACAGAATATAGCATCATCTCTGTGCCATTTCCCCAACTCAATACTCACAGGATAGTAGATAGGAGCCTTATGGGGATTATTATTATTACCTTATTTCAAAGGATATTCTCTTTATCTGAATTCCTAAATCTAAAACTCATGAGCTTGCATTGGTAAACTTATTTTAATAGCCATTTAATAGAGAAAATAGCCATTCAGTAGACAAAATTAAATCAAGGGAAAGGCATTTACTATGATAACACAGTAAGAACAGTAGTTACAAATATTTCTTCCATAAGCCTGAGGCACACTATTCCATAAACATAAACATCAGTTTTAAGTATGAGTATAAACTTAGGAGTACTTGGGTAGTGAGACACACTTGTCAGGAGCAAATGTGTCCAAGGTAACTCAAGATAGTGCTACAAAGCCTTCATGTAAATGGATGAATGCAAAAAACAAAACAAAACAAAAAAACCTAGCATTTTTAATCACTATATCCTAAATACTAGTTAGGGCAAGAGATACAAATATGAAAACAAAGACAGTTCTTGCCTTTAAGCAACTTCCCTTCCAGTGAGGGAAACAGTAGCTCCCTGGTGGTCAGGAAGGAGTACTTTATCCCATAAAGTTAGAGAGATGATGAGGTGGGGGGGGGGGGGGGGAGAGGTGGGAAGTGAATTCATCCTCACCCTCCAGGAAGAGTGGCAGAATTTATGTAAACAAAAAGTTCACGGTTTCAAACATGAATAGAGGTCTGGGGAGAGAAAAGAGTATAAGTAAATGTTGAAATAGTTATGTAGTAGCTGGTCAAAGAGAACAGAAGAAAGTGGAGCATGACTGGGGCTTGCCTGGAATAGTGTTCTGAGAAAGGTAGCTATCAGTCAAGAGTATAAGACTCCAAGGAAGTATTCCTTCAGATCATGTCTCTGCTGTAGATGGTGAGGCAATTAATGAAAAAGTTGGAGAGGAGGGAGGGAGTCTTTTCTCATAGTATTCTTAGGCTGCTCTCCCTTGGATAATTGAGCTACTCAGCTAAACTGTTCCTCCCTATAGCTTGACCCTAATGCCATGGTTGGTTCTCTTAAATTTACAATAAAAATAGCAGCATTTTGAGGTTTGCAAAGTGCTTTTATGCATATTATCTTAGCTCTGTTCTACCAGATATCACATACCTGGACACATTCTTGCTTTCTGTCAGTACTTTGGGGGGTTTTATATATGTCTTTGTACATAGTAAATGTAGTGTCTCCTACTGGATGAGTAGTACCAATGCAATGGCCAATAAAAGAAGAAATCCTTTTGCTCTCTCTTACCCTATCCCTACGACGTTGTTATAGAGATGTGGCTGTCATATTGTCACACTCCACACAGCTGATCCCTGCTTCGAACAATCCCAGTGTTGCCAAGCTTAGTTTTCTAAAGGACATTGAGGGCATGGCCTGTCTTTAGCCACTGTTATAATTTTGTTACTTCTGATTTTTAAAATGTAGTTGTTTTTTCTTTTCTTTAAAAAAAATTTTTTTTTTATTTTTTTCACTTTCAATGATCTGTTGGTGCTCTTAAAAACTACAGTTAACTATACCTCATTTTCAAACTTCCCTTTTAACAACACAAATAGTAGCCACTTCTGGCAATTATGTATCCCTCTGTATTCATAATCTACCATGTCTTTACCAAAGGAGACAGGGATGTTTTATCATTCTTGAATTGTTTTTTATACTCCTAAAGAAGTCTGAGGGACATATTCAGTTTTTCATTGAATTGAATATAAGGAATTTTAATTTCTGTTGTTGTTGCCTATCATAGTAATGCATATGTATGTGGTTGAAAATGAATTACATCATAGATTATCCTGGGAACCTATAGTCTACCATTAGTTTTGATGCCAAATGATAATAATGGACATTTTTCTGAAATCAGTGACAAAATACAGACATAACTTTCTCAGCTATAAATTTTAATTGAATAATTATAATTATAATGAATTTCTTGAATTTAGTAAATAATAAAGGAAAATGTAAAACTGACTACATCCAGTAGTTGTCCAGTCATGTCCTACATAGCATTGCTCTACACAGTATTATTTTCAATGATCTCACAAGTATATTATAATCTAACCATGGAGTTTGTCATGTGATGAAACCCCATTAAATTTCCCAGCTATTTGCCTCAAATGAAATTTGGAATTTAGATGAAGAGTAGATTAATTAGTACTGGAGCTTGTGCCTTTGTAACTACTAGAAGCAATAGTGTATCTCATGCATAACTATAGTTTATTTGAAATTCACTCCCTTCCCTTACACTGTAACATTGTTCCATCTAATATTGTGTTTTTGTAGAAACCAATTTGCAAACTCAGGAAGATCACAGATGCTTATTTTCAACACTACAGATTGTATTCAAAGATGTTGGCTTCAGTGTAGATCTAAGAAACTGAAAGATTTGATTTCATCTTTATTTTTCTAATGATGTGCTGATGAAAAATAAAGTTAATAATTTCTTTTTTTTTTTTTTGGTGTAGTTGTTTTTTCCATTGTAATTACATTGTTGATGAGTACCAACAGATATTGTTACTATGTGTGTATATTGTTTTCTTGGCTCTGTTAACTATATTTTGCATCAGTTCATAAAAACCTTTCAATGAGTCTCTGTGTTCATAATATTATTACTACACAATAATATTCCAATCATTCATGTACCACAATATTATAGCTGGATGGACATATAATTTGTTGTATATTTCCAAATGGCTTTCCAAAATGATTTTGTCATTGCACAGCTCCACCAGCAGTGTATCAGTGTGTCTATCCTGCCACATAGCTCCTCCAACAATGACTTTGATTTTGTATTTTCTGTCAACTTTCAAGGTGTACAGTAAAATCTTGGGGTTGTTTTGATTTGCATTTCTCTTATTACAAGTGATTTGGAGTGTTCACATGTTTGCACATACTTTTCTATCTTTTGAAAATCATTTGTTCATACTTTTGATTATTTATTAGGAAATGACTATTAGTGTGTGTGTGTTTGTTCTTATGTGTGTGTATATTCTTGGAGAATGGATATTAGTGTCTAAACTTCTATAAAACTCCTCTAAAATTGATTTCTAACTTACAGTCTGTAAGAAGAAACCTCAGAGTTGTTTTGGAGAATAGCTCTGGATGTGTGTGTGTATATGTATGTATATGATATATACATACATATACACACACACATATGTATGTGTATATGTGTGTATAAACAGACATAGTCATTTCTCAATAGATAAATATGTTATATATTATATAACTTAAAAGCATATTCAAGAGATAGATACATAGATCTAGTTATCTTATCAGATATATTTGATACCAAAAATTTCTATCATCAAACCAACTTCCCTTTGATTTTGTCTATATGGAATATAATACTGTAATATGATTGATTTGGTTTATACAGAAGTTTTTCAACTTCATGTAATCAAGTTTATATTTTGTAATTGCTTTTATTTATTGTTTGATTAAGAATATATCTCCTGACCAAAGAGCTATTTCTCTTCTAATTTTTTAATAATATGATCTTTAATAAGGTTTACATATTGTGTACATATTGTGAATATGGTGTAAGGTGTTATTCTAGTCTAAGTTATGTTAGACTGCTTTCCAATTTTTCCAGCAGTATTTTTTATCATATAGAGAATTTTCCCTAAGCAATTTACATTTTCCAATTTATTAAATTCTGGGTTATTGAGTTCTATTCTTCTTGAATCTTCCTTGTCTAGTCTTCTCTATTGATCTATTTCTATTCTTTAACTAGTGGCAGATGTTTTGATGACTGCTGTTTTAAAATATAGTTTGAGGACTTGAAGTGCTATTCCCTTTTTGTTTCTATTTCTTTTCATCATTTCCCTTAAAAATAAAAATCTTTTGTTTTTCCAAATAAATATTGTTATGGTTTTATCAAATTTTGTAAATTTTGTAAATTTTGGTAATTTGCTTAATGTTATTTTAAAAGCTTATTAATTTTGGAAGCATTATCATTTTTATTATATTGACAATATTGATAAATGCTTACTATGAGCACTATTTCTTCAATTATTTAAATTGCTCCCTATTTCTTTAAAGAACACATTATATTTGAACCTATACAAGTCTTTTCTATGCTATGGGAGGTCAATGACCAAAAGTTTTATGGAATTTTGCATTTTCTTGGAATGGGATTTCCCTTTCTATTATTACTTCTTATGTATATATGTTTTAAATTATTACATAGAAATGTTGTTGATTTTTGAGGATTTTTTTTGTAATTCTCAACTTTCCTCAAGCTATTTATTTCTTAATTATTATCTGTTCATTCCTTTAGATTTTCCCAGCAAACCATCATATCATCAGCAAACAGTGATTGTTTTATCTTCTCATTTGTCTTTATTCCTTTAATTTTTTTCTGTTGGTTTATTGCTCTTGCTAGCATTTCCAAAACTATATCAAATAATACTGGAGAGAGCAGACTTCTTTGTTTCACTCCTATATTTATTGTAAAATGTTTTGGTGTACCTTTGTTATATATGATGCTTATTTTTGTTTTGGATGGAAACTTTCATGATTTTTTTAAAGGATCCTCCTATAAATATATTTTGTTGGATTTTTGGTATAAAAATGTATTTTGTCAAAGATTTTTTCCTGTATCTATTAAAATGATTATATGATTTAGGATATGTTGGATTTTTTTATCTGGTTCATTATGTGATTGTTTTCTTTATTTTGAACCATCTTTACATCCCTACCATAATTCTAACATGGTCATAATGAATCAGTTCATGAATCACTATAATCTGTTAGAATTTTACTTATAATTTTTAGGTCAGCATTCATTATTTATTCCATCCTATAGTTTTTCTTTTTGTGTTTTATCTTTCTCTGGATTAGATATGAAGAGCATATTTTTTTTCATAAAAATGATTCTGCAAGGGTTTTTTCTTTCTCATTTTTTGAAAATAATTTGTGAAAAATGGGTACTAAATATTCTCTAAAAGTTTGATAGAATTCACATGTAGATCCATCAAGAGGAAGGACTTTTTCTCCCTTAGTCCTTTTCATATTTTTGAATTTTATATTTCCTCTCTTATTTTATGTGTGTTCTCTGTTTTGTTGGGATATAATGACATATGTTCTGATTATTCTTTTATATTTTCTTGTTTTGCTGTGATTTCAACTTGCTTATTTGAAATTTTATTTATATGATTTCCTCTTTCAAAAATCAAATTGACCTAGGCTTTATAAATTTTATTTATCATTTCTATGATGGGGGAGTTCTTTTTAATTGTTCTATTTTCTTCTAATTCTTAAAATATCTCACTCTTTGTACCGATTTTAGGTTTGTTTATTTGGTGGTTTCTAATTTTTATATGCATATTCTTTTGTATTTTTAATAATAGCTTTTTATTTTCAAAATATATGCAAAGATAACTTTCGGCATTCACCATTACAAAATCTTGTGTTCCAAAATTTTCTATTTTCTTTCCCCCATGTCCTTCTCTAGACAGCAAGCAATCCAATATAGGTTAAACATGTGCAATTCTTCCTTACTTATTTCCAGATTTATCATTCTGCACTAGAAAAAATCAGTTCAAAAAGGAAAACAGTGGGAAAAATTTATATGTATAGTCAGTCTATTTGTTTTCTCGTTTCCATTTTATTGATGTATATTTCTAAGGAAATTACTTCCTCTGAGGATTGCTTTTGTTACATCTCAGAAATTTTTGGTATGTTATTTCATCATTATAATTTTCTTTTACATAGTTATTGTTTCTATTATTTTTAGGCCCACTCATTATATGATATTTCATTGTTAAATCTCCATTTGGGTTTGTATCCATTTTGGGTTTGTATCTATTTTATTGTTGTTTGTCTATCTTTATGACCTAATAGATAATCAATTTTTAAAAGTTCAATGTAGCATATTCTTTGTTGTCTCATGTAGAAGATGGTATAAGCCATAGCTTTTGTTTCTCCAGCAATTTGTTCAGTTCCCTTTTTTATTCTTTGTGTTAAATTTATCCATGACTGAGATTCATACTGAAATCTCTTGTCAGTGCTGTTAATATCTATGTAGCTTCTTGTAGTTTGTATCCTTTATTAATTTGGATGTTATAGCATTTGAAGTATATAAATATATCATTAGTTTTTATAATTTTTAAATTTTTATTAATTATTAGTTCATTGTTTATGATCCTTTTAGCATGATATAGTTTCCTTATTTATTCCTTTTTATTTTTTTTAAATGTTTGCTTTTGCTTTGTCAGATAGAATGATGGCAACTCCTACTTTTTTGGATTTATCTGATGCATGATAAAAAAATCTATCCCTTTTTTATTTTGTTCCTTTTAAAATTATATTTCTTATAAATAATAGATCATAGGATTTTATTTCCTTATCTAATCTGTTACTTTTCACTTATGTATTGGATTGATTAACTCATTCACATTTAAGAGTTAGGGTTCATATGCTCAAAGGACTATAAAACTGCATATATTCTTTGATCCAACAATACCACTGTTACTTCTATATTCCAAAGACATTAAAAAAGGAGAGGGGGGGGGGGATGAGAGGAGAAGGACCTATATTTGCAAAAAAAAAAAATGTAGAAATTCTTTTTGTGGTGGCTAAGAATTGGAAATTGAAGAATGGTCCGTCAATTGAGTGATATGATTGTATATGCTATGGTATATGAATGGAATATTATTGTACAAAAAAAAAAAAAAACAAAGGATAATTTTAAAATAAGTGATGGGGAAAATAAGAAGGAAAAAGACTGAAATTATCACAAATTTCACAAAGAAGAGAACTCAAAGATTTGCTTTTTTTACTAATAAAAGCTTTTTATTTTCAAAATACATGCATAGTTTTCAACATTCACCATTGCAAAACCTTGTGTTCCAAATTTTTCTCCCTCTCTTCCCCCCATCTCCTTCCCCAGAAGGCAAGGATTCCAATATATGTTAAACATGTACAATTCTTCTATACATATTTTCATATTTGTCATGCTGCACAAGAAATTCAGATCAAAAAGAAAAAAAAAGAGAAAAATAAAAACAAAAAGCAAACAAACCACATTGAAAAAGGTGGAAATGCTATGTTGTGATTCACATTCAGTCCCCACAGTCCTCCTTCTGGATATAGGTAGCTCTCTGCATCCCAAGTCTGTTGAAATTGACCTGAAACACTTCATTATTGGAAAAAGCCAAGTCATCATGGTTGATCATCATCACATAATCTTGTTTCTGCGTAAAATATTCTCTTGTTTCTACTCACTTAATTTAGTATTGGTTCATGTAAGTCTCTCTAGGCCTTTCTGAAATCATTTCTTATAGAATGATAATATTCCATAATATTCATAGACCATAGCTTATTCAGTCATTCCCCAATTGATGTTCATTCATTTTCTTTTTTTTTTTCAGGAACTCAAAAGACTCTGAACATAAACAAATCAAATAATAACAGGAGGAAATATAGCCTCTATAACTAGTAAAAAAAAAAAAAAAAAGTTCAGGCATCTATGAATAAATACTACAGAACAAAAGGAAATGATCCAGCACTTGATGAAATAGAAGACCTTGTGGAATTTAAGGGGCCACAACACACTATGCCTGAGTGGTTCCAAAATGAAAAGTGTTAAATTTAATTTTATGCCTAAGAGAGAGGAGAGAAGAAAAGAGTATGGAAAGAGAGTAGAAAAGGGAAGGGGAGAGAAGAGAAGTGGAGGAGAATGGATGAAAGGAGAGGAAAGTAGGGAACGAGTGAAGAGGAAAGGAGAGAGGAAAAAGGAAGACCAAAGAGAAAAAAACCTGGAATGTATGGTGGCAAGCCTTGCCAAACAGAGAGAGAGAGAGAGAAGAGAGAGAGAGAGAGAGAGAGAGAGAGAGAGAGAGAGAGAGAGAGAGAGAGAACAAGAGTTTAAAAATGCAAATACAAAAAAATGAAAAACAATTTAAGAAAAGGAAAAAAACTCAAATCAAAAGAAAATATGTTCACTATGAAAGTTAAATATACTAATCTCAAAGCCAGGATGTGTGGAAACAATCTAGGAACCATAGATCTCCCAGAAGAACATGATTGAATTAAAAAAAAAAAAAAAAAAACCTCAATATTATAATGAAGGAAATTGTATAAAGAAGAGAATTGTTCAGAACTTTTGAGCAAAAAAAAAAAAATGAAAATCCAGTAGGAAAAACTCACAGATTGCTTCCAGAAAACAAGGACAAAATTCAAGGTGGCAAACATGTCGTGGTTAAATTTGACCATTCAATTTCAAAACAAGTACTGCAAGCAATCAAGAAGAATAACTTCAAGCACAAAAACACAAAAGAAATGACATTTAAATAATGCAAGACTATTTTGCACTAGAAAACATAAGGAAAAATGGAATGATGTGTTCCAGAGGATAATGGAGTTCAGTCCACGAAACAAATCTGAGCTTAATCATACAGGGGGAAAAAGATAGACATTTAACAATGAAGGGGAGTTTGAAACATTTCTAGAAAAAATAGAAATGAAGAAATTATTTGGTTCTTGGATGTTTAAATGAAAGAAATACAAGAAGAGTGAATAAATGCAGTAGATTTAAAAAAAAGTAAGAGATAGAAATCACAGGAAGATTTTTTTTAATATGATAAAAAGATGACAAAGTGAAAGGCAGAAGCCTGTTAAAGTAACACTGAAGAGTCTATCTGGAGGTATTATGGACACTGCTTGGATGAATTAATGCATTAATAATTAAATTATATTAATTTATTAATAATTAAAATATTTACTCAAAACAAATATCCATTTGGGGGCTAGTAAAGATGGTCAAGTACTCCTATGAGACTTTATTATGGGATGCCTGCCATTAATAAGATTCCCCAGTTCAAGATTTCCTATTGAACAAAGTCTCTTTAGTAACTTCAAGAGATTTTTAGTCATATAATTAACATTTTTGGTAAAGTCAAGCAAGATATTTTATAAAATTAATACTTTTCGTAGTAAAATTAATTGAAATTTCTTACACTCATGTTTTGCTTTAATCTTTTAAAAACAATATTGCTATTGTTTATTTTTCCAAAGAATGAATTTAAATCTAAAACCTTAGTTAATAATTGCAATTAACACATATTTTAAAATAATATTTTTTTATTTTACACAGGACATATATTTGTGAGGTTACATGAGTCATACTGAATTTTTAACTTTTAATAAGTCATTAAGCCTTTCAGTGCCCCATGCTACTCTCTAAGACTGAAAGTTGTGCAACAGATATGGAACTAAATTGGAAGTTTTCTTATAGGGAGTTACCAACAATAAAAGAAAATACATGTTTTCACACGCAAAAAAATAGATTCATGATCTTTAAATTTGAGACTTCTGTATGTTGTCTTCTTATTTTTTAATTTTTAAAAAAAGTTTATTTTTATAATTGCTTATTATCTCTTTCCTATTGCATCTACCAAAAGAACAATGTGTTTAAAAAAAAAAACTCTCCTCATAATAAATATGCACAATCTAACAAAACAAATCCCCACATTGGCCATTTCCAAATATGCATGTTTCAGTTTAGATTCTAAGTCCATTGCCTCTCTGGCAAGAAGTGGGTAGCATGATTCATCTTTAAATATGCTTTATAATTTTATAATTTTGGTAGTTAATTTAAATGGAATTAATTCTTCTATCTCTTCCGCTTGGGTTTTGTTGGTAATATACAGGAATGCTAATGATTTATGTGGATTTATATAATATTCTGCATCTTTGCTGAATTTATTATTTAAATTATTTTTTTTGCTTGACTCTAGGGTTTTCTAAGCAATTGACTATGACATTTGCAAAAGGAGATAATTTTTTATTTCCTCTTTGCCTATCTTATTTCTTCAATTTCTTTTTCTTATCCATTGCTGGAGCTAGCATTTCTAAAACTATTTAAAGAGTAAATGTGATAAGAGGAATCCTTGTTTTATTTCTGATCATATTTCAAAATTTCTAACTTCTCTCTATTAAATATGTTTGCTTTTGGGTTTTGCTAATTATTTACAATATTAACCATAAGTCTATTTGGTTTTATGCTTTCTATTGTATTTAACAGAATTAGGTATTTGTCAAAATCTTTTACAGCATCCATTGATATAATTACATGGTTTCTAATATTTATATTATTCATATGATTTATTAGGCTTATAATCTTTCCTATGTTGAACCAATTCTGCATTCCTGCTAAACTCCAACTTGGTCATGGTGTGCAATCTTGCTAATATTTTCATGGAAAAAAAAAAAACTTTTGACATTTTGGCCTATAATATTCTTTCTCTTTTTTTTCTTTACCTGGCTTAAGTATCAAGATCATATTTGTATTTCTTTAAAAGTACATTAAGAGGATGTATTTTTTTCTTATCATTACTCAACATTTGTGTAATATTTAAGTTAATTGTTCTTGGAATGTTTGATAAACTTTACTTATAAATTCAGCTGCTATTAGATATTTTTCCCTTTGCTAGTTCCTTTATGACTTCTTCAATTTTTCTTTATTGCACTGGGTTATTTAAATTGCCTATTTCTTCTTTTATTAATCTAGGAATTTTATTTTTTGTAAATATCCATCCATTTCCTATAAATTATGAGGTTTGTTAGCATATGACTGGGCAAAATATATTCAGATAATTTCTTCAGTTGTGAGTTCTTATTTCTTCATTTTTGATATGAATAATTTGACTTTCATTTTTCTTTCTAAATAAGACTGTTAATCTATCAGGGGTTCTCAAACTACTGCCCGCGGGCCAGATGCCGCCTGCTGAGGACATTTATGCGGCCTGCCAGGTTATGGCAAATAGGCTGAGGGGCGGAGACAGAGTGTGAGCTTCTGTTTTTACTATAGTCCGGCCTTCCAACAGTCTGAGGGACAGTGAACTGGCCCCCTATTTAAAAAGTTTGAGGACCACTGATCTAGTTTATTATTTTTTTAAGCTTCTATATGATCAGTACAATGAACTTTTAAAAAAATTTTCTCTAAAACATATCTTTTTCACTATGTCCAATTTTTAATTGAAGTCAGCTGATGCAGTGCACTGAGCATTGAACTTGGAGTTAGGAAGACTTGACTTAAAGTGCAGCCCAAAACACTTACTAACTACATAACCCTGAACAAGTCACTTAATCTCTGTAAGGCTCACTTTCCTCATCTATAAAAATACAGATGATAGTACCTATTTTCTTGGATTATGAGGATCAAATATATATAAAGGTCTTTGCATGTCTCAATGTGCTATATAAATGATCTCGATACTTAAGCCAGAGAAAGAAAAAAAAAAGAGAAAGAAAATTATAGGCCAAAATCTCTAAGAAATATATGCAAAAGTTTTTTTAATGAAAATATTAGCAAGATTGCACACCATGACCAAGTTGGAGTTTAGCAGGAATACAGAATTGGTTCAAAATAAGAAAGATTGTAAACATAATGAATCATATTAATAATATAAATATTAGAAACCATGTGATTATTATTATTTATAATTGAAGGATCATATTTAGCTATCCATTGAATTTCACTATCTCTTTTTCCATTTTCACTATCTCCATTTTCTGCAATAGATGTTGGTGAATATTATTATTTTCATAGTGGATTTTTGTTTTGTTTTGTTTTAACAAATCCTTATCATGGGCATTGAAATATAAGATGACAAGGTGCCACCAAATGATGTTTATTGTTGCTTTTGGATAGATAACAAAAACTAGTTTTTTTTAATTTGCCACCACAAGGAAAATTGATATAATTTTTCTTTAAATTTAACTGCCGATTCCTTTTGACTTCTACTTTCATTATAGAGAACAATAAATCAGTTCCTCTAGTAGTGAGACCACTAGGTCATAATAGTTCATATTTAGAGTATTAACAGCTAATTTAATGTTTGTATCTACAGTTTCTCAGAGGAAAGAAATGTATCTAACTCTTTTATGATTCTAAGTTCCCTTTCCTTCCTTTTATTTTACTCTGCCACTATAACAGCAGAAATGGAAGGGAGCTACTTTAAGTTATGGAAAATTACAATCCCTGAAGAATTAAAATGGAAGATCACTTAAAGCAACGGAAAAATTCAGGGTGGGTGGGAGCCAGCAGGCTGCAATATAATATAAAAAAGGAATTATGCAAACAGTGTAAAAATTTATCAAAGAAATTATGATAAAAAATATAAGATGATCTGGTCAAATCGCAAAAGGCAATAAACAATGGATAGTCAATATTCTCTATTGGTTCCTCACAATGACAAAAGCAAGAAATGCTCCTAGCAATCAGGTGCATCCTTTGTAACAAATACATGGGATAACATGGACAGGTAGGATCAAACTTAGCTTCCAAATACCCCCCCAAAAAAATTGCCACTCACTCAAGAGTGGGGAAGGAAACAAATTTCCACAAAATGGTCCAAAGTAAGGAAGGCTTCAGTGCCTTTGATTAAAGCTAGAAAAGCTCTTCTACTTGCATCCTTGTTTCCCAGAAACTGGCTAAGTCTCTTGTATTTCTATTGCATGGCTTTGGCCTTACCATGTTCAATCCACTCCTTTAATCATCATCCAGTAAAACTTCTCCCACTAGACTGTGAGCTGATAAAAAGTAGGGATTGTCTTTTAACATTCTTCATATTTCTTGTGCTTAGCATATTTCTTGGCACTTCTTAGATGCTTAAGAAATGTTTATTGATTAACTAGTAAGAGTCACAAAATAGATTGTGATCAATATTATTAGAAAGAATATTCACATTGATTACATCAAAAATCCATTAGAATCTTGGAATATACTTCTATAATAATGTATATTTTCCAGAATTACTTGGAAGTAAACAGAACTGTAAGAAATGGTCTAAATTAATGGAGTTTTTAGCCTTTTAGTTGAGTATCATTCTTCTTCCTCATCCCTCACATCTAATTAGTCACCAATGTTCTTTATTAGACTGAGGTATTTAAGGTATGTTCATGGAAGATTAGTACTTCTGATGTGAAGATTGCTGAGTCCTTTACAGGGCTGTTTTCCACCTTTGGTGTCCACCTGATCCACCTAACTCTCACCTGTGCCTCCAAGAAGCTGTAACATGCACAGAGGCCAAATCCTGTTAAATCATTTTTGGCAGATGAGGGTAACCAAAGGGTCTCAAATTCTACAGTGAGTTAGGAGGGTGTCCACCCCAAGCAAAGACTTCCTCTGATGGAACAGGCAGATGAAAACAATTTGTTCCAATGGCCATGAAGACAGATGAGTAGGTGTTGTAGAACATTTAAAGCTTGGTCAGACATTGAAGACACCAAGGTCATCCACTGCATCTCAAGTCATCACTGGCCATCTTGACTCTGTCCTGTCACTGGACAATGGTGGCTTTAGAAAAGAGAGTGAGAGAAATGCAAATTAAGACAACACTGAGATACCACTACACACCTGTCAGATTGGCTAAGATGACAGGAAAAAATAATGATGACTGTTGGAGGGGATGTGGGAAAACTGGGACACTGTTGCATTGTTGGTGGAGTTGTGAAAGAATCCAACCATTCTGGAGAGCAATCTGGAATTATGCCCAAAAAGTTATCAAACTGTGCATACCCTTTGATCCAGCAGTGCTACTACTGGGCTTATATCCCAAGGAAATACTAAAGAAGGGAAAGGGACCTGTATATGCCAAAATGTTTGTGGCAGCCCTTTTTGTAGTGGCTAGAAACTGGAAAATGAATAGATGCCCATCAATTGGAGAATGGTTGGGTAAATTATGGTATATGAAGGTTATGGAATATTATTGTTCTGTAAGAAATGACCAACAGGAGAAATACAGAGAGGCTTGGAGAGACTTACATCAACTGATGCTGAGTGAAACGAGCAGAACCAGGAGATCACTACACACTTCAACAACTATACTGTATGAGGATATGTTCTGATGGAAGTGGATATCTTCAACATAGAGAAGATCTAATTCAGATCCAATTGATCAATGATGGACAGAATCATCTACATCCAGAGAAAGAACACTGGGAAATGAGTGTAAACTGTTTACATTTTTTTTTCTTCCCAGATTATTTTTACCTTCTGAATCCAATTCTTCCTTTGCAGCAACAACAAAAAATCGGCATATATTGTATATAGGATATACTATAACATATTTAATATGTATGGGAATGCCTGCCATCTAGGGGAGGGAGTGGAGGGAAGGAGGGGAAAATTCGGAACAGAAGGGGGTGCAAGGGATAATGTAAAAAAAATTACCTATGCATATATACTGTCAAAAAATATTATAATTATAAAATTAATTTAAAAATTAAAAAAAGAAGAAGAGAGAATGAGGCTGATGACTTTTTGCAACTCTGTTTCACTTAAATCCAATTTATACAGGAATAAAAAGACAACACCATACTATTTTTACTAGATTCATTCCCTGAGGGTAGGGAATCAATCTTTATAATCCCCTTAGTATTTAGCACGCTCCTTTGTAAACAGAAGGAATTCAGTAATCATTTAACAAAATTTGTGAATTCTGTAAGTCCTTCCTTTGAAGTAAGTACACTAGCAACTCCCATTCCTTCCTATTTCTATTATTGCCAAACTAGTTCAGAATTGCATTATTGCTATATAAGAAAGAAAATCAAAATAAATTTCAAAGGAATTCACCTAGGACATGACCACTATAAATGGAAGAAAAGACTTTCTATGTATTTAATTAATTTCTATACATCATTTGATATTTTAATTAAATTCTTGCTAACTAGTTGTTTCTATGATGCAGAATAAATTCAAGTACAAGCAGAATTCTTCAAATTTTCAAGTCCTAGAGCAAAGCTCCAGTCTTCCTCTATGTACAGTGATGCCTTACTACCATAAGCTGTTTGGTCAAAACTAGGTCAATGTTATGCTTCATATAACTTCACAGAGCATTTGTTGGCATGGGACATTGAGAAAAAACTCTTTGTCATAAATCCACAGGGTGATAGCTTTAAGCCTGCTTAGCAGTAACTACTACTTCCAGACAATTGTGTCTTTTTTAAGGATTTCCCATAGCACTTAGGAGTTTATATAAGAACTTGCTATATCTTTCTGTATTTTATTGGGTTTTTGTATTAATATTGCCATGTGTTTGATAGCATTTTGTAATCTGTCAAAGTGCTTTCACATGCATTATATCTCATTTGATCTTCACAAACATGCAAAACCCTGTCAGATGGATTGATAAAATGTTATCATTGGCATCATTCTATAGATGAAGAAACTGAAGTAGAGAGAAGTTATGCAGTGTCCAATGCAACAGAACCAAGACTTGAATATAGGTCTTTTCAATCCAAGAGCACTGATCTTTTCCCTTTGGCACACTGTCACTCTTGGAGCACGACTTATGGCTTATTTCTCATAATATAGTGCCTTTTAAGTGCTTCATAAATATTATGGTTGTTTAATAAATATTTTGAATGAATGAATGTATAGATTTCTCATGACAGAGATCCCAAAATAACTCTGGAATTTCTGAGGGCAGATTTTTGGGAAAGTGTGACTAACATGCTTGACTCGTAGTTAGACAAGCCAAGTCTAGTTTTTGCTCTCCTACTTTCTTGTTACATGACCAGAGGCAAATCTTAATACTTCTTAGTCTTAGTTTTCTCTCTTCTATATAAAAGATTTGACCTAAGATGACCTGCAAGATCCCTTCCAATTACAACACCCTCTGATATAAAGGGTAGACAACTCTCTAGTTAGATATTAACAACCACCAAAATTACTGCTGTAACTTTATTAAAAGCAATGTTTTCTAAATATTTTGTGCCTTTTTTTTTCTGTCAACCTTTAGCATACAGATTTGGACTGCAAAATATTTCTTTATATTTCCATAGAAAACCAGTCTCACAAATTTCCAAAAAGGACTGAACATCTTTATCTGGTAAAAATCATGTAGCTTTGGTTAAGTATAAATTTTTTTTTTTAACTCATGCCAGTCATGTCAACTCCACAGTGCCCCTCTTGTATTATAAACCACACAGCTCCTTGGGGACAATCTACTAACCTCAACTATGCTCTGCAATTGCACAAAAGTGTGTTTCCCTCTCTAAGGAAGTGTGTTTATAGTAAAAAACACTGAAAATGTTCAAACACATCTAGGAATGTCTCCTGTATGTACCTTATTTGCTTACCAATGAAGAATTTATTTTAAACAGTTTCCTCTTTCAAGCATTCAAGCAACTAGGTGTGCCAAAAGAGAGTAAGGTCGGGGTGGGGAAGAGGCACTTAAATTAAATTTTAAATTAAACCTTCTCTTCTGTATGGATGAAGTGTAATGCTACTCTCTAAAGGAACTTTAGCCATCTGTCCCAGGCCTTTCAACCAAGCCCACAGAATCATAAACTCATAAAACCTATTTTTAAAAAAATTCAAGGAATTAGGAATTCCACAATTTCTTCTGAAGTGTATTTTAGCGTGTAAATGCCTTTCTCATCAAGGAAATTGATTGTTTTGTTTTGAGATAAAATGTGCATAACAGATAGAGGGATGGTCCTGAAGTAAAGAAGACATGAATTCAAATCCTACCTTGGATAGCTACTTACCTTTCGTAACCCAGAAAACTAAAATGTTATAAATGAGTTATGGGTCTGTGTAAGTGGAAGGAGCTACTCAAATCAATGTAATCTTTTAACATATTAGGTTTACTTTTTAAGTTGCCTTCTTTGGAAAAAAAATCACCTACAGCATCTCTTCATCTTACCTTTTTTTTTTTTTTGGAGCCCAGCTCAAGTACTGGGGTCTTGAAAAACACTGCTTTATTGCTCCAGGCTTTTATAATTTTACTTGTCTTTCACTGACTTTAATTTTCATTTAATATTTACTCAGCACTTACCTGGCTGATAATTTTAATTAGATTCTTTTTATTTCAAAACATCATACAAAATCCCCAAACTCATTCACAATTCAAATATCCACAAAGGACAATCCTCCACAATAGTTAAAGGAAATGATATAAAAGCAATTAATTAATTGTTAACTCAATTTTGAATTTTACTAAATGTTGTTAAATGAAGAGATAGTTGTGTGTTATATAAGTTGACCACACCAGCATCCATTATTTTTATTGAAGTTTTGTTGCAGTTTAAAGTTGTGTAAATTTCTATAGTTACAGTAATTGCATATATTATCCTTTTGCTTTTACTTTGTTGACTTCACATCATTTCATACAAGGTCTTACCATATTTCTTTGAGTTTTTGTATTTGTCATTTCTTATCATCTAGGAACATCCTACTACAAATATGTACTACAATTTATTCAGTCATTCATCTGCCATTAGACACATGGTTTGTTTCTAACTGCTTTCTAGCAGAAAAAAATTTACTGTTACTTATATTTTCATACCAGAAGGACTTTTCTTGTTGTCAGCTTATGTGGGCTATTGCAACAGAAAGAAAATTGTGTTAAAGGTTACGAATAACTTTATAGATTTTTTTGTATGATTCCAAATTATTTCTCAAAATATTTTAACTAATTTACAGCTTTCCTAGAAAAAAATTAATGTACCTATTTTAACAAATGATCAAAGGTCTTTTGAATTTACTATTTTCTGATTATGAGTGATTTTGAGCACTATATTTTATTGGTATTAAATATTATATTTCTTCTTTTGAAAACTTCAAATCACTTGATAGCATTTTTTGGGAAACAGCTCATAATTTTATTAAGTTGTGTCAATTTCCTTTGATTTTTGTGGGACAGACTTTGTCAGAGATGTTTCACAAATCTTGCAGTATTATAATGAGTAAAGATATACTTTTTAAATAAAATTTTAACAAGAAAAATCTCCAAATATATAAATGTTAAGATTATGAAAAGGCAGTATTTAAGAAATGTAAATTTTCTTTATACCCATTCAATTGGCAAAAAGAAAAAATACAACTGTTGGAAGGTCTAAGAGAAGTCATTTCTGATAGGCACTATTGTTCTTTACCCCTCTTCTCCCCAGAGAGTTCTCTCTTGTACTGAAGATTTAAAAAAAAAAAAAAAAAAAAAGATGAAGGTGGTGGTAGTGAGAAATAGTCCACCAAAACTAACCTGTAATTTTCTTTCACTGCTTCATCTTTCCTTGGTTTAGATATCACAACCATATTTATCTCATGGCATGAATCATTTTATGGTGTTTTTTGTCTCTGTTTTTGAAAAAGCATATATATTTTATAATGTTTCATTGATATTTTTCCTTTTCCTTAGCATTACTATAAAATTCTTATCTTCATTAACTTTCTCCCCCTGAAAAAACCTCTCCCCTATAACACATAAATATAGTCATGCAAAAGAAACCCCACATTGACTGTATATTGAAATATATGTTACATTCCTCACCTCTCTACAGAAGTGAAAAGCATGACTCATCATGGGTCTTAGTTGTGAAGTTACATTGATCTGAGTTTGTAAATCCTCCTAAGTTGATTTCTTTTACAATGTCATTGTTATTATATAACTTGTTTTTGTTATTCTCACTCCATTCTACATCAATTTATATAAATCTTACCATTTTTCTTTGAATCTGTCCTTTTCATAACTTCTTATTGAACATATTTCATTACACTCATTTAATTTTCATTACATTCACTTAAATTGTTCAGCTAAATGGATTCTTTCTCTTAGTTTTTAATTCTTTGTTGCAACAAAAATAAAACTGTAGATATTTTTGTACATATGGCTCTTTCTCCCACACACAGTCACTCTCTCTTTTAACTCTTTAGAATATAAACCTAAAAGTAGTATCACTGGATAAAAGAGTATGCAGTTTGGTGAATTTGTGATTATACTCGTTTTAAATTGCTTTCCAGAATAGTTGGAGCCCCCCAAATATAAAATTTATAGAATATATGTGGACAAAGACGATGAAAAATTATTTTTAAAACATAATTTTATGTTTTTCCTTAGAGAATCCCAAGAATTAAATGAAATTAATCAAAACAAACTTAATGAAGTAGAAAGTTATAAAGCCAATCCAATATTAGTCTTTTTGTAAATTGCTAATAACAGCAACAAAAAATAAGAGATAGGAAAATAAATTCTGTTCAAAATAATTATAAAATGCATTAAATATCTTGTTGTTAACCTATGAATGTATGCTTGTGATTTGAAATAATAATAACAATAATAAAACTATAAAACATTCTTCATAGTAATAGAAGCTTATCATTGTTTTTGTTGGATGTAAACATTATAATAAAAATAAAGATAGTACCTAAATTGATTTACAAAATACATTGCCATAAGGGATTACTTTATGGAATCAGGCAAAATACATTAGAAAAAAAACAAAAATTCAAGTCTCTCAAGGGAAATAATGAAAAAAGTAAGGATAAACGTGGAAGAGAATTACCAGAACTCAAACTATATTATAAATCATTAATCATAAAAACATTTGGTATTCATTTAAAAATATAAAAATTGATCAGTGGAATAGACTTGGTAAATAAAAACCAAAAGAAATTCAATATAATAACCTAGAATTTAGTGAAGCCAGAAATTATTAACTATTTGACAAGAATTGCTGCAAAAGCTAGAAAGCAGTTTGGCAGAAATTGTGTTCAGACTGAATATTATGTCACATATCACAAAAAGCTCCAAAAAAGATATGTGATTTAAATACAATGTCACACCATAAAAAATTATAAGAGAATATAAGGGGGTACTTTGAACAAAAACTAGAATTCTTAAACAAAGAAGGGATAGAAGTGACCATAAAAGAGAAAACAAGCAATGTTGATTATATAAAATTTTAAAGCTTTTCATTGGACAAAAAATCAATGCAACCAGAATAGAAATAGATGTCATAAAATGGGAGAAATATTCATAGTAAATACCACTGATAATAGTTTACTATCTAAGATAGAGAATTGGCATAAATATTTAAGAATAAGTGCCATTCCTCAACAAGATAAGTGGATAAAGGATATGAACATGCAGTTTTCAAATGAAGAAATAAAAGGGATAAAAACAATTTGAAAAAATATTCCAAATTGCTACCAACAAAAATGCAAATTAAAATTTACTCTATACTCATCAGTTTTGTCAAAGATAACAAAAGCATTCAACTTTAGTAAGGTATTTAAGAAGTTTAGTAAAACATTCATACTAATTTGTGTTCAAATTTGTGTTTGGATAAATCTGTGTATCAGTCCAATTATTTTTGAAAAAAAATTATCATTTTACTGGAAAAGTTACTAAAATACATGTATCCTTTGATCCAGCATTACAACAATTAGAATGATATGCTAAAACATTCAGAGCAGCACTATCTGTAATAACAAGAAACTGAAAACAAAGTATACATATATATGTATATGAATGTAACAGACTATTCTTTTATTAGAAGATATGATGAATATAAAGAATTTGAAGAAACTCAGAAAGGCTAATATAGAGTGTGCAACAGGAAGATAAATTACACAATGGTAACAATAGCCAGCACCTATATAGAACTTTAAAGTCTGCAAAACACTTTTTAAATGTCATTTTTATCCTTGCAACAACCATGGAAGGTAGATGCTATTAATATTTTAATGATGCAGAAACTAAAACTATGGGGTTAAAACTATGGGCTTTTCTTACAGCCACACAATTAGTTAAGTACCTAAGGCTGGATTTGAACTCAGATCTTCTTGGCTCTGGGTCTGTGACCTATTTCCTCATCTCCTTCTGGGAAAGAGGTGTAATAGAAACCTTCCAGTACTATCTCCTTCTATGGACCAGCTCTGAAAAAGGCTTTGTTTGATCATTTCTACTTTTCTCTTTCTCCTCCCTTCTTTGGGATTTAAAGGAGATTTTTGTCTAAGAAGATTAGACCACGCTTTCCCTGACTTTCTTGCTAGAGTTGAGGATAGGAGATTTAATCAGCCTCATTTTATATTATAACCATAGACTTATTTTGGAGGTAAAAGAAAAGTCACAGGTACGATTTTAAATTCTACCTTGGGAAAACAGATTAAATTATTGATAAATCAGTATAGCTATTGATCCTCAAAGATTTCTTCCAATTATAGACCAGGAAACTGAGATCTCTATCCTATAAAATTCTGTGGAAATTTCAGTTAGCTACTGTCTCCCTTTAGCTCCTTCTGCATTTCACTCATGTGATAAATTGTTGTTTAGTTGTTTTCAGTCACGTCCTCTTCTTTATGACTCCTTTTGCAGTTTTCTTGGCAAAGATACAGGGTTGGTTTGTTATTTCTTTCTCCAGCTCATTTTACACATGAAAAAATTGAGGCAAACAAGATTAAGTGACTTGCTCAGGGTCATACATTTCCGAGCTCATAAGTGTCTGAGGCCAGATTTAAATTCAGGTTTTCTTCATTACAAGACCAGCAGTCAGTACATTGCTATATGTGAGAAGTAAAGCAAGACAATTCTTATTCAACCATATATTTTATGGGAGGGAAACAGAATTTTTTAAAAAATGTAAAGCATAGCAAAGAAACACATCAAAAGCAAATTCCAACTCCCAGTTATAAGGATGAGAGGGTTGGATAGAGAGAAAACTCATTCATTTTCCATAGGTCCTCAGAGAATGAATCAGCACTTCCTGACAAGTGAGATCCTGAAGGCTAACTACTGAACTAAGTTTAGATTCCCAGGTCCTCTGTCCTTGGCACACTGTCAGACATCCTCAGTGACCTGACTTCCATTCAGTTTCAAAGCTCTTCCTCTTGATTCAATACAGTTCCAATCCATTTGTGATGAAGAGAGCCATCTGTACCCAGAGAGAGGACTGTGGGGACTGAATGTGAATCACAACATAGTATTTTCACTTTTTTTGTTGCTTGCTTGCATTTTGTTTTCCTTCTCATTTTTTTTTTCCTTTTTTGATCTGATTTTTCTAGTGAAGCATAATTGTGGAAATACGTATAGAAGAATTGCATATGTTTAATTTATACTGGATTACTTACTATCTAGGGGAGGGGATGGTGGGAAGGAAGGAAAATTTTAGAATACAAGGTTTTTCAATGGTGAATGTTGAAAATTATATATGAAAATAAAAAAACTTTAATAAAAAAAAGTTCTTCCTCTACAGTGGCTGCCCCTCCACACTAGTCAGTAAGTCACTCAAATATGTTTATTTTTTAAATTAAGCACTTACTATGTCCCACCTCTTACATGTTCCACCTCTTACATGTTGACTTCCCCTAATCTAGTAAACATTCATTCATTCATTCATAAAGCATTTAATAACCAACTGCTATATACAGAATGGATAAAGAACAGGATTTAGAGTCAGGAAGATCTGAATTCAAATAGCGCTTCTGATAGTAGCTAAATGAGCTTGGGCAAGTTAACTAATCTCTCTGTATCTCAATCATCTCTCTAAATTTACCCACTGAGTCATACATAGGCTATTATATTTGTATAAGGATTTGTATATTTATCTCCTTCACAACAAAATAACATTTTCTTGACATATTGATGAATGTACACATGCGATATATATGTTTTCTATGTAGATTGTGTGTATGTCCATATGGATTATTTAAATGATGCTGAGGGGAAGGCTTTGTCCAGTCCTTTCCAAACAGTATTGTTTCTACCTGGAAAGGAACATAAGGGGCTATGAGGTTATCCACTTTTCTTTACTGAAATGGGGGGAGGGTGCAGGATTAGAGTTATATCTAGTGGTTTCCCTAAATGTTGCTATTTTTTTTCTTTTTTTTCTTAAGCCTTCCTGGTTCCTAGTACCTTAAGTAGCAAGAGGGAAGTTGGTAGTAAGGGGAAGCTCAATCATATATCATCAGGCTTGGTTCCTTCCCATTAAATGCAAATATACAAAAGATCCTCAAAAACTGTAAATAGTAAATGAATCTCTTTATCAAGTAGATGGCAAACAGAATTTAGAAAAGTTATAAGGCTAGATTATAATAGTCAATACACATAAATAATGAGCTATTTTCACCAAGAGGGAGGTATCAGTTCAAACAAGAAAGAATCTGCAATCTCACCAAAGGAGAAATTCCTTGAAGTCTCTGGGGAGGCAAACCAGAAAGGAGAGCCATGTTGAAGCATTTGTTCCTCTTCATAGCTCCTACCTCACAAAGTCTAAAAGATTCAAGAGTCACACATGTTCTTTCTTGAAGTAAAAAGCAAAGAAATTTCTCCTCTTCCAATCTCTGATCCCAACTCTAATCCTCATGCAAGCATGCAGTAAAAAATTATTTTCTCCCCCAAAGAAAGTCTTATTCAAGTGTTCCAGTTTTAGCCTAGAGTTAGATACAAAATATTGTTTAAAAAAAGAAGAAGAAAAAGAAGAAGATAGCAACTTACCATCTAAAAGAAGAATAGCACATAAAAACAAATAATTGTAACATATTATTCCATGGTAAGCACATAGAAAGCTGAGAAACAAAATACAATGTGAAACTTTAAAAGGATGGTTGTTACTTGACTTGGAGAGAAGTTTATGCCTCAACATACCTTCCATTTCTAATATTTTTTAGATTTTACAGAAGGAATAATAATTCATCAGGAAAGAGAAGAGGAAACAATATGAGCAAAGGCAAGAAAAGAGAGAAATTCTGAGTCTGTTTGGGATTTGAAGAGAGTAGGTTGTTTTTATTATTGTTCAGTGCACAAAGAGAAATAATATAAGTTTGCAAAAGTATTGTGGAACCAGATTATGAAGAACTTTTAAAGACAAAGGAATCAACATATTTATCAAATGCATTCTGTTAAATTATGATCACCACTATGCACAGAAGGGTGTTACTTATGTGGGCATAAAAGTGAAAGACTTCCATTACATGCACCACCTCCAAAGATCATAGCTCTAGAACTGGAAAGGACTTCAGAGACTATTTTCTTCAGTTCTCTCATTGTAAAAATGAAGAAACTGACATCCAAATAGTTTAAGTAATTTAGCCAACTGACGACATAGATAATAGAGTCCAGTGGCAAGATTTGGACCTAGGTCTTCTGTTTTCACAGCCAGTAATGTTTCCACTGTACCATGATACAGCTCAATTGAATTTTAAAAAGCATTTATTAGTACCTATTATGTTCCAGGTTTTATTCAAAACAGGGGATACAAAAAGGAAAAACTGAAACAGTTCTGATGATAAAAGAGCTTACATTCTAAAATTCTAAAGATATACCATTTAAACATTCAAAATTACATATTTGTTGGAAATAGCAAGGTTTAGAGTATCACTTGCTATGTTTGCAAAAGCCAATAGATAAATATAATCAGTACAGGGGCAGCTAGTTGGTACAGTGGATAGAGCACTGGCCCTGAAGTCAGGAGGACCTGAGTTCAAATCTGGTCTCAGACATTTAACACTTCCTAGCTTTGTGACCTAAGCTAAGTCACTTAACCCCAATTGCCTCAGCCAGATATATAAAAAAAAAAAAATAGTCAGTACATTCCAGTTAGGTTAATCTAACTGCTAGCATCATCTCTACAGGAAATATGAATGAAATTAAATGCAAATGAACACTTTTTTTTAGAATGGCATAATCTTACTTTATTTCATAGTTATAGATAGACAAGCAACTGCTAAAATGGTTTGGAGATAATATTGACCAAAACAACCAAAGGAAGATTTTCAAAATGTTGGGTAGATTCTTTATGAAGGTTTTCTTTTTGTGAGGTCTGTTAAACTATGTTTGCTATGCTGTTTTTCATAATGTCTAGTTTATGGTTTCTATGACAGTATAGGAGAGTTAGAAATATTATCAGAGATCATATTTGGGATGCAGCTGAAATATGAAATAGTTTCTGAATTATTTAAAATATTGATTTGATGATTCCAAGAAATCTAAACCATAATGATATGGCTTATTCAAATGATTCCTGTCTTATCTTTAACATTGTCACTGATATTCCATAATAGGGTCTGATCTAGTCCCAGAAAATTAACTGTAAGTCCTTATAATGTGGAACAATCTTTTATATGAGGTCTTGAAAAAATCTGAAGTGAATATTAATCTATGTCTTTTTAGGCCTCATTTCTAAAATATATAGAGAATTCACTCAAATTTATAAGAATTCAAGCCATTCTCTATTTGATAAATGGTAAAAGGATATGAACAAAGCAATTTTCAGTTGAAAAAATTAAAACTATTTCTAATCATATGAAAAGGTGCTCTAAATCACTATTTAAAAGAGAAAAGCAAATTAAGACAACTCTGAGATACCTCTCAGGTTGGCTAAGATGACAGGAAAAGGTAATGACAAATGTTGGAGGAAATGTGGGAAAACTGGGACACTGATACATTGTTGGTGAAATGGATCCAACCATTCTGGAGAGTAGTTTGGAGCTATATTTAAAAAGTTATCAAACTGTCCATACCCTTTGACCCAGCAATGTTTCTATTGGGCTTATATCCCAAAGAGATCTTAAAGGAAGAAAAGGGACCCAAATCAGCAATAATGTTTGTGGCAGCCCTTTTCATAGTGGCAAGAAACTGGAAAATGAATGGATGCCCATTAGTTGGAGAATGACTGAATAATTTATGGTATATAAATGTTATGGAATATTATTGTTCTATAAGAAATGATCAGGAGGATGATTTTAGAAAGGTCTGGAGAGACTTAGATGAACTGATGCTAAATGAAACGAGCAGAACCAAGAGATCATTGTACACGGCAACAAGATTATACCATGATCAATTCTAATGAACATGATTCTTTCCAACAATGAGATGATTGATTCCAGTTCAAATGATCTTATGATAAAGAGAGCTATCTACACCCAGAGAGACGATATAACATGCACGCCTGGCAGTTACTATTACCAGTCTGTCCAAGGCCCAACAGAGTACCTTTGACCACTGACCTTTGCAGTGTCAACTCTACCTGGCTCGCCTCCTCTTAAGGTCTTCAAAGGTCTCTGGCCATGATTTCTTGAATCTATAGTTTAATAACCGGTAGCGCACTCAAGAACAGCCACGTGTTATCTTAAAAGCCTTTATTATACCTACTCATGTAATGCCCTGTCTTATTGCCTGACTTGTTAGTTCCCTAGTGAACACCTGGTCTGAAGACCCATTTGTTCACTACCAAACTTCTCATCTCTCTCGGCTATCCATCAGCTTGGCTTGGCTTGGCTACCCCAGGCTAGGGAGCCAGATTAAAGAGCGCCAGGTTAAAGAGAGCGACTGCTGTCTGCAGTGGGCTTATAAAGGGCCTGTGAGGTCACACACACAGCCAACCAGCAAGAGAGCCGTCACCCATTATGAAGCTATCTCAATATGGCCAGGATCCCACCCACAGGGCAGTCCTATATCCACAGAGAAGACTTCTGGGCCACTCAAATCTCCTGTTGTGCTGTGCCCACCCATTTAAAGGGCCCTTACAATTCCCTTCTCTTGTTTTGCGGGAACTGCAAGAGGACTGTGGGAACAGACTGTGGATCACAACATAACATTCCACTCTTTGTTGTTGTTTATTTGCATTTTGTTTTCTTATTCATTTACTTTCTTTTTTTGATCTGATTTTTTTGTGTGTGTACAGCAAGAGAATTGTATAAATGTCTTTGAACATATTGGATTTAACATATATTTTAACATGTTTAATATATATTGGATTGCTTGCCATCTTGGGGAGAAATGAGGGGAAGGAGGAAAAAATCTGAAACACAAGGCTATGCAAAAGTCAATGTTGTCAAATTATCCATGCATATGTTTTGAAAATAAAAAGCTTTATAAAAAAATATTACTTTAGGAGAATAAAAAGTTTGGTTTTACAAAAACTCAAGCCATGGAAAACTTGGCACCTTTATTTTTTGCAAACTATGAAGCATGTGCAGAAGGGTTTCTCAAAGTTATAATACAGCACTATCTTGAAAAATTGAAAAACAGAAGCCCTATGCTGACTTTATATATAGTCTTTTATTTTTCACCCTCTTAGACAAGCAATTACTACTTTACCTTACTTCTTTCTCAGTTTCTATTAGTTAGTCTAAAAGGCTTTGCTCTTCTTTGAGACTAGTCAGAGTTCATGCCAAAGGTAAACATTTCTTTATTGTTCCTGTGCTCTGGTGTCAGACTCAAATAGAAATGGATCCCTGATGATTATATTTTGACTTAGAAAACCAACAATTAATGTTATGTATGTTGTTTTATATTTTTATTTTATTAAATATTTTCCAATTATATTTTAATCTAGTTTACTCAGAAATTTTGTTATTACAACCTTGGTCCTACAGGATTGATACTTCCGCTGCAACAAAATGTCTATAAGCAAAGGTGAAAATTTGAAGTTGCTCCTGTCTACAATCAAAAGATTTAACCCTAAATTTTCTTTTAATAGTCCAATAATATTTTTGTGCCAACATTATCACCAGATTCTTAATGTTGAGAAACCAAGTAAAACAAAGAGACAAAACACAAATTTTCTTTTTGTTAATTTATAAGTTGACTTTATTCAAATGACTAAATTTTATAAACATGAATATGTTTTTGTGTAGTATATATGTTTTCAAAATGAATTGAAGCTTGTCCCACTGCTAAAATAGCCTCAAAAGCAATTACAAAGGAATTGCTGAAAGACTTTGTAACCAGATACTGCTAACCACCAATTGCTGCTGAAAGCCATGATCCTCAATCTCTATCCCACTAAAAAAGAACTTTTGCTCCTTTGGAGTTTGAAGCAAAAGGACAGGGTAATTGTGCTAGTAATCCCACCCTTGCAAAAATTTGTCACTCCAGAGAGAAGAGATTTGCTTCATGACAAAAAAAAGCATACATTAATCCCTTATGGCCCACCCTTATGAATATCTTTCAGAGGAAAGAAGGAAAGGTTTAGCAAAGAATATCAGATGTACTATTACCTAAGATTTGGAATAATCAGTTATCCTTACTTTTATGTATTTTTCAACTATCCAGTTTCAGGATATATAAAAATTAGAAATTATTGTAGGTATATTATATCATAGGTACAATATATAGATGCAGTAGGCATAGTATGTCTTAAGATGTATGGGTTGAACAACAAATAGGGTATGAACTCTCTAGACAAATTATACCTGAAATGGAATAACTGGTATACAAATTCATAATATTCATTTTGTAATTCCAGTGGATAAATAGCTATTACTAATAGGATCAGACCATTTATTCATCAGATGATCAGAAGACTGCTGTTTTTAAACTCCAATTGCCCCTAAATTGAACCACCTTTACCTCTTTTAACCTCTTTTTATTATAAAAATGGAAATTTCTATATTTTACTTTAACATAGAAGATACAGAAAAACAACATTATGATGGGTTTTGCTCACATAAATAGCATATGAGCAGCTTAGTTTTGTTATCACAGTCATTACTGTGGGTATTTTCTCCTCAACAATCTGGCAGAAGACAGTGGAAAGTTTATGAGAAATCCTTACCCAACAAATGAGCAAGATCATGGACTTTGTCCCAGCTCAAGGTTTAGCAACTAATTGAATATGGAAGATTACAAAAGAATAAGGAATTAAGGATGACAACTAGACTGTGAGCCTATAGGACTGAGAGGATGATAGTGCCCTCCATAATAATAGAGGAAAAGAGAGGAGGGCTTGGGGTTAAAGGTAATTAGTTAGTTTTTGGATTTGCTGAATTTAAGTTTAAATTAGAATTCCCATTAGAGGTGTGAATGTAATCAGAAAAGAGATTAAAGCTATATAAATAGATCTAAGGATCATCTGGATAAAATGATATTTGAATCTATTAAAACTAATGAAATTGCCAAATAAAATAATGTAAAGGAAAGAGACAAGAGGGGCTAGACAGAGCATTGGGGGATACCCATAGCTAGGGGCACAATCTGTATAAAAAATACAGTAATAGTAAAAGGAGTGGTTGGCTAGGTAGACAGGGAATCAGAAGTGCAACGAAAATGCAGAGAAAATAGCATATTAAAAAGAAGAAGGTAATTATTAGCATTAAAAGTTATAGAGGCCAAGAAGGAGGAGGAATGAGAAAAGGCCATTTGATTTGACAATTAAAAGATCATCAGAGCAATTTCTGATGAACAATGTGATCTGAAGCTGAACTATAGAGAATTAAGCAGAGAGAAGAAAGGAAGTGGAGTCACTTGGTGAATACTTTAGAACACTTTGGTGTTCTAAAGAAATTTAGCCATAAAATTGAGGTGAGATGATATAGGACAATCATTCATGGGTATAGCCAGCCAAGATCTTCCTGATTGTATATGTAATAGTCAAATGTTTGCCCTGGCTCACCTAGCCCATCCTTGTTAGCCAATCTTGAGTTGATAGGGGAACATAAAATGTTATGACTTTCCCCCTCTTCCATGAATTACAGCACAAATCTAAAAGCAGAGATAAGAGATAACAATTTGTTCATCTCTAATCAATATTACTAGAGTCCCCAAGGGTGGGGAGAAAAATTGAAAAGTCACTTGGGAAGTTTTTATATCACCACTAGAATCTGGTCACTGCTCTACTTCCCCCTTCGTTTTTCCTGAAGCACCTGAAGCAGGTTTAAAATATCCTCTGATAAATCTCATTTAGACACATAAGTTTTTATATGTCTTTTTTCCTTTTCTCTTCCCTATAAGAGACAGACACTACTTCATAATCTTTCACTGATATCATATTTTGGACCTGAAATGGATGGGAGAAACTAATTATTTCTGTTTCTTATTTTATAGCTCCTAGAGCTCACACTGAAAAGTTTCATTCAAATTGCTTCAGTAAGTGACCCTAATTTATCACTCAATTTTGCAATCACATATGACTTCAATTCAATGTGGGTTAGACTTACCTACTTTCAAAGATTTATAGTCTAATGTATAATATAACATATGTGTATATATGTATCTATAATAATTATAAATAGAATAAATGCTCTAATAATCAGGTAATTAAATTCTGTAGGTAGCTAGGTGACTCAGTGAATAAAGTTCTAGGTCTGGAGTCAGAAAAACTGAGGTCAAATATAGCCTCAGATAATATGATCCTGGGCAAGACACTTAACCTCTGTTTCAGTTTTCTCATCTGTAAAATGAGGGAAATGGTAGCACTTAGCTCCAAGGATTGTTGAGAGAATAAAATGGGATAATATTTGTAAAGCACTTTGCAAACCTTAAAATATTATGTGAATATTGTAGTGGGGGTGGTGGTGGTGATGGTGTTGGTGGTTAATAATAATATTCAGTAAGAGAATAACATGATCAGGTCTACACTTAAAGAAAATCATTTTGCACTTTATGAAGGATAGATTGAAGTGGGGAGGGGTGATAGATAAATTTGGAGTCATCCCAATAGTCTAGGTAAGAGGTCATGATGGCTTGAATTCAAGTAATGGTTGTAGTTAGCAGAAAAAGATATTTTGGAAGTAGAAGTAGAAATGCCAAGTGATTGTATTTGAATATATGAATTGAGGAAGAGTGAAGAATCAAGGATAACATTTAGATGATGAATCTGGAAGACTGGGAAAATGGTGGAACCATTGCAAAAAATGGGAAAAAAATGGTAGGAAGGTAGATTGGGGGTATAGGACAAAAGGAAGATAATGAATTCTATTTTAAACATATTGAGTTTTACTCATTTCTGGATATCCTGCTTGAAATGTCCAATAGATAATTAGTGATGTGGAACTGGAGAGATACCCGAAGATGGCTATATAGATCTCTGAATCATTCATATATAGAAATGAGAATTAAATCCATGGGAGCAGATGATGTCATCAAGAGAGAAATAATAGAAAATAAGATGTAATAGAATTTTCTCTTTTTGACTTTTGAAACCTTTCACATGTTGTCTTCAACTTATCTTTCCAGTTTTATTGTATGTTGCTCTTATTCTTACACAGTACTTTCCAGTTAAATCTCTTCTCAGAAGACATAAGAGAAGAAAGCCCATGACCCTCATAGTTAGAGGGAATAAGAAGGGAACCAGATTTTATTAAAGATCCACTATGTGCCAGTCAGTGTTAAGTATTTTATAAACATGACCTTAAATAATAGTAAATATGATAAATAAAATAATATAAATCATAGATAAATTGGTAAAGTAATAGTTATATGTGTGTGTAATAGGATTATTCTCAGCTTCCATATATAAAAAAGTATAATTTCCCACAAACTCACACATTAGGAGGGAAGGGAATGAATTCCCACAAAACACTCTAAGGTAAGGGAGACTTCTATATCATCTGCCTTTTACTCTCAAGAACACCTATTCCAATGGGGGAGATAACTCTTGCCTTTAATTTCTAATGAGCAGACCAGAAGCTTTAGTCAGCTATATCAAGGAAGTGCTGAAGATATTTCTTTGACTATAATTAGGTAAATTTCCTTTAGTTCATTGTTAGATGACCCATGAGTCTCATTTTAATCCAGTCTGGATTCTCAGATATTATTCTGTTCTATAATACTTTGCTGCTCTTCTCTTCTATTGAATTGCTTTTTATTTTTCTGCCTTTTATTTGCTGTTCTCTGTCTTCTTAGCTACCATCTATTGAAATTTCATCCTTCTACCACTTATGCTGCTACCATATTTCAAAGAGAGAAAAATTGCATACTTACTGAAACAGAAAGAAACTGGGAAAAAATTACCAGATAACCATGGTTCAAAATTTTTTGCTTTGAATTTAAGATGGAAAGTGAGATAATTTAATACTCAATTCTCCATTGGCGGGGTGGGGGGAGGAATACAAAATGTATAAAGTACATTATTCCCACATTCCTATGTCAATCCCAATATTATTTGTATCTGTTACTCCATAGAGTTATATGTCCTTGGAACTTGGCACAAATTACATAATGGAACTATATGACATTTATCACACATATAGGTCACATTCAGTACATTTTATATAGCATTACATAGAATTGCACATTGTTGTCATTCAATCATTTCTCAATTGTGTCCAACTCTTTGTGATTCCATCTGGGGTTTTCTTGACAAATTTACTGGAGTGGTTTGCTATTTTCTTTTACAGATCAGTTTACAGATGAGGAAACAAGCAAACTGTTAAGTGATTTGCTCAGAATTATACAGTAAGTATTTGAAGCCAGATTTGAACTCAGGAAGATGAGTCTTCCTAACTTCAGGCTTGGCATTCTATACATTGAGCCATCTAGCTGCTCTCAGCTCCTAAATATATTATCTGTGTACCTTGATTTCTAAATATAGTACCTGATCTCAGCCAACAAGCACCATCAGGTCATGTGAGTAACATTTTTACCTGTTTCACTTTGGGCATTATAGACCAATCTAGTCACTGACTGGATACCTATAGGCACCTCTCATTATATGCATTCTCAATCTTTCAGTGAGGGAATAGGAATCCTTAGACTCATTGACCTACAGAACTAATCATCCTTCTTCTTTCCTCCTCTCTAATTACTTACTTCCTTGGCTTCTTTTAACTTCCAATTAAAATCTCACCATCTACAGAAAGCCTTTTCTGACCCCTCTTTATTCCAATTCCTTAGTTCTGGCAATTATTTTCTATTCATTCTGTGTATAGCTTTCTTTGTATATATTTATTTGCATGTTGTCTCCTGCAATTGTAAGTTCCTTGATGACAAGGACTGTCTTTTGCCTCTTTTGGTATTCTCAGTTCTTAGTATGATGCCTGCCATATAGTAAGCACTTAATAAATATCTTTGACTGCTCATTGATTGGCCTAGATCTACCCTGTATGGGCTATTTTCCAATGAAAATTATCCATATCCATAAGCATACTGCTTGAGATTTGTGTTTTGAATCTTCCTTCCTTTTATCCTATTGTTTTCATAGAAAACTAGATAACTTCACTAAAGGGAACAAGTGATTATGGTGCTAATTAGAAATTATCTCAGTCCTGATAGTCCTTATGAAAGCACTATACCCAAAGCACATACACTCAATGTAGTAGTGGGTAATATGCTATGATAATAGAGCTGTTCAGCTATTTTCATTCATCTCTCCCCACTAATGACTCATGTCCTAGATATTTTTCCCAGTATAAACATTCCCTTTTTTTGCTCCTGGAAGTTCTAACCAGAATAATCTATATAATTCTCTATTTTTTAGCTCTCATCCTTTATTTAAAGACAGGGCTCTGTCAAAACACATCAGTTTTCCAGGACCATCTCTTTCTGTTTTTCTCTCTGCCTACCTCTGTCTATTTCTTTCAGTATCTGTCTGCCTCCTCTGTCTCTGTCTCTGTCTCTGTTTCTCTCTATCTTTCAGCCTCTGTGTGTGCGTGTCTGTATGTATTGTCTTTGTCTGTCTTTCTGTCTGTCTCTGTCTCTCTCTCTGTATCTTTGTGTCTCCTCTCTGTGTCTCTGTCTCTCTCTCTTTCTTCCTATCCCCTCTGTCTCTGTCTCTGTCTGTCTCTTTGTCTGTACCTCTGACTCTCTTGTGTGTGTGTCTCTTTCTCCCTTTAGAAACAATCTGCACCTCACAAAGCTCTTTCACTTCTAGCTGTTCTCCTGTTTTTTGCTGCCATTCTCCTGGTCAAAGCCATTCTTTTTCTGATCTCAACGTGATGAAGCAGTTATAAACTTCCCCTCTCTCCCTCCCCTTTTCCTTCCATGCTTTCCTGAAATATCTCCTTCCAGCTTCATTCCCAATAAGTAAATCCAGATCCGCAATGCCTTCAGTTAACAATATTTATTACAAGTGTTGATTTAAAATACAAAACAAACATTTTTAAAAGGTAAAGAAACTTAAGAAACAGATTTAATTCATCCCCAGAGGAAAGATTGAAGGCTTTCATGAGGGAATCCAAGAGAAGAAAAAAAGGCCAAATTGTAATTTGGAGTGGGGAAGAGGGTAAACAGTAGAAACTATCCTGAAACTCCTGATCAAATGTCACAATAACTAAATGGAAGAAAAAGGCAGTTCAGTGAATACCATGCCAAGTTGGATATTAAGGATAACCATGCTCCTATCTGCTATAGTTTGGCCAAGACTTCTCTTTTCTTCATTCACTTTCCCTTTAATCCCTTGAGCTCCCTTCCTTGTCTTCTTCAAGGGTGGCTTGGATATTGGATAGCTGCTCCAATTTCAAACAAATTAGACTGATGTTTTAAGAAGATAAAAGCCATTTCACTTTTTTTTGTTTGAAGTATAAGAAGATTAGCTTATGGGAAAATTAGTCAAGATTATTTTGAAACTACAACTGTTTAAAGGTCACCTTTCTTTGTTTTTAATCTGGTAACTACAGAAGTAGAGAGTAACATGTTATGTTCTTTTAACTCTACAAAGTTGTTATTTTCTTTAAGTTAAGAAAAGAAGGAATAATTGGAATAATTAAAATGTTATAGTCAGCCTATAAATTTGGGTCACAGTCTCCCACCAGTGCTTACAGTGTCCATGGGGAAGAGAGTGAGTATATATACATATATATATATATATATATATATATATGAAGTCTACCAGAGGGGCACAAATGGGAAAATTCTTGTGAATCTCGCAAATATGGACTTAATGTCCTTGCTCCCTTCAGGAATAACCTGCACCTCACAAAGGTGTTTAATTTCTTGCTGTTCTCCTGGTTCTCACTGCAATTCTTTTGGTCAAAGTCATTCTTCTGATCTTGAGCTGATGAATCAATGATAAGCTTTTTTAAAAAATTTGAACTCATAGCCACCCTTAATAGGTTTACAGGAAAAATACTATTATATTGTAGCAAAAAATATATATTAACATTGCACTTATGCAGTGACAAGTAGATTCTTTAAGTCAGAGAACAGTAAAACTCATCAAGTTAATTTTCTAGGCAATGCAGACAAGCTTACTCAACAGAATTCTTTTTTGCCTCCTCCAAACAACTTCTATAAATGCAAAGACTCTTGTTCAATAAGCACAGATGACAACAACAAAAAAAATCAAACCTATATTTCTCCTTCTCAAAATATAAAGAGCATCAAAAAAGAGGGGAAAGGACCCACATAGGCAAAAATCTTTGTAACACCTCTTTTTGTAGTGATAAGGAATTTGGAATTGAATGAATGCCCATCATTTGGGTAATGATTGAATAAATTATGGTCTATGAATGAAATGGACTATTCAATAAGAAATCTGAGCAGGCTGATTTCAGAAAAGAAGGGACTTGCATGAAGTGATGTTGAGTTAAATAAGCAGAACCAAGAGAACATTTTTTATATAATAATAGCAACATTATGTGATGATCAATTGTGATAGACTTGGCTTTTCTCTGCAATGTGGTGATTAAAGACAATTCCAATAAAATTGTCATGGGAGGAAGTAATCTGCATCCAGAAAGAGAACCATGTGGACTAGAATCAAACATAGTAGTTTTAATTTTTTTGTAGTTGTTTGCTTATTTCTCATTTTTTTTTCTTTTTTGATCTATTTTTTCTTGTTCAGCATAATAAATTTAGAAATATGTTTAGAAGAATTGCACATGTTTAACCAATACTGGATTTCTTGCTATCTTGGAGAGAGAGAAGGGAATGGAGAGGGGGAAAGTAGAAAAAATTGGAACATGAAATCTTACAAGAGTGAATGTTGGAAGCTGTCTTTATATGTATTTGGAAACATAAAGTACTATGGAGAAAAAAATTTAATTTAAAAATATTAAGTACTCAGTACATTTATCTGAGAGCCAATTTTCCATCTGATCATCAGAACGGTCTGAACTTTTTTATCTGAAATTTTATCTGAGAAATTTTTTCTTTCCAAGGTAATTCTTATCAATTTTCTTTATAGAAATGTTCTTTTTTGGCCCTTTTTAGCAACTGAAATACCCATATGTAAAAGAGGTATTATCTTACATTAGTTTATTAGCATCTCTTTTATCTATGCCTTACTTTTTTCATTCTAGAAAATGTGGAAATAGCCAAGATCCAGAGCTTCAACATCAAAGGAAAATACTGTTAGAAGCCAAAAAGAAATAACTCAAATACCATGGAGTTGTAGTCAGAAACACGCAAGATTTAGCAGCTACCACTATAAAGAAACAGAGGCTTTGAGAAATTATTTTTCAGAAGGCAAAGGAGCTAGGATTACAACCAGGAATGACGTATGTATAATATAAATATAATCCTACAGGGGCATGGAGGTAATGGATATTTAATGAAGTAGAGGAGTTTTAAACATTCCTAATGAAAAGATCAGAGGTGAATAGAAAATTTGACATTTACACACAATTTTCAAAAGAAGAATAAAAAGGTAAACATGAGTGAGACATTATAAAGGATGTAACAAGTTAGATTGTTTATATTTCTATATGTGGAGGTAATACATATAACTCCTAGAAACATTATCATCATTAGAACAGTAAGAGGGAGTTTACTTAGATGGCATAGTTGTGAGCTTATTGTGTTTGGATGATCATAAAAGAAGAATAGAATGGTGATAAAAAGAGATCCACTGGGAGAAGGGCATGACAGAGGAAGAATGTAGAAAATTGTGTCATATAAAAGAAGGATGCAAGAAAGAGTTTTTACAATGGAGGGGAAAATTGAAGTGGGGAAGCAGGCAACACTTGAATCTCACTCTCATCTGAACTGGTTTGAGGAGGAAAGAACACACACACCCCCAGGGTTGGGTACAAAAATTCATTTAACCCATTAGGAAAATATAAGGGAAGGAGCAAGTTTTTGGATGATTTTCTAGGATTCTCTAAATATATCATCTGCAAAGGATGATAGTTTTATTTCCTCATTGCCTAATTTCTTTAATTTCTTTTTTTTTCCTTACTGCAAAAGCCAGCATTTCTAGGATAATGTTGAAGAAAAGTGGTGATAATAAGCATCCTTATTTCATCTCTGATCTTATTGGGAATGTTTCCAGCTTGTCTCCATTACAGATAGTGTTTGCTGTAGTTTTAGATACTGCTTATTATTTTAAGGAATAGGAATGGGTGCTTTATTTTGTCAAAAACGTTTTCTGCACCTATTGAGATTATCATATGATTTCTGTTGGTTTTATTATTGATATGGTCAATTATAATAATAGTTTTCCTGACATTGAACTAGCCCTGCCTTCCTGGTATAAATTCCACTTGATCATAGTGTATTTTCTACTAAATTGCTGTAATTTGCTAATATTTTATTTAAGGGAATTAATGAAAAAAATACAAAGGAAGGTGGCTTAACAGTACCAGACCTAAAACTATTATAAAGCAGCAATCATCAAAACCATTTGGTACTGGCTAAGAAACAGAGTGGTAGATTAGTGAAGTAGATTAAATATTATACATGACACAATAATCAAGGCCTATAGTAATTTAGTATGTGATAAACTCCCAAACTCCAGCTTCTGGAATAAGAGCTCAGTATTTGACAAAATTTGCTAGGAATCTGAAAAATAATGTCAGAAAATTAGCATAGACCTATATCTCACATATATCAAAATAAAGTCAAAATGGAAACATGGTTTGGGCATAAAGGATGATACCATAAACAAATTAGGAGAACAAAGGATAATTTACCTATCAGATCTTTGGAAAAAGGAGGAATTTATGACCAAAGAAAAACTAGAGAACATTACAAAAGGTAAAATGGACAATAATGTTCATATTAAATTAAAAAGGTTTTGTGGGGGCAGCTAGGTGGAGCAGTGGATAGAGCACCAGCCTTGAATTCAGAAGGACCCGAGTTCAAATTTGGTCTCAGACACTTAACACTTCCTAGCTGTGTGACCCTGGGCAAGTCACTTAACCCCAGCCTCAGGGGGGGAAAAAAAAAAGCAAAAAGGTTTTGCACAAACAAACCAAGAGAAATAGGATTAAAAGGGAAGTACAAAGCTAGAAAAAAATTTATACAGCCAGTATTTGTGATAAAAGTCTTGTTTGTAAAATATATAAAGAACTGTCAAATTTATAAGAACACAAATCATTCCTCAATTGATAAATTATCAAAGGATATAAACAGACAATTTTCAGATGATGAAATTAAAGCCATTTATAGTCATATAAAAATGTTCTAAATCACTATTGACTAGAGAAATGCAAATTTAAACAACTCTGAAACGTCACCTCACACCTCTCAAATTGGCTAAGATGACAGTAAAAGAATGATAAATGTTAGAGTGGATGTGGGAAAATTGGGGCACTAATGCATTGTTGGTGGAGTTGTGAAATAATTCAACCATTCTGGAGAGCAATCTGGAACTATGTCTAAAGGGCTATAAAATTGTGCGTATCCTTTGACCCAGCAGAGCTATTACTGAGTCTGTATCCTAAGGAAATCATAAAGGAAGGAAAATCATCCATATGTGCAAAAATATTTGTAGTAGCTCTTTTTTGTGGTAACAAAGAATTGGAAAATGAGTAGATACCCATCAATTGGGGAATGGCTGAATAAGCTGTGGTATATGAAGGTAAGGTATATGTTCTATAAAAAATTATGAATAAACTGATTTTAGAAAGGCCTGCAGAGATTTACATGAACTGATGCTGAGCAAAACAAGCAGAACCAGGAATACACTGTACATAATAACAGCAAGAATATATAATGATCAACTATGAAAAACTTGGTACTTCTCAAATGCCATCTGCATGCAAAAAAAAAAAAAAAAAGAACTAAGGAAATTAAATGTAAATCAACACATGCTATGTTCACTTCTTTTTTTCTGTTTTTCTTATCTCTCTCTCATGGTTTTTCCCTTTTGCTTTTTCTCTCCCAAAATGACTCATAAAGCAATGTGCATGAAAAATAAATTTTAAAAAAGGAAAAAAAAGTTTAAAAAAGGAGTCCTATCAAATTTTATTTATGGCATAAATATGATTTTGATACCTAAGCCAGAGAGAGTAAAAACAAAAAAAAGAGAAAATTATAGACCAATTTCTCTAATGAGTATTGATGCAAAAATTTTAAATAAAAATACAAAACTATATCATGAAGATCACAAAATCTGGCCAAATGGCATTTAAACCATGAATGCAAGGCTGCTTCAATATTAGGAAAATTATATGTATAATTTAACATATTGATTAAAAACACAATAAAGTATAAGAATAAAAGAAAATTTTCTAAAAATGATAAGCAATATATATCTAAAATCAAGAGCAAGCATTGTTAGTAATAGGAATAAACTAGAAGCCTTCCCAATAAACACAGGGGAAAAGCAAGGATATTTGTTATCCCCACTATTATTCAATATTGTACTATAAATGTTAGCTATGACAATAAAACAAATAAAAGACATTAAAGAAATAAACATACTTTTTTGCAGATATATGATAGTATACTTAGGAAAGTATAGAATCAGCTAAAATAGTTTTTAAAATTAACAATGTTACAGGATATTGAATAAATGAAAAAAAAAATAAAACTACACAAATCATCAGCATTTCTATGTACCATCAACAAAACCCTGTAGAAAGAGATGGAATCCTTTTTAAAACAACTGCAGAGAATATAAAATACTTGCTGTCTACATGCCAAGATGCATAGGAACCATAAATACACAGTTTTTGAAAAAAAAATTCTCTATAGAGACAGATTTAAAGAATTAGAGAAATATTAATTGCTCATTAGTAGGCTGAGTCAATGTAACAAAATGACACTATATTAATTTGTTTATTCCATGGCATGCCAATCAAACTATCAAAGAATTAGTTTATAGAGTCAAAAATAATAACAAAATTCATTGAAGAAACAAAAGGTTGAAAATATGAAGGCATTCAAACATGGGTCGGGGGAGACAGGGGAAGTTGGAATGTAAAGAAAAGGGTCCAAACAGTACTAGGTCTCAAATTATATTATAAAAGTAGTAATCATCAAGACAATTTGGTACTGGATAAGAAATAGTAGTTGATGAATGGAATAAATTAGATACACAAAATACAGAAACAAATTAGCACAATAGGATACTGTTTGATAAATCTAAAGATCTCAGCAAGTGGAACTATAATTCACTATTTAACAAAAACTACTGGGAAAACTGGAAAGTGGTCTGGCAGAAACTAGGCAAAGACCAACATCTCACAAAATATGTCATGTTAAGCTAAAAATGGGTACATTATTTGTCCATAAATAATAACAACATAAACAAATTAGGAGAGCACAGATGAATGAACAGGAGAAGAATTCATGACCAAACAAGAACTAGAGAGAATTAGTGAAGAAAAATGATAATTTTGATTATACAAAGTTAAAAAAAAAATTCACACATGGAAAACAAAATTGGAAGGGAAGGAGGAAATGGGAAATTTTTATAACAAGTTCCTCTGAAAAAGATCTCATTTCTCAAATGCATAGAGAACTGAGCCAATTTTTTTTTCTTTTTTCCTTTTTTTTTCCCCTGAGGCAATTGGGGTTAAGTAACTTGCCAGGGTCACACAGCTAGGAAGTGTTAAGTGTCTGAGATCAGATTTGAACTCAAGTGCTCCTGACTTCAGGACTAGTGTCCTTTCCACTGAACCACCTAGCTACCCCCACCAAATTTCTTTAAAAAAAAAAATTTTTTTTAAGGAACCATTCCACAATTGATAAATGATCAAAGGATATGACCAGGAAGTTTGGAGAAGAAGAAATTAAAATGTTCAACTCATATAAAACTGCTCTAAATCACTATTAGAGAAAAACAAATTAAAACAGCTCTGAGCAAACACCTCATACTCATCAGATTGGCTAAAATGAAAGAAAATCTAAATAACAAATGCTGGAGCATTCTGGAGAACAACTTAGGAACTATATACAACTATTTACAAAAAGCTTTCAACCTGTGCATACCATTTGGCCACTGCTAGGTTTATATTCCAAAGACATCAAAGAAAAAATAAAAAGACCCATATGTACAAAATCATTTATTTTGGAAATTGAAGGGATGTCTATCAATGGGGGAATGATTGAATAAATTGTGGTTTATGGTTGTGATGGAATACTATTGTGCTATGAAAAATAATGAAGGGCTTTGTTTCAGAAAAACCTTGGAAGATATATATATATATATATATATATATATATATATATATATATATATATATGAAATGACACCAAGTGAAGTGAATAGAACTAAAAGAACAGTTTACAGAGTAACAGAAATATTATTACAAAACAGTCAAGTGAAAAACTTAACTATTCTAATTAATTCTAATCAATACAATGATTCATGATAATTCCAAAGGGGTCATGATGAAAAATCCCCTCCACAGGAACTGATGGACTCTGAGTGTAGATTAGAGAATATTTTCCCTCTCTATTTTCCTTGCCTTTTGGGGGGCAATATGACTAATTGGGAAAACTTTTTATGATTTCATATGTATAACAGGTATTTTGTTTCTTGCTTAAAAGAAATGGGTGGAGTAGGGAATGAAGATCAGAAGAAAAGTGAAGTCTGAAAATAAAAAAAATTTTAAATTCAAGTGAAACAATAATATATGCAATATATTATAATATATATATTCATATATGTGTGTATAGTATATAAAATGTATGTATGTGTATAAATACATATATATGTATATTTGTGTATATGTGTATGTCTGTATATGTATATATATACATATACACACATACATACACACACACACACACACACACACACACACATATATATATATATATATATATATATATATATATATATATATATATCTCACAGGGTAGTTTTTAGGTTCATAAAAGATAACACATGTAAACTCTTTTGTAAATCTTAAATTTGTGTCAGTATCATTATTATAGGGTGTGCCCCAAAAGTCTTTGTGAAGTTTTAAGCTTTTAATAGATTGGAACTGACTAACTTGATAAACTAAATAATAAGTTTCTGATACAATTCTCAAAATTAGTACAAAAAGCAAAATATAATTGCCATAAAGGACTTCAAATTTGCAAGAAGGACTTGGCTGCTTGATCATTTAAATCATTTAAATAAATTTGATCAGAAAGTAGAGAGCACAATGAAAGCACTTCCCTTCACCTTGAATCAGTCTCCTGCCACCTATAAATGCACTTTACCTGTTTGCTTAACCATCTGATTATTTACATTTTCTTTCTTATTTACCTTGCTTTGCCTTGCCAACTATCTCTACTTCTTCTTCTTGTGTTTGTTTCTTCAGGTTCTACTTCACTAGTACTTCTTGATATTCTTAAATCCTCCTTAATCCTTTAATATCTGTCCAAATTGTCCTTGATTTCTGCTTCTCTTAACCACCCAAATTTAGAATATAGGTCACTTATAGACTTGGAAATCATCCTTCAAATTTTCCTCAATTTCTTCCAAGTTTTTCCAAATTTCTCCTCCCCAAAATCAAACCATTAGTCCAAATCCATTCAAGTTATCTCTAAAAGTTCTTTCCTTTTTATTCAGTTTAAGTCCTTCTCTCTTCTCCTACTCTGTCTCCCACAAAAGTTTGTATAGATGTGGAGGCCTCGGTGTATGCAAACTCAATAATGAAGTAATAGTATATTAGAAGCCTCCTCCCCCCCAAAAAAAAAGATAATAAGAAATCATGCTGTATTAAGAGGAGTCTAACTTTCAGGAAAAAAAGAGGTGAAAATTCCACTGTATTCTGTCATCTCCAATCTCAATTGGAGTATCATGTTCCATTCTGGGCATCAATTTTTTTTTAGAATCATTATTGCAATTTGTTAGGAGTATGTTTTGGAGAAGATAGCCAGTGAAATATCTTGGTAGGGAGGTATATGGCACATAACTCCTCTCAATTTGAAAAACATATTTCAGAGCTAGAAAAGACTTCAGTGGCCATCTAGTCCAATTTTTAAATATGTATGTGTGTATATATATAATGTATATATGGATACATATACATGTGTCATATACTATGCTTATACATACTATAATCAAAACTTATCAAGAACTCTTTAATTTTACACATAAGCATTTCTCTTCAGCTAGATCATCTAGTAGTTATCTGTCATTCAAAGTCTGATTCAGATGAATTTCAATGATAGTAGAATGAAACAAAATGGGTCTTTCACTGGTGGCAAAAGAAATCAAAACCACAAGAAATTCTTGCAGAAGTGATGGCTACATCAAACTTGGCATAGCAGGCAATCTCTGAAAGAAATCAGGTCTTCTTATTAAGGAGAAAGAGCCTGTGTAATTTTGGTAAACTCATCAAAAACTCAACAACTCTTCCAAAAGGAATGATATGAAGATAAGAGCCTCTTCCTAGCAGAAATCTGGCTGGACTTGAGGGCCAAAGAGTGGGATGATCCAGACCCAATTGCATCCAAGCAATGACCACAGAATTGGAGCATTCAAACTGTTTCTCCAATGCATTTGAGTGTGGAAACTCAATCACATCCAGAAATGAATCAATTTCCTTTGCCTGTGTCCTTAAATTTGATGAATGGGGCCTTTACTTGAAGCTACTGAAGCTGCTATTCATCCCAGCTGGATCACTAAACACAACGTTGTTCTTGGACTTAATTCTGGTGGATATGACTTAGGAGATTTTTCATTTTAACTGTGTAAGACAAAATTACTCCCCAAATGACTCTGTATTTGAACTATTTTTGTCCCAGCTTTTTCCATGTTAGTGACTAGCAGGGACTTCAATCTGCTTGTTGCTTGGTGAAAAAGAAGTCTAGCATATGGTTCTTATATTATGTAATTCCCCCAATGGCTCCTGTTTTGCCAACTTCTTATTGCAAATTTGATTGAATGATACATTAAAGCATTCTCTTTATAAATAACTTTATATTCACAAATATATGGTCATATGAAAATACCTACATATATAATGATAGTGAAGAAATATATTAAATGCTGGATAAAATTGTATGGAGGACTACAGAACAATAGAATTTAAAAGTTGTGTGGCAAAGAATTGTAATGTGGTGGAAGGAATAAATGACTTGATAAAGTTAAGTTTTTCCTGACATTCAATAATTTCATCCATAAAAGTGCGTATAAAATGATCTATACCTATGTCAATTTTACCAGGACCTTATGAAAGAAAGGATACATAAAAAACTACATCTGAAAAGACTTTTAGGAAAAGAAATGCTTTTTAAAATCAACACATAGTATTATTACTTGTCTAATGGATCCCTTCATTAGTGAATACTCCTTACTTAATATGCCATCTTTTCCATTATGGTAGATCATAATATCAAACAAGTCATCTCATATGTTCCAGTTAAGCACTTTCTTCAGCTATCCTCTGCACAGGTGTAGAACTCAGTCTAACCCTCATGATTCACTCAAGAATCCAACTGTGAAATATCCCATGTTCTCTGTTGCTTTGCAAAGAGTTCTACATGAGAATTCAAGTTATCATAATAGTTACTAAGATTTGATTTTTCTTTATTTTAATGGCTCTTTGGTCATATTGGGAAACTACTTTGATAGTAAAGACTTTTTTATTATTTAGACAGTGAAAAATACTGTGACTACTTAAGAATACTAATCTTTTGAATCTCAGTTCCTTTTCTTTGAAACAAAAAGATTCAGAGGTTTCATTTGAGATTTTTTAATTCAATTGCAACTTAATATAAGAAAATATAACAAAAAATTACATCCTTCAAGGAAAATAGCTAGACTTTTCTTGGATAGAAAAACTTCATAGCTAGAAGGCACCTTAGCAATAACCTAATTCAACTCATTTGCTTTATTTGTAAGGGTCACACACATAAAAAGGAAGTGCCATTAGTGAGAAAAAAATCTTGATTATATCCTAGGTATGAACAAGTCATAAACAAAATCCTAGGTAATACAGGAAATCTGTTTAGATTAGTTGAGGGATTTGGTCATGCCTTTGGGAGCTTGTATAAAATCATGGAATTGAATTTTGAGTATTCAGTAGTGAAGTGAAGTGAATTTAACTGAAGGAGGGGGTAGGGAGTCTGAGGGAAGAGAGGAAAAGATTCCTTAGGCCTTAGCCTAGGCATTATATAAGCCTTCTTTCTCTTATCCATCCCTCTTCCCACCTTAAACAGAAAAGAACCTTGTGAGCTTTAAAGGGTTTGGATAATTTGGATCATTGTGGATATTCTATCTTCCCATCAGCATCTTGGGAGTATCCTTGGAATTGTTGACAGCAGTGTCTCTACTGACAGTATAAACTGGACAATACAAGGTTCTACAAAGTGCCCATAAAGAAAAAAAGATTACACTTAAAGTCTTGAAGACTTAAGGATAAAGGACTTCCAGGAACTGAGTTGTCCCTATGCTATGTTTATTCTCAAAGCTTGAATCTACCTTTCCCCATACTCTGTAAGAAATTGTAACAGAATGTTGGTACACAGAATGTATCAACTATTCTTAATATGTTATATTAATAATTACCTCTTTCTAAAAGTTAATTAAAGATGGCTGACTAATATTAGGTAGTAACCATAGTGGGAAACATACTTGAGAGGAACTCATGAGCAATATAATGTTAAAAACAAAAGTAATTGTCAATTTCTCAGGGCTACCTCTAAAGTGCTCTGAGGACCAGTCAGTGGAAGTAGAAATTTATATAGTAACCCTGGAGCATGGACTACATTTTTAACAGATAGATAATAAGGGAAAAGAGGAAGGAAAGAGAGAGAGAGAGAGAGAGAGAGAGAGAGAGAGAGAGAGAGAGAGAGAGAGAGAGAGAGAGAGAGAATAGAAGTACTTAGTATGTGTTGTACATTGTGCTAAGTATAAATACAAGAAAACAAGATGGTCCCTACTCTTAGGGAGCTAAAGGAAGACAAAAAATTTAGAGAAGTTGGAAAAGGGTTAGGGGAACAAAATTGCTCATGAACATGGAAGGGAAAAAATTACATCTTAATTTTCATTAAACTCTAAATGAAATTTAGCATTTCCTTCCATTATTTTTTTAAATTTAATTGATTTATTTTTAATTAATTTTTTTCATTTTGAGTTCCTGTTCTCTCCTTTCCTCCAGACTCTTCCTTACCTACTGAGAAGGTAAGCAAAATAGTGTCCAATATACATGTGTCTTTCAATTATTTTAAAACTTTATTCTGAAAAGGAGTTCATAGGCTACCAGATTCCAAAAGGATCCGTGACACACAAAAATGGTCAGTCATCTAGATCTCTGGACTATATAATTAGCAAAGTCCTTTCTGCTATTAAGATTCCAATGCTCTGAGTTGGAACAGGTGAAATTTGGAATTTTTTTTTTAACAATTGAACTGTTCTATCATCATTCCTATATATAAATTCTTTATGGAGAGGGCTGAAGGAAAAGGAAAAGAGTCCACTTGAGAAAAAAAGAATTAGAATAACTACTTTTAGAGTCTAACTTTGGTAAATGTCATATGAGGTTTTAGGGTTTTGAAGGAGTTAAAACTAGTTTATCAAATAGACAAGTGATTAAATGAATTTAATACAACTATTTAACCACAAAAGAAAAATGTAATTTCTTAATTTCCTATTTCATTCCCTTGAAATATCTTTAAAGATTTTAAATGTCATTTTCAATGGTGTCAGAGTTTCTGTACTATGCCATTAAAAAGTACACTGAAGGGGAGGAGGTGAAGGGAAGGAGGGGAAAAGTTAGAACAGAAGTTTTTGCAAGGGTCAATGTTGAAAAATTACCCATGCATATGTTTTGTCAATAAAAAGCTATAATAAAAAAAGAAACTATAAATTACAAAGAAAAAAAAGGTACACTAAAGTTGACATTGTTCAAATATCAATGGAAACATGTTATATTAGAAATATTTGTAACAGACCAATTTTAGAGTGATTATCAATTCTGCTTTCACTCCCAAGATAATTTATAACCTGAATTCACAGATTAGCAATAACTTGAGATTCATCTCATATTTCAATCTGATTTTACGGCAGTGGATTGTAGCACAATAATAGTGAATAAAGTCTAAATTTACAAGACTAGTATCTTTCTACTCAAAGACAAATATATTATCAGGACACTCTACTATCCAGGACTTTGACAATTAAAGACCATTACTAACATTTAGCACTGGCTATTTTTCAAGATGGAAAAAAAAGAAATAAACCCAAGAAAGAGAGAAGCATTTCAGGAGCAAATCAAATGTTCACTTTTTTCTTCCTTCCCTGAGCAGCTCTCACAGTTGATGAGAAAGAAGACATGGTAGTGAAAGCAATCTACTGGAGAAAATTGCATACAGTTGATCAATCATCAAGTATTTATTAAGGGCCTATAGTATGTCAGGAACTGTGCTGGGATTAAGAGCACATATAGAAGAGTTAGTCTCATCAAGAGGGAGGGCCACCTCATTCTCAGGGACTAGAGTAAAATACAAGAACATTGGGATTAAAGTTTAAGCATTTTGTGATAAGAGAAGAAGAAAAAATGGTGGATCATAGACAATGGTCTTAGTTTTTTTTAGTCAAGTAAGAGGCAAGATCTTCAATGGACATGATTATTTATTAGTATGCAATTGAATGCAATTTATAACTGGAATAGCAGTTGGTTCAACAATAGGAAAACTATAAATACTGTATCTATACACACTCTAACCAAGTTATAGTTATACTGGAGATGCATTAGTTCAATATATACTCCATAATAACCATGTTAACATATTATATAGTGTATATAATACATTATATATAACATTTTTCATGGGTAATGTTAATAATATCTTTATTCATATACATTTTATTGTTCAGCCTTTAGTACGTGAATGTTTCTTGTGCTGCAAGGAGTTAGTTAGCAGTTATGTGGAGAAGAAGCCTGGCAGTAGTAGTATTTCTGGGTCAAAGGACATGTATAGTCCTTTAGGAATTGTTCCAAATTATCCTCCATAATGGTTGGACCAGTTCACTACTCTACCAACAATGAACTAACAAACCTATTTTCCTCCATCTATCATAGCATTTGTCATTTTCCTTTCTTTTATGTTAACCAATCTGATAGGTGTGAGGTAGTACCTCAAAGTTGTTTTAATTCACATTTCTCTATTACTTGATTTAGAGCATTTTTATATGACTATTATTTAGCTTTTATTTCTTCTGAAGACTGCCTACTCATATATTTTGACCATTTATCAGTTATTGAATGGATCTTATTTTTATAAATTTGCCTCAGTTCTCTAACATATTTAGAAAAAACAAGACTTATAAGAGAAACTAGCTATAAGAAAATTTCTTCATTATCCTGCTTTCCTTCTTCATTTGATTTTACTTTTTGAAAATATCATAATTTCATATAAATCAGAATTATCCATCTCATCTCCTGTGATCCTCTCTCTTTCTTGTTTGATTATACTTCTATGCTGCTCTATGGATCTGACTGATAAATTTTTCTATGCTCTCCTAATTTGCTAATGATATTTTTATATTTAAATCATGTACCCATTTTTACCTTTTTTTGGTATATAATGTGAGATTTTGGTCTATACCTAGTTGCTGCCAGAGTGCTTTCCAGTTTTACTAGCAATTTTTGTCAAACAATGAATTATTGTCCACAAAACTTGGATCTTCCAGTTTATCAAACAGTAGATTTCCTTTAGAGATAAAAGTGTCTTATAATGAAATCCTGAAGGTATTTCCAAAATTATACTCCTTGTGATGACATCCAGGTTATGAGTTGAGCTCTAAGATGAATAATGATTTCTATTGAAATTCTCTCTCTACAAATTTTTATTTCAATATATCATCATAGCATTGAAATGATACTTTCTTAAAGGTTAGAAAATAAGTTGAGTCTGTCTGCTTTCTAAGAGCTAGCTTAGCTAGGAATAGAGTTAAATCACTACTTTGTGGGAAACACATGAAAGAATAAAAACACAGAATATCCCTCAAACTTTTCCAGACCTTTTATGCTTCTGTTAAGTAATGGTGTGAAAGTGGTAGAAAGAGGGGAAAGTTATGATAACTATCATTTTTAGACTGTCTAAAAACATTAACTAAGTTGTTGGTACTCTGAATATGAGATCTTTATTCAAAAATCAATGAGTGGACAGAAACATTATTGCTATTAACAATTATCAGAGGACAAAAAAAAGATGAAACTAAAGGAAAAGATAGTTTATAGTTGAGAGAGATGTTTTTATCCTCAATTCAAAGACATCCAAAATGATGATCATTTTTAAATTTTGTATTGTTAAATGTTTGTCCTTATGTTAAATATTTGAAAAAATTACAATGAATACAAACACAGGATACAAACCAATAACTGTTGCATAGAAAAAAAGAAGCAGGAAATATCTATGAAGGACTTTATAAGACATGCCAAATTAAATTGAAATATACTTTGCCACATAGTAACTTTATTCCTCTCTCAAGGGAGAAAGTAGAAAAAATGGTGGAAAATATGATTCAGGAGTCAGGAATGAGAGAGGTCAAAGTCTTGTGCCTATATATCATTAATTCTTTCTCTGAAAAAAAAGAATCAGCAAGCACTAAATTGCATTTTTAAATGAAATAGTTTTTATTGTAATGTATAGAAAACAACTTGCTATTGATATGGAAATAATTCTTTACCCAGCAGTCTATGTATGTCAGGCCATGGACTTGTTAGGGCAAAGATCAAAATTAATGCAAAACAAAGATAATGAAGAAACATGAGGAAAAGATAGGATATGCAATTAAAACACTCCAACCTGTCATAGTCAACCATATTATTGATGCTGAAAAAATGAGAAATAGATGAAGGGGGAAAATGTATTGATTATAACAATTTTATAGAGAAATTTAACTAATGTAAATCAATAGAAAGGAACAAAAGAGCCTAAAAACCTCATTATTCAGCAAATATTTATTTACTTGCCAGCATAGAGATATGGAATCCAAATGTGCCAGTTTAGAATGCCAATACTGACTTAGAAAATAAGTTACTTTACAAAATTGTACAAAAGGATTAAAAGTACATCAATGAAATAATCAACATCCAGGTAACTGAACTCCATAAGCACTCTTGCAAGCCTCCCAACCTGCCCAATCTCCTAGCTAAATCCCATTATTTTCAACTATTGTGCAAGGGGGAACAGAGTGGAGCAAGGAGTTGGCACCCTCAAGGAAAACCTGCAGAGTTATCAAGTAGACCTGCTTTCCAACATCATTGAAAATATGGGGAAAAAATTTCTGGATAACTGCTAATCTAGATAAAATATCTCCTTGAGGATAGAGACTATCTTTTGCTTCTTTTTATATCCCCAGCATCTAGCACAGTGCCTGGTGCATTTTGTTGTTGTTCCTAGTAGACACTTAATATGTGTTTGTTGACAGATTTACTAAAATAATTGGCAAATATAAGCACTCCCAAAGATATTAATAAAAGTTATGAAACTAAAATGCACAGCACCAGAGAAAAGAACAACAAATCCAGCCATTCTGGAGAGCAATTTGGAACTATGCTCAAAAAGTTATCAAACTGTGCATACCCTTTGATCCAGCATTGCTGCTATTGGGCTTATATCCCAAAGAAATACTGAGGAAGGGAAAGGGACCTGTATGTGCCAAAATGTTTGTGGCAGCTCTTTTTGTAGTGGCTAGAAACTGGAAGATGAATGGATGCCCATCAATTGGAGAATGGTTGGGTAAATTATGGTATATGAAGGTTATGGAATATTATTGCTCTGTAAGAAATGACCAGCAGGAGGAATACAGAGAGGCTTGGAGAGACTTACATGAACTGAGGCTGAGTGAAATGAATAGAACCAAAAGATCGCTTCCATGTTGTATGAAGATGTATTCTGATGGAAGTGGATATCTTCAACATAAAGAAGATCCAACTCACTTCCAGTTGATCAATGATGGACAGAAACAACTACACCCAGAGAAGGAACACTGGGAAGTGAATGTAAATTGTTAGCATTACTGTCTATCTACCCAGGTTACTTATACCTTCGGAATCTAATACTTAATGTGCAACAAGAAAATGGTATTTACACACATATATTGTATCTAGGTTATATTGTAACACACATGTAAAATGTATGGGATTGCCTGTCATCAAGGGAAGGAAGTAGAGGGAGGGAGGGGATAATTTGGAAAAATGAATACAAGGGATAATGTTATTTTTTTAAAATTACTCATGCATATATACTGTCAAAAAATTATAAATAAATTTTTTAAAAATTTTAAAAAAAGAAAAGAACAATATACAATCAGAAGAGACAATGTTATACAGTGAAAATGAAGACAGGATTTTGAGACACAGGATCAGGTTCAAATTCTGCCTATGTAATTCCTCATCAGTAAAATGAGTAGGATAATTGATAAATAATCAAAAGATAGGAACAGGCAATTTTCAGACAAAGTATTAAAGCCATTTCTAGTCATATGAAAAAAATGCTCTAAATCACAATTGATTAGAGAAATGTGCCACTTCACACCTCAGACTAAGATGACAGGAAAAGATAAGGATAAATATTGGAGGGGATGTGAGAAAACTGAGACAATAATGCATTATGGTAGAGTTGTGAACTGATCCAACCATTCTGTAAAGCAATTTGGAATGAGGCCCAAAGGGCTGAAGTTACTGTAGCAGTACCTCTACTCAGTCTGCATTCCCAAAAGATCATGGGAAAAAGACCCACATGTGCAAAAATATTTGTAGCAGCTTTTTGTAATGACAAGGAACTGGAAATTGAATGCATATTCCTCAGCTGAGGAATGGCTGAATAAGTTATGGTATATGAATATAATTGAATATTATTGTTCTATAGAAAATAATGAGAAAGCTAATTTCAGAAAAGCCTGGAAAGACTTACATGAACTGATGCTAAGTGAAATGAGCAGAAGCAAGAAAACATCATACATAGCAACAAGATTATGTGATGATCAATGGTGATGGACTTGGCTTTGTTCAAAATGAGGTGAACCAAGACAATTCAAATAGACTTGTGATGCAAAGTATCAACTTCATCAAGAGAGAGAACTATGGAGACTGAATATGGATCAAAGCACAGTATGTTCACCTTTGTTGTTGTTTGTTTGCTTGGGTTTTTTCTCATGCTTTTTTTTCCCTTTTGAGCTCATTTTTCTTGCACAGAATGATGAATATGGAAATACATTTAGAAGAATAACATGTTTAATCTATATTAGATTGTTTGCTTTTTTGGAAAAGGGGAGGGAGGGAAAGGAGAAAAATTGGGAACACAAGGTTTTGCAAAGATGAATGATGAAAACTATGCATTTATTTGAAAAAATAAACTACTATAAAAAATAAAATAAAGTAAAAGAGGATGTTGGCCTAGATATTCTCTAAGATCTCTTTCAGCCCTAGATCCATGATCCTCAGACAATTGAAAGAAGGAAAGATATGGAAAGCATCTTAAAGAAAAAATCAGAATGGGCCTGAGATTGATCAGTTAGCCCTGAAAATGTCTCACTCAAAGAATGACCACTCAGTGTGAAAAATACAAACATCATGAAAAGCATCCTTTCCTTCCATCTGCTGTTTTCGTTCCTTGACATTGTATCAAAGATAATATTGGAAGATATTTAACCATCTTAATCAGTAATTTCCAGAGCAAGATGAATAGGAGTCTGACCTTTTCAAACAACAGGATTCCATATGTGAACATTAAGAATAGCTAAGAAACACCTTGATCTTTATGATTCCTAAATTTGTTTGCATTTGCATTGAAAATATTGATGTTTTAGATCAATTGAATAGATGATATCTATTTTTTTCTTCAGAATCTTCTTTGAATATATGTAACTGATGTATATTTCCTATCTACACCAATAAATGGGAAGAGCGAGACAATTATTAAAGAAAACACATTAGCTTTCCTATCCTGTTCATGAGGCATCCCCAACTTTTGTGAAATCTAGAAATTTCTAGATTTACTAAAAACTGATTTTTATTTTAGCAAATGAATAATATTAATATTAAAGTATTATAGATGTAGAATGACAAATGATCATAGAATATTCCCTAGCCAGTTATTGTTTAGCAGAGTTGTTGCTAAGTGACTCTCATCAGTTGTGCTGCATGTGCTTCCTAAATATATGTGAAAACAGAAAGGAAAAAGTGGGAAAAGCAATCCTCTTGAACACTGAAGGCCAACTCTTATTTTCTCTTATGTCATGTTACTATTACTCTAATATGTTAAATTCTACCCAATCCACATCCAGTTTTCTGCTTAAAAACTTTGCCCAGCTCAACTTTCCATAGCAATTCAACCCTGGAAATGAAAAAAAAAAGAATAAATCTTTGTCAATCCTTCAGAGATATATTTAGTTCATGAGAAAACTATATTAACTAACCATCAAAATAATAATATTAAATAAAGATTTTAAATAATTTAATAATGATTATATAATTATTTATTATATAATAATCTAAAAATGAGGGTTTGAAGAGACAACTTTTAGTCCTACTGGATCTGTAGAATTCTATCAAATAAAAAACAGTTAATACTCTACAAATTATTCTCAAACTTTGAAGAAGAATGCACTCTATCAAAAAACTTTTCTAAGAAAATACAGTTATAATATCTAAAACAAGAAAGACAAAATAAAAAAGGAAAACTGCAGACCACTATCATTAATGATTATCAGTTTTTAAAAATTTAAATAAAATTTTATCAAGCAAACCATAGTAATTTATTTAAGAGATCGTGCATTATGGGCAAATTTTATTGATATCAATGATGTCAAGGTGCCAGTGAATAGGCTGAATCATGAGTCAGAGTGTTGGTGTTGCTGTAAATTATTATAACCATTCTAAAGTTTGTAATTGTGCAAATAAAAAAGCTAAAGTGCTGGTGTCCTTTAATTAAAAGATAAAACTGTTAGACATAAACCCCAAGATGTCACTGAAAAAAAAAAAAACCACACCATATACACCAAAATATTTGTAGCAGCACTTTGCAAAGTAGTAAAAAAATTGAAAATGAAGTAAATGCCTGTTAGTATATAAATAATGGAATATTAAAATGCTGAAAGAAACAGAAGAATGTGATTAATGCAGAGAAACATGGAAAGATTTACATGAATAGATATAAGGTAATTAGAGACAAAAATAACATAATCAGGATTACAATAATATAAATGGAAAGAATAATATAATTGAAAATGAATATTGTAAAATCATAACAAAGTTGGCCCCAAAGAAGAGATATGAGAAGAATACATACACCATTATAGAGGATGGGAGTTGGAAAATCTACAGGTGCAGAATGTTGCACATAACTTGAGAATTTTTTCAATCTCTAGAAAAATTTTACTACTTTTTTTCTCTTCCTTTTTTAAGATTAAAAAAAAATTCATTATATAGCTGGCCCTCTAGAAGATGTATAGAAAAAGATAAAAAGAGGAAATGTAGGCAAAATAAAAACAAAAGGTAACAATAAAATCTATTTTTGAAAAGAAAAATAGAAAATTTTATCCCTTTTAGAACTTTAAAATTTCAACTTGGTTCACTATCTTTGCTCCTTTTGATAAATAAGTTTGAAAAACATATCTTTGCTGTGCTATATACACTAAATATTTTTTGCTTACCTCTTGCATTTTCCCAACCCACCTCCACCCTCAGTCCTTTTATCTTTGCTAAAATAAATGGGAAATGTTCTGAAGAAAAGTAAAGTAAAATAACATATAAAATGATAATGGAAGATTTTAACTAGGGCTACTTCATAAAACAACAAGAACCAATTTAAGGAAACAAATCATCCCACGCACATTTAAAGATAAAACTGTGTAATGTTTTATTGTCTCTAAATTGCGATTGTTCTCTGGGAGCAGATCTCTTGGGGAGCTTCTGGAGCCAGCCTTAGTTTTAGTTTCAGTTCAATAATCCCAAAATGCAGCCAGGAGTTAAAAGTCCAGATCCTATATTGTGTACTGCCTGGGCTTGTGGGAGCTCCTTAAAGAACCAATGAGCGAACTCCTTTAAAGGTGTAAACTCCTTTAAAGATTTGAACTCCTTTAAAGGTGTGAACTCTGAACTAGAGAATTGTTAAGTACCAGACAACCAATTTAGCACCTAGTAATAATCCTAACAAAACTGGAAGGACAATAGATGGAAAAGATATACACACCTTTTCTCTTTGTACTCTAGCATCAGAGTTTTGGATGTACTTATAGAGAAAGTGGAAGTAACATTGAAGAAAGAAGATTAAAAAAAAAAGTTGAATGGGACTCATAATGTCAGAGATGGTTCATGCAGGTGGTATCATAATTTTGAGAATATTGAGATCTTGATTCTCAGGGTATGAGAAGAAAGGAAAGCTACTGAATCATATGTCTAATTTCAAGTATATATAAATTTTTTACAAGAATACTTTACATGTGTGTCAAGTATTTCTGTTCACAAACATTCTGATAATATAGAGTGATATGTGAAGGAGATGTGTGCTCAATAAAAGATAAAGTCATTGTAAATGAAGGGGATACAGTGCAAAGTACAAGTTGAAGACTGGTTTCCTAAAAATTCCATTCAACTTTGTGGGGATGAGATGAAAATGAGTTCTCTTTTGCATATGTTGAGTTTCAGATATTTACAAGATATCCAGTTCAAGATGTCCAAAAAAGCAGCTGGGAATTATCCACAGAGAGAATTGAACAAATGTTTAAGGACCATACCTTGAAGGCAATTCATGAACTTAGATGAGGTGAACCATGAGTGAAAAGGACAGTATTTATGAGGGCAGAAAATAAAGTTAAAGTCAGGATATTTGGTCTCCATTCCTGAAGTCTCACTGTAACACATGTTAAATCCAGAAGTATCTGGAGCTAGAATCAACCATGTTCATGAGTATTGGTGGGTAATTTGTTAATGTGAGCATTTATATCTCAGTAACTATCAAATGATAGACCATAGAAATTGATTTGTTGATTTGATGATTTCTAGACCTAGAAAAGTGATGCAGAAAATGTTAATAATGTAAATTAAGGTTAAAAGTGCCATGTGAACATCTTTCCTGCAGAAATTCAGTTGTTAAACATTTACCAATATATCCCAGTTTCAACTCAAATCTTTGATCTAGCTATACCACTATATCCCCCTCAAAAAGAGGAAAATGACCTTTGAGCACAAAAAATATTGATTGCAGCTCTTTTCACTGTAGATAAAAATTTGAAGCTAAGAAACTTATTGCTATTTCATGGCAGTCAAAAAATGAAAACCATGGGAAATGTGTTAAGAAATTACTTTGGCAGGCCAAGCTAAAATAATAAAAATTACAATTCTACTTAAATTGATTTACTTGTTCAGTGCCATACCAATCAAACTGCCAAAAAATTTATTTTATAGGGCTAGAAAAAATAATAACAAAATTCATCTAGAAGAACAAAAAATCAAGAATAGCAAGGGAATTGATGAAAAAATACAAAGAACAGTGGCCTAGCAGTACCAGACATAAAATTATATTATAAAGCAGCAGTCATGTGGCTAAGAAATGGAATGGTGGATCAATGGAATAGATTAGATACACATGACACAATAATCAATGACTATAGTAATCTAGTATTTGATAAATCACAAAATTCTAGCTTCTAGGATACAAATTCACTATTTCACAAAAATTACTGAGAAACCTGGAAAAAATATGTCAGAAACTAAGCATAAAACTATTTCTCACACCCTATATCAAAATAAGGTCAAAATGGGTAGGTGATTTGGGAATAAAGGGTGATAACATAAGCAAATTAGGAGAGCAAGGGATAGTTTATCTATCAGACCAAAGAAGAATTAGAGAACATTATAAAATGCAAAATGAACAACTTTGATTTCATTAAATTAAAAAGTTTTTGCACAAACAAAACCAACAAAAACAAAATTTAAAGGAAAATAGAAAGGTGGAAAAAAAATCTTTACAGCCAGGGTTTCTGATAAAGACCTCATTCTAAAATATATAAAGAACTGTGTCAAATTTATAAAAATACAAATCATTTCCCAATTGATAAATAGTCAAACGATAGGAACAGAAAAATTTAAGATGATGAAATTAAAGTCATCTATAGTTATGTGAAAAAAAATGCTCTAAATCACTATTGATAAGAGAAATGTAAAATAAAACAACTTTTAGGTACTACCTTTCACTTTCTTACACTTACACTTGGCTAAGATGACAGGAAAAGAAAATTATAAATGTTGGAGGGGATGTGAGAAAACTGAGATATTAGTGGATTATTTGTGGAATTGTGAACTGATTCTATAATTCAGGAGACCAATTTGGACGTAGGCCAAAAGGGCTGTATATACTGTGGCAGTATCTCTGCTAGATCGCCATCCCCAAAAGATTATAAAAGAGGGGAAAGCAGTTGATCAATGATGGACAAAATCAGCTACACCCAGAGAAGGAACACTGGGAAATGAGTGTAAACTGTGAGCATTTTTTGTTTTTCTCCCCAGGCTATTTTTACCTTCTGAATCCAATTCTTCCTTTGCAACAACAACAACAACAACAAAATTAGGTTCTGCAGATATATATTGTACCTAGAATATATTACAACATATTTAATATGTATGGGAATGCCTGCCATCTAGGGGAGGGGGTGGAGGGAAGGAGGGGAAAAATTCGGAACAGAAGGGAGTACAAGGGATAATGTTGTAAAAAAAATTACCTATGCATATGTACTGTCAAAAAATGTTATAATTATAAAATTAATAAAAATTAATAAAAAATAAAAAAGAGGGGAAAGGACCCACCTGTGCAAAAATGATTGTTTTTGTGTTGGCAAAAAAATTGGAGAATGAGTTAATGGCCATCAATTGGGAAATGGTAATTGAATACTATTGTTCTATAAAAAATGATGGACACGGTGATTTAGAAAAGCCTGGAAAGATTTACATGATGCTGAACAAAACAAGTACTACCAGAAATACAGTGTACATGGTAATAGCAAGATAGTATAATGATCAATTATAAAAGACTTTGTTCTTCTCAGCAATTCAGTGATCCAAGTCAATCTCAAACTTTGGATATTAAAAAAAAAAATTGCCATCTGCATCCAGAGAGAGAACTATGGAGAATGAATGTAAATCAGCACAAGTCATGTTTATTTTTTTCTCCTTTTTTCTTCTGTTTTTTTCTCTTGTGGTTTTTTTCCTTGTTGTTCTGATTTTTCTCTCCAATATGATTCACAAAGAAATGTGTATATATATATATATATATATATATATATATATATATATATATATATATTTTCTCTCCTGAGGCTGGGGTTAAGTGACTTGGCTGTGTGGGTCACACAGCTGGGAAATATTTAGTGTTTGAGGTCATATTTGAACTCAGGTCCTCCTGACTTCAGGGCTGGTGCTCTATCCACTGCCCCACCTAGATGCCCCTGGTTATTTCTATAATTTCTTCTTTGTCCCATTTATTCTTAAAAACTAGGTTGTTTATTTTCCAATTAGTTTTATACTGTGTTTTTATGATCCCCTATTAAATACACACACATATGCATATATATATATATATATATTCCCCCTCCCCCCCCAGGAAATTGAGGTTAAGTGATTTGCCCAGGGTCACACAACTAGGAAGCATTAAGTGCCTGAGACTAGATTTGAACTTGGATCCTCCTGATTTCAGGACTGGTTGCTCTATCTACTGCACCACCTAGCTGCTCCTAAATATAATGTTTTATTGCAGTATGATCTGAAAAGAATACATTTAATTTTTCTGTTTTTTGTATTTAACTTGAAATTTTTTATTTTGTACTTTGTTTTTTGCAAAGGTACTGCTAAGAAAATATATGTTTTCCTTTCTATTCCCATTCAATTCTCTCCAGATAACTATCATTTCTATTACACCTTTTTAATTTTTTTCTTATTTATCTTTTTAGTTAGATTTATTTAATTCTGAGAGGAAAAAGTTCCCCCATGGTCATATTATTATTTAATGTTTATTATTTAAATTTATTACTAATAACTATTGTTAAAAATATTTATTATTTAATTTTATTATTAATTTCCATTTGTTTTTTTATTTTTATTTTATTTTATTTTATTTTATTTTTTCAAATTTAGCTTTTCCTTAAAAACTATCATTTGGAATGTAATGGGATACTATTGTTCTATAAGAAATGATGAGCAGTGCATTTTATTTTGCTTCATTTTTTCTCTTGTGCACAATGATAAGTGTATAAATATATTGGATTTAACATATATTTCTACTATGTTTAACATATATTGGACTACTTGCCATCTGGGAGAGGATGTGGGGGAAGAGGAGAAATTGGAACATATGGTTTTGCAAAGGCTAATGTTGAAAAATTATCCATGTATATGTTATGAAAAATAAAAAGCTTTAATAAAAACATTAATAATAATAATAAGAAGAAGAAGAATAAGAATAATAAAAAGAAATGATGAGCAGGTCAATTTCAGAAAAACCTGGAAGTACTTACATGAACTGATACTGAGTGAAATGAAGAGAACCAGGAAAATAATGCAACATTGTGCAGATGATTGACTTTGGTAGGCTTTATTCTTCACCACAATACAATGCTCAAAGACAATTCTAAAAGAACCATAGTGGAAAATGCTATCCACATGCAGAAGAAGAACTATGGAGTCTGAATGCAGATTGAAGTATACTGTTTTCAGTTTTTTTGTGTTTCTTTCTTTCTCATGGGTTTACCATTTTATTTTGATTCTTCTTTCACGATATGACTGATATGGAAATATCTTTAATATGATTGTATATGTATAATTATATTAGGTTGATTCCCATTTTGGTAAAGGGTGAGGGGAGGGAGAAAAATGGAAATAGAAATCTTATAAAATAAATGTAAAAATTAATAAATTAAAACAAAACAAAACAAAATTAATATCTTTTGACCCCCCCAAAAAAAATAAAAACTTACTTGGTGCATATAGGTTTAATGTTAATATTCTTTCATTTTTTACGGTATCTTTTATCACAATGTAGCTTCCCTATCCAATTCTATTTTAGCTTTAACTTTATCTGAGATCATTGCTACTGCTGCTTTTGTGTGTGTGTGTCAGTTGAAACACAATAAATTCTACTCCATCCCTTTATTTTAACTCTGTCTATCTCTCATATTGAAATGTGTTTCTTGCAAATAATGTAGTGTTGGATCCTTATTTTTAATCCATTTTGCTATTCATTTCTATTGTAAGGTAAATTCATCCCATTCATATTCAAAGTTGCATAGTGTTATACTATATACTAGTTGTATATTCCCTTCCATCTAATTTTTATTCACACATCTTTTTGACTCTGTCGTTTCTCTGTAGCTCTTCCTTATTCTGCTCCCTGTATGATCCTGCCTCTGCACTGAGATTCCCATTCTTCAAGAGATCCTCAGCTACATGGGAAAACAACAAAGATCTCCCTCAGTTGACAAATGTATTTGCTCTCAGGATAATTCAGACAATTTATTTTTTTATTATAACTTTTTATTGACAGAACATATGCATGGGTAATTTTTTACAACATTATCCCTTGTATTCAATTCTGTTCTGACTTTTCCCTTTCCTCCCTCCACCCCCTCTCCTAGATGGCAAGCAGTCTTATGCATGTTAAATATGTTATCGTATATCCTAGATACAATATATGTGTGCAGAACCATATAGTTCTCTTGTTGCACAAGAAGAATTGGATTCAGAAGGTAAAATAACCTGGGAAGAAAAACAAAAATGCTAGTCCATATTCATTTCCCAGTGTTCCTTCTCTGGTTGTGGCTGATTCTGTCCATCATTGATCAATTGGAACTGAGTTAGATCTTCTCTTTGTCGAAGATATATTCACTTCCATCAGAATACATCCTCATACAGTATTATTCTTGAAGTGTATAGTGATCTCCTGGTTCTACTCATTTCACTCAGCATCAGTTCATTAAGTATCTCCAAGCCTCTCTGTATTCCTCCTGTTGGTCATTTCTTACAGAACAATAATATTCCATAATATTCATATACCACAATTTACCCAACTATTCTCCAATTGATGGGCATCCATTCAATTTCCGGTTTCTAGACACTATGAAAAGGGCTGCCACAAACATTTTGGCACATACAGGTCCCTTTCCCTTCTTTAGAATTTCTTTGGGATATAAGCCCAGTAGTAGTACTGCTGGATCAAAGGGTATGCACAGTTTGATAACTTTTTGGGCATAATTCCAGATTGTTCTCCAAAATGGTTGGATTCATTCACAACTCCATCAGTGTCCCAGTTTTCCCACATTCCCTCCAACATTCATCATTATCTTTTCCTGTCATCTTAGCCAATCTGAGAGATATGTAGTGGTATCTCAGAGCTGTCTTAATTTGCATTTCTCTGATCAATAGTGATTTGTAACACTCTTTCATATGAGTGGATATAGTTTCAATTTCATCATCTGAAAATTCAGACAATTTATTTTTAAAGAGGGCTTGGCGTTAAAAAAAAAATAGTGGGATTGTTGGAAGGTACCTTGACTTCTAACAACATTAGAGAGAGAAATTTTTTTCTGTGTATCTACGGTATGAATTTACCTCAAAGAAAGTGGATCCCTTTCTCAATTTGATGATATTGAGTTCCTAGACAAAGAGAAAGAAGAGTCCTACCAAGTCTTTGGAGAAGAAAAGGAAAGGCCCTAAGTAAATAGCACTAAGTCATAAAGATTTGGTCTCAGATGACTCAAAGCAATTCCAATTGTTTAGTGATGAAGAGAGACATCTTCACCCAGAGAGAGGACCATGGAAACTGAGTGTGGACCACAACATAGCATTCTCACTCTTTCTGTTGTTGTTTGCTTACATTTTCTTTTCTTCCTCATTGATCTGATTTTTCTTGTGAAGCAAGATAACTGTATGGATATGTATACATATATTGGATTTAACATATATTTTAACATATTTAACATGTATTGGACTACTTAACATCTAGGGAAGGGGATGTGGGGAAGGAAGGGATAATTTGGACCAGAAGACTTTGAAAGGGTCAGTGTTGAAAAAGTACCCATGCATATGTTTTGTAAATGAAAAGCTTTAATAAAAAAAAAAATTTGGTCTCAACCCTGAAGGAAATCCCATGGAGTTAGAAGTTCTGATGAGTGAACCAAGAAGAATGAGTGAATTGTATTGGGTGAATCTTGGTATTGATTAAGCTCCCAGAATAGGTTGTATATGATCTCTTAGCTACCTTACTGCAGATGTCTCTGGCCTGTGATAAGAAATGGTGATTATGCCAGAATTGTCATCACTTATACTGTGACACTTAACATCATAGTCCAGCTCCTGCTCATCATCACTCTTTAACATAGAGATCTCCATTGTGAACTATACTTTGCATCACCTTCCACATTAACCAAATTTGTGAAATTGCAATACTCAATATTCCCAAAGCAGGAAAACAAAGCCTGATATTTTTATCTCTTATTATCCAAATTCACTCATTTTGTTATTACACTGCATTTGAGGGCTATTCTATTATATGCTGTTATTTTATTTTTTCCCCTCTTCCATTATTAGGTATGTTTCTCAAACTCCCACAGTCCAAATTCTCCATTAATTGACGCTGGGCTATTTAAGTTGTAAAAGGAAGAAGAACCAAGGTTTTGCCTCTTGATAGGCTAGGCTAGTTTTTCCCTAAAGGGCAGTAAAACCACCCTCAAAATTGAATTTTTCAGCAGACTAAGGCTTGTAATGTTGACACAGTTTCCTTTTTTCCTGGGTATAAAAGTCTAGTATATTGAGCTGTGTATTTCTCAAACTTGATGTATTTCTCAAATTTGACCCTCTGCCATGGGAGTCAGTATACCTTCCTGACCAGGCATATCTTAGAAATGAGGGGATATATGACTACTTGAACTACAATGCTATTTCTTTTTTGAATAACCTTTTAATAATGCTAAGTAAGCTTTTATGTTAAATATCATGTGGCTTCCCAGTGTATCATTTCATTCCATTTCTAAGACTGAATTACCAGGATGGCCTAAATCATTAATGATGAACTTATAAAAGAGATCTAGAAGTTAGAGTCTGGTAAAAGGATAACCAATATAAAACAATGTCATAAAAACTTAGTAAGGAAAAGCTATCCTGAAGAACAGAGGTGGTCAAAGTGTCAAATGTCAAAGAGAGGGTAAGAAAAATAAAATCTGAGAAAAACCTACTGAATTTAACAATAAAAATATTGTTTGAAGGGTAGTTAAGTGGCATAAGGGATAGAGCTCTGGATTCAAGACCTGAGTTTAAGGTTAGCTTCAGATATGTACTAGCAGTATGACCCTGGGCAAGTCATCTAACCCCAAATGTCTCAGAACAAACAAATACAAAAAAAACATGTTTTGAATTGAACAGATCACCAAGAAAGAAAGTGCAGAGAAAAGTAAAAGGAGTAATACAGAACTTGGGGCACACCCATGCAAAAGGGATATGCATATTGATCCTATAAAGACAGACGCTCCAAAGCTAAAAGAGTTTAAACTTCAGAATTTTGATACCAAGTAGTAAAATTAATAATTAGCCTTGACAAAGATATTTGTTTATGAAAGAAAACCAATTTCAGTTGCCTAGGATTACTCTGGTTCAATAAGAAATCAAAGAAGGGGAGCAGCTAGATGGCACAGTGGATAGAGTGCCAGCTCTGAAGTCAGGAGGACCTGAGTCCAAATCCACTCTCAGACACTTAATACTTCCATAGCTGTGTGACCCTGGGCAAGTCACTTAATCCCAATTGTCTCAGGGAAAAAAATCAAAGAAGGGATTGGAATATGATATTTCAAAAAGAAAAAATATTAATACGTATCCTCAAAATATGTTTGCAAAATTTAGGCTAATTAGTGATGAAAATATGCACTTAGCAAAGAAATAAGAAATAAGCAGAGAGTCAAGAGGTTTGAGGTCCATCAAACCATGGAAGATGACTCTAAGAGTAAGTGAATACTGCAAACAAAATATAAAGCCTTTATACTGGAATTGTTTTCATGGAAAATGATTATCATAGGAGATTACTTTGCGCAAGTGTTGTGTTTCTTAGAACTCAATCTTGGAATGTGTTGGAATCAGCTCAATCCAGTTCAAATGAGCTGTCAAGTTTTCATTCACAAATGCACCTTTGTAAATCAGGCTTTGAGTTATTTTTTTTTATTGATTTCTAAACACAAGAAAATGAAGGAGAAAATATTAAATGGTACAGATTAAACTTAAAAGTGTGTCATATGTACTTCCCTCCTTTCCTACAACTCCAACCCTAATCAAAGCATTACCATCCCCGCAAACCCCAACCTTTTCCCCATCCCCCAAATTCCGTTGTCAATCAAACATTAACCAGCAGACTGAATTACATTCCAGAAAAGATAATACATGTCACATTAGAGAAGGTCAGCATCCAGAATTCTGAAGTGGACTGAAATTAAGAGGTGGGCATTTTAGCCTTAGAAAAGATAAGTAGTTGCTAAAAAGACAAGGGGTTGGATCAAACCTCATGATTTCAGAAACAGAGTAACTCTTATAATGTCACATTTTCTCTATCATGAAATGATACTTCAAACATGAGATCAATGGTCTAATATTGTTATTGGATTTTTGAAAGCATAGCATTAATGTGAATACCTCCCTTAGAAGACTTATCTTTGTCCTTAGGCAGAACAGTGACAGTCTTTTGTTTGCTTGACTATGTGATTTTTGATAATTCATAATTTGTTAATGTTTTATCTTTCAAGCCATTCTCCAATTGACAAATGGTCAAAGGATATGAACAATTTCAGATGATGAAATTGAAACTATTTCTAGCCATATGAAAAGGTGTTCCAAATCACTGTTGATCAGAGAAGTGCAAATTAAGACAACTCTGAGATACCACTACACACTTGTCAGATTGGCTAAGATGACAAGAAAAGATAGTGACAAATATTGGAGGGGACTTGGGGAAACTGGGACACTGATGTTGGTGGAGTTGTGAATGAATTCAACCATTCTAGAGAGCAATCTGGAACTATGCTTAACTAGTTGTCAAACTGTGTATACCCTTTGATCCAGCACTGTTACTATTGGGCTTATAATCCAAAGAGATATTAAAAGAAGGGAAAGGGACTCATATATGCAAAAATGTTTGGGGCAGCCCTTTTCATATTGGCTAGAAACTGGAAAATGAATGGATGCTCATCAGTTGGAGAATGGTTGGGTAAATTATTGTATATGAATGTTATGGAATATTATTATTCTATAAGAAATGACCTGTAGGATTAATACAGAGAGGCTTGAAGAGACTGATGCTAAGTAAACCAGGACCAGGACCAAGAGATCACTATACACTTCAATACAACAACAATACTGTATGAGGATGTATTCTGATGGAAGTGGCTCTCTTCTACAATGAGAGGATCCAGATCAATTCCAATTGATCAGTGATGAACAGAACCAGATACACCCAGTGAAAGAACACTGGGAAGTGAGTGTGGACCACAACATAGCATTTACACTCTTTCCAATATTGTTTACTTGCATTTTCATTTTTCTTCCCAGGTTATTTTTACCTTTTTTCTAAATCCGATTTTTTCTTGTGTAGCAAGACAACTGTAAAAATATGTATGCATATATTGTATTTAACATATATTTTAACATATTTAACATGTATGGGACTACCTGCCATTTAAGGAAGTGGAGGGAAGGAGGGGAAAAGTTGGAACAGAAGTTTTTGCAAGGGTCAATGTTGAAAAATTATCCACGCGTCTGTTTTGTCAATAAAAAGGTATTAAAAAAAAAAAAAGGTTAAAAGAAAAAAAGGACGAGGAGGAGGAGGAGGAACAGAAGGAGGAGGAGGAGGAGGAGGAGGAGGAGGAGGAGGAGGAGGAGGAGGAAGAGGAGGAGGAGGAGGAGGAGGAGGAGGAGGAGGAGGAGAAGAAGAAGAAGAAGAAGAAGAAGAAGAAGAAGAAGAAGAAGAAGAAGAAGAAGAAGAAGAAGAAGAAGAAGAAGAAGAAGAAGAAGAAGAAGAAGAGAAAGAAGAAATGAGAAAGAAGAAGAAGAAATGAGAAAGAAGAAGAAAAAGAAGAAGAAGAAGAAGAAGAAGAAGAAGAAGAAGAAGAAAGAAAGAAAGAAAGAAAGAAAGAAAGAAAGAAAGAAAGAAAGAAAGAAAGAAAGAAAGAAAGAAAGAAAGAAAGAAAGAAAGAAAGAAAGAAAGAAAGAAAGAAAGAAAGAAAGAAAGAAAGAAAGAAAGAAAGAAAGAAAAAAAAGAAGAAGAAGAAGCAGCTATCTGGAGAAGACTAAGAAGTTCTCATTACTGAAAAAAAAAAAAAAGTCCAAAACATTTTATCTTTCTTAAAGAGTCCTATGTATCAATTAATTAAATGAATGAATGAGATCTACCAATGTACTCAATAGCAATGCTCTCTCTCTTCCCAACTTCCTGTAGGTTCATTGCCTCTGGTACTTGATGTTTTTCCTATGGATATTAAAAAGTTGCTTGTATGGTTTATTGGAGAGATTCTTGCTATGTAGAACTCAACTTTTAGAGTTTCAGTGACTCTTTTCTACGTAGACACGTATAATTAATATAATAAATATGCTTTGATTCTACTGTAGCAAAAGGTTGATAGTTAAGTTTGATTGCTTGTAGTACAAATGTGACACATTAGTTCAGGTAGAGTTATTTTTGCTGTATTGATACTGTAGAAACAGGGACTATTAATATTACTCTCTGTAAAGCAAAATTTGTAATTATTTGATGTATATATTGAATGTATCCTAGTAGGCTGATTCTCTGATAATTCAATGCAATTTGAAGTTATTTTAAGTGAAATTTCTCTATCATTTCTTTTTTGTTTTTATTGTTGCTACATAATACTGATCATTTTGTGGATTTATTTTGTATCTGCTACTTTAATGAAGCGATTAATCATCTCTTTGCTGATTATTTGGGGTTTTCTAAGCAAACCTTCATGTTATCTGCAATTTCAGATCTCTTCATTTCAGATATTTATGACCTTAATTTCCTTCTCAAGCTTCATTGATCTCATGAACATAGAACTTATTCAAATAATAATAAAAAGAGAAACTATTTTTCTTATTTTAAATAGAGAAGTACTAGCTGTTTTCTATGCTTCTCCATTTAAATAAGACTAGCTTTTGGTTTTAGATAGCGATTTTATTGTATTAAAAGGAGGAGGGGTCTATGGCTTTTTCTGTATCTGTTAATATAACTATGATTTTTGCTTTATTCTTATTATGATGAGTTTTACTAATTGTTTTCTTTTTTTTTTCCCTGAGGCTGGGGTTAAGTGACTTGCCCAGGGTCACACAGGTAGGAAGTGTTAAGTGTCTGAGATCAGATTTGAACTCAGGTCCTCCTGAATTCAGGGCTGGTGCGCCGCCTAACTGCCCCCTCCATTGTTTTCTTAATCCTCTTTTATCTACAATATAAATTCGATTTGATCACAGCAGATAATTTTGAGATCGATTTTAAATTTTTTGCATCAGTATTCATTAGTGATATTGGTCTACAATTCTTTTTCTCACTTTATCCTTTCTGGTTCTTACATATTAAAATTACATTTGGAGGCAGCTAGTTGGTGTATAAAGCACCAGCCTTGAATTCAGGAGGACCCGAGTTCAAATTTGGCCTGTCATTTAACACTTCCTAGCTGTGTGACCTTAGGAAATCACTTAAACTCACCAAAAAACCAAAACACAGAACCTCACCAAAAAACAAAAACAAAAACAAACCAAAAGAACCCAAACCTACATTTGCATCCTTAAAAGAGTTTGATAAGGTGCTTTAAATGTTTGTTTAGTAGAATACACTTCTAAATCGTTTAAATGTTTAGTAAAATACACTTCTAAATCCTTTTGAGGCAGTTTTTTTTCTTTGTTAATTAATTTAAAGTGTTTACAATTCCAGTTTCCGAAACTAGGTATTTTTTGATTTCCATTTCTTGTTTTGCTCCTTTTAATTTTCGGCAAGCAATCCTTCAAATGCTTTTGCAGACTATAAGCTCGACAAAAGTGATCAGAATAATTTGCCAACCAGGACCTCAAAGCACAACCGCTGGAAAAATGAGCAGTCCTTTCTCGAGTCAAAGGCCATTCTTCCAACCTCGGCAGAACTTTAAAATAAAATCTGACAGAGCCTCCCCTTCCCGGGGTTCGGGTGTTTCCAGTTCAGAGAGGGGTTTGCCTAATGCGCAGGCGCGAATTCCTATTGAGCCAAGCTCCATTTGTTGCTTACAGCTGCCCTGGGCTCCTTCTGGCAAAATGCGCTTTGCCGGTAAGCTGCTGTGGCTCCTCGTCCTGGTTCTGGGGCACTGCGCCCTCGTGCATTCTTCAAGGACTGGGGGCTTCAGGAAAAGAGGACCGTCCGTGACCGCCAAGGTGACTGAGCAGTAAGAGCAGCAGACCCCCCCGTAGTTGAGAGAAAGTGCTTGCCCACCACCTCTTCCCTTCTCCACTAGACTCCGAACCCTTGCTCCTCTGTCTCCCAAACCGTAAGGCAATACAGCTGCTCGACTTGGAACCCCCGACCCCCTCCTTTTCTCTGGGCAAAGGAGTTCTCTCTCTCTTCTCTTCTGTTTGCAACCTGGTACAGAAGGGAAATATCACGGGGCGGTCCTGTCCTGAACGAGAGGCGCTGACAGAGGCAACAGGCCGTACTCTGCCCTTGGTGGTTAACTGAGTGGGCAGGGCGGGGGGAGCACAATTGTCCCGCTGCTTCTGTAGGTATTACCTACGCGAGGCGACCGGGAGCAGCAGCATCCCGCGGCTTTCAGTGAGGTTCCTTAGAGATGCCTGTGGGTGGAAAGGAGTGGAGTTCTAAAAAGTGGAACGGGCAAAGCTAAAAAAGGACCGGGAGGAAGGTTGTGGAGTATGTGGGCTTTGGGAGGAAAAGATATGTGTGTGCGTATAAGCACAGACATACATAAATTCATAAATAATTTGTATTTAGTTTGGCCTCCATCCTGCTAAAGAAAAAAATCTATATTCCCTAAAGCTACAATGCATACGTAGACACCAATATACTCCTCCCACTTCTTCCCCCACTCCCCATCCCGCATGACTTTTTCTGGGGAGTGTATTCCAGCTCAGCCTCTTCCACAGGAAGAACTCATTACTAGTACTTCCTACTGCTTTTCTGGGCAGGAAGGAGAAAGGAAAAATAAAAATGAAGGATAAAACTAACCTCATATGACTGGGGGTGGGGGTGGGGGTGCTCATATTACAGCAAAAATATTTGGTTCCAGGCAACAACATGGCAAAAATCAGTTGTGTATCTTGTAATGTTAGGGCGAACTATCAAAACTTATATCTGTAAGCATATTTATGTTTAGTAAGTGTGAGTAAATATACATTTTATAATGTATAACTTATACATTATACTTATATACTTATATCTGTAAGCTTATTTATGTTTAGTAAGGGTGAGTAAAAACACTTGAGTGTGGTAAATATACATTTAGCTAAATTATAGCTCTTTATGGCCTAAGACTATGGTTTGATTTTTCAAGATGTCAGTTTTGCACAAAAGAAGAAAATGTGTCCCAGTCTTAAACTGCAATCAAACCATCAGTATTTCTTAAGTTTTTACTGAGTTCTAGGCACTGTGCTAGGTTCTGGAGATACAAATACAAAGAATGACATAATTTTTTTTTTTTGGTCTGACATTTTCTTACTAATACTTGCCTTGTCACAAGCTTAAGATATGTGGAAGAGTGGTAATAGTGGCAAGACTGAAATGAACAGCATTTGGAAGGAACCATGATTCTCAACAGAACCAATAGTGTCATGTAATCACCAAATTTTGGAGCTTGAAGACTTACAATAATTTAGTTCAACTCCTTTGTTTTAAACTGAAAGTTGAAACTTAGATTGTGCCCATGGTCACAATTAGAAAATAAATCTTTAGTCTCTACCTAGTACTTTTTGCAAAGAATCAGAAAGGAGCTCAAATGGATCTTCTAATCCAACCTAACCCTTAATCACAAATCCTTTTAATGTCACTGACATAGTTATTTAGGTTCTGCAAGAATATCTCTGGGGAGCAGAAGACGTTCCTGAAAGAGCCCATTCCACTTTCTGACAATTCTAATTATTAAAAAGTTTTCCCTTATATCAATTCAATTCAACAGTCATTAAGCCCCTACTAACTACTTGCTTATAAATGTAATAAATAACATTTATGTTGACATAATCACCTATTAATTACTTATATAAGGCACTGAAGTAGTGAGCATACATTTTTTCCCATTTCTTTTCTTCTTTCCTTCTTTCCTTCCTTTTTTCTTTTTCTTTCTTCTTCCTTCCTTCTTTCTTTTTCTTTCTTTTTTGGTGTGTGTGTGTGTGTGTGTGTGTGTGTGTGTGTGTGTGTGTGTGTGTGTGTGTGTGTAGAGGCAATCAGGGGTAAAATGGTTTGCACAGTTACATAGCTAATAAATATCTGTGTTCAAATTTGAACTCAGATCCTGACTTCAGGGCCTATGCTCTATGCATCCCCTAGTTGCTCTCATTATCCATTCTTAATAGAAGATGCAACATGCATAAAACTAAGCAAATATTAATAAAGATAAGGAGGTATTAACAACCAATGGAATCCTGAAAAACTTGAGTTAATCCTCCAAGGAAGTTAAGGATACTAAGATTTTTCTGAGAAGAAAACTCAGTTGTTTAGTTATTTCCCATACATTGCAGATATGGAGAATAGCTTTTGCAAAGGTCTAGACAAAAGGATGAAATGCACTAAGGAAACATCAAATAGATCATTTGGGCTGGAACAATGTGAAATAATTTTTGAAAGGAAAGTTGGAAAAAGATTGAATGATCTTAAATGCCAACCTGAAGAATTTATGTATTATCCTAAAGATAAGGAATCATAATAGATTGATCCAGGTACTGACATGGGGGTGTTGGGGGAGGGGAGAGAGAGATATCTGTACTTTAGGAATTTTGGCATCCTTATGGCTGTGGTGAAAAAGGGAAAGACTAAAAGTAGTCCTGCTACTTAAAAGGACATTTAAACTCTTGTAAAAATCTACGTTAGAGGTGTTAAGGTTCTGAATTAAGATATTAGTTATAGAGAGAAGGAAATATATCCCAAAGATGCTGTGGATGTAAAAACAGCAAGTCTTGAAAACAGCTTGAAAAGGAGAGTTAGCTTTGGGAAGAGAGGCTCAGGGTTTGAGATTAAAGAATATACTCTAGGGTTGAGAACCTGGGTGAGTAGGTGGATCATGGTGTTCTTAATAGAAATATCAAGCCTGATTCTCTATATCTTCCACTATTGCTCATAATTCCACCCTCTGAGGTCAAATAGAAAAATCTTACACATGACAGTCTTTTAGACACTGGAGAACAGTTATCAATTACTGCTTAAGCCTTCTCTTCCCCAGTCCTCAAATGGCATGAAATCCTATCCCCTTAGCACCCTGGTTCTCCTATAGCTGTACTGCCTATTTGTTGTCTTTACTAAAATGTTATGCCCCAAATGGAAAATAGTGCTATAGATATGCCTTGACTGGGCCAAGGTATTACCTCTCAATGTTGACTTTTATTTACTTCTTGTTGTCATTGGGTATAAATGTTTTAACTGTTTTCCTTGACTTGTACCACTTCATGGAAGTCTTTTCAAGTTTCTTTGAATTATTTGTGTTATTCAAACCTTACAACACAATAATAATCCACTGTAATGCTTTACTACGTTTGTTTAGTCATAGTCTTAATCAGGACATATATTTTGTTCTTAGCTTTTTATTATCATAATAATGTTACTGTAAATATTTTTGAACATATGAACCTTTTCTTTGTATAAATAACTTCCCTATGGTATGGTCCTTATATTGGAATCTCTGGATCAAAAATATGAGCAGTTTAGCAATTTTGAAGATAAAATTTTACATTGTTTTCACTAAATGTAAAAAAGATAGTTTTTTGCTTCAATAAGATATGTGGTGTTTTTTAGCATTGAAGTTTCCCAAAGGTAACGCAATCCAGTGTTTTCCTATTCAATTGTGTGGTATCTGTACAAGATATTTCTATGTTATGTGTTCTATGAATTGTTCATCCAACTGCCATTCATAATCTGAACAGTAGGTTTTCTTTATCCACTTGGTCTTTCCTATTTGGATTAACATTAATTTTCTTGAGTCACTCTGAGTTACTTTGGAAGTTAGTAACTTGATACAATCAATGCAGTATTATCTTTAAAGAGCACCTAGAAAACCCTTCTCTCTTTACAGAATTCTTCTATATGGAATCTGTACTAGACATTTATCATAATAATGAAAATCATCTTTGGTGAAAATATCTTTTTTAAAATTTTCTGCCTCTTTTGATGTTAATTAGCAGTCATAAGACAAAATTTTCTCTGTTGTTGGCTCTATCAAGGAACCTTGTATGCTATTAAAATATGAATAGGAAATCTTGTTGAATCAAAGTCCTTAAGTCTGCTTTTGCTTTGTAAGCTCAAATAAGTTATAATCAGTAAATAAGAAGTACATTTATATTCTTTGCACTTTTTAATCAGTTGCATTACTGCAAAGATGGAGTCTTCTGTAAAATATCATTTGTTAAAGCCTGGCTCTTCCCTTCTCATATGGTCATCAAAAATGTCCTTAATGTATTTTTAGACAAAAATAAAATCAATTTAAAATTAAAAAATAAAATTCTAGAAAGAATAAATATTGTGTAGATTTAGGAAACAGGTATACAATTCTTTTGATAACCTTAAAAATGTAATTGCTATCTTATTTTTCCCAATTAGCTGTAAAATCAATTTCAACATTCATTTTTTAAAGGAAAATTTGAGTTCTGAATCCTTTCCTACCCTCCTTCCTCTCTTTTCCATTGAGCAGTCCAACAATTTAATATAGGTTATATATGTGCAATTATGCAAGACCTATTTCCAAATTAGTCATGTTGTGGTGGTTGTGGGGGGGCACAAACCCCCCAAAAAAACAAAACAAAAAAAAAGAAGTGATAAAATATGAATGTAAACTGAAGCATATTCATGAAAAATATGCTTCAGTTTACATTCATATTTTATCACTTCTTTTTCTGGAGGTAGATAGCATTTTTCATCATGAGTCCTTTGGAATTGTCTTTAATCACTGTATTGCTGAGAAAAGCTAAAGTATTAACAGTTGATTATCATCTAATATTGCTGTTATTTTGTATTTCTGGTTCTATTCCACCTTGTCTTTTCAGGTTTTTCCGAACATTTCTTTTAATTTCAACATTCTATTGAAATCATATACCACCATATCTCTTACAATTATCATTTCTCTTTTCTGTCATAGTCAGTTTGATAGATGTCAGTTGGTACCTCAGAGTTATTTTGATTTGCTTTTCTCATTAGTGATATAGAATTTTTTTCACATAAGTATAGCTAGCTTTAATTTCTTTATCAGAAAAACTGCCTTTTCATATCCTTTGACCAATTATTAATTCAAAAATGGCTTGGATTCTTATAAATTTGACTCAAGTCTCTATATATTTGAGAAATTTATGAGAGGCATTTTTGTAAAGATTGTTTTCCAGCCTTTTGCTTTCCTTCTAATTTTGGTTGCATTGATTTTGTTTGTATAAAAACTTTTAAATTTAATAAAACGCTCTCTATCTCTTAGTTATAAATTCTTTCCCTGCTCCAGATCTGACAGGTAAACTATTCCTTGCTCTCCTACTTTGTTTATAATATCACTATTTCTACCTTATCTCAAAATACAGTGTGAGATGTTGGTCTATATCTAGTTTTTGTATTGTTTCCCTAATTACTTTTCAAAAAGAAGTAATAATATCTATTATTTTCTTCAAGGCCCTCAAAATTACAATTAATGGGGGAGACAACAGGAAATCAGGTAAGTTACATACAGGATAAATAGGAAAAATTAAAGAGGGAAGATGCTAAAATTAAGAGTTGAAAACAGCTTCCTATAAAGGGTGGGATTTTAGTTGTAAATTAGTAGACTCAGTAGACTGAGTTAAATAGGGAAAGCTTTCCAGACATCTAGGGGACAACTAAGAGCATGCTGAATCAAGAGATGCAGTGTTATTGGACTGAAAAGTATATGTCAGGAAATTAGGTGTAGGAAGAATAGAAAGATAGGAGGGGACTGTTATGAAAGGTTTTCAATGCCGAACAGAACATTTTGGATTTGATTCTATCTACAATAGGGAGCCCCTGAAATTTACTGCATAGGGAGATTGGCATGATCAACAAAAATGGAAACTGAGTGGATATGAAAGGTGAGGGATATTCAAAGATGATTTAAAAAGAATAAACCAGATTGGAACATTGTAGGCATTTAATAAATGTTTATTGAATAATTAAAAACAGTGGCGTGAATTCAGTGATTCAAGGCAATTTCAATAGACTTGGGATGGAAAATGCCATCTGCATCCAGAAAAAGAATTGTGGAAAGTGAATGTATAAAAAAGAATAGTATTTTCACTTTTATTGTTGTTGTTTATTTGCTTGGTTTTTTTCTTTCTCATTGTTTCCCTTTTGATCTGATTTTTTTTTCCACAACATGACAAATATGGAAATAAGTTTAAAAGAATTGCTTATATTTAATCTCTATCAGATTGCTTTCTGTGTTAGGGAGAAGGAGGCAAAGCAGGAAAGGAGAAAAATTTGGAACACAAAGTTTTACAAAAATACTGGAAACTATCTTTACATGTATTTGGAAAAATAAAGTATTATTGGGGGGGGCGAAGAATGTTGTCAGATGAAATAAGGAAGTTTGAAAGAGACTGGAGTGAGATAGTTTTATTTTTTTGTCCTTGTTGAATTTAGAATGCTGACGTCCAAGTAGGAATTTCTATTTGATGATATAGGACTAGAATCAAGTATAGTGAACTAGTGCTGGAAGAGAATTTAGAGGTAATCTAATCCAACCCTTTCATTTTATGATGATGTACAAAAAGTCTGAGAGACATGATTTCTAAGTTATTAATCATTTTATTAATTATTAATTATAACTAGTGAATAATTAATAAAAGGATGGTGATTTGGCTTTCTCATAAACCAAAAGACTGGAGACCTCTTGACAGTTATATACTCTTCAAAGAGTGAATGTTTCCCACTGACAGAAATCAACTGTGATTAACAATTAATTAGAAAATGAGAAATATAATGAAAGATAGATCTATTCTAATAAAAGGCTGGGATGCAACTTTGATTTTATTACACTTACTTCTTTCTACCCAGATCGTTCCCAGCCTTGAGCAATCTAGTCAAAGGGATCTATCTCCACCCAAGCTTGCCTGAATAAAACACAATTTGTTGAATTAACCTACATTAGATAGGTTCTTTAATCAGAAGTAAGCTAGTGTATAGGAGATAGTCAATCCAATCTCATTAGTCCTGTTCCTCAGAGGCTGATTTGATGTAATAGAGAATGGGGAAATGAAAGGGGAAACAAATCCTGGATCCCTAGAAATTAATTGGTTATTATTGGTTAGTCAAATTTATTTTCTAATCTATCTTGCAAAACAGGCAAACTTTTCTACGGCAGTCATTATATTTATTGTCTACCACAAATACACAAATCTCTTGACCAGCATTCCAGGCTCTTATAAGATCTGGTTTCAATCTATCTTTCTAATCTATCACTACTTTTTGCATATGCATTATTCTCTTATCATTGAACTCTGAACAGATATTGTTTTCTTTCTATTGTTTTGTTCCTACTATCTATAATATTTTTACATCTTCATCATTGCAGATCTTTTCCTCTTTTAAAGTCCAATCCATAATTATATTTTGGTCTGGCTTGAAGCACCATTTAGGAATATTTGCTGGTTTTAACACCTGCTTTTTTTTTTAACATCTCAATTATAAATCTTATAATTTTTGCATCTTTGAAAAACTTTATTCAGTATGTCCTTCTTTTGCTGCAATCATTTGTTTTACATATTTGCCATTGAATTTTCAATATTTTTACAATATTATTTAATTCTTAATATAATATACTTATATGTCTTATGTGTCTTTGTAATCCTACACAACATCTTGTATACTGTTTTCTACAGGTTAGTTTTCTAATTATGAAAGCCAAACCCTATTTAAAAACATGAAGCTGCTTTCTTAAGTTGAGTGAAATAGCCCATTGTTGTGTTCTCTTCTGCAGCCTTCCATTTTGATAGGAATTAAATGGGGAAATTGATATGTTATTAACGTTTGAATTCCAAATAGATAATAGAAGGTTAAAAAAAAATCATTTTTCTTCCGAGGAGGAAAAGGTAGAGCTGGGGATAAACTGCTGAACTTGGAATCAGGAGAATCTGGATTCAAATTTTGCCTCTGATTGTTACTAGCTATGTCAAGGACAAGTCACTTAACCTCTCTGAACCCCTAGATAAACTCAAGATATTTACTATAGATGACTGCTTCTTTAATTGGAGGAGGGAGTTCCTGACATATAGATGTTTGCTATCTATCTGTCAGTCTGTCTGTCTATCCATATACATACATGTGTGTACATGCATGCATATGTATGTGTCTTCCCAGTGATAGCTAAGGAATATACTTAGCCTATGTTGAATACCACCTCTCACCAGAGGGAAATCAAGGTATCTGCAAAATTCCCTCTACCTTGCTAGGCTTTTAGAGCAGTTGATTGTTACCCTTTGGATCTGAACTTTAACGGATAATGTTGTCTTCTTATATAATATTCTTATATTATATTAGGGCTTTATCTAAATCATCCAATTATATCTAATGATTCATTTTGGCTTCATTCCACTGGCTCCTCCCATTCATTGTATTCTTCAATATGTTTATCTTTCAAGGTCATTTGGAAAGATATATCTAGGTGATAATAAATCAAACAAACAGGTTGATTTCAGTTCACCCAATGCCCAACTTCATAAATCTCAATGAATTCATTTCTTTGCGCAGCCTCCAGCTAGTAATTGAGTAAGGGGGTGGTTTTTATTTTATTTGTTTTGCTTTGTTTTATTTAAACTGATTAATAACTAGGTTGTGCTAATAAATACAGAATTTCAGGGCACTTAGTATCTACTCTACATACTATACACACTGATTACATTTGCCTGGGCAAATGGAATTTCAAGCATTACTGTTTCTTATAATTTGAGACCTTACTGGGCTTGACAATACAAAAGCGATGTTCATATGGTATGTCCTGGGAAAAAACTTAAAAATCTGCAGTGGCACAGTCTGGGATTCTATTAATTCACATCTTCAACATTGTTGCCTCCAAAAGCCTCAAACCATCCTCTCCTCCTCTGTCCCTTCTCTAGGTGCTATGAATAGCAGAATACAAGTAGCAAATGAAGCTGTGGCAAAGTATCAGTGTACCACCAGTCCTATTACATATTTATAGGAGAGATACAAATTCCTTGCTTTTCAGTAGTTTACAATATAATTTGGGAGCTATGGCATATACACAGGAAAAATTAAGTATCAGAATGAGTAAAATAACAAGAGGAAAGATACAACTTACAAGATGTATTCCTCGGGGAATGAGGTAGTTCTTAATGGCTTACATATGCTCTGAGGCTGTTCTCCCAAACCTCCACTCAGGTCCCCACAACACTGTTACTTCAGTGCTCTAGATATAGCCCTAAGGAATTAAAGATGTCTTTTCTGGTGTGATATGAATCTAGCTCAAAAGCTACCTAATAATGCTTATTTCTCCCATAATTATCCAATAAGAATCAAGTAATTTAATCAAATAAAATTAGCTTTGAGTTAGGGGTGTTTACTAAAGTAGTATAGTAAGAACAGGCAGTTAGGTAGTGCAGTGAATTGAATGTTGGATCTAGAATCAGATTCATTTGAGTTCAAATCTGGCCTCAGACATTTATTAGTTGTGTGATTAGACTTCCTCACTGAGTCCAATCTTTTCTTGGCTTCTGATGCAGATACTGATGCTAGCTACTGCTATCTCAGAAATGCTAGTAGGATACCAATAAAAAAAAATCCACATTCTTTGGTCCCCCCCAATTTACAAAGTCCTTTTCCTGACAAGGTGACAGCAGAAGGGAGAGACTGAGGCTGAGACTGAGGCTGAATTGCTCCCCTGCTCATTTGCTCCCCTGCTCACTCCAAGCAATTCCCTCTAAAGGTCTTAGCTGGAAGATTTCTACTCAAATTTTCCTGATGCCCAAATCTCTAGTTCCCAAGTTCTCACTATTTTATACATGGCCCACAGAGTTAGACCCAGTGTCTTCAACCAACTGGCACAATTGAGAAATGTGCTCCTACAGGTAAGGTATCAGAAGGTAACTTCGTCACTTATTTAAGAAGTTTGTAGCAGTTGATCAGCTCAATAATCACACTCCAACATGCCAGTCCCTCAGTCTTGGTTCTCTTAGCTTCTAAAAATAGAATTTTCATACTTTGCTTTGAAATATGTTAACTTACCTACTTTACTGCCCAAATCCTACAATTTGCTCTGTTTCCTCATGGTACTTTAAAAAAAATCTATCCCTTTTTAGATAATGCATTTATTTGTAAAATTGTCTTACACTAATAATATGCCTGGTTCTTTTTTGTTTTTTTAATTGTAGCTGGATTGCTGTTTCTGAAGGGCAGGATCTTCATTTTTCTGAATTCTATAAAGCTATATATAAATAATAACTTTCCTGCTGCTTTGGCCATGTAAAAATTGTAAAATGCCACATTGAACACTAAATACCACATCATACTATGACAGACGCACTGATGTATTGGCAGGAGCTCTTGTCTTGTAAGCAAAGCTTGACAGTCTTTACTTAGTGATTTTTCTAAACTGTAAGACATCTTTTTTCTTTGACAACCCTTCTTATATTTTTAAAGCCATCTTTCGAATGTCTATTTTTTTTACACATTCACACAGTAAATTGGCTCATATAATCTAAACTCACTAATAGAATGCCCTTTGGCTCCTTGGCCTTTTCAAGCATTCTACAAATCATGGTTACACTATGACTACATGAAAGAAAGTGTGTATGGTTTCATGTCAGATCCAATAGTTAAAATCTCCAAAAAATATTAAATACGAAGAATGTCAAAGCACCTTGCCAAGTAATGTTTGGTGCTTTTAGTTTAAATGTTTATTTAAATTCCATTTTTATAACTTTGGAACCATTGATAACAAATTAATTGTATAATTTGGATAAATGGCTCAGGTTTTTATTTTTCATGATGAATTTAAGAAATGCCAAATAAAATTGTACTTACATATGCAAAATGAACAAAATAGAAGTGTATTTGAAATTTCAAATCTCTTTCACCTATAACTTGCTTTTCCCTTTAAATATATAATAAATTCAATGCGGAATTTTTGAAGTTGGACTGCTTTTCTGTTTTCCTTCTGTCCTTCCTTCTGTTCTTTTTTAATGAGTTTTTTTTTAAGTTTCAATAATACTCTTTTGTTCGTTTTTGGTAAAAGAAACACTTTTATTAGCTCCCCTTTACTAACTCTCCTCTCACACCCATTCTGTGTCTCAACATATTGAATAGATATATGGTTTTGTTAACATTTATTTGATTCCAGAGAAATGTCACCTAAATTCTCAATAGCATAATAGCATATCCTGTAGTATGGGCAGAGAATTGAGATTAAATGATGGCCCTAATTGTATCATGGAGTGACCATTTAATTCAAAAGCGTATGCTTTAATAGGTCTTATGATTATAATGTCAGAAAATGTCCATTGAGTGTCTATTGGGTTCTCGGCACTGTGGGAAGCTACAAAAAACTAAGGAGTCTATATGGATAACAGCTGTGTGTTCTTTACCTTTGAATTCCTTCCTCAGCATTTTCTTCCCTGCCAATATTTGGATGTATCATTTTGAAAACAGGAAATAATATTCAGGGCTAACTTTTATTCTTGGATTTCTGAAAACACAATCTTAGCAAATATTTGTTTTGGTTCTCTCCTATGTAGTATTCTCTGCACATGGTAGGCACTTAAATGGTGAATTTATGCATAAGCAAATAAATAAATGAATGAATACTGTTATTCTAATATGGCTGAATTTAAATATTGAATGAGTCTTCAAAATCATTCATAAAATGAAATATTCTCAAAATGCCACGATTTAAAACTGTATAGATTTAGTAAATTGTCAAAAATTATGTATTCTTAAAGGACATTCTCTTTTTATATTATTGCCATGCAAAATGTCTGTATTTAACTCCAAGGTAGAATTTTTATACATCTTGCTTATTTGGTTCTTTTGTATTATGTTCTTTTACTCTGCCTTTATCACATGCAGGTATTCTTTGACATAAGGATTGGAGACAAAGACATAGGCAGAATTGTAATTGGCTTGTTTGGCAAAGTTGTACCCAAGACTGTGGAGAATTTCATTGCTCTGGCAACTGGAGAAGTATGTCTGGTTTATTTTCTTTCAAACTGTATAGAAGTTAGAATTTTACTGTTACTATGCCTTTGGACAAACAGATATTCAAACTGTAGCTTCAAAGAAAGTGACTCTTTTACTGGTCAGATCATCCTTTTTAATTTTTGTGTCTTCCAGGTATTCTTAGTATTTTGGATTCCAGGATTTGAGGGACGGTGAATGGGTAGGAGAATGGGCAGAAAAAAAAAATCAAGAAAAGGAATTTGGAGGTTGAGTCATACTTGTATTACTGCTGGTCTGGCCTCCATAGCTTATTGTTTCATAGAATTACAGATTTAGAGCGAGAAAGGGCCTTACAAAATTTCTAGCCCATCTCCCTCATTTAACAAATGAGGAAAATGAAACATGGAGAGAGGAAGTGGTGTATTCAAGCTCACACAACTACTAAATAGGAGAGCGAGTTAAGGTCAGTTATTGGCTTTCTTTTCTTGATGTATTATCATAGGTTATCTAGTTAGGTCATCTAGGTTTAATGCCATTTTCTTACTTCAAGTATAACTCTGAATGCTAGAGTTTATCTCTTCAGTAATTTAAAACTATTGTATATACAGTTGAAATTTTTCTCTTTAGAAAGGATATGGATACAAAGGAAGCAAATTTCATCGTGTGATCAAAGATTTCATGATTCAAGGAGGAGACTTTACTGCTGGAGATGGCACTGGAGGTAATTTTATATTTTAGCCTTTCCTCCTCATTCTAATAGAAAATACTTTTCCTAAACCTGAACTTAAAAACTTGCAATTGCTAGTAACAATTATTGTTCAAACCAAAATTCAAATTATTTTTTCAAAATTAAAATTTATTTTCAGTAAGATTTAACTTTTCTCTCTTCTTCCTCTTCCCTCTCTACCATTGTGAAAACAAGAAAAATGGATTCTTCCCTATTACAAACACACATAGTCAAGCAAAACAAATTCTTGCATTGTCCTTGTCCAAAAAAATCCCAAACAAACAAAAACCCCACACCTTAATCTGAACTTCTCTCTCTGGAGAATCCGGTGATATCATAATTGGTCATTATGCTGATTAAAGTTCCTAAATTTTTCAAAATTATTTGCCTTTATAATATTGTGGTCATTGTGTAATGACGACATTTTCTTCTGTTCACTTCATTCTACATCAGTTTATACAAATTTTTCCAAATTTCTCTGAAAACTATTTCCTCATATCTTATCAAATTCCCCATTATATTCGTATATGGTAAGTTGTTTATCTATTCTCCAATTGATGGACATATCTGAATTTCCATTTCCTTGCCATCACAAAAAGAAGTGCTATAAATTTGTTGTTGTTGTTTTGGTTTGTTTTTTTTTTTGCATGTATGAATCTTTTCTTTCTTTTGATCTTTTTTGGGATAAGAACTTAGTATAGTTGATGGTCAGGGTCAAAGACCATGTAGAAAATTAAATAGGTCAATAGGAATAATGAGAATGGGGAATCAAAGCATCTCCATGGGCTCCCATCCAGTGCCTGGTATTACCTATGGAAATAAAGCAATAATAGTACAGGGCAGGGTATAGAGTTCTTCTTCCCACCAAATAATACCTTCTCTCTTAGGTGTAGCCATTTTTCTTCCCAACAGTCTATATAAGTGAACGGTTCAGTGGACATGATGCACAATGTTCTCTCTGGTCCACTGTCTCAACTGGGAAATTTTTCTCTTCCATCTCCCCACCCCCATCCTGGGTTAGACTTGAAATTCCATATAGTTTGATTTTCTTAGGAGGGGTTGACATTATAAGTCATTTGATAAGCTGTAATAGTCCCAATATAATTGTGGCAGTCACCTGAGTGCTTCACCAGTTGAGATTTGGACTTAAATTGCTGAGAGGAATTCTTTTGTACCTCACATATAAGCATCCTGGTGCTGTAGTCATTTGGGCTCCAGAGTTTGGGAAACTCATAAAATGTCTAATCCCCTTATCTGGCAATTGGATAGTCATTGGGATATGTGGCCTTAGAGGAAGAGACAGCCAGGAGACTACCCCTCCTCCCCATTAATGTTTGCTTGATCTAAAGGGGGAGGGTGAGATCAGGGTGTATCTGGATGTTATCTTCTTCCCCTGCCTCAAAGTAAGGTAAAAAAAAAAAAAAACAGAACTGGTGGCCAGAGGCTTCAGTCTAACAGCTCAGACCTTCTAAACTAGCTCCTCTTCTTCCAAGGTATTCAGAATACCATTGTGATCTGTTCTAAAAGTGATTTCTATCCTCCTTTCTAGATCCTCCTTTCCCCCATATTCCTATTTGTTCCACTTTCCCTGCCTAGTTATCTGCAATGCTTGTTGCTCTCTAGACTGTTAAATGAAAGGGAGGGATATCTGCTTCCCACTACCAGATTCTTTCTCCCTTGGGCTTGCCTGACCCCAGGTGAAGCTGTTAGTTATTACCAGCTTTAATTTTTAAAGAAGCCTCTACAACAGGTGTTGGTTTACAACCAAATTATCTTCATAAATAGTCTTTTTACTTATGTTTGTCACAAGAATGACAACATTAGATTACCAAGTCTAGAAACTCTTTTTTTCCTTCAAAGAGAACCCTTGGGTCATCCATCTATGTAAATGTAGTTTCCGCTATTTTCTGGTTTCCTTTATAATGAGACTGTTAGAATTCAATCTATGAGAATTAGATGGGACCTCAGTCTAGTACATAGACAAAAAAAGATCCCCACTGTTACATACCTGATGAATAGTCATTTAGCTCATTTTGGAAGAGAGCCCAGAAAGTAGTCATCTGTTCTTCTTCTGGAAAGGTCTAATTATTGGGGAGGTTTTGTCCTCATGCTAAGCCACAGCTTCCTCTTTGTAACTGCTGTTCATTGTTCCTAGTTGCATATCCTTTGGAACAAAGGTAACATATCTTATTCCTCTTCCACATGAAAGAAAAAAGAAATTTTTTTCTCTCCTTTCTACCCTACTTCTTCTCCATTGGGAAAAAAAAAAGAAAAAAAAATCCATAATCAAGCAAAATAAATTTTCTAAATGGCTATACATATATATACACATATATTCGGTGTGTACATTTATGTTTCACACACACACATACATACTATGTTTCATCCTGTAATCTATATTTATTACCTTTCTGTAATGGATAGCATGTTTTATCATCAGACCTTTGGAGTCATGAATGATCACTATATACATTGATGAAGAATGAAATTAATAGAACCAGGAGACCAATTTATATAATAACAATGATATTGTTAAAAAAAAAAAAAATGAAAAGAAAACCCCACAACTGAGTGATTTCTTCTCCAGGCTAAATATTCTCAGTTCTTTCACTTAATCCTAAAATAATCTGGACTCAAATCTGTCACCATCCTCCCAGTAACCCAGCTTCCCTGGCTTCCTTCAAAATCTCAGCTAAAACCCCACCCTCTGCAAGATGCCCAGTCTCTCTTAGTGCCTTTGCCTTCCCTTTAAGAGTAGCTACATTTCATTTTGTGTTTATCTTATTTGCATGTAAATTTTGCATGTTGTCTTCACGATTACAGTGTGAGCTTGAGAGCAGGGGCTATTTTTGGCTCTTTTTTGTATTTTTCTTTTATATTCTCAGTGCTTAGCACAGTAACCTGGCCTATAGTTAGTGCTTAATAAAGGCTCATTGCTGACTGATTGTCCTCGTAGCCCTTTTCTAAATGCTCTCTAGCTTATAAAGGTCTTTTCTTAAGCTATGGCACACCACTGAACAAAACATTATAGAGGCAGTTTTACTGGAGTAAAGTGCTAAGGAATTGTCCCCTCCATAGGCCTGGGAGTTTAGGCTTCTCAATACAGTTGAAATGGCTTTCTTGGCTGTCATATTATATAGCTTCATTCCCAGTTCTGTGATTCTGTTCTTCCAGCAGTGTGGAACAGGAATTTTATATGTATCTAACAGTTAAGTTAATGCTTATAGATTTTGTAAAAATTATGTGCTTCTTAGCATCATCTCCCTCCATTTCTACTTCTCAACCATCACAGGTAAGTCTAACATGCCCAAAGGGTAATATCTTATTTTTCTTTGTTTCATAGCAATAGCCAAACTGAAACTGACTACAGTGTTATAAGGATGGGTGATTGGAAGAATGATTGTGATTAACTAAGAAGTTAAAGAGAAGAGCTGGTTCAAGGTTGAAGCTTTAATTTTAGATATATTGTGTTTCACATATAAGCTCCCAAATAGGATGAAAAATACATATTTGAAATATAATTGCTAAACTTTAATGTCAGTTTGCATTTTACTTTTTTTCATAATTCAAAACACATAAAAACTCAAGAAAAATTTTACACTTGATCATTAATGTTAAAAACATAAAATTTAGATTATAAATTTTGCCACATTCTGAAGGTAAATATTTCAGGAGGGATTTTCTAAAAGTCTACATAATGAATACTAGGCAGCTGATTGGTAATGGACCTATCCATCTTTGGTGAGACTGCTTCTTGGAAAGCAGACACAGTTCATTCCAGGGACTATGCATGAAGCCTTCTCATAGGTTTCTGTTGGCCATTCTCAGAACTTAAGTTCCTTTACATAATATCTGTACAACTTTTATTTTTATTTCTGAGAAAATGTTACAATACAGTCTATTGTTACCTGCCCTCTCTGGCTGTTACTGCTGCCACCTCCTGGATTGGCTCCACCACAGGGCAGGTGTCAGGTACAAGGATTCCTTTTGCTGATTTTCTATCTCTCCTACCCTCTCTCCTCTAGGAACATTTTATGACCCAAAGAATTTCTCAGCCTGAGGATAACTTGACTTGGAAAATCGAATTAAAGTTTTGACATGCACAGACCTTGAAAAGGGGCCAATTTTTTCCTTGATTTTGAAAGTTTCTAGGCTACAGAATCTGAAAAGAAAATAATTAAATACAAAAGGTGTCCTGAAGGGTTTAGAATCATTCAGAGGGCCCACCCCATGAAATACAATACAATACAGTATCCAGCATATAACAAGTTGCAAGAGAGGACATAGAACACTGTTATTTCACTGGTATGCAAACCAAAGAAATTTTGTCAATTTTCTTAGATTAGTCAGCATTGTGAAGTCTTTGAGGAGCCTTAACAAGTATCCCATATCTAGTACATCACAAAGAAAGAAAGCACTCTTGACAAAGTTTGCAAAAAGTTTTCAATTCATGCCTAAGTTGATGTCAATTCAAAATAACAAATCATACCACATAGGATGATTTCAGTTATGTCAGAATACAAAAGCTTAATATCATATCAAAGGCTGAGGATTAATATCATTATAGACAAAGGAAAAAATTAATTAAGTAATTATTTGGCAAATTGGCATGAATTTTTTGCTCAGAAACCCCAATTTTAATAATTTGTTTTGCCAGGGGCAGCCAGCTGCCACAGTAGATAGAGCACCAGCCCTGAAGTCAAGAGGACCTGAGTTCAAATTTCACCTCAGACACTTAACACTTCACACTTGCTATAAGTGTGATCCTGGGCAAGTCACTTAATCTCAATTGCCTCAGCAAAAAAAAAAAAAAAAAAAAAAAAAAGTTGCCAAAACAAAATTAGAATAATGAAAATCAGTTAGAAGATACAACAGATTGTTTAAGAACCATGTTAAAAAGACTTGAATACAGAATCAAGTTTACAAATAAAGAGACAATATATTTCTGCCTGAGTGTCACCACTTTCTGTGACCATCTAGATACACCCAGTAGGAGAATTTATCCAAAATTTTAAAATGTATACAAAGGATATATTAAAGTCCATAAAAACCAGTTTCCTAATAATGTAGGAAAATCTTCTAAATACTTTCAGATAAACAAAAATCATTTGAATCTAGACACTCCACCCAAGAAAATAAATAGATTTATAGGATCACAGATTAGAAAAGAAACCTAGAAGTCAGCTTGTCCAACTTTACATTTTACAGATAAATTAAGGTTCAGAAAGAGACTTACCCAAAATCATATGGGTGGCAGATGGGAGAGTTGAAATTAAAACCCAAGTCTTCTGACTCCATGCTGTAATAATAGTAACCTAAAATTAACACCTTCTGAAGAAAAAATATGACATTCTATTACTGAGATAGTTTTTCTAGCAAATGTAGTTACTATCTCATTCATTCCTATATTTTTCTTTTTTTTCCTCTTCCCCTTTTCTTAATCACATTCTTGTTCTTTTCTCTTTATAATAAAATTATAACCTGAAGGAATTTTTGCCTTTCAACATGATCCTTTAAAGCAATTAATTATGCATGTCTCCATTGGAAAAAAAAATTCTATGACTTGAATTAAATATTTTTAAATATAGATTTTTGGATAACTAATATTCAATGCTTCCTTTGCTTGGAAAAACTGCCTGGTTCTTCAGCTTAAAAGTTTTTAATGATTTCATTTTCTCTTGCTACTTTTTAAAAAATAAACTGAGGCCATCACATTTAAATTAACTTAATTGTATAAAATGGCATATAGCGCAAACATTTTTTTTAATTTTGTAAAAAAAAAAGGGGGGGGTTAAATTTGTTTATAATTTAACTTCCTTTTTGATTGGGGGATGTATTTTATATTTTTAACTTTTTTATTAATTAACATTAAAAAAAACTGATCTGCACAAAGAATTGTAGATGCATTTTTTGTCTAAAGAATGACTGTTGATCATAAAATAAAAATCATTATTTGTCCTCTAAGCAAATCCAAAATGTTTTTTGTAAAAAAAAATTCTTCCCTATATTACATATGTAGATATATGTATTTATTAGCTTTTGTCTATTTTAGGTACTAGCATCTATGGAGATAACTTTCCAGATGAGAACTTTAAGCTCAAGCATTATGGTATTGGATGGGTCAGCATGGCAAATTCTGGACCAGATACCAATGGTTCTCAGTTCTTCATTACTGTGACCAAGCCTAGCTGGTTGGATGGAAAACATGTAGTATTTGGGAAAGTCATTGATGGAATGGTAATTAAAATATTTTTAAAAGCCTTATATTAATGATTCATATTATATAGTTTAATTTTTTAGACATTCATAAGTCAATTTATTGCCTTGTTTGATCTCTTCTTAAAAAACTGATGGAACTGCTGGTGATACTGTAATTGTACAAAATACTGGAGAAGTTATAGTAGTTGAAGTTAAAAACAGTTAAGCACTTTATGAGAAATATAGAAATGAATGGAAGATGCATTTAATCAAAGAATCTCCATTTTCATCTCAAAGACATTAATGGTCTTGGAGTCATATATGTATACTAGTATTCAAAAGTTATCATCCATTTAAAAAGTGAATGTGAATATGTCCTGCCTATTCAAATTCTTGAGAGTAGTTCACATTAAGGGTGATTATTCATTTTATAACTCTTTATTTCGCATAGATTTATATTAGTTGTAGCTGAGTTTATTTACCATGTATAAATCCAGTTCTAAGTGGGCAGATTAACTTTTTCAAATTACCTTTCAGATAGTCCCGTGGCATATCTTAGGAAAGATAATTATTTTGATGATTTTGATTTGAAGTTTGCTGCATCTCCTTACTTTATGTTATGCTTAACTTGTAGTATGCTTATTAAGCCACCATCATAAGTTGAAGCTTTCTGTTAAACTTCACATTATGTTATAATATGTAAATAGAAATTACTATGATGAAAACTAAGTGTTTTTTAATTGGAAAGCAAAAGCTGATATATGCCTATTCTCATTTGTGCTCTCTGAATTGAGGTGATAGGCTTTGATGAATTTTTTTTCCAGACTGAGCTGAAACTAAATCAACCTATCTCTCTTTCCTCTCTGTCCCTATCCCTTTTTTGTAGAGTGTGGTGCACTCCATAGAACTCCAACAAACAGATGAGCATGATCGCCCACTTACAGACTGTGTGATTACAAATAGTGGCAAGATAAATGTTAAAGACCCTTTTGTGGTTGAAGTTGATGACTGGTAACAACTTGAAGAAGAGAACAAAACTTTTGTTAATTCCCAGGGGAAACCTTGGGGTATTTAAAGTAACTTTTTCTTTTGTTTCTCTCTCTTTTTTTAACATAATAAATAGCAAATTTGTTCAAGAAACAGAAAGGAGTAGCACATATCAAGCAGAAAAAACTTTTTTAAAAATTGGTCATTTCAGCAACTGGATGCTTAGAAAAGTGCCAAGAAAAAGTAATAGAAATATGGGGTTACTGCTGATGCTATTTACTAAAAAGTTTTGGTGTAGAGAACTTTTAAAAATGATACTAAGTTGTGGGAAAAGCCTTTCAGAATGCTGTTTATTTTTAAGTCTATGTAGAGATAAAGAAAAAAGATAACAACCACCATGCACTACAGGGTTGTGGAAAAAAGGTAGCAACATGATATTTTAAAGTCCATTGTTGGTTCTATATTTAAATACAAGTTTTTTTCAACTGAAGAATAAGATTAATGTAGGTTACAGATTTTTTTACGCAAATAAAAATAGTTTAATAATTTGTGCATTAAAATTGTTATTAAACAGCTTTTTTTTTACTTTCTAAATTAAGAAATATTAAGTGCCTGAAAATAATACATAGAACATTCAATATAATTTATCTTTTTTGAAAATAAGCATTTTGATTTTACTGTATACCCAAAATACTGGCATAACAGAATAATTTGAGGGAAACATTATGACTGTCTCTACTGGCCTTGATCTGCCCATTACAGATTTGAGTAGTTTGTTGAGAGGACAGAAACAAAGATAATAGTGGAACACTGAAAAAATATCTCCTCAAAGAAAAGACACTCAGAGAAAAGTTGCTTGATGTTTCTTGTTTTTCAGCATCAAAATTGCATGAGGACTTTGAAAGTTAAAAGGTGAGAAATCCTGGTCCCGAGGAATGATAACTGTGGTACATATATATATATATAATATTTATAATATAATACATATATATAATAAATATATATAGATAGCTTAGATGGCAAAATGCAGATTTTGTTTTATTACCATATTTTGGAGCAGAAGACCAGCTAAAATTAAGGCTCATAAGTCCATAATAGAGCTGAGCTCAGAGAAGAATTGATATTTGAATGGAAACCCAGTAAGAGCTGAGAGGAGATTTCAGAGCTTACACTTCCTACTACTATCTATCTACTTTTTCTTTTAAGTTTCCTCTGGCTTGACTAGCTGATCTGATCTATATTCACACTGCCATGTCAGTGAAAGGTGACAGCTACCAATATACTGGTAAATATTTAACAACTGGCTGACTAGGAAAACATATATGTACAACATACTTTTAAGTTTAATTTAAATTACCAACTTTTTATCCATAATTTTCTTACGTTTAGACAGTTAACAGAATAATAAATCTAGCCTCAAATTTTAGTGTTTGCTGATTTTCAGATTACAAATGCTCACAATAAAAATTGAATAATTCCTCCGCTGAGCTAATTCAAGTTGTTCTCAGTACATTCCTGTTATTAACACCACTCTCCCTTCCTATCACAACCCCCTGCAACTTAAAGGATTGAAAGGGTTGACTTTGATAGAAGGAATGTATTCTTACTATTGTACTCTATGTCTTCTGAGTTCCATCCACTGTGCTTCCCATCTAACAAATAAACTAAGATGAATTCTAGTAACTCTTAATCAGAAACATTTACTAAGCATAAGACAATTACCATTATTACTATAAATAATAGAAATATTAGTCCTGTTAGTCTGTAAGCCAGAGACATACTATCCCACTGATATATACAGTGTCTGAGGGGGAACAGTTGGTCAAATGTAAAGAACAAGGAGGTACATGAATAGGGAGTCTGTGCTCAAGGCAACTTGTTAACACTGAATTACTGGCCTTGATTTCCTTTTTTTCCCTTTCCTATTAGTAAGAGATTGGCTATTTTTTTACTCAAGTTGCTTCTTTTCTATTCACCTGCTGGGCAGAGATACCTCTTTGCTGGCTGCTTCATTTTTGTCATCTTCTATGCTGTGGGATTAGTATTTTGTTCTTTTAGCAAAAGCAGAAACTGTAAGCCAAGGATCTACAGAACTTTTCTGTGACTGTCCCCCTAATTAAATTCTGAGGGATTTCTAACTCTCATGCAGTAGGTTAAAGTGCAAGTAAAATCTTTCTTCTTTCATTCAGATCTTCCAAACTCAACTCTGTTCATAGCTTCACTCAGGCGAGTTCTTCTGAACTCCGAGTATTCTGAAAGCCCAAGATCAGCTACCCTATTATTCCAAATCAGGGTCTCACCAATGAGGCCATTCATTTCTATTCCATGGTGATAAGCCAAAATCCACATTTCTAACATTTATAGTATAACCAGGTAACAATTTGTCCCAGGATGAACACATAGTTCTGGGAGCCAGGATTTCCTAGCTATTAACTTAGAGTCCTCATGAACTTTTATAATCTCATAAATTTCCAAATTTAGTGATGGAAAACAAGAAACTTCAATGATCTTTACCATTTTCTCTAATTGCTGTTTCTTTGACAACCATCCTTGATTGCATCATTTTCCATCAGCAAAACTATCTATATTTGAAAAGAGCACCCTTGTTAATATGGATGAGGGATGGTTCTTTTAGTATTTTGAGATTTTTATATGGTAGAACATTCTTTCTCCCTTGAATCCATAAAAAGAAGATGATATCATACATTCCAACAGTAATCCTTTGATTTGTGCATTATAATTCTTGTACTTGATGACACTTTTCCATTTTCTTATTTAGATGTTATACCACCTCTAGGACTACTCCCCCAACTCAAACACAAATTGGACTATTTCAGATTCAAGGCACTTTGTTGGTCTGTATTTCTAAAATTATTGCTCAAGTGCTGGTATATTTACCTTTACCAGTATGCCATTTTACACAATCAGCTCAAAGTAAAGTCATTTTCTGTAGTGGCATATCACCAACAGTAATAATAAGAATCTATTCCCATCCCATAAACTAGGTTTTACTCTCACTCAGATAACAAAAGCATTGGTGAGGACAATAGCACCTGCATAGGATATACCAGGAAGAACATCACACATATATGGAACATACAAGGCTGAGACAACTCACATCACACTGCTGGGTCTATTGTTTTTTTCACCCCATCTTTACACTATCTTGCTGCATGTGTCACATTACTAGGTTCCATATGCTTTCTATGGATTAACTCAACTGTGCAGATTGATTCTCTGGGCCTGCTTTTTGCTGGTAATGGAATCTACTGCTAAGTAAGTTGCTTTACTGCAAAATAGAATTTCTTGTGTGAGAGGGAAAAGAAGAAAATCTTTCCTCCGTTCTGCACTCTGGAAGAGGTGAAAATGGTTTCCTCTCAAGGCTAGTTTATTTTTCCAGCTAGCTTTCTTTTTGACTGTCATAGATGACTGATTTAATGTTGCTTATTCAGGGCATTATGGAAAGCTAATTGTTCAGCTAGCAAATAGCTAGCCACTTTAAATTTCTATGAAATTGACAAGGAATTTATCAACATCTCAGAAAAGTATAAAAATTTCTTTAAAATCAGAAAGAAGGAAATCATTTTATAAAGTACAAATGTACCTATTTCACTTTTGAAGTCTTTATAATCTGAAGTTACTAAAAATGTGAGACATTATCCTCTATTTCAACAAGCAGAAAAGATACTACATAAAAAATTCAAATTAAAGAACAGGAGGGATCAAATATGAAAGGGCCCCATTCTAAAAAGACTTGCCTACAAGGCTATATACTTTTAGAGGGTTGAGAGGGACTTTAGAATACCATCAGTCCTCTGGAACTAAGAAGATGATTTTAACCCCAGGAAGCAGAGGGAAAGAAAAACAAAACAACTTGGAGCATTTTATATGTACAAGCAGTTCTGATTTCAGAATAAATAGGGAATAGGAGATACACAAATACCCATATACACTCTAACAGAGCACAGTTCTATCTATATATATACTTGGAAGCAGAGTCCCCAAACACTCACATGTATGGACATAAAGTGAAACAGATTGCACGTGCTTGAAAGGAATGGGCCCTTACTGGCCAGTCTTCTATTATACAGAAATCCCTTCAATGATATCCTCAATAAGTGGTTATCCAATTTCATTTAAAGAGTAAAAAGAGAATTCTCTAATGCCTGTAGCAATCTATTTTGCCAGTTGTGAAGTTTTCCCTTATACCAAGCCAAAATCTACATTCTATAATTTCTATCCATTAGCTTTATCATTGGTTCTGGGATTAAGGAGAATAATTTGAATCATTTCACATGACAATCTTTCAAAGAACTCAAGAAACGTACTATGCTTATTCAGCTTATACATTCCTTGTCAAAAGTTCTCTTTTGCAGATTAAATATCCTTGAATCTTTTAAACAGTTCTCATAGGGCATGGTTCTGTCACTATATTACTTACTCTCCTCTGGACTCATTCTAGGAAGCACATATTTCTTCTAAAATGTGGCATCCACAACTGAACACTACTCACATATGGTCAGAAGAGGGTAGAGAAGTCATGGTACTATCACTTCCAATATGCTGGAAATTATATTTATATAAGATGGCATTATCCTTTTTGGTAGCCATATTACACAATGAATTCGCATTAATCTTACAGTCCACTGTACTCCCAATTCCTTCTCTTTCTTCTCCCCTAAAATTTACATAGTTGATTTTTAAATTTGTTTTAGTATTTACATTTGTTCCTATCAAGTTACATCTTATTACATTTCACCTTATTGACAGCTTAACTTGCCTACTTCCTTAGCAACAATTACTATTTATCCCTTATTGTTATAATGTTAAGAGTTTAATTTGTGTAAAGGTGTTCTTTGTCAGGATCCCATCTATTCTTTCTAGAGAGAGAATTTACATGTAGTAAAGCATCACAGATGTGGGATGGGAGCAATGTTTTGTACTAATTGTTCTTACTATATACCATCTTAGTAAAAACTCCTTTCAAAATCTATTTTGACTGCCTAAATTATTCTTCACTAATAATATTCTTAAGCACACCAATGGGGCTCAAGCTAATGGTATAAGATTCAACCTTGGACTCTGGGAAGGAAAATTAGTCTTGTTCTAGGTCCCGAGACCCATCTCAAAAAGTTGGAATGAGAATCCTCAGAACTTATAGGGACTATATATCAATGAGGGTTTGGTTTGGTTTTGTTTGCAACCAAATTAAATTCAACAACATTTATTGTATACCTGCTATACATAAAATTCTTTGGTAATCCTGGGAACACAGAGATGGAAAACTGCTTTGTCTCTTGCCTAATGGGAATTAATAAAAAGAAAGGGGGGATCTGCTACATATAAAACTATGTATGACTCAAGGTAAAATATAACAGGGACAAAGGAAAAAAACTACTCAAAGAAAATTTTAAGGAAAAAGATCTCAACAAGGATGAGAATATGAAAAAAAAAGCCTGAATGGATACATAGAGGGAGGAGAATTCAGTGTGACAAATATTCTAAAAGTTAGTAGTTTGATGTGACAGGAATGCAACTTGTATTAAGGAGAGTAAAATAAACAAGTAAATTGGAAATAACTAAACAAGCAAATTGGAAAACCTAGCCCTTTTAGAGAAGAGGGGAATGCATTTCCCTCCTTTTGTTGGAGATATGAAGCTCTACTAGTCTAGGACATTGAATGCCTAGTTAGTTGCTGTTGATTCTGCTGATGTAGTCTTTTGAACTCTGGGTGTCCTTATTGTAATATCCCCTTGAAATGACAAATCAAATCATCAGAAGTTTGTGGCTAGTTGCAGTCACTCCTAAAGGCACCCTTAAAGAGTTGTGGGTTTATCTTTAATGCTATTAGTTGAAGCACTTAGTCTCCCTAATATCTATGACTAGTTAGAATCTTCCTTATATCATTGATTTAATGATTAACTACTCAGTATCATTTAATCAGTTAACATCAATTAGCACTTATAAAAGGATATTCACAGAGAAGTTATATTAAGAACAGATTGCAAGCATTTCATCCAGCCTTTAGGAATACACACTCCCGTATATCATCTCAGTCTCTGAGAAGAATAGTCTATCTGACCCAATCCACATCCTTCTCCAATCTATTTTCCATAGAGTTACCAAAGTGATTTCAATTTCAGTGGTTTCTTTATTCTAACCAGATATTATTTCGTCTACATCTTATCTTTTTTCTAATGTTTATAAGCTTTATAATTACATATCATTGTAGTATAACATACACATATATTAAAAATATATATTAATAAAATAATATCAAATATATGGTAATTTTATAATTAAAACACACATACACACTGTAGGAACTTGCTCAAACATTTTTACTGATAGTTATATACAACCAAAAATATTGAAGACTACAGTTCTAGGCAATTTTTGTTTAAAATTTTTGTTTTATTATAAATTTTAACACAAAATAAAAATATATTTCCATAATAACATTACAAAGATTAAATTTTAAAAGTTACAGCATGTCTTTATTGTTAAATATATATTTAATTAGTTATGGAAACAAATCATATATACTATATAAACATATATGTTAAATATATAATAAATTCAACATGTAACTTTCAATGCTATCTGTTTGTGATTCTTTCTGCCTTCCTTCTATTTTGTGTTTAATATACTTCAATGATCCTCTTTAACTTTTTTTGTTATTATCCTATTCCTAATTTCCTTTATCTTCCCACCCACACCCCAAAGGGGAAAAAAAGTAAAACAATGAAAAATAAAGTTCTTGAATTGGTCATGTCCACAAATATATGCCTTTTTCTATATATTGAGTCTTAGCACTTCTGACAGGAAGAGGATAGTCAGTCAATCAGCCAGTCAACAAACATGTACTAAGTACTAATTAGATTCCAAGAACTCCATAAAGCTCTATAGAATACAAAGAAAAGCAAAAACAGTGACTCAGGGAGACAACATCTATATAACTAGGTACATGCAAAATAGATATAGAGTAAGGCACTAGCCATTAGGTAAAACAGGAAAGACCTACACAGAAGGTGGGACTTGAGCTGAGTTTTGAACAAGGACACTAAGAAACCAAGGTAGAGGAGAAACATTTTGATCATTAAGGATAGCCAGTTCAAAGAAAGATTTGTGTTTGAGAAACAAATAGGCCAGTGTAGTTGAATTGTAGAATGCGAAAAAGGGGAATAAGTATAAGAAGATTGAAAGTGGCCACGTTAATAAGAGTTTTAAATACCAAACAGAGGTGCTTATCCTGGAGGTAATACGGTACTCATTGATATCTATATATGGTAGGGTAGGATGGAGGAGATGTAGTTCTTGTATGTTTTGAAGAAATCACTTTAGCATCTGGAAGGAAGATAGTTTGATTGAGAAGGCATGAGGCAGGAGATGGGTTATAAGACTATTGGAATAGTACAAAGCAAAAGTGAGAAGGTCTAACTAGAATTGAATGGAAAAAACTTTAAGATTCAAAAGATGTAGTCATGGTAGAAATGGCAAGATTTAGCATCTAGCAGGGCATGTGAGGCAAGGAAGAATAAATTGAGGATGACAATAGAAGCTGAGGATCTGGGGGATGGGAAGAGTTATATATATCCTTGATAGCAATAGCAAAGTTAGAAAGGAGGATGCAGAGGAAAGATAACCAGTTCTGTTTTAATCACGTCAGACTTCAGATGCCTAGGTGGGATAGCCAGTTTGAGGTATCCAAATATCATTTGCTAATAAAGAACTAGAGCTCAGCAGAGAATAAGGCTTAATATATATTTCTGATAATCATCAGCATACAGATGATAATTGAACCTATAAAGACTTTTGGGATCACCCAAGTGACATGGTACAAAATAAAAGAGAAGAAAGTCCATGATAGAACATGGGCCTGCCATGGGTAATTTACCAGCAGAGACATAGGAGAGATTAGACAGGAAGAGAGCTAGAATAGTAGTTACTCAATCCCAGAGAGGAAAGACTATTCAAGAGAGTATCCAGGGATGATTCATATTGTTAGATGCTGCTAAGAGATCAAGGATGACGATTAAGAAAAGGCTATTTGATTTGGCAATTAAAAATCATAGTAGGTCAACAATATTAACAGATAATTTTCGGATTAAGAAATGAAAACCATTTCTAATCATATGAAAAAAAAATACTCTAAATCATTATTGATCAGATAAATGCAAATTAGGACACCTCTGAGGTACCACTACACACCTCTCAGATTGGCTAAGATGACAGAAAAAGATAATGATAGATGTTGCAAGGGATGGGAAAACTGGGATATTGATACATTGTTGGTGGAACCGTGAACTGATCCAACCATTCTGGAGAGCAATTTGGAACTATAACCAAAGGGCTTTCAAACTGTACATACCCTTTGATGTAGCAATGTCTCTATTGGATCTGTATCCCAAAGAGATCATAAAAAAGGGAAGGAAATCCACATGTACAAAAATGTTTATAGTAGTGCTTTTTGTGGTGGCAAGAAACTGAAAACTGAGTGGATGCCTATTAGTTGGGGAATGCTGACTAAGTTATGGGATATGACTGTTATGGAATATTATTGTTCTATAACAAATGATTAGCAGGATGATTTCAGAAAGGCCTGGAGAGACTTATGTGAATGAACTGATGCTAAGTGAGTAGAACCAAGAAAACACTGTACACAGCAACAACAAGATTATGTGATGATCAACTGTTATAGACGTGGCTCTTTTAAAAAATGAGTTGATTCAGGCCAATTCCAAAAAACTTGTGATTGGAGAGAGTCAATTGCATCCAAAAAGAGGACTAAATGTGAATTACAATGCAGTACTTTCATCTTTTTTGTTGTTGTTTACCTTTTTTCTTTCTATTTTTTTCCCTTTTTGATCTGATTTTTCTGGTGCAGCATGACAAATGTGGAAATATGTATAGAAGAATTGTACGTTTAACATATTAAATTGTTTGCTGTCTAGGGGAAGGAGTGGGGGAAGGGAGGGAGAAAAATTTGGAACACAAGGGTAAATGTTGAAAACTATATTTGCATATATATTTTGAAAATAAAAAGCAGGGCATTAGGTGGCGCAGTTGATAGAGCACCAGCCCTGAATTCAGGAGGATCCAAGTTCAAATCTGGTCTCAGACACTTAACACTTCCTAGCTGTGTGACCCTGGGCAAGTCACTTAATTCCAGCCTCAAAAAAAAAAAAAAAAAAAAAAAAGAAAGAAAAGAAAAAGCTATTATTTTTAAAAGGTCATTAGTAACTTTTGAAAGATCAATTTCAATTGCATGATAAGGTCAAGGACCAAACTATGGAACAGGGGTTCTCAAACTATGGCCTTTGGGCCAGATGTGGCTCACTGAGGATGTTTATGCACCCTCTCCCCCCCATTATGGTAAATGGGCTGAGGGGCGGAGACAGAGTGTAAGTTTTTGTTTTTACTGTAGTCCGGCCCTCAACAGTCTGAGGGACAGTGAACTGGCCCCCTATTTAAAAAGTTTGAGGACCACTAGTATAGAATGTTCAGAATAGAACAATAGAATAGAAGAAATAGAAGCACCCAATGTAGATGGCTTTTCAAAGAATTTAGCAAAGGAGAGGAGATATATAGGAAGATAGCTAGTGCTGATAAAATCAAATGAGTATTGTATAAGAAAGTGAGCAACTTAGGTTTGTAGGCAACCGAGCAAATAGATAGTGAAAGATAGTAGTGAAAGTTTGCTGGAAAAGTCAATAGGGTATTGAATCAAGTGTGCTTTTAGAGGAGTTAACTTTGGTCACCTCTTTATATGAAACTGGAGTTGACTTCAATAAGGAAAACCTCTCTATGAAATTGGAATGAAGGAAGAGACAATGAAATACCTAAATGCTGTAAGATAAAGAAGGAGTTTTCAATAAATGACCTCAATTTGAGAGAGTGGGGAAGGTGAGGGGTGGGAACTAAAGTGAGGTTTTAAGTTGAAGGTAAGGGCAGATGATTGGCTTGAAGAAAAACAAGAATATCTGAAATGTCTATTGTGGAGAGTGAGACAATATTCTGATTAGGGAAGAACAGAATGTTTGCCTTGCTTCAGTGAGAGATTAAACAACATAAATTTGCAGTAGACCCAGTCAATATAGTTTTGCAATTTCTTCCAGTTCCCTTAATAGCACATGACTAGGAGCAAAGAAGGTGAATGGTATAAGTAATCCAAGGTTAGAATTTGGCAAGGAATAATCAATTATAGAATAAGGGGGCAAGGAATTTGTGAATAGAGAATAGTGTTGAATTGAGTTGGCTTACAAAAAGGTCGATATAGGGGAGAAAGGAGAATGAGCCAGTATAAGGATGATGATCTGGGGGAAAAAAAACTGAGAAGAAGACAATGAAGGTAATAGTGAAGATGAAAAACAAGAATAGGAGTCAAACGATATAAAGGAATATAGAACCATAAAAAACCATGATTAGATAAATGACTTGCAGAATTCATTTAGTCAACAATTCATTGGTGAACAATAAAAGGGATACTTTTGAGTGATGGCAAGATTTAAGATATGAATACCTTTACATAGTTAAGGTGGAGTGGAGGTTAGATCATGTGAATTGATTGAAGAATTGGGAATGTAATGTGCAAATCTAATTCAGTTAGGGTTTGATTTTTGAATGAAATGATATACTTATACATGTCATTCGATAATTAACAAAAGAAGGTTTATTTAGCCATAGCATAGAAAAGATATTAAAGGATGCTGCAGCACTTTGCTTGGATTTATATGCTCCCTTGACTCCATATGGGACTGGATCTGGTCAACAAAACAAGTTATAGTGACTTGTTTGGTCTTGGGCCATTCCACAAATTGGCTTTATACTCAGGTGAGTAGGAAGGCACCTCAATATGACCAAAAGCCACCTGGAACTTGCATCAGTTGAGACACAACGTTAGCCTTAGTCCCTAGACTTAACAATAGCTTTCTTTCCTTTTAGAGGACTCTGGTAGATTAGCATTCCTATCCCAGGCAAATTGGGATATTTGAAGATGTATCAGTATGAATTTTGAATTTGTTTAGTATGTTGGCAGATAGAGAAAAGAAAAGGACCAAGAGACAGGAACTGAACTCATTAAAAAAGAAAGGAGAATATTCTAAAAGCCAGTTAAAACAGTTTCCAGGAGCTGATATGCATAATAAATATGGACAATGTAAACTTCAAAGGAAGAAAGATTGCTTAGGTAAAGAGGTAACTTAGAAATGGCATTGGGGAAAAAGAAATAGGGGGCTAGCAGATGAAGTGTAGCCAATTTTGAAGAGGTAGACAAAGGAAGCAGTGCCATTAAAAAGAAGTCACTTTTTCAGTGAAGATCATAAGGTAGAAGGAATAAGAAAGGAAGAAACAAGATTAAAAGAAGTTTGTTAATTATGAAGGAGGCATTCCAGGGGCACAATGGAAGGGGTAGACAGATATGGAATACAATTAGTGGAGGAAGGTTGAAAGGGGTGAAGGAGCAAAAAGTTAAAAATGAAGATCAAGCAGCCTGGAGTACAGAAGCCCTGAAAAGGACAAATATAAGAAGATGGACATATTAAACATTGAGTGCTGAGTCCAAAATGAATATCAGTGGTTTATGAGGGAAAGTGTTCAGATTGTTCAAGATCCTCTTTTGAAGTTCAGTCACCTGGTAATCAGTGACTCTAAGAGGCCTATCACATATTAGGAAGGAGCAGGTTGAAGCATGGGGTGAATCTAATCAAAAAAGAGAATGTCAGCTTTTTCTTTTTCTTTTTTACTCTGAAGAAGGTTCTGGGAGGAAGAGGGACCCGGGATGAAAAAAAAAGTCCTGTCTTCAGTGCCAATGCCAGTAGTACAGGGCAGCTTGGCACTGGTGATGGTCCTGAGGAAGTCTCATAGTAAAAGACAAAGTAGGCAACAACTTCTGACACGTATGGAGGGAACGTAACTGGGAAGCTGGCAGGCCCTAGTACAGGAGGTCATCCTAGGGAAGATTAGTGAGCTTCCTCATCGTCTAAAATCTTGCTTGGTCGTTACATTAATCAGTCATTAAGTCTTTCAAACTTTCCCCTCTCCCCCAATATAATATTCTAAGAAGATGGCTGAATGAGTGAATCAATCTAATCACCTTATCCCAATTAATGCAAGTGCCCAGTAGCTATAATCCCTGACATATTCATTAGGGGAAAAACACATCTCAATTGTTCACTACATATGGATACCTATCTAGGTTCCAGAGGAAGTCCAAGGGAATTGGTTACATTCTCTGAGACTTGTGTTGAGCCATGGAGCTGGTTGGGACCAAGAGATTTTAGCTTTTAAGATAAGAGCCAGCCCTGAAAAGGGTAAAAGAGGAAAAGGACCTCGGCTTCAATCTTGGTCTCTTCCCCTCTAACCTCTACCCTGCTTTGGGTGGGATAGAGAAGGCAAATTCATATAGTTCTTCTTTGTGTCTTGGTAGATAGATTCCCAAATATTTTGACAATTCATAGTTATTTTGAATGGAACTTCTGTTTCTATCTCCTGCTGGATTTTGCTGGTAATTTATATGGATATGCTGAATACAAATTCAAGGAGAGGATGAATACAAATTCGAGGCTCTATGTGAAGCACGCTGCCCCCCCCCCAAAAAAAAAAGACACCATATCTAAGAGGAACTTCTTTAAGATTTTAGCAAAAAGGATTCCTAGGAGCTCTGAAATTACTTTTGCCATGTCCTCTCTAGACCATCCCACTTTCCTCTGATTCTGTATGTACAAGGTATGTCACAGACTTAGAGAGGAAGGGCATAACTTTATAACAGCTGTTCTATCATCTTGGTAAACAGCCTTTTCTAAAAGCTAATTAAGTCTGGCTAAATTATATCAACTGACAATGATGACAAAAAGCATTCATGTGGGGACTCTGAATATTAGAAGAAGCACCTTCATGCCCAAGGGACAATCTTGGAGTCTTGGGGGATATAATAGCCATGCTATGAGGACCCAGTTCATCAGTGTGATGGTATTTGGGATGATTTACGTCAGAGCATGTATTGTATTGTTCCTGTATAAATTGTTCTTCTAGTCCTACTCACTTATATCTGCATCAGTTCATAGAAATTTTCTCAGATTTCCCTCAAAAGGAATGTCTTATCAGGTCTGTTTCATCATTTTTATAGCATAATAATGCTCCATCACATTCAAATATAATGCTTTACTCCTAATTTCCAAGTTTTTGTTATAACAATAAGAATTGCTATGATTACTTGTATTTATGTGGGCCATTTTGCTCTTTCTTTTTAATCACTTTAAAATATAGTTCTAGTAGCAGTGTCATGGGGAGGAAAAGATAGGAATAGTTAAGTGACTTTTGAGACATAATTCTAAATTGTTTTTCAGAATGGTGAGACTAATTCACAGACAACATGGAACAATCAATACATTAATTTGCCTGTTTTCCTGTAGAAAAAAACATTCATTTTTTTTCAATCCTTAAGATTTTTATGATATATCTCTTAATATTAGTAATTGGAAACATTTTTCCCCCAAATCGACTTTCAATAATTTAGATTTATTTCTCTGAAAACTGTCTATATTCTTTGAAGAATGTTTATTGGGAAATGGCTGTCACTCTAAGGTATTGGAATCTTTATGTATCTTGTATATGACATATTTGTTAGAGAAACTTGCTGCAAAGATTCTCTCTCCCGTGCTCCAATTTTCCATTTTACCTTTTACTTTTAATTGTATTGGTTTTGTTCATGCAATACCTTTTTAATTACAAATTACACAAATTAATTTTGTCTTTTGTGGTCCATTTTATCCCTTATTTGGTCATAAACTCTTCCCCTCTTTATAAGGACAAAAAGGATTTTGTTTCTCGATCATCTAATTTATAATGTGATTTTAAGTATTGAAGTCTTATATCCATTTGGAGCTTATTTTGGTATAAAATGTGAGATGCTAGTCTAGTTTCTGCCTGACTGCCTACCAGTTTTTCCAACAGTTTTTTGCTATAGCCGGGGATCTTTGGATTTTTTGGACTCTGCTGATATGTTTGTTTGTTTCTAAATGTTTTGCACCCAATCTATTCCACAAATTGATCTACTTTTAAATTGTACAAGATCATTTCGTAGATTCCAGTTTTGCAGTATATTTTGAGATCTATTATGGCTAGCACACCTTTTTTTCCCCAATATTTCCTCAAGATACATGACCTTTTGTTCCTCCACATGAACTTTATTATCATTTTTCTTAGAGCTACATTCTTTGGTTGGTTGAGTGTTATGATCCTAAATAAGTTCATTAGAAATAGTACTATTGTTTACTACACTGAAATGGCCTAACTATGAGCAATAAATAGATCTCCAATTATTTAAGGCCTTCATTTCTGAAGAGTATTTTGTAATTGTATTTATGTAGTTCCTTTTGTGTCTTGGTAGATGCCCAAGTATTTTATACATTCTGTAGTGGTGTTTTTTTTTTTTAATGTAACATCCATTTCTATAACTTCCTGTGGGATTTTGATGGCATATACAAAAAATATTGATTTATTGGGGCTTATTTTACAACTTGAAATTTTGCTTAAGCTATTACTTTAATTTTCAATTGACTGTTTGGGTTCTTCAGAAAGATCATCATCTGCAAAAAGTGATACTTCTGTTTCCTTTTTGCTTATGCTTATTCCCTGAATTTCCTTATATTGTCTTATTGTTTCAGCAATAACCTGAAATAATACCAGTAATAACAAACATCCTTGCTAAACCCCCAATCTGATTTCAAAGTTTTTTACTTTTTCTCCATAACATATAATGTTGGGTTTTGGTTTTACATAAATACCACTTACTATATTAAGGAAAGGTCAATTTATGTTTTCTAGTGCTTTTAAAAACCAATGCTGAATTTTTCAAAAGTTTTAAATGCATTTATTTATATGATCATGTGGTTTTAAAAATTATTTTTGATGTTGATATGGTCTGTTGGGTTTATAGTAGTACTTTTTATTGAATCAATTTGAATTCCTGGTATAAATTCAAAATACTCATGGTATATAAACTCTTAGTTTCTTTTAATTTTTATTTAATAGTGTTAATATTCATTAGAATTCATTTTTTAAAATTATTTGCTTTTTCTCTAGTTGGTTTGGGTATCAATAACACATCTATCATAGGCATAGTTTGGAAGAATCCTTTATTTTCACATTTTAGCAAAAAAGTTTATGTAATAATGGAAAATGGAATATTTATTAGAAAGCACTTATAAATTCATCTATTCCTGGTACTATTTTCCTTGAGGATTTATTTGTGGTTTAATTTCTTTTTCTAATATGGAACTACTAAAACAATCTATTTCTTATTTTATTAAAATGCAAATTTTATATTTTGTAACAATTTATTTCATTTAAATTACTTATATTGTTGTATATAATTGTGTAAAGCATTTTCTGATAATTTTATTTATTTCATATTCATTTGTAAATTCTCCCTTTTTCATTTTTGATACATGTATTTTTCTTTTGCCTTTCTTCACCCAACTAGCTATTTATCTGTTTTATTACTTTAAAAAATAAGTTACTAGTTTTATGTTCAAGTTTGCCATTTTCTCATTTGCATTTTAGAATTTCTACTTTAACATTTACATTTTGTGTGTGACTTTTTCCAGTTTTTTTTTATTTAATTGCATTCATAGTTAATTATTCTTTTTTCTTCAGCTGATTAAAGTTAGACAAAGGACATTTAATCTGGGTTCATAGATGGATTTTTAAAATTCAATACAATTATTTCCTTTGCATTCCTATTTATTTTTATGCACTTAAAACCAATATTATATTGTTATGGAAATGCTTGTAAAACAATAAATTTTAAAAATATTTTGATAAGGGATCTATTACATATCTATGGCTTAGATATTTATGTATATGTCTATATGCATATAGGCATACATACACACACACACACACACATACACACACACAATTCCTCTTAAGGATTGCTTTATTTGCATCCCACAAGTTTTGGTAGGTTGTCTCTGTTGCCATTTTTTTAAACAAAATTTTCTATTGTTTTTATGATTTGTTTGTTGATGCATTAATTTATTAGGGTTAAATTATGCAATCTTTAAACTTTCCTAATTTTTCTTTCATTATGGCCACTAAAGGATGTGTTTAGTATTTCTGTTTTTCTTCATTTGTTTTTGTAAGGCTTTTACATCTCAATCCAGGATCAGTTTTTGTAAAGGTCCCATTCACAGCTAAAAAAATATGTAAATTTCTATTCCCATTTAGTAATTATCAGAGATATAATCTCTAACTTTTCTAAAGTTCTCTTCAAATGTTTATCTTATTTACGTTGGTTAAATTTTCCTGTGTTCAAAAGGGTGTACAATGAGATTCTCCATTATTAAGGTTTTATCATTTCTTCCCTAAAATCCTATTACCTTTTTTCTTTTAAGTTTTCAGATACTATACTGTTTAGCACATGTACATTAAATATTGATATTGACTTGTTACCTATGGTGCTTTTAATCATATAGTAGTTTCTTTGTCTATCTCTTTATTGTCTATTTTTACTGTTGAACTTGTCTGAAATCATGGTTTCTATCTTTGCTTTTTTTGAGTTCATCTGAAAGTTAACAGATTTTGTTTTAGAACCTTACTGTTAGAATTCTGTTTCTACTGGGTTCCTTGCAAATGACATATTGTTAAAATCTGCTTTCAGATGTATTCTACTATCCTTTCCTGTAAGCTGACATGGTGAGTTTAAAAACAGTATCTCCCCTTAAAATGTCATATAATGGTTGTAATTGATAGGAAGTTAAGCCTAACACTGGACGCATCCATTGGATATCTCCTATCAATTTCTGAAAGTCATGTGCTAAAAAATGTAATGGTCGGGCTAGCTTTCTGGAGGACCTCGGAACCAGCCTTGATCTTAGTGGAGGAGTGAAGGAGGCAGGAGAGCCACCAGGAGGATGGTCAAAAATGGAATGTGTCTCTTCCAGTTCTTCTTAGCCCTTATATACCCTATTAAAATTACATCATTACAGCATACTATGTATGTGTGAAGTAGAGAACCATTACACCACCATACTAAGTATATATGTGATCTAGATAACCATCATCTTAATTCCACTGAATTAACAATTTGTTTCAAGTATACTTCTCCCGAGTTCCTGCCCTCTACACTTTCCCAATTTTTAGAGAATGCCTTCTAATTCATGATTGTTAATTGTAAATTTCCCACCCCCCCATCCTGTTCTGATACTTTTTCCTCTCTGCCCTCTTCTTCCCTTTTACAAACAGGTGGCAAATAACATTATTCAATGTTTCCACTTTATTACTCCTCTTTGCTTACCTATCTTTGCCTCTAATTAGATTTTTACTTTCTTTTCTTCATGCTCCACTCTTTGTTGCTAATTTGTTTTCCTTAGAGGTAGTTCAATGAATTCAATGTGCTTCTACACCAAGCATTTTTATAAACCTATGCCTTTACATCTCTTTCACTTTCTCCCTTCTTTCCTCCCTCCCTCCCCCCTCTTTTTTCCTTTTCTTGGTTCCCATGAAAGTGAGGCTCATGAGATGCTTCCATCCCTTCCTCTTTTCTTTCTATATTTTTTATTCTCATGCACTCCTCTTAAAGGAAGTGGTAAATTCCCTTGGCATCAAAATGAAAAAAAAAAAAAAAAAAAAAAACCACTTTTATGCCCTCTGTCCTTTTTAACTTTTTCTTTGACCCTTGCAAATATTAGAATTCTTTACACCTTTGGTTCTTGCCTTTTCATTAGAAATGCATGGAAGTAATTTTTTCAATTAAATTCTATTATCTTTTTTTGCATTTTTGGAAAATTGTACTCAGTGTTCTCTCAATTTGTAATTCTCAATTCTTGTGTGATTAAATTCAGTTTTGGCTCCTTGTTATTTGCTTTTTTTTTTTTTTTTGGCTAAATTTATTTTTTGATCTAGAAGTTCTTAATTTTAGTTATAATGTTAATAAGAATTTTCATTTTCAGGAAGAGTAGTGGATTTTACTTTCACTTTTTTTTTTTTGGTTCTAATATATTTGATAAGTTTTTATTCTTGATTCTTTGGATTATGGTATCCAGCCTTCATTTATTTGCTCATGATTTTCAGTAGTCTTATAAGCCTTAAATTATCTCTTTGATGTGTTTTCTAGGTCAGTTTCTTCTCTTTTATTTCCAATTTTGCGATTTTTGTCTTTTACCCATTTCTTATTGTCTCAGGGAGTCTATGCTTTCTGTTTGGCCTGTATTACTTTTAGGGATTTCAATTCTTGGTTAAGCTTTGTCTGTTCTAAAGTTCTTGTCTTTGCCATTCTTTCCTACAACCTAAATTTGATTTTAACATTGTCTTTTGTAGATTTCTGACCAGGGCATGCTTTTCTCTGAAACTCTACTTAGATATGTATACATATTCTTTTTTTGGGATTTGACTTTTGAGTTTCTATTAGTTCACAGTTTTTCTTCATTGTCTTTGCATCTATTTGTTCTTATATACAGCCACAGTTTCTGGGTTGGTTCTTTGTGTTTGAGTTAGTTGGATTTTGATTGTGGTAGCTAATATTAAGGTCCTACCTTCTGCAGGCGTACCTGTACTTTTACTCAATCTTCTGGCATCTCAGTTTGGGTTTTAGTTTTTTCTCTGCTTCCTTACAGAGTTTTGAACCCAGAATTTCTTCTGTTCTTTGTTCTGAGCCTGGTGGGCACTACCTGATACTGAGAGAAGATATTCTGGGAGATGGTAGTTGCTTTAGTTCTGGTTGCTGTTTCCTGGGTAGGGTTGCCCAGATGCACCTCCTAGGATCTGATATAGTCTGATTTCCTGTTCCACCTTGGATATGGTTGTTTCTGGTTTGTCTGTGTGCTTCTCTTTGGCTCTGACTCCTACTGCAGACCTACTTGAGCTTTGCCTTAAATCTACTACCTTTCCTCTGTTTGGTTTCATCAGAATTCTAACAGCCTTTTTGTGTAGTCCAAGACTAGATGTAGGTGGTTTTATAGTTGTTTCTCTTAATTTTATTATTTTTCCTTCTAATATTATCGTAGCATTTTTATGGTGTTTGAGGGTATTCCATTGCCCTCTGAGACCTACACACTCACATCTCACAATTCTATCAATGACAATGATTTTGAGTAGAATGACATGGTCATCCTTGTTCATTAGGAAGTTCTATATGTCTACTTAGTTATTAAACATTTTTTTCCTCATCAAAAGTTTGTAATTTCACTGGCAGAACTTTGTTCTTTATATCTCTAGTTAGCTTATTTACAATTCATAGCCTCAGGTCATAGAATCTTACTTATTCTTTCTGTACTCCTAGAAATCTATTCTACCAATGTCTTAGATCCACATAAGCCTGCTCGGTATTATCTCTTAACTATAACAAATTCTGCTGTTACCAAACCATACTATCAATCAATCATGCCAGACAATGTATGGAGGATACAATACAAAGAGTGAAACAATCTCTGCTCACAAGGAACTTACTTTCTAATTGGGAAGATAAAGCATATATGTAGGCATATAGAGAATAACATACAAAATAGTCAAACAGACATAGTTTGAGAAAGCAGGTATTAATAGTTGGGAGGATCAGGAAAAGGTTAAAATAAAAGGTGGTGTTTTAAACTGTACGTGGAAAGAGGAGAAACATTATGAGATGGAATTGAGGAGCAAACAGTTTGTAGGCCTGAAGGACAGTCAAGGCAGAGACACGTGGAAGATGGAATGTCATATATGGGAAATAGAGAGGTAATTAGTTTATTTGGATTGTGGAAGCAGTAAGTATTTAATAAGCCCTGACTATGTGTCAGTCATTCTGCTAAATGCTGAGGACACAAAAAAAGGCAAAAATGGTCTTTTTACCAATGGGGAAAGGTCTTTGGAAAAATCTAGCTTACATCCCATGTTGGGTGAAACTCTGGGACAATATTGCTCCTATCACACAGGCTTCCTGTGATCATAGATCACACCTTCCTAAAATTCTTAAGATTATCACTTCAATTTTCTCTTTATTGACTACAATCAAGAATAGTAGTTTGCTTTTTCTTTTTGTATTTTCTAGCTGATGAAACTGTTAGCAAGTCAAGAATTTATCAGCTGCTCTGGTTTTAATAGAAAGCTCTCTCTTAGAAATCATATGTAGAAAAAGATTCCCACCATGGCAATATTTTCTTTGAATGGTGTATGATCTTTATCAAGAACTCATCAGCACTGAAATATTCATTATTGACAACTGGAAAATTCACAATAGAAAAATCAAATAAAAAAATCTAGTCAAAATTTTTTTTTCTATTTGGCCTTTATATAACATTCTTCTTTCTTTTTTTCATCCTTTACTTCTTTACAGACTATTCATAATTAGCATTTAAAAATAATAGCTAACACTTATATGGTGCTTTAAGGTTTGCAAAGTACTTCACATGTTGTTTTGTTTTTATCCTCCCAACTAACATGCGAGGTAGTGCTATGGTCTCCATTTTACATCTGCAGAAACTAAGGCAGGAAGAAATTAAGTGACTTACTTATGGTCATATAGCTAACATATTTAAGGAAGAATTTAAGCTGAAATCTTTTTGAGCCCAAGACCAGGGCTTTACTAGATTGAGTAAAGCTATCCTCTAGCTATCTACCCTTTTCTCCTAGCTACTTTCTTCTTTCTGGCTTTTTTTTAAAGATTGTTTTGTTCTTGGTTCTTCTCTATGCCTGACTACTAAGTCTTATTAGTCAGACTATTCTCCATATCCCATCCTGTAGCTGTTCCCCATGTGTTGAAATACCATCTTTAGGCAGATGACTCCCAGATATATACATTTAGCCCTAATCTCCTAAGCTCCAGCCATGTAGTCAATTCAACAGTTCTGTAGTGCCAACAACCACCCTATTTTATTAACAATTTCTATAGAGAATATACATGTGAGAATCTCATAAAAACCACTACTGTTTCATATTTCAGTTAAACAGTCCCTGTCTTCAATCTTATAATTTCATTTCCCAACTTTGTATTCTTAGACTAGCAGAATATTTTATATATCTTAGGCACTTAACACATTTTTATTGAATGGAATTGTAAATGACCCAAATCCTGTTGCTTTAATATCAGTAATACTGTTAATTCATCTTGTGAATACTGGAAAACCTAGTTTTCCCTGGCTTAGGTAAATTTTTTAAAAAAAATTTATTTTGCGCTTCCACCCCAGTGTGTATGATTCATTGGAAAAAGAATGATCTGTTTTGTTTCTTAAAGAAAAAATCATCTTCTTAAAAATAGTTGGGGAAAAAAAGCAGAGTAATTAAATTCTAGTTAAGATTGACTTAACTGTCCTTAGAAGTTTTCTAGGTCAATAAGAAATTTAGTGAAATTATCTGAAATGGTATTTTATACAGGGGTTCATGGAGTTATTCAGTTTTAAATGAATTTCCAGGTTTTAACAGAAATCATCGGCTAATCAGAGGAGATAAAATGGCCAAATCTGATTCTATAACACTAAAAAACTTTCTGAAAATGGAATATCAATGTATTTAGAATCAATGGGGAAAATGGGGGGAAAACCCTTTGTTACATGCTTCTCTGATATCAAGAAATAGAATTGATACAAATACATAATAAAAGTCACTCATCTTTAGGTAAATGGTCAAAGGATAGGATCAGTTTTCAAAAGAAAGAAGGGTTATCAACAATCAGAAAAAACGCAACAGATCACTTATCAGCAAAATGCTTATCCAAATAATTTTGCATTCCTATTCGCACCCAACCTATAAGCAAATATTAAAAAGGAAAGAAGAAAAGAAAAGAAAAGAAAAGAAAAGAAAAGAAAAGAAAAGAAAAGAAAAGAAAAGAAAAGAAAAGAAAAGAAAAGAAAAGAAAAGAAAAGAAAAGAAAAGAAAAGAAAAGAGAAAAGAAAAGAAAAGAAAAGAAAAGAAAAGAAAAGAAAAGAAAAGAAAAGAAAAGAAAAGAAAAGAAAAGAAAAGAAAAGAAAAGAAAAGGAAAGAAAGGGAAAGAAAAGAAAAGAAAGGGAAAGAAAAGAAAGGAAAGGGAAAGAAAAGAAAGGAAAGGGAAAGAAAGGAAAGGGAAGGAAAAGAAAGGAAAGGGAAGGAAAAGGAAAAGGAAAAGGAAAAGGAAAAGGAAAAGGAAAAGGAAAAGGAAAATGAAAAGGAAAAGGAAAGGAAAGGAAAGGAAAAGATAATTATTTGAGAGACTATGAAAGTTCAGGAATGTCAATGCACTGGAGCAATTAAGAAATTCAACTGTCCTGGAAATTAGTTTAGAACTAGACTCAGAAAGTCACTAAATTGTACATTGTACAATCAGGCACTACTTGATTTGGTTTGTACACTTCAAAAAGATAAAAGGGGAAAAAACCTGATGCATATGAAAACATTTGCAGCAACATTTTGTTGTTGTTGATGATGATGTTGTAGCAGAGAATTGTAAACAAAGTGGGTATTCATCAATTGGGGAATGGCTGAACATATTATCAATAGAATTATGACAAAACATTATTGTGCCATAAATTGATGGAATGGATGGTTTCAAAGATGCCTGGGAAGCTGATACATAGAGAATAAAATGAACATAATTAGGACAATGATTATCACACAATATAGAAAAACTGAGAAACACGAATAATTAGAATGAAGACAATGACTAATTATAGCTCAAGACTGATAATGGATCATGCTTCCCATCTCTTGGTAGAGGGAGAGAAATGATGATGATGATGATGACGATGATGATGATGATGACAATAGTAACAACAATAAACATTTATATAGCACTTTAAGGTTTGCAAAGTACCTTACAAATGCCTCATTTTATCCTTTTACAGATGAGAAAATTGAGGGAGATAGAGACTAGATGACTTGTCCAGGGCCACCCAGACAGTATCTAAATCTAGACTTGAATTAAATTCTTCCTGACTTCAGATCCAGTGCAATAGCAGCTTCACCACTCAGAGATAATGAGTTGATGGAAAAGAAATGCAGAATCAGACATACATTTTTTCAAATATAAACGTATGGATTTGTTCTGTTTCACAATATTTATTTGTTCAAAAGAGCTTGTAGTTTTTCTTTTGGGGGGAGAGGGGAGAGTTGGTATGAAATGAATAGTAGAGATAATGAATCTAAAACAAAGGGAAGAAAAAAAAATCAACAATTGTTGTGAGTCAGGATACTGGTGGAATGTTGGAGGTATGAGTTATCTCCCTACACACTCCCATAACACCAATGGTCTGTTGCAAGAAAGGAAATTGTGATGCATAATTAGGACATTTGGGATGAAATCTGCTCCCAGATAGACCGATCTGGGACCCAGTTGTGGATTCTTTGGATAAGAAGAAAAAAGATGTCATTTTTAGAATTGTGGCAGAGAGTTCTTGGAACTCTAGGGGAACATCCTTGCCAGCTGATTTTTGAACTTCCTGCTATTAGCTTTTATTTATTTTTATAACTTCCTGTAGTGTTTTGAAAATTGAGGATATTGGGAAATGATTTTAATAAAAGGCTATTTGAACTATTTGGGCTCTGAGTGATTCACTGTACCAGATGCCTAATACTAAGTTGGACAATAACTAAATAAAAATAAAAAGAATAAACAAAAGTGAGTAAAAGAAAGTCCAGAAGAAGACACAGATAAGTAGTGTAGTGCTAGAACTTTCATGCTGAATTCAAGTTATTATTTAAAAAAAAAAAAGTATTTGCATAGTGAAAAACCCAAAGTTTATATGTCAGAAGTTTAGTTTCATATACAATCTTTATGCTTTTCTTAGTATATTAATATGAACATTCTCATGCTTTAGAGGATTTAAACTTCTGAAGACTTGTGTTGATGGCGGAAAAGAGTGAAAATCTTACCAAGGAGATTCCTCACTAAATGCTCCTATACCTGAACTTTTCCAAATCTCAAATAAAACTTTAACTTGAACTGCTAACATTCATCCAGCAATTTAAAATTCTGAGGACCAAGGCTAGCTTATTTGTTCAACCAATCTTTATGTTTTCTTCTAGACACAATCAAAAAGTTTCAAACCTTAAAAAGGATCAAAAGGCATAGACGTTTAATGTTTTCAGTTTAAAACCTCATCAGTGCTATTCCATTCTATGATAATATCAAGTAGGTGGGAGATCATATTCTCCTTCCACTTCATATTTGTATTCCAAGTTTATTATAGGAATAACCATAGGATTTAGGACTCTACCGAAACTGGTTTGGGAAAATGGGATGCTTTTATTTCTACCCTTCTAATTTGTCTTTTTTATGTCCTTTCTCAATGACACAATCTACAATGCTTCATTACATTGCTATTTATAATCAAAGGGAAATTTAGATTAATTCTATCTAGAGCAGAAATAACCAAAGATTGATTCAATATCATAAATGCTGTAACTTCTTTTGTATGGAGCCCAGATCTTCAAGTTTACCATTAAGATACTTTCACATTTAACTCAGGGAAAATCTGATGCTTGTAAAAGTTGTTAAACACTGGCATTTTGTCAACAAACATTTATTGAAGCAACTGCACAAGTTACTAGGTATAGAAGACATAAAAAACAAAACACAATTCTTGTTATCAAACTATAACTTATTTAAGATAACAATTATTGTACATATATAAAATAAAAATAGAAATGACATTCTAAAAGCCACCGTATAAGTAAAGCAATGATAAAATAAAGATGGGAGTTAAAGAAGAATTGGTTTTTGGAGGCGAGTCTCTAAATGAGTTTTGAAGGGTAATGGCAGTAATTTTCATACCAGATTGAGTAAATTTGAACAGGTAAAAGAAATCATTGCAAATCTCATTTTCTTCTTCCTTCTCTTTTTAAAAAAAATGTCCTCTAATATTTTTTTTAATTTTTAAGAGCATCATAATTTTTCCCATTAACTTCCTCACACTTAGCCATTCCCTCTAATAAAGTTATTCCTAAAGCCCACAAAACAAGATAATAAAGAAGGAAATTTTTTTTTTCTTAATGCCTCTGGTTTTTATGTTATATTCATTTCCTAATATATCCTTATCTCTGTCCCACCAAAAAACAAAAACAAAAACAAAACAAAATAAAACAAAACCCAACAGGGGAAAAATGAGTTTAGCAAAGCCAACATTGATCATATTAAACAGTGTATTCTATTGCATAGATTTAAACTTAGACTCCTGTGTCTACACTAAAAGGAGGAAGGCATATTTTCTTAACCTTTCTCCAGGTCTAGTCTTGGTTATTACAATTATATATGGTTCGGTTTTGTTTTATTGCCCTTTTCCTTGATACTGTCATAGCTATTGCATATAATTTTCTTGGTTCTGCTAATTTTACTTTGCATCACCATGTCTTCCCATACTACTCTGACTTTTTAATATTTGTCATTTTTTATGATGTAGTTAGGTTCTATTTTAGTCACGCAAAACAATTTTTTTTAATCCTGCCCTCAAGTGATGGACTTTTACATTGTTTTCTGTACTTTCTTACACTTAAAAAAAAAAATGTAGCTATGAGTAAAAGAATGTCCAGAAGAGGTAAATTTGGGGCATTTTGTTGGAATATAGACCTAGAATAAAAAAGAAAACCTACAAACAAAAAATCTCTCACTACTAGAACCTATCATACCCTTAATCTAGTGTCATACAACCTGCCTCTCTTTCATAGCCAAACCAGTGGTGCAGTGTCATGTTTCCATTGGTATGATAAGGTATCAGCTCTCCAGACATTAAGTTTAATTTAATAATATTTTCTTTATCACTTTCTTAAGTCTAGACAATTAACAAAACAACCAATCAAACCTAAACACGTGAATAAAGTGTAAATTTACCTCTCAGATTGTCTTATATTCTGGTGAGCTCAAAAACTACTTTCTATATGAAGTTTTTTCTGATTCACTGAGCTATTACTCTTCCTAATCCCAATTAGGTACTTTTTTTTATATTTAGCATAAACATATATATGTCTGTATGTACTATACATCTATCCTTTTATTGGTTTATTTTGATTTCTTGTGATTTCTATTCTTTGTTTAGTTAAATATCTGCCTTCTAACCAGTTATAAAAAATACTTTCATAATTTATTCTTTTTATTTTTAAAACTTCTATATGTAAATTCATTTTGAATTTATTGCTTCATATGGTAGGTCTAAACCCAATTTTTTTCAAACTGCTTTCCAGTTTGTCAAGAACTTATTAATCAATATATTCCTTGCCCAAATAGCTTATGTTCTGTGTTTATTAAACACTGAGGTTTTTGGGTTCAATTTCTCAGATTTTTGCTTGTATAGCTTATTTCTGGCTCAGTTTTCTATTTTTAAGCAGGACCAAAAAGTTTTGATGCTTTATAATTTGATAAATGTTTACAAGTGCTATTCCTTTTCATCCATTTCTTCCTCTGTTGTTTCCTTTAAAGTTCTGGACTTTACGTTCTTCTAAGGGAATTTCCTTATTATTTTCTCAAGTTCAATAAATTATATCTTTGGAACTATGACATAGTTCTAAATCTGTAAATTTAGGTGGTATCAATTTTTATTATATTGATGCAACTCAAATATGAGTAATGACTATTCCTTCAATTATTTAATTCACTTATTTCTGTAAAGCTATACATCTTAGCAGAATACTTGACCCAACATAAATGGTTAATAAATATTGGTTGGCTGACTGACAAGATCTATAGGCATTTTGGCTCTATTATGAAAGTCAGAGATTGAATTTGGGTAGAAAAAGTTTAATGAAATTTGGAAAAAATTTAGCAAAATTTGGAGAACAATAATCTCCAGGAACAGATTATTTCATAAAGTTTCAAGAGAAGAAGCAAGAATTGAAATAAAAACTCTAGCTGAATTAGAAAGAGAAAGAGAATATAGGAGAGAAGAAATTTCAGAAAACTTGAGGACAAGATGAAGAACAACTCTGAGTTGAAGAAATTTTCAATCTGAAGGAAGAAAAGGCCTTAAAGAAAATAATTAAAATGCCAATGGATGAAATTATACAATTAGATTGAATCTGATAAAAATTTGTACTATAATCTTTAATAATTCTTTATGGTATCAAACCTATCTTCTGATTCTCTATTCACTTTCTATTAATGTTTCAAAGCTTCCCCTCTCCAACACCTGTGTCAGCTCTACCTCTCACAAAAGGTACTTGCTATATACTTTACTGAAAACAAAACAAAAAACTTGAGACTGTCTTTAATTCCTACTTAACCCCATTCTGCTCATTTTACTTTCTTTGGTTTTTGTGACACTGATTTCTCCTGATGCTCTTCCTACTGATCTGGCTACATGTCGTTCTGATCATTGCCCATATCTCAGCTTCTTTGTATGGGTGTATCCCAGGATTCTGGATCTTCTTCTTTCCCTATACATTCTTGAAAATTTCAATAGCTCCCAGTGGTTCAAAACATCTTTATGAAGAAAGATCTTAATTTCTAATCAACTGCAGTCTTGAATGCTATTAGACATTTTAAAGACTATATATGGATTGGCATCTCTAACTATGTCCCAAATGGAATTTATCTTCTCCCAAACCTTCTCTTCTTCTAACATCGCTATTTTTTGTCATTGAAATCATCACTATCCTATTTAATTATGCATGTTAGTAACCACAGAATTATCTGCCTCTTCCCTCTCCCTCATTCCACATATTCAATTAGTTTCCAAATCTTGTCCATCCTATCTTCACAATCTCTCTCAAATTCATCTCTTTCTGTAGTCATACAGCTACCATGTTAGGACAGGCCTTCATCACTTCTCATCTGAAATATATCAATAACCTCCTAATTGGTGTCCTTATCTTATGTCTCCCTGAAATCATCTTGAAAATGTGAGAATGTAAAAGTGATTATTCTAAATCAAAAGACTAAGCATAATTCTCCAGCTCAAGAAGTTCTAATTGGGGCAGCTAGGTGGCACAGTGGATAAAGCACCAACCTTGAATTCAGGAGGACCCGAGTTCAAATTTGATCTCAGACACTTAATACTTCCTAGCTGTGTGACCCTGGGCAAGTCACTTAACCCCAGCCTGGGGAGGGGGGGGAAGAGTTCTAATTGCTTCTTATTGCTTTTGAGGAGCACCTAATAACCATTTACAACATATTTACAGCTTATAATTTCAGGCTTATTGCACATTATTCTTCTTTACATATCTATAGTGTAATAGGTTTTCCATATTTGTGACATTTGATCTAACATCTCTGTGTCTTTTCACAGGCTATCACACTCTCCTTACTACCAATGAGAGGCCTTATAGAAACCTATGTTTCCTTCAAAGCTCAAGTGCCATTTCAATCAGGGAGCCAAAACTGACATAATGGCTTCACTTGACATCCCTGTTTCCAGGGTTCTATCCTGTTAACTAGTGATAATTTTCTTTGGCAATTACTTCAGATATATTCATATTTTGTATTTGACTTTCTGTGAATATGTTAAGCATGTAAACTCCTTAAAGATAGGGCCTGTCATTTTTTATCTCAGTATTCCTATCCTCTAGTAAACTGCCTGATGCACAGTAGATGTTGACTGGTGACTCACTGCTCAAGAGTACTGGCCACTTGATAAAAACATAAATGTATTATCTTTTTGAGGCATGTATAAAAGATGTGAGAACCTCCCAAGATTCATTAAGGCAAATGACTTCTATCAATTTCTGGTGACTTTTTAAGACAGAAATGAAATGACCAAAAGGAAATTGGAAAGTGTGGCCAAAAATTATGAAGTCTCCTGCAAGAAAATGGAAACTGAAGTCGAGTTTTCCTCCTGATGGTTAACTGAAGGCAGGAGATGCATAAGAGAAAAACTCATCTAGTAATGAATAGCTGGCTAAGAAAATAATTTGCATTTCTGGATCATAGCTTAAACTCTTACAATTATAGACTCCTGGTCAGGGAAAGAAAATTTAAGAAAGGCTAGTTAAGTATGTGTTAGCTTATAAATATACTCAAAAAGGTTTTAAAGTAAAAAGGTTAAGGGAAGGAGAAAACTTTCTATTTATATCATCAAGCAAGATATAATAATGATTAGCTATAATAGGAAGAAAAAAGTGATCAAGACACCCAGAAGTTCGTGAGAGGCAAAAATCCAAGAAAGGAACCTACAGTAAGTCAATTAATAAACAAACATTAATCAAGCACTTACTGTTTGGTAGGTACCGAGCAAGGTGACAGGGATACAAATACAAAGAAAAAACAATGTCTACTAGCAAGAAGCTTTCATCCCAATTGAAGAGTCAAATACACAAATGAGTATATATGAAGAAATATAAGCTACTTTGGAATGGAGAACATTAGCAATGGGGGGAATCAGAAAAATTTCAAGTAGAATATGTTTTGAAGGAAAAGCAGGATGCTAAAAAGCATATATAAATGATACATTTGATGTCAGTGCAAAAGCACAGAGATAGGTGATTGAGCATGGTGTGTGGGGAATTAGCTGTATCACAATGTCTCCTTGAAGCTGGGGCCAAATTGTAAAGCTAAACAGAGCAGGAAGTTACTGGAGTTAACAACATTAAGAAATAGCATGGTCATATCTGTGTTTAAGGAAAAATTACATAGGCAGCAGTATGCAGAATGGAATGGGAAGTAACTTGGAGATTAATCAGGAAGTTACTCCAATAATCTAGATAAGAGGTGATGAGAATCTAAATTAAGGTTGTATCTGTGTGAGTAAAGGGGAGTTGGATGGGAGAAAAGTGGCACTATAAACAACAAGATTTAAATTAGTGATTAAATTTGTGGGTAAGGAAAGTGAGAAGCAGAGGATAATGCTGAGGCTGAAAAAGTCTTTTTGAAAGAAATATGGAAATGTTAAAGAAGGGTTTTTTTGGGAAAAGATAAATACTATTTTGGACATATGAGATTTAAGATGTTTCTGGGACATCTACTTTGAAATATTCAAGAAATAATTGGTTATGTGGAACTAAATATTAGGGGAGGCATTGGAAAGTAATATATGATCTGAGTCATCTAAAGAAATATGTTAAACAAATAGGAGCTGATTAAGTTACAGAATGAGAATGTAGAGAATAGGAGGTAAGAGGGCTTGAGGAAGGTAAGAAACTTGAGGAATACTCATTGTTAGGAAGCATGATATAGATGAGTCAACAAAGGCTGAGTTGCTGAGATTAGACAGGTAAGAGGTTAGAAGAGAATCAGGTCAGGTATGATGAAAGTCTAGAGAAGGGAGAGTATCCAAAAAGAAAGGGTAGTCAATAGTATCAAATATGGTAAACTGAACAAGAAGGATGAGGACTAAGAAAAAAATTCTTGCAATTAAGAGACTAACTTTAGAGTAAGCAGTTTCAATCATGTGATGAGGCTAGAAGTCAAATTGTAAAATGTTGAAGGAGTGAGAGGAGAGAAAGTGGAGACAAGTTTTATCAACAAGTAGAGAGTTTTATAAACAAATCTGGCTAAGAAGTGAAGAAGACAGCTTGAGAGTTTAGTGAAAGATTTTTAAGGATGAGAGAGACTTGGACATGTTTGAAGGCAGTAGAGTTGAGATAGGGAATGATTCAGATTGTAATCTACCAGAGAAGTAACCCATGATCTCAAATATTTCTACACAAATGTGTAAACAACATGCAAAAAGAACCAGAGGTTCTAACATGAGGTAAATTTGAGTTCACATGTAGCAAGTGCTAACAATGAGTATAATATGGCTCTGGATGGTTATACTTCATTCAAAACAAAAGATGGATACAAGGAATAAAAGTGTAAGTAATAACATTATCTATTCAGAAGGTATACTCATGTATGAGAAGATGTAAAAACATGAGGGGAAGAAGCTTGGTAGAGAACACTAGGTAAAGAAGAAGTAACAGAAGTTATTTTGTTATGTGAATATACCATAATTCACCTTGACAAAAGAAGAAATAGATGAGAGCCCACAAAATGCTGCTAGAAGAGGATGTTGCTAAGTGGCAGGCACAATATGGAAACAAGGAGTATATGAAAGATATCATAGCTTCCCAGTGCTAGTGTTGAATCATTTTCCTCTCCTATTGGATCTGTTTCATCTTTTTTCTTTCTCTCCTCCTCCTTTTCCCTACCAGTTTTTATTATCTCTCTCATTATTCCAAAATATATTCTTTTGCATGATGTACTTTATGATATTTCCCAAATGAAACTCAGAAGTAGAAGGAGACTTTTAAGGTCTGGGACATTTTACACAGACATTTTTGTAATTTTAATTTAAATCTAGAGTTTATAATTAATTTAAGCTAAATGCAATTATAGTTATAAATAAAATCTATAAATATATATTTAATTTCTAAAAAAAAAAGATTGCTTGGCTCCTGTGCTACCACAGCTTCTTAGGACTTTGTAAATCTGTCACTGCATTATCAATCATTTATTTGAACATTTATTCTGTACCTAGTACATAATAAGGTAACTTGACTCTTATTTTGTACAAATGGAAATAATTTATAAAATACTATTCATATTTCAAGCAGAAAAGATCAACTCAAATATTTTCTTGTATCTTAAGTTTATTTTACAGCCCAGTAATTCAGTGATATACAAACTATTTTAGTGTATCTCCAACATTGGAAAAGCCCTGTAATTTGAATTGGATGATATTTTATTATTTGGCAATACTACTTATCTTTACCCATGACGTAGAGTAAAATGCCCTTTGTATAATTTATCTTAAAAAAGTAAGAAGGCCTTGAGTTAATGCAATTAGACTATTATTAGCAGTAGTGGAGTTCATTAGTGAATTCTAAATTTGTTTCTGCATACGCTTCCACCTAGGACTTACTAAAACCAACTACCTTAAAATGGAATTGCTATTTAAAAATGTCCAACCAAGTACAGATGGCAAGAAAAAGTATCTTTACTTTCACCAATCAAAAATGAATTGGCTATGTTGAAGGGGAGGGCCAATACAGATATGCTAATTATTCTTAATTTCCAGTTTAACCAATTCCACACATTTATTTGTTGCAATGTTTCTGTGATAACCTTTCTTGGTGCTGGCTCTTCAATATACACCTTTAGTCAGTTGGGAAAATCCCAAGTAACAAGATTAGTATATTGAAAAATACAAACTAAACAAAGTTGGCAAAGTTATTCTGTCAGTCCCACTTTGTTTCAGTCTTCAGTATATGACCCTCATTTAATTTAAAGTGTTGCTGATGCAGACAAGAATTCATTCATATTGTACAAGAGCTTTTAAGGAGGCAATATTCATAAGGAGTTTCTCTGTACACCTCCTTTTTATGTGCTTCTAGGCTAGCTACCATATGCTACTTTTAAAAATTTTGTCTTTGCATGACCAAACCCCAGGTTCAGTTCTATTTTTAAAAAGCACAATTTTAAAGGAAACATACACTTCCCTGAATATAGCTGGGACTATGAATTTTAGCAATAACTATAGCTATTATGTCATGGAATTTAGGTAATTTGGGAGATATCGATTTCCTTGACTAAGACTTTGAAACTTGCTCCAGCTTCTTTAGCCACACAGGATTTCTACCTGGGCTGTAGATGAGGGTAAAATATCCCATGGAGAACTCCTTCAATAACTACATTTGGAAAATGATCTGAAAAACAAAAGAAAAAAAATCTTATTTCTTATGTGCATCAATACAACATTTTTTGGAAAGAACTAAACAAGATAAGACTCACTATAATTTAAGAAATGGCATCCGTCTCCTGTATATCCACGTTCAGGATGAGCTATTAGTAATGCTGTTTCAGCACTAAAGCCACTTTAGTTCAGCACTAGGCACTACATGAATGCGCCACCAGATTTGTAGCTTATTGATTTAAGGGATGTTCTAATACTTAATGCTGCTGGGCTCCAGCTCTTTATCTGAATCTTTTCTCACAAGGAAGATGGATTACACTGGCAATTCAATTTCTAACAAAATCTCAATATACTTGAAAGAATTCCAAGATTTCTACTGGGAATACTTCACTGCAGGTTTTCCATTGTGGTTTACAGCAGCATTTAGTCCAAGTCATTTTGAGGATGCTAGTGCTATCAAATGGGCTTCTTTAGAGCAATAAGATGCTATCCTGTCTTCCTAACTTAAAAGGGCAAATTTCCTAAAAAAAGTCAACCTGTCATATTTTAAAAATCAACTACATTTCCAGAGCAGATGCAAAGGAAACTCACTGCTAGAACCTTTTCCTACATGCTGCTTCTGAGAGCAGATAGAATATGAATGGATTGTGTAATTAAGGACTAATCTATTAACACTCAAGTTTTCATTTTAAATTCATTCCTTTTTTTTTTGGGGGGGGGGTTATAATCCTCATTTCACATATGAGGAAACTGGTCCTTAGGAAAGTGATATGATCTGCCTATGGTCACAAAAGTCAGATATGGATCCAGATCTTTTTGACTTCTCATTCTTGTATTCTGCTGCTCTCAGAAAACATGTCTTTCACAGTAAAGAAATTAAGCCTCATCCTACCTGAAGAAGCATGACAAAATCTGAAAATCAATTCATCAAAAGAAAATTAAAATTATTTTTTGCTTTCATTGGTTCCACTTACATGGGATAACTACATCAAATTACAATCCTGAACTGCAGATTTTTCAATTCTAATCTGATCAACATATTCAATATGCATAAAGGCATTAAGAAAAAAAAACTCTAACTTTCAGAGACTTGATTTCCAGTTGAAAAAAGTTAACTAGAAATTGCCCTGCTGATTTTTATCAGTCATTGTGTCCTAATTCACATCAAAATTCATTCATTCAGGAAGGTAGAACAATGAAATCAAAATGAAACTTTTAGTTCTACGCCTATTTGCACCATTGTGTCTGTGTGTGTGACATACATGTATAATTGAATCAGTAACACTCTGAGCTAATGGTTTATTCAATTATAAAGAAAACAGAATGTCTATCTCACCAAATATCTGTATATAGAGATACTGTAGTTAAGGGTTTATATAGGTTCAATAATTTTTTTATATGAACTCAATCTTTAAAATTATTTTTCCTTCAATAGCTAGTAAAAAAAATACTTTTAGAAGTGCTAATATTTAAGGGCTAACCTATTGGCTGCAAATGGGTTCTAAAATCCAGGACCATTACTGCACTTAGTGAAAAAAAGAGAATCTATTCTAAAATAAGGGATGCATAGCCTAAATTGAAATTTCAAGGATTTTAAAATATCTTGAGGGGGGGAGAGGGAGGGAGAGGGAGAAAGGAGGGAAGGAGAGAAAGGGGGTAAAGAAGGGGGGGGAAGGAGAGGAGAGAGATGTGAAAATTTCACAATGTATGTAATATGTTTTACAAATCTGAAAGTACCACATAAATTCTAGTTTTATTGTTCTTGTTGTATTCCATTGGTATTTAAGTGTTAGTATGATCAAAAGTTATTTCTTCATTTATTTTCTTTTATAAAGATTGTAAAAAATAATTTTTGTTAAGGTACTGCTGAACATCAAATTATGACAAAGAAAAGTTTTACTTTAAGTATTAAAAATTTGAGTGACCCTTTTATTCTGTTTATATTTCTGTAAGTTTAATGATGCTTAACATATTGGAATATCCATCAGTAAAAGTATATTTTCAAGACCATGAATCCAAATTATGGTATTGTTGAAAGAGAAAAAATATGTTTATAAATGTGACAACTAAATTTTCTGGGTTTTTTGAGGCCCTTCATCATCTAGACCAACATAACTGATTTCATCTCGTTTTCCACTATTCTTCGATGTGAATAAGGCAAGTACTTACTAATAGGCTTATTAATAATCCACACTCATTCCTACCTTTTTTGCCTTTGTTCCACTTGTTTTCTCTTTTGAAAATGTCTTTCTGATGCCTCTCTGCCTATTAGGGTCTTATGCTTCCTTCAAAGTTCAATGTAAGTTGTTCAATATAAGTCTAATATCATTCAAGAAGCTGGATTACTTTATTATGTAGTTATCTTTTTAATCTCCAATGTTATAAGAGCTTTTAGTCTGAACAATGTTAACTTTTGGACCTAAACATAGCTGAAAAAGTGTAGATAGAAATACAGTTAAAGGTAAGGTAACAACAGTTCTTTCCAATTGACAACCTGCTAGACAGGGATAATAGCAAAAAAGTCCATGATAGTATTTATATAATAAATATAAAATATTACCAAAGTGCTATGCACATTATCTCTTATGATCCTCCGAACAACCCTATAAAGTCAGTGCTATTATTACCCCCTTTAAGAAGAAACTGATGGCTGAGGGATTGACTTCCTCAGGGTACACAGCTAATAAGCATCTGAGGCTGCACCCAAACTCAGGTCTTCTTAACTCCAAGTTCAGTTGTCTATCCACAGCGCCACCTAACTATGCAAAGGACATTTTTATAATTCCCCCTAATAAGGAATTAATATTCTAGAGACTTGAATTCTAGTTATAACCTGTATAACTGGGACCAAGCCAAGCAATCTGTCAGCACTTTTTAATAACTGATCAATAAAATGGGAATAATATTGTGTAATACTTAGAGGGTTCTTATAAAGATCAAACAAGATAATGAATATGAAGGCGCTTGGTAAACTGTATTATTATTAGAGCATGTTAAATGGACAGTAACACAGAGAAAAAATGGTGACAATTATTTCTTCAAACTAATCCTCTTGAAATTTGTGGTGGTTTGTGGTTAATCTAATGAATTTTATTCAAAAAGAATTATAAAGGCTATATTATATGACAATATTATTTAAATATAAATCAGGTGCATTTGCAATATAGAAATTAAGCTTTAGGAGCAGTCCATTAAAAACAACAACTATATCTTTGTATTTCAAACCTGAAAATAAAATTAACCAGAGTCAACCACCATCAAAACAATAACGATAATATAAATATTTTCAGTTAATTAATATTTTTTGCAATATTGTTGTAAGAGGGGGGAAAATGACTATTTCTCATGAAAGACCTGCCCCAATTTGTATTCTAAATGTCTGTTATACAAAAAAAGCACTACTTTACTGGCAGATTATTAGGCCCTAGACCAATGTCATTCTGTAAGGCCTGTATTAAAACCATGGTTTATGTGGTGCATGGTCAGATCAGTAAAGAGCTGTTAACACATGACAGGTTTGATTACCGTTGGCTGTAGGCAAGACATATGGATCCCTTAGGAACAGCAGCACTGGCTGGTGGGACAGTTTGCTGGAAAGGTCAAGAACAAGAATGTCAGCATCAAGGGAGAGTAAACAGAAAATACTACAAACTAGCTTTGAGGTGATCAAACTGCTATGCAATGATGTCAAGAAGGGTATTTTTTAATATATACCCTTATAATATATACATATATACACACACATGTATAAAATATAGATATATCTATCACTATATAACAAGCTTAATTTTAGAAAAGTCAAATGAACATTATATTGCCTGTGTAGTTTGAAAGAAACATGCAATTCTTATTATAAATAAGTATTAAAAAGTTTAAAGGCAAAACAAAACATCACACAATTTTCTCTGTTGCCACATAATTAATTGGCAAACCCAGTATTTCTGTCAGTTGCAGGTAATGATGTAAGAATCTATACTCTTACATATATAGCTAATTATTTCAGTGTCTTTATTACACTGACCAATAGTATGCTAAAAATCACCAACTATCAAGATCCTGAAGTCATTAATATTTAAAATATTTAAGTAAATAACAGTCCTATGAATTTATACAATACTTGATTAGCTCTCACCTAGACTCTTCAGATTCTGTTTCCTCAAAAGAGCTATAAAAATAAAAGTATGGAGAGAATGGATCATTGAATATAAATTAAAGAATAATAGAATGCATTTGTAGAGTATTAAGAGGTCCCTTAAATAGGATAAAAAAATTGAATTTACAGACACTTTGATAATTGGGGTTTTTGTTGTTGTTGTTGTTGTTTTCCATAAATGATGATTTAGGCCTAATTATGGCTGACAGGTGTAACTAGGTCACTGTTGAGCAGTATAACTACATGGGCAGGAAGGTCCCTTGTTTTAAAATGGTTATATCAAGATAGTCAATGAAAGTTAAAGGATCATAAGATTTAGACTCCAAAAGTGTCTTTAAAGTCATCAATTAACCCCCTCATTTTAGAAATGAGGGCACTGGGGACCAGAAAGATTAAGTGAATGCCCATGGTCACAAAACTATTTTGTATCTGGGTTGTTTTAAACTATATCTCACTGGAACTATACATGATATCAACCTGGCATGCAAGATTTAGGATCCCAATCGTTCTCTCTTTAAACTTTTCATAGAAGAAAAGAGACAGTTAAGAGGCCTTAATAACTACACAAAGTAAATTTTGTTGTGACTCTTTGTAGCCCATGAACCATACTATCCATAGGGTTTTCTTCTTCTTCTCCCATGGTTTAAGGCAAATAGACATTAAGTGGATTGCCCAAAATCACCCAGTTAATTAGTGTCTGAGGCCATATTTAAACTTCTCTAATCTAAGCTGCGCCATCTAACTGCCCTTACAAATGAAGACATTAGTTTAACAGTCCATCTAACTTCTTATTATGTTAAAATTTTGCTTTTTTGTAGAAGAATGAATTACCTTAAAACAGGTCAAATTCTTCCCCAAACATAAGCGTGACTTAATGGCTGTTTCTCATAAGGGGTTTTTGAGGAGTTTCCTTAATTACATATAGGGGGCAACAAAACTATTTTTTCCTCTACATACTGAATGGGTACTAGGCTACTATCTAACTCCAAATGAATATAGGTGAAAGATATAAATTCATAAATTTCATGATTTAGTGCTGAGACATTAAAGATCATTTAGTCTACCTTTATCATTTTGTACATGAGGAAACTTGGGACTTGCTCTAGAGAGTTGATCCTTATTGTGATATGCACGATTTTTTGCTCTACTTACAAAAATTGTACAAAGTCAGATGTCCTTACTATATCACCACTTTGCAGTAGGAAGTTGGCCCAATTTAAGTAAGGGTCAATATATTATTTAGATGCAACTAGATATAAAACTGAAAACAGAAAAAAAAAAAAAACTAAGGGTAAAAGAAGATAGGACAATAACAAAGGGGAACAAAGAAACTCTTTTCCTTTTTATGGCTAGGCAGCTTATCATTAATGCTCTCCTAGAGGCAAAGGGGAAATTCTAAAATGAATTTCTGGGGAAATCAAATTTAACTACATATATCCCTACATTACATTCTAAAAGGACCATGAACGTCTAATTTGGAAAGTTCTATACTTTCGAATTATTTTCTTAAATATACTGTTTTGCAGGAACCCAAGACTGGAAATACACTTCAAAAAAAACATTTAGCATATTTAAGACAAATCTTACCCACAACTTTCTGTCTTTGGTAGAGAGGGTAAATGCCGTATGTTTAGAAAATCAAGAAATAATTTCGGAAGCTCCTCATTTTCCAAAATAACAGCCTGTGCAAGCAGAATATACTTAGAATTAGTGACTGAAGGATTAGAAATCACAGGTCATATAAAAAGAACAAAGAAATTAAGAAACCATAGACCATTTAAAAATCAGTCATAGGAAATATTTTTAAAAGGCTATATATTTTTCACAAAAGTTTTTATCCTTTCATCATTTTCAGATTCATAAGCATTACTTACTTGCAAATTCAACTTAAACTGCTCCTGTAACCTTCAACCACTCAGAATCCCAATGATTCAAAGATATTCCTTTTTTCATAAACATCAGGAGATATTTCAGAAACCCCCTCAGAATTATAAACTAGAAGTACAACATAGAAAATTTTAGTGTGTGTGTGTGTGTGTGTGTGTGTGTGTGTGTGTTTGATCAGGTAACTGGATTGGTAGATAGGATACCTTTATTTGAACAAACACTGTCTATAATGATTATGGGAGACTACTATAAATTCAATCAACACTGTTTTTTTTTTCAGACAAATCAGTTTGAATCTCATAATTAACAATTTATTTAGTCATCAATGCTTTCTGCCTTTGTCATTGTTTAGCAATATATTTAATTTCTCCACAATCCTCAATTGAAATTTATCAGTTTTGCCAAATAATTACTAAAGGTCTACTATGTACTACCAATTAGATTAGGTGCACAATGATAAAGGCTTCTTGAAAAAATACCTAGAATATTGAATACAATAAATAGTTAATAAAAGGCTGTTTAAGTGTGACTAGTATATACTGTAGCACAGACATTTACAATAGACATACTTCTAAAATTATGGTAGAAGTCAATGGAAATATGTAATACAATATGGTGTTTACATAAATTTTAAAGAACACAGAGAAAATATACAAACTGAATCAAACTGCATAGATTTTATAGTGTCACCAGAATTTACATCTTGAACAGCCAAACTTTACTGAACACCCTTTAAAACTATTGCCATTACATTAAAACTATGTGCATCAGTTCAAAGATTTGTATTATTTGTGACAAGTTGCAATTAAGGTTTACCATTTTTATTTTTTACTTTATTTTATATAACCATTTAAGTACATCAGAATATGCTTACTTGAATAAACTAATATAATGTGGTAGAATAAAAAATCATCCACTCAAAAAAATCTGTATTCACTAATTACCTTACAGAATAATTTTATTTTTGAGGGTGGTGGGGGAATAACATTCTTATCACTACCCTCACCTTTTAAAATAAATTAAGTCAATAACAAGTATGGGACACTTTAAATGACTCGAACTACTTCATTTCCAGGATCTCAAGATGTGTCATCCATCACTGTGGTATGTAAAAAGACATCTCTCACGTGTTCAGAGGGCCACTTTGATTTTATTAATGCAAGATTTAGGGAATGTTAACAAGGTGAATTATTTATTTTTCATGATGGATTGGCTTACAATGCACTGCTAACAGTCAGAATGTGATCATTAATGAGAAAAGACAGGCAAAAAAAATCTGTTTATGTCTCTAACACCATTCTACATCATTGCAACATGTCTAGAATGAAATTTGCCTACCTTCTGCAAACTTGATTTTCTCAATGAAAGGCAACATGGCATAGTGGATAGGGTGCTGCTGGACTGTGAGAGACAGAAAGATTTGGGCTCAGATGCTATTTGTGAGACCCTGGAAAAATACTTTCTTTCCTCAGTTTTTTTATTTTTTTCAATTTTAAAGAGAAGATGTAGTACTCAATGGCCTCCATAGTCCCTTTCAGCTCTAAATCTAAATGTGAGGAATAATGTATGGCTTCATTATTTTAGATAAAGTATAATGGCAATTGTTTATAATAAAAGGACTTCTGGAGATTCACTTTTAGTGTAAAATGAACATACTGACCTTTTTGTATAAAAGAATTAGAAAGAAAATGCCAAAGAAGAAAGAAGTCTATATTGGAGAGAGGTAATATTCAGTTAGATAAATATTCAGTGTAGTAGAGAGGGATGAGTTTCCTGGGATCTCTCTTGAAAGGTTTGTTGGAAAAGCATTAAAAACAAATTTAAAAGGCAATATAGTTTACTTTACTAAATTTAGCCAAGTTTTACATTATGATCAACATAAAATATGCATTCCTCATTACTACTCTCATAACTTCACTGTCTTCCCCTTGCCCAATTCTAATATTCAAAGAGTTATTTTCATCTTTGAATCTCTGTGCCTCCTTTTCTAATTGGTTAACGTTTCTCAATGCCTCTCATTTGATTTTTGAAGTTTTTTGAGTTCTTCTATAAATTATATCTGGGCAGGGAGCCATTTCATGTTACTTTTTGGGGTAGAAGCCTTTTTTTTTTTTTTTTTACTAAAGAATCCTCCTCTGAAGATGAACCCTGGACTTTGTTGTTCCCATATGTTTCAATGGTGGGATTCTTCTTTGCTAGATCATTTTTAAAAAATAAGTTATAATGTAAGCACTTCTAATTGTGGAGTGGGATATGGTACCTCAAGCTTTCCTTCAGCTCTCCCCTCTGACAAGGAACCCCAAACTAAAAGCTCCACCTTCCTGCAAGTGCTCATAACCAGCAGCGTTCCTGCCCCGCTGTTGCTGTACTCCCCAAGTGCTAGTTCTTTCTCATTCAGGGCAGCATCTCAGCAGCACAGCTAGCCCTACTGTTCCCAGTCAGCCAAGGTTCACTCTGTCTTCCCCTACTCAAATGAGGTGAAAGTCTCTATGGTTCCTGCTGAAGCTCCAGCCAGCCAGCCCAAGGAATCCCTACTTGGTGTTTCTGCAGAGCTAACCCCAGAGGTATTTGCACTTCACAAGGGTTAATTTTGACCTGGAGTTTTTCTTTAGATCTTCTCTGGTTGTATCAGAAGGACCCCTGTTGTGCTCCAACTCTTCTTGATTTTTCATCAGTCTGTGTTCACCCTGAGACACAAATCTGTTCTATTTGTGAGGGAATTCAGGAGAGCTTGAAATTTACTGATCTATTCCACACCTTCCCAGAATTCCTTCTCTTCTCTTCTCTCCCTTTCCTCCCCACCCCCACAAGTTCATTTTCTTGTGAGGCCTGGATTAACTATACTTCTTACTCCTGGATCATATCTATAGCCTGTAGTGAGGAGAGGGATTGTTCTTTAACAAAAAAATTTGGAACCATGGTGTTCAAGAGACTGTTTCACCAAGTTCTGTAAGTAGCAGCTTTAGCATACAAGTCAGAGGGACAGACTGCTGGTGCTCTATTAATCTCAAGTCTGACAAATAATAGTTATAGTTTCCAGTAAGTTAGGCATTTGTATACATATATTGATGATACTTGATTGAATTTAGTATTTGTGTTATTCTCAAAGTTTATTATAAGTAGTAATGAGGAATGCATATTTTATGTTGATCATAATGTAAAACTTGGCTAAATTTAGTAAAGTAAACTATATTGCCTTTTAAATTTGTTTTTAATGCTTTTCCAACAAACCTTTCAAGAGAGATCCCAGGAAACTCATCCCTCTCTACTACACTGAATATTTATCTAACTGAATATTATGAGAGATCAAGAAATAACAAAACATTATAAAGAATGAGAAAATAAAACACAATGTGAAACATCTCATAAGTAAAACAACAGATCTGTAGAAGAGATCAAGAAGAGGAAAATATAAGAATAATTAGATAGACAGAAAGTTGTGACCAAAAAGAGAACCGTGATACAATAATGCAGGAAATAATCCCAGAAAACTGCCCTAGAGTGGAGAAAGTCAAAATAGAAAAAAATACACTGATCACCACCTCAAAGAGATCCTTTGTGGAAAACATATAGAAGTATTATTGCCAAATTTTGAAATCTCCAGATCAAATTTTGCAAGAAACAAATAATCAAATACACTGGAGCTACTATTAGAATTGTATAAGACTTATCAGTAGGTACAATAAAAGCCCTCAAGTCTTGGAAGCCTATCTACAAACAAGCAAAAGAACTAGGTTTGTGGCCAGAAATATCATATCCAACAAAATTATCTATAATTTTAAATGAGGAAAAAAACATTCAACAAACTTGCAGATTTTCAAGACTTTCTATCAACCAAACCCGAACCTAACAAAATTTAACATATAAAAGCCAATATCAAAGAGCAATTTTCAAGAACAAACTGTTTAAATATGGGCAAATTTTTTAGTTTTTTAATATGAGAAATTATACTTTATGTCTAAGGTTTACATTAACAACAGGGAAAGCTCAAAAGAAAGATTGGCAGAGTAAAGATAAAAATAATAATGTTACACAAATGAGGTACAAAGAAAGAACAGATACAGAGGTATTAGAGTGGAGGAGGAGGGCTCATAGTTCTGAAAACCTATTCACATTGAGAATGGGTTCAGTAGGCAACACTACATATATATCTTGAAGGATATAGCAGCCTCCAAAATCTATAAAGAAATATGTGGGGAGGGATAGATGGATGGGGAATCAAAGGATGAGGAAAGAAGAGAAGGGAGGAATCTCTGGGTGGGGAAAGGTTAAGTAATAGTAAGCCAAGTTATGGAGCAGAATTTAATGAAAGAACAGGGATAGGAAAGATGTGTATGTGGAGTAGGTGTGTGTTTAAGAGTATATAAATATATCTTAACTAACTGTAAATTGCTTTGTGGTAGTGGGAAGGGAGGAGAGGGAGGTGTGTGTGTGTGTGTGTGTGTGTGTGTGTGTGTGTGTGTGTGTGTGTGTGTGTGTATCTACATTTGTATATATAAATATACCTTTTCTTAAGTATACCCTGCTTGGGGATAGTGGAGAGGGGGGTGAAATAGGGGAAAAATGAATAAAGTAAATAAGAACAAAAGAACAATTTACAAAGAAGTAAAGAAAAGATGAACATCCATGAATATAATTTCTTCTTCCATGTATATGTGAATACACACACACACACATACTTTCTTAAATTGATATTTGTTGTTATATATTTTGAATCCTCCCTGATGTTCTGCTGAGCACATGATAATGTTCTCTTTTGTTTTGTTTCATTTTGTTTGGTATTGCTTTTCTGTTTTTCTTTTTGCTTATTCTGTTTCTTCAAATAAAATAAATTTTGGGGAAAAATACAAAAAAGAAAGAATGTTGAGGGAGAGAATGAATACACTCATGTATTCTCAAATCACCATATATGACTTGAAGGCAGGTTGTTTAATGTCTCATTGCCCATCACATAACTCTCTAAGATAGTGATTTCCAAATTTTTTTGATTACATAAATCTGCAAAAAAAAAAAAAAAAAAAAAAAAGAAAAGAAAATTGAATATGCATCCCTAATATGCCTATATTGCCTTATTTGTAAATTATATTTGCACACAAAATAAATATTTAAATAAGATGAGATGAAGAGGCGTGGAGTATGTTTGTGGGTAACGGATGCAGATTATAATTCATCCATGCCTACTCATGTCAAATGATGCGTTCTAATACACCCAAAGTAAAAAGAGTTCTCAATCACAATTCATTGTCATGGAACACACAACTCATCCTCTGAAAGGTATCTGATGCAGCCATTAAATAATCTGGGGTCCATAGGGTGTGTATGTAGGTGGGGAGGTTCACAATGGCAGCTGGCTTGAGAGGTCAATATTTGGCTCAAAAGGAGAGAGGCTTGAAAGCTTGTATAGCAGAGAGAGAGCATGAAATTGGGGAATGTTTGGGAATACAGGTAGATGTGGATGCATAGAAGACCAGCTCCTAACTGTTTATACCTGGAAAGGTAAGATACAATCTATCTTGCCATCCTCCAAGTGATTGATCAGACAATACTTGGGATTATGCCAGTGGAATTAATTTCTTCACGGGCATTCTCCATACAAATGATATAAGATCTGGACCAGAAACATATGAATGAAAAAATATTTACAACCAGATTTTAATTACAAAGATGCTTTATTTTCATTTCTGATTAGTAGTTAATAGTGACTTCTTATGCTTCAGCTTTATCTTTTTGTTTTATTGCTCTTAAGTAGCTAATTATCAGTTAAAAAGAAAAGGCAAAAAACAATGACAATAAAACACCTTAAATGCATCTGGAAAGATCCTACTGAACATAATTCTGTACAGTAAGTGATCAGTGAAACCAAGATAATGGAGTAGAAGACACACTCAGCTGATTTTTCCCAACATTTTCCTCCAAACAAGTTTAAAACAATTCCTTGAATCAAAATCTGGAGTGTCAGAGCCAACAAAAGGTCACAGTGAGCCATTTTTCAAGTCCAAAACAACTTAGGATGTTGGAAGAAGAGATTTGTGATATGGGTGAAGGCTGGTCAAACCCACATTAATGAAACACCAATGGTTTGACTAGATGGTGGTGACAGAAAGAACAGCAGCAACAAAACCAGCAACAGCTTCACAACTGGTTAGAAGGAGATTACAGGGAATATCTGTGGTAGCAGTGAATGCAAGAATGAATACTATCTGGCAATTTCATTACCTATACCTACTTCTGGTTCACAGGAGGAGAGCTCTTTCAATCAAAAAGGAGGGGGAATCTTAAGAAGCAGCATCATCTGCACTTAAAAGAGATCATGGACACTGAAGAGCAGGAAAGTAGTGACCATACTTCTCCCCAGGTTACATCACTTACAGCACTGAAGACTTTGGAGCTACCACAACCAGTTCTGAAAATAAGCTTGGGACAGTGTTTCTCCTCCCAATACATCACCTTTTTCCCCCAATACCAAGAATAGAGCCCAACTTTTACAAAAAGTTCAAAAACCAAGAAAATGGGCCAGAATAATGAGCAAACAACAAAAACCTGAATATGACAAATTACAAGACAAATTCAAAAGACAATGAAGTCAAAATAGCTATAAGCAAAGTCCCAAAGGGGAGTGGAAGGTGGGGAGTGTAAATTGGATACAAGCCCAACAAGAATTCCTAGAAAAACTACAAAATGATTTTTTAAAATATCAAATAAGAGTAGTTAATAGAGGAAAAATTAGGTAAAGAAATGAGAGCAAAGGAAGAAAATTACAAAAAGACAACATCTTGGGGAAAAAAGGCACAAAAAAACTAAAGAAAATAACACCTTAAAAAACAGAATTGGTTAAATGGAAAAAGAGGTACAAAATTGTGTTGATGAAAATATTTCCCAAAAAGCAGAATTGCCCAAATGGAAAAAAGAAATACCAAAGCTAACTGAAAAAATAAAATTAAAATTGAAATGAAATGAATGATTTCAAAAGGTATCAAGAAAC